>NC_064223.1:3052374-4286490 GCF_023101765.2 Spodoptera frugiperda
CAACCACAAATCAATTTAGGTGTTTCCCTACGTTTTGTGACCACACTGGCTGTACACACGATTTCCAGATTATTCTACCTAAGACCTTTTACAGATTCGAAAATTTGTATGCTCATCTTTCATACAAAATGTTGAAACACGCGCACACATACAAGAACGATATTCGCATAATTCGGAATCCGAATTCAGGTTTTTAAATCTGAATTCCTAATCTATCCAGCCAGCCTCTTAGGACAATGCCTTTAAGTTTTATTCATCGAAGTATACCGTAATTCTCATTGTTCCTTATTTAAAAATCATGAAACTTGTCTACCTACGGACAAATTAATATTATTTTTAAAACAGGACAGCAAATAAAAACATTATCACTGACCATATATACAGAGTGATCTTATGTTAGCAACATAATCCACGGCTCGTATACAGGATGCTACAGTACGTGTAATTTGTCATTGTTTTAGTTTTTAGCGGTTCTTTGTTCGGCGTGTATCGGAGATTGAATCGTAATGGCATGCTAATGAAGGGGTCGACGCCTGTTATTGCGTCTTCTAGATGTTTCATTGTTGTTATATGAAATTTTAACAACTACATAGATTAGTTTGGGTAGATGCGGCACTTGACGTAGCCGTACAAATTCTTGGTGACAAAGCACTAGAGTTGTTTCACTTTCTGTGAGTGTAAAATGTTACTGTCTCATTTGTAAACACAATACCTCGAAAGCATCCGACTAAGGAGTGTCGAGTTTTTTTCCTTTATGTGAAAAAAAAAAATGGTTGTTACGTTAAGGTTCGTTCTCTACCAACCCTTCAAGATCTAAGGGCGTGATGTTAGGTTACAATTATATTTTTATTTTATCTGTTCCACGATCCAAAACTCTCATTGAATAGTCAATGACAAACTCCGTACTTCCATTGTACATATATTTCTCTCCAATTTACTCCGTGCTTTGTTAATGATAGGTTTCTTATTTAACACCCACATCTGTAATTGTAGTATTATGTAAACTTTGCTTTTCTATTTTAGATTATAATTACAGAATTGCTCTTTCTAATAACTATGGTTTAATGTTCGTAATTGTCTTTGTACGATCTCTGATGCTTTCGAATACGAAGCAAGCTCTATAGAGTATATTTTTCTATTTTATTAAATGCTTTCTAATGATTGGATTCTATGACTGTTGTGGTTACATTAAGTATTAGGATGAAATTCTTGTGTCGTTTTAGTCACAGTATTTCCCGTACGAATTGGTCTTGTTCGGCGCCAAAGTGGCGCCATCCTCATACCCAATTGTCCACGTGGCCGTCAAATTCTTTGTACACACACACACATTATATATTATTTATATTGTTATGGTATAGGTCTGTAAACGACCAGTCACCTGATGGTAATTAATAGCCGTCGCCCACGGACATCCAAAACACCAAAAGCGTTTACAAGTTCGTTGCATTTTGGGGGTTAGGAATTTAAGGGTTGTTGGGGAATAGGAGATTGGAAAGATTGGGCAAGGGAATAATTGAGCCCCCGCTAACCTCACTCATACAACGAAACTCAACACAACGTTGGTTCACGTCGGTTTTCTGTGAGGCCGTAGTATCACTCCGGTCGAGCCGGCCCATTCGTGCCGAAGCATGGCTCTGTATGAAGTTATAATAAATATAACAAACTAAAGCATCCTGCCATATAAACAATTTATTACACCTATTACAGTTTCATATAGCGATTGACAAGATAATAGCTCAATTTTCTCTGTCATAGAATGAACTGGTAGGAAATAACCCGTTGTTATTCTGTTGGCGTGTGCTGTTGTACAAATGCATGCGACCAACACCGAATGTTTCGTTATTGTGACAATTGGTCTAATTTACAAGCTCACGCAAGAGCGCAAGCGTGTGCTGTAGCGATTCAATGAAAAGAAAAAATAGGTGATATTAACACATTATATTATCAACTAGCTTCTGCCAACGGCTTTGCCCGTGTTCTCAGGGGATAAAAAGTGAATCTTAGCTCATATATAAAAGCTCATATATATATCGATTGATGCTATGCTATGTGTATTACTACCACATAGCCACATTAATCGTAGAAACCCAGTTAGCATACTACGCCGCGTAGCGCAGACGCTACGTAGCTACGAAATATTTTGAAATGCTTCAATAAGATAGGACGCGTAACGTATGAACCAAAAATCCTCATATACCTTGGTTTCTCTTTCTAGACTCTACTAGACCGCAGCTAAGTCCCGTGTCACTTCTTCACATCTTTCAAAAATTTGGTATTTCTCTTTTCTATAGTCGATACTGTCCGTTTCCGAAAATTCGTTATAGAGATAGGATTTGTAACTAATCTAATAAAATGATGATGAATCAAAAATTGTGATTAAAATTATTTGATAAGTAATAACAGTTTGTAACTTGCACCAGCGGCCATCCTCAAGGCTATTCGTTACCTCGTTGGACGCACTCGCCACTGCCAACCGTGAAGGTTTAGGTTACCATCAGTAGTATAGTTAGTTAGCATTAAAATATCGCCCTGGGATGTTGGTAGCTAGCTTCCTATAACTGGGAGATAAGTGGGACTAAATAATAATTATTGATTTGTGTTTAACAGTCTCAAATCGCTCTTCTTACGTTTGTAAATACTATAAAGCACTTATATGTATTATTTTATATACGTATTACGTCTTTTAAATTCCTTAACTCATGAGCGTAGTTGTACGTGTAAGCATTTGTATAACGGGGAGGAGGGGAGATACAGACTGTGTAAATAAGCTAAATAACCACAGCATACAAGAATATATGCTTGTTAGTACATAAAAATGCATTATATAAGTGTAAAATAGTATAAAATTGACAACTATGGAGTCAATACAAAATGTTTGCGCTCAACGCGCAGCGCGTGCGCAGTTCATTGTCACGGTCGGGATACTTCTGCGCATTTATTACGAATCATTATAATAAAACTTACTTCAAATACTTTTATGAATATACAATTTTATATTTTAGAATTCATTTAAAATAATATTAAATAAAATGTTACGTTTTGCGTGCTTTTCCATGTTCAAATAACTTTTACATAAGAAATAGGTATAACGCTGTTGTTTTTTTTTTAAATAACGAAAGCCGAACACAACTAAACTTGATGACGTAAGTATTCCGTGTCAGAGATCGCTACAGATAAAAAATATTTAAGGGAAATCGGTATCGTAGTTTTTTTTCGGACGTAACTACTTACTGTGGTACTTGGCACGGTGCCTTCCGATGTCATGGTACCTGAATGACTTTACATAAATGAAAGGTACCTTGCCTTCGAATTTCCTTGTTGTCATCATAAGGACACAAACTTAAACAACCATTTAAAATATTGGATATTTTATTTATTTCTCCTTGTATGGTATCTAATATTGGAATATTAAACTAAGTAAGTAAGTAAGCAATCAGTTACTTATTTTATGCACCTAAAGAGAAGACAAAATTGTAGTCAATACTATCAGTTTTACATAACATTCCCAAATACAATCAGCGTTTACTCTAAAGTTAGCACTCGTCTACAAATTGCTTTATTTCTTAATATTTATTTTACAATTACCATAAACAAATTGTAGCAGGCAGCTAATAAACAATGATTTTATTTTTACGCGCGAATCGTGTCACGTAATTTGACAAGTTAGCGCCATTTTTGCTGTCATTGTCACTGTCATGGTCGGCCATATTTTTCCTGGGTTTGTTTATATTATAAGTTACTACCTTACTTACCGTGTCTGAGCAATTTACAGATACATTTACAGAATGACAGACAATGTTAATCAGATTACTTTGGTATTTTTTGTAGGTTAATAATTGGTAGACATTTTTCCATTCCAATGAATTTGTATAAAGGGAAATAAATTACGTATAACATGACGTTCGCTTATACCTAAGAGGCTCATCTTTACTGATACCCGATAAAATTAAGATACTCATAAATCGAAGGCTTTTCTGATGACAAAAGTAGGTATAATTCATGTCTTTAGCTAGTACTACAACTTATATACATCGCACGAACTCTACTAAATCATACGTTAATAAAATTAACGTCAGTCGGTATGTAGGTACTAATTTATTTTATCCCTAGGTAGCCATTGTCATGTCTGCGTGCGCAATGTCATTGCGGCGCTGTTATTTTCATACGATACGTGATCTGATGTTGTAAGTACCGTCTAGGCTTGCCATCAATCATTTTTAGATAGCAATTTTCCTTTAAAATATAAATAAATGTAAAAAACAGGAAACAATTTCAGCTTTTATATGTTCATGATAGTTTTATTAATAGACGTCGGTTTCTAGATATATCTAGCGGCTAAATATTATACTAGCGATAAGATGTAGTTAGCTGAGGAAAGTTAGCGAGTCGTACCAAGAAACATGTTCATATGCACATTAAACATTAAGTTGGCACTGGCAACCACCCATAAACGAACTGGTTTTCTTATCTAAAATGCTGTGAGACTATGTAAACTGATTCCTAGAGCCTATTAATTTGCATATCCCGTTTCTGCACAGTTAGTATATTATATTTATTTCTCAAGGAACAAGGAACGTCTGTCTGTAAATATATAGTTTGTTTCAGGAAGTTTTTTGTTGCTGTTCTATTGTTTTTTCTGTTTCCCACGCAGTAATGAGTTCTATGGTCTACGGTAGCGTGTCGTGAGTGGTATCACTTGGTATCAATCCGTACATACTGATAGCGGTCTCCCAATTTGTTACCATCATCAGAGATTGAGTACTCAACGGTGTCAAGTTCATGCAGTGAGGAAATATTAATTTGTTTTACAATAATATCCATTGTTTAATGTGGAGGTGCATTAGTAGATGGTCGGTGTACTGAATGAATGGATGGAGAATGAAAACAATTGGGCTGGTCATACTACCGCATTATAATTTTTACGTCGATTGTTTATATTAGTAGAAAGAATGTTTGTTATCATTTTCACCATTGTAGAAAGAACATAGGTAATGCGTTTGTGTCTAGTTTTTTAAATGCACATAGCACCAAGACATGGCTAATAAGTTTCTAGAGAATAAATGACTTTTATGAAGGTGCCTAAATAACAACGTCTTCGTCCACCGTGTCTACTCTATAAAAATAACCATTGACCATAATCTAGACACACGGCAGTGTGTCCGCCAAGTTCGAGCAAAAAAACCGACACACCGGCCGTGGGTTATATTACACGAACCATTTCGGGCCAAGTTCGACCCACCTATAACTCAAAATCTATTTTATCTACGCATATGAAATTTCTAGTATCTGTCGAGATCTACTTACTTATCTAAAATACAAAATTTCATTAATGTACCTATTGTAGGTCTTGAGATATTGACGTCAGAAAATAGCTATTTTTACTATACACTCACTGACTGACTGACTGACTCACTCACTCATCAAAAACCTAGACCACTTCCAATGGTCGTATTGACTTGAAATTTGGCATGGATGTAGGTCTTTAGGTCAAGGTAAAGGAAAAAATCTGGAAATGGCCAAGTGTGAGTCGGTTTTAAAAATAATGAAGGTGTAAATTCATACCCCTAAGGAACTAAAACAAAAAAAAATATCTATATCTTCCAATGGTCGTACCGACCTAAAATTCGTTACGAAGGTTTGTATTTAGTCATAGTAAAGTAAAATAAGAAATAAAGAAAATAAACCTTACAAAAATAAATGAAATCCCACCCAAAACATAAATGTGAAAGGCTGCCAAGTTCGATAATATTGGAATGCTTCGCCTATAAAAGAAGTGAGATCTAAATAAGAACCAAGTTCCATACACAGACCTCAGTTAAAAATGATATAACTTGGCAAGTTTTAATAGAAAATTATATACTTGACTCATTGCGTTTAGTAGGTTTATAACGTGTGTGAAAACTTTAACATAGAAAGTAAAACAAACTTGCCAAGTTATATTATTTTTAACTGAGGTCTGTGTATGGAACTTGGTACTTATTTAGATCTCACTTCTTTTATAGGCGAAGCATTCCAATATTATCGAACTTGGCAGCCTTTCACATTTATGTTTTGGGTGGGATTACGTATACATCGTTCGATTGTTTGTATTTTTTTTAAATTGGTATCTACGCCTCAATAATCTACGATACGATTCAACATAATATTTACTATCGATAAATATTATTAACAAAAAAAATAACAATGGCACTTAAAACTGATCTTTTTTGCCTCCAATAAGTAAGTAGTATCAACAATATTAAAATTTAATTCATTACGATCATATTCCCACAAGCTGTCAAATTGTATAAGCCTAGTTCCTTATGAAAGCATATAAAGGTACCCGAATTTATTAAAAAATCTTTAATAAATTCTCAACTTTAAGGTTTTGTTGATAAGGTTGAAAATTAGTTGCAAGAAATCGAAGATTGGGTATAGGTTTATGTGCTTGGCATTAGCAGTACTTAGATAATCTGCTATTGTATCTTAATTCTTAATCGTAGTATGAATACGTGACACAAAAAATAATCACGGCACACTAATCGGATGCCATTAGAATTAAAATACAGATTGTTATCTTAATATCTTAATGATATAAACAATATATTAATAGTTTTATCTAAATACAAATGGTTGTATTCATAATAATTTTATGGAGATATTATTCTCTGTAGAAGCTTAGGCCCATAATAATTAATCTTAGAAAATGTTTATGAAGCCTATAAAACTAACCTACTTGATATAAAATAAATAAATAGGTAACCCTTTTCTTTGTCACAATAACAATGATACATAATATATCAATTGATAATAATTTAGCTATAAAATAGTTTAATATAGTTAAAAAAAAATAGGAAGATACCCATAGATTTAACTAAAAAAACCACACTTATTAAATTATACTAAGTAGTAATTGGTACAGAAATAATAATTCCTCATGCAATTAAGTTATTTTTACCAAACACAGCTTCCAGAAGTTGCCAATAATTCATTCTTAACAATGTCTACAACCTATAATTTGATCTCACAATAACAATGAAAAAGCGTCGAAAAAAACATCAGTAAACATTGTAAAACCCGTATTGTATATAATTGCGAATTATGTATTTAATTCTAAAAATATTCGACTGTTTTTGATAATGCTTCTTGTATTTTTTGTTGTTTGACTCATCTCATAAATATTGAAGATAAATAGCTCATAGACATTTATTAGGTCATTCGTTTATATATGTCGTGCAGTCTATGTCTTCCTTGTACGTCTTAGATCTTTAGTTAGGATCTTTTAATGGACTTGAGATATTATATGACTACACGGTTGGCGCGGTGGCTGGGCAACTGGCTGTCTCGCAACGTGTAGAGGGTGCGATTCCCTCACGAAACAACTCTGTGTCCACAAATTGTTGTTTCGGGTCTGGGTGTCACGTGTATGTTCGTAAATGCACACAGAAGAAAATCCTAGTGTGGGACAAAGAGTTAAAAAAAAAGTATTGTAAGTGATTTACTAATAATATGTATATCATGGGAATATGGCAAAAAGCTCACACCTCATACCATGGGACTTATAACATAACATATAAAAAAACGCGCCATTATACATTTCAGAACTATTTAGGACTCATAATGTTACAGGATTTTGGCGTAAAAACACACTATAAGATATCTAACCACCTATAGTGGAAAACCATATGCATAAATAATATTTTAGAATTCTTATCGTGAGTAATATGCAGATTAGTATTAGTCATGCGTTCCACTGAATTGAAACTAATATCTTATTCATTATGGAATATCTTGATCAGGTTTTCCAATATTTCTGCAGTGGAATCAACCTTTCACTATAAGCTATAAGAAATCACGTTTCGTAATTAATTGCTATAGATATACAGCCACACTTTATGACGTCATCACTAAGTGTGTTGTTAGGTATGTCAATAACCGCTGATCACAGGTCAGGCAGGCTTCTAATCGACCGTTCTGGAAGTCATTGGGGAAGGCCAATGTTCAGCTTTAGATGTCTTGTGACTGATATGATGATGATGATGATGTTAGCAACTGATCCTGTATGTGTTCAAAGTCTGATATTATAAACGTGGATAATAATTTCTAACTTCTTAAAAGCTAAAAGTTCACATTTTCACTTCATGCTCTGCGCCTATGTGATATGCTACATATCACTACTATGGCGTAAAATGTAAATCATTTTACCCTTCAACTTTTGACCGATTTCAAAAAATTTGGTTCTGAGTTTGACCTGTGACCTGATCTATGTTGTGCGCGATTATCTCGCCTTTGGCTGAACGTCTACGTTAACTTTGATGCGGTTTTCAGCATAGTATATTCCAGACTAAGGTCAAGGTTTAAGGGATATATACTTGACTTAAAATACATGGAGACGGCTCAGAAATAGGCAGTTCCCTTAAAAAAAGGCTTTTCCAACTCTGACTTAGACTTAGACTTAGAGATGACGCACTACTTATGTACCTATATCTAAAAAAACGTATCAACTATGTAGATTGAAGATTAATTATAGACTAGCATGCATATATTATATCTAGTAGGTAAAAATTAGTTCTGCTGACTGATTCTTTAGTCATGTGGTTAGTTAACTTTACTGGGTTTTTCGAATTCAAAATTCCCAGTAGTGCTGCGGTATCAAGATTTAAACCTGATATAGAGCAATAGGCAAGTCCACCATCTATGACAGGTGACTTGATTAAGTAGCAAAAAATCGAATTATTAAATAGACTTTTTATCATTTTTTATTGGATTAGGCTGATCTACTTGTCGGAAAAACCGGCGTATTTTTTCTTACATACGAAATAAGAAGCACTTAATTATTCATTAATAATATGATCTTGTTTAGATTACAATGCTAACTAGTAAAATCACAGGTAAAATGCTAACTGCTAAAAGTAGTAAAGGAATTTCATCCCGATTCCTTCAACCATTTTGACGTGTTTGAGTACCTATCAAACATACACACAAACTCACTCATAAACTTTTGCATTTATTATATTAGTAAGATATATAGGCTTATACACACATATGTATAGGATGCACCACCCTGCCCATCAGGTTTGTAAAGTATTCAGCCGTAAACGGACGGGAATGAACTCAGGTATCATGCATTGCTAACACGTTTGTCCAGCTCTTGCGGTTATTAACTTTATCCGCTGTTTTATTTATATTTTTACGATATATTGACTGCAGATGCACTTTTATATTATATAAAAAGAATATTTAATACTTGTTTATATTTTCTTTTAAGTGTAAGGTACTCTTAAGAATCAAACGCAACTCAGATACGCATAGGAATGTTTGATGAATACTCTGTATGTTATTATCATCAAGAGTGTTTTTTTATGTTTTAAAACGTTTCTCCTATGCCATGCGTGCGTTTACAAAAATACGAGTTTACATATACCATGACACCCAAACCAGAACAACAATTTGTGGATCACATAAAGAGTTGCTTCGTGCAGGAATCGAACCCGCTACACGTTATGTGGCAACCGGTTGCACGTATATATAAATCAAGTCAAGCGAAATAAGTGCAAAATATTAGCTACCATCTTAATCCACCCATCATTCTAAAATCTACATTATATATAAAAAACCGTGTCAAATTTTTACAACAGCTTTAAAATAACTTTTTAAATTTATAAGCCGCGTTTATAACGGCGGTATCTCACTCATTGTTCAAACATGAAGTGTTTTCTTACAGCTGTGTGCCTACTTATCTACGGCACACATTGCTACCTCTGAATTTTTATTGTAGCTGATAACGTTTCTATAAACAACGTTTTATGATATGAAACTGGGTAATGTGGCTACCTTGGCAGGTTTACTCTGTAGAGTCATGGAATTAAATGGTCAGGATGCAATCAAAATGTATTAGGTACTTGTCTTTATAACACAAGTACTCTCGGCAAAGTTTTCGGTAGTACACTTTTTTTAAGAAATGTTTGTGGCAATACTTGCTCTTGACCGGGCGGTTTTCCTGAGGTCCCTCGCGCTGAGTGCAAGCGAATATCGTCTAATAATGGTCAACTGCCAACTTTGTTTGACTATACATAAAGGTAACAATAGTCACTTTCCGAAGTCAACAAGACTTGCTTTTTCACAAAACAAAAATAAAAAGGAAACCCACTTCATTCCACTAAAAAACTCCACTTAAGAAAATAGTGGAAATTGTTATGCTTAATCAATATTGCTTGCTTTTTCAATACGAATAAACCTCCATCTCTCAAACCTAGTTGCACTTGTGATCAGGCTTATAACATGAATTACGCACATAGCACATACAGCATAAAAGTCATACATATATGTACATTCTGAAAGTGTAATTAAATTCAGAAGTATCAATCTCCTAGAGCATGCGTAGGCCACCTGCCTGACTGCGAACTTTAAAGTACCTTGCATTGAAGACCTTGTTAACTGGCTTGCCTCTACACTACTCATTTTATTAGCAAGGCAATAAAGCTTGAAGGAATGCTATGACATCAAAGAAACCAAAACGAAGATGTATTCGTAGTAACACAACAGAGACATGTCGATATTAATGAAGAGTGTGTCCGTTTATTGTCTAAACCTACTGTTTACTCGAGGCAAATCGTTACATGAACGACTCTGCAACAGAATAAGCAAAAAGATTTTACTATTTCATGCCCACTTAATAACTCTTAAATTAAGTAAGTGACACCACAGGGCACCACTAGTTTCACATACAAGTAACTATTTAGTATCAACCAAACAACTTTATTATAGTTTATGACTGTGTGAGCTATGCAAGGTGATAGTACGTTAATAGGCAGTATTTTAATGGGCAACAAAATTGGTATCGTCTTCATTAAGCCCCGTTTTATGAGGTTTATATGGGAATGTCATTAACTTTATTCCCATATATCCAAATTCCATTCCTGTTAATATTAATTTCTAAACTTGACAACATAATTCATAATCATACTTATGAATAGTCACAAAATGGATTTTTGATTCCATTAATCTTAGAAGATTATTAATTCTTTTAGGGGGAATGTCCAACAGATTACATTATCGGTCACTATAAATTCTGCATCTAATTTTCCTCTCTTTGGTCAAGGTCTTAGAAGTTGTTCTATGATACCACGGAATAAAGCTAATATGAATTTGATAACAGTAAACAAATAATATGAATATTCAGATGTCGACTTTACGGCAATCGAATCAAACCTTTTACAAGATGTCTTAACAAAAACACTCGAATAATAATCGGGAATTTCGGGACACGAAGCACTTAACCGCTAGACCAACAAAGCACCGTGTAGACATATATGGTACTTATGAGAAAGCTGTTCAAGGGTCACTGACATGAAAGCCTTGACGGTAAATCCATTGGAGTCGTTAATGATGAAGTAGATGAACTTATGAGACTCTCCACAGCCAAGGTAGTGACAGTCAACAGCGTAGGAGAAAGCTATCCAAGGGTCAGCCACCTAGGCAAGCGAACAAACAATAGAAACAGATATTAGGAATAGATCTTAGATGAGTAGTGAAGCAGTGATTGATATATTGTTGTCGTAGAGTACAGACATACAATATAACGTACATTTGTAAACATATGTATAGGTTCGTCAAGCGATTGTCTACATTGTAGCTATAAATGAAGCATTATCTCCTTCATTCTATCGTTTTCGAAACCGGTACTTTATCAGACAATTACTTTAAATTGTGTCGGTAATAGTTTGGTTAGCCACAGATTCTTTAACCCGATATAATGTAAATAAGAGGAAGATGTTTTCGTAAACTCAGGATATTAGCTAGTTTCAAAACCTAATATTATTATAAAATTTGCGGGATAACTCAGGGGCGCATTCTCGGACCAACTCTTGATTATTTGTACTTCTAAATTTTTAAAGAATATTAGTATTTTGAAGTTATTGATAAGTCATCCTTTAACATGGTCTATTTAATTTAAAACATTCTCGTAATAGTTTAAATTTAGTTCAGAACGAGTAATTTTATTTTATCAACTACTCCTAATATTTAAAAAAGAAAATTAAGTATTTTTCCATCTATAAGAAACTTCGAGACAAACTAATCATTTGCGAAAATCCCATAGATAACAACCTATGAATAAGCCCAGAGAACATAATTAAGTCGAACGTATTATTCCGTAACTTTTTTGTTTCCGCAATTATGACGTCAGGCGGCCAGTTCTGAATTAATTCGCTAACATCTAGGTTCACGATACATAGAATAAAAAGTAAGGTGCACTCGCCGCCCGGCGTCTGTAGTGCTGTACCTGACATCCCCAAGCGAGATCTCGCGCACTCAAGTGTATGTAGCCACGAGAAAAGGTAGTCTCACACGCACGCTTTACGAAACACAACAGCTCTCAGCGAGCGTGTTCGGAATTTTTCAATTACAAATCAAATTACACTTTCACGGTGTTTTATTTAATTCGAATTTCGAAATAGTGCGGTCGGTGAAGTTATAACAGCCGGGGACTCAACTCGAAAGTGTTTATTTCATAGAAAAGTTATTTTGAAACCGACAAAAATGAAAACGGATTACGCTATGGATGAAATGCAGAAGAGTAAGTCGTTTATATTTGTTTATTTATGTTATTCAACCGTTAATACGAATACATATAATTTTTATTGACAAAACGTGCGATTGTGTGCGAGTAATAATGCGTACGCGCATTTGTGTCGTTAGAAAAATAACCGTTGAAATTACTAATCAATTCATATACCTTTATTTCATTTTTCTTCAGTAAATAATGCATTAAATAAAAATAATAATGGCTTTAATAAAATATAAACATTTACGTGTAAACAAACGCTGCGTGAGATAGTGAAGCGTCATCAGCGCATGCGCAGTCGTGTATTTTAATGTAATTTTATTGTTTGTATTACCTTAGTTGATATTAACGAATTAACTGCAAAACGAAAATTTAAATTCAACGTATCTTATCGTAATAAATTAAGTGAGTGGTTGTATGTATATCAATGAGTATTTTAAATGAATACTAATGATAGCATGCGCAGGAGTTTTACATGTAATTTGGAAAAATATTCTAGAACTTTTGGTATACAATTTTAATATTCCAATGGGGTGTAAGGGGTGAACTACCACCATTTTGCCCAAATGCCAACCTCACCTGCCCGTGGTGCATCCTGCCGATTAGCGAACGAGGCTCTGGCGACCGACTGATGGCGGGATAACCATCACTATTAAGGCGTAAACTAAATTACAGGCCAGTGACGGGCAGCAGCATCACTGGTGCGAGAAGTTTACGCCCTGCGATCGCCAACCCGCCTGCCCAGCGTGGCGATTACGGGCAACTCCTCCAATGTTTAAAAGAACTAGGCCGCGGCCCCTAGTTCCCGGCGGCCCCGCTAGGCCTGGCCACGGTGGCGGTCATGGTAGCGGCGGGGCAGGGGGTGCGAAGAATCCCCGGGTTATGGGAGGCCACCAAAACAAATTGACCCTGGCGACGTACAACGGACGCACACTACGGCTTGACTCGCATCTGGCGCAACTGGAGGTGGAGCTTGGGAAGATTAGGTGGCACGTTCTGGGGTTAAGCGAAGTCCGAAGAGAGGGGAGGACACCGTAACCCTAGAGTCCGGCCACCTAATGTACTTCCGAGAGGGAGACCAACAATCCCAAGGTGGCGTTGGGTTTCTGGTCAATAAGTCTCTCTCTGATAACGTTGTGGAAATATCTAGTGTGTCGAGCAGGGTAGCGTACCTCATTATCAAGCTCACCGAGAGGTACAGCCTTAAGGTGGTGCAAGTGTACGCACCGACCTCGGCACATTCAGATGATGAGGTGGAGGAAATGTTCGATGACATATCGAGGGCCCTCCACTTCACTACTAAGACCCACTACAATGTTGTCATGGGAGACTTTAACGCTAAAGTGGGAGTACAGAATTGCAGTGAATCGGTAGTAGGATCCCATGGTTTTGGAGTCAGAAACCATAGGGGGCGGATGCTGGTCAACTTCCTCGAACGAGAGGGGCTGTTCTTGATGAACTCGTTTTTCAAAAAGCAGCCCCAAAGGAAGTGGACCTGGCGGAGCCCCGACACTATGACAAAAAATGAGATCGACTTCATCATAGCGGACAGGCGATACATATTCAGAGATGTCTCCGTGATCAACAGGTTTAACACCGGCAGTGATCACAGACTTGTCCGAGGCACTCTGAATATCGACTTTAAAGCCGAACGTGTCCGTTTGATGAAGTCCAGGCTCCGACCTACTATGCTCCAAACCATCACTGGATCTGAAACGTTCCAGCTTAATCTGGAAAACCGATTTGCTGCCTTGGAAACCACAACGGACGTTAACCAGAACCTAGAAAATGTAGTTCGAGTCCTCAGGGACGAAGGTACGAGATTCTGTAACATGCGACGTAAGGGCAGGAAGTCTAAACTTTCCGAGGAGACCCTGGGGCTGATGAGGAAACGACGTGAAAACCCACCCGTCACTTCGTCAGGAAAACGAGCACTGAACCGGGAGATCAACAAACGCGTGCGGCACGACCTCCGGTGCTCTAATACCGCTTCTATTGAAAAAGCCATCGAGCAGAATCGGGGGTCTAAGGTGTTCGTACAATCTCTCGGCAGAAGCCACCTGACGAAACTGACCACAGCAACTGGAGAAGTTGTTGCCTCTAAGCCGGCGGTTCTTTCGGAAATAGAGGACTTCTATAGCCGGTTATACGCTTCGCATGCATCTCGCCCTGATCCCGAAAATGAGGACTCTAGAGCTACATTAACGCGCCATTTCACTGAAGACCTGCCAGAAGTCAGCATTGGCGAAGTCGAGATTGCTCTTGGGCAGCTTAAAAATGGAAAAGCCCCTGGAGAGGACGGCGTTACCACAGAGTTGCTAAAGGCTGGAGGCAAACCCGTACTGAGGGAGCTCCAAAAGCTTTTTAACGCTGTCCTATTTGAAGGGAGAACTCCAGAGGCGTGGAGCAGAAGTGTGGTCGTCTTGTTCTTCAAGAAAGGGGACAAAAGCCTTCTGAAGAACTATCGACCCATTTCGCTTCTAAGCCACGTCTATAAGCTGTTCTCAAGAGTGATCACGAACCGTCTTGCGCGAAGACTCGACGAATTCCAACCACCCGAACAGGCTGGATTTCGGAGCGGATACGGCACCATAGACCACATCCACACAGTGCGGCAGATTATACAGAAAACCGAAGAGTATAATCAGCCCCTGTGCCTAGCATTTGTGGACTATGAGAAGGCCTTTGACTCGATAGAAATCTGGTCTGTCCTGGAGTCCTTGCAGCGATGCCAGGTTGATTGGCGATACATCCAAGTGATGAGATGTCTTTACGAAGCCGCCACTATGTCCGTCCAAGTACAGAATCAGCAAACACGTCTCATACCATTGCATCGAGGAGTGAGACAAGGGGACGTCATATCCCCGAAACTGTTCACTAATGCAATGGAGGATATGTTCAAGACGCTGCACTGGAAAGGACGTGGCATCAATATCAATGGCGAACACATCTCTCACTTGCGATTCGCAGATGATATCGTCATAATGGCAGAAACGCTGCAGGACCTACAAGGGATGCTGAACGACCTGGCTGACTCCTCTGCACGCATCGGCCTACGGATGAACTTGGACAAAACCAAGGTCATGTTCAATGAACATGTTCTACCGGAACCGATTGCGATCCACGGAGCCGTCCTCGAAGTTGTTCAGAAATATGTCTACCTCGGGCAAACGTTGCAGTTAGGTAGAAACAACTTTGAGGATGAGGTGAATAGGAGAATTCAGTTGGGTTGGGCAGCTTTCGGAAAACTCCGTCGAGTCTTCTCATCGTCAATCCCACAGTGCCTAAAGACGAAAGTCTTTAACCAGTGCGTCCTACCCGTAATGACATACGGTGCCGAAACGTGGACACTTACGGCTAGACTGGTCCACAAACTCAAAGTCGCTCAGCGGGCTATGGAAAGGGCTATGCTCGGTGTCTCTCTCCGAAATCGCATTCGAAACGAAGTGATTCGGCAGAGAACCAAGGTGATCGACATAGCCCACCGGATCAGCAAGCTGAAGTGGCAGTGGGCCGGCCATATTAGCCGCAGGACCGACAACCGTTGGGGTAAGCGAGTCCTGGAGTGGAGACCGCGTCTCGGTAAACGTAGTGTAGGACGCCCCCAGGCGAGGTGGAGTGACGATCTGCGCAGGATGGCTGGCAGGAGCTGGATGCGAGTCGCTAGTGATAGAGCAAAGTGGCGAACAATTGGGGAGGCCTATGTCCAGCAGTGGACTGCTATAGGCTGATGATGATTCCAATGGTGATTATAAATTGTGTAGGTAAGAATATGTTTTTTTTATTTATCTTTGTAGAGTAAAATGGTTGAGAGGCACATTGACATAATTTTCGAGATAAAAATTCAGTGTTAATAACCCACATTATTCCAAACTCTTGCACATACTTAGGTACATATAATATGTACATAAACCTATATGAAAATTTATATACATTTTCGTTCTTATCATTTTGAATTTGTAATTAGGCCCGTATTTAAATATGTACGGTATTCTTATACATGTTAAATTAAGATATTTTTTTCATAAATTAATGCATGTTAGTGATACAGCATGTTTTATTAACCAATTCGAAAATGGAGTTCCATTTAAAACTTTTTTATGAGCTGTTTCGAAAAAGGTGTTCCAAAATACTAAACTTTTTCTTTGATCAACCTTTATTAGGTCTATTTCTTATTAATTTTAGTAAGTATATATAAAATTCGCTAAATATGGTATTTTATAAGTACTTATAATTTCTATTATAACTTTTATAATGATAATTTTGAAGTTAGCAAAAAATAATGTACACATTATTATAAAGGATTAAAAAAAATAGCTAGGTTAGTTTTTCGTAGCTGACACATTTATTAGCATACTAACTTTATTAGATAACCTAACGTTAGATTTAACACCTGAGTTCCAGACGGGTTTGCATTTTTTTACAATATAATAAATAACTAATCGTGAATAAAATTAATCATTTCCTCATATACATATAATTATTATTAAAATATATTTTAATTACACGTGTACAAAGAAAAACTCGATTTTAATAACGACGATATTTAAAATGCGTACAATCTTAAAATAATATAGCTTTTCGCACATGTTCAAAATTTTTGACTGTTACCTAAATATTATAGGGGGTTTTTTAAGGGGGGAAACCATCTCGACTTGGGTGAGGCGAGAGTGAGTGTCGCACTCTTTATTGATTTAAAACTATCCCGTTCCTACTCCTGCTTTTCGAGCCGGAGCCCCGATAAACTCGATAGGTAGTCTGGAACACCGGATCAGGTTATTATAATAGTGATGTGACTAACATATCAAACTTTAGTTACAATATCATATTGTAACTGCGACCACAAGAAACTAGAAGAAAATATCATACTTCCGAAGGCTAGAGGTGTAAACGCATTCACACTCGCATGCTTGATCCATCCGTTCCATGTTAGTAAAATAAATTATCGCGCGATACCATAAAATCAGTTAAGTTATACTGTTATCGGTATTTTATAGAGATTAGCGAAATCCTGAATAAAAGTACTGCACCTTTATATCAAAATGTATTAACTGCAATTATTTCTATTGAACGTGAGCGTGTCATCTATTATACTTATCGAAAAATTTGACCGCATTAAAATTTTAAGTGAACCTATTTCAGAGCTGGGGACTATTTAGCAGGTTACCGACTCGAAGAGCAGGAGTAGAAACGGGTGGTTTTTAGTCAATAAATTTTGACACTCCGTCTCGCCTCGCCCTAGGCAGGAGAAGTCATTGGATAATTTTCTCGAATAAGATAGTTGAAATAATACTTTAACAATGATAATTACTTTAATACTAAATTGTAAAGAGTGTCAAGTAATGTTTCCACTTGACACTCTTTAGAATTTTATATAATAAATATTGTATCGTTGAATGTTTACTCAATTGTTACCGTTTTAACGTATAATATCTTACTTGATAAAACATCGTCATGAGCTGTGTAACAAGTGGCGTCTTCAGTGACTGGAAAAAATAGTTCTAAAATGACTAAGAAATATATTTATCCTAATGTAGGTAATATTGTTATTAATGTTAAGTCACGTAGTTTTGTGGGCAAAGAAATAAATATTTATGAATTACATTGTTATGCTGGGTTAACCTTTCCTAGTTTTAAGGCTTACGTTTGTAAGAAGTACCTACTCTATAATAAGGCAACAAATCCATTTGGTTTACACAACTTTTGATTCCTTTTGGTGTCCTGCTTTCAATTATTATAATTAATTAATTTTTCGAGTTTTAGCGAGACTAACGAACACCAATAATTTTTATTTGTATAGATTTAGATGAAAGCTTTTATTGTGGCCAGTCTTTATAACAGTTTTTCTCCTATTTTCAGTACATAGATACTTTGTTAAGGAATTCCATATAAATTTCTATTAGGTAGATATTGTGCAATGGAAATTAATACCAAAAAAAATACAATGCAGATAATGATGTAGGTATTTCCAAAACAGCAATACAAATGCACTTTTTTATCAGAAAATTAATTGCTTCCTTATTTTTCTCTTATTCACGATATTTTTTTAGTGTATTTCCTTAAATTGCGAACTAATCGTATTTGTTCCTTTACATTAGAGACAGACGCGGGAATTTCCTTCCCATTCGTTCCAACTCATCTTAATGTAGCTTTAGATTTGTATCGAATCTTCTATCGATACGGTTTATAGGCGTAGACAGGTTTTTAGTTACCTATAGTCTAGAGGCTAGACTTTAAACTTTTGTCAATAATGTTATAGTATTTGATAGTTTGTTTCTTGTGTCAAATGTATGCATTTGACTAGTATGTATGTAGTATGTCATTAAACTAGTAGAGATTTTTCTCCAAATATTACGTAAACCGTGATTTGTAGTCAATGTAGTTAGTATAGCAATGAATTAGGTTACTACGAGCACTATGAACATGGTATTACTTTAAATATTCAACATCATAATAATATAATCAAAATATCTAGTTACTACGATTACGAAGATGAATAAATGTTTGTATTGATTTAGTATTTCTGTGCCTGGTTTTGGTCTGGTATTCTGGTTTGGATTTATTCATTTCGATAGTAGGTTAAAAAGTTATATTTTTTTTTCATAATATCTGCACCGCTATTTCTCTAAGTCAGTTAATTGGGCTGCTTGAAAGCAGAAAATGCATTTATAAACGTTGACTCTTAAAATAACAATAATTACATAACAAAATCTATGTAATTATACGCAATGTTGAATTAAAAACTACAATTCATTAACAAAACAATTTCTCCTTTTTCCCAGGAACCTCTTCAATCATCGGTCTGTCAGATGTGACAGACAACAAGTTGATCTGGAGGCAGCTGGTGGCGGAGCTGGTGGGTACCTTCGTGCTGGTGTCCATCGGTGTGGCGTCCTGCATCACCATCTCAAGCACCAACGCCCCACAAGTCACCAGTATCGCACTTTGCTTCGGTCTACTCGTCGGGTCTATTGTACAGGTCAGTACTAGACTAGTATCTATTAAAATAGTGTAGTAGGGATTTTATTTATACATCAGTAATAATGGTATTCTAACAGATGACAGAAGTCGCACTTAGACTATCGACGAGCAAATTAACGGATGACGTCATAAAAATCCTACATCGCACATCTGAAGTTTACATGCAAATAAACCATTTATAGAAAATCCCGCCAGCCCGCCAGGCATGATCACCTCGCCTGGTCGGTCCTCTTTTTCTTAGGGAACTTTACTCTCTGTTCCCTAAATTATCTAGATCACATAATTTAAATAGTTACACATTTCCCTCTTAATTCCTTTTGGTTGTGTGAAAGCAAAACGAAACATTTCTTCGGCTTTTTAATCATTATCATCGATATCAATATTGCCTACTTAAAATGTTAAATAATATTTAAATATACGGTACAACATGTATAAATATTACATAATTTGTATAAAAACATGACCGGTCAAGTTTATACATATATACAAATAAATCTCGATTTCTATATCATTCAGGTTTTAAATGATAGAAAATGCAAATACTATCTCAACCTGCTTATTTTACATGTCTAGTCTAAAAATAGAATTTCTTACGATACGATTGAGAAGTAGTAGGTAATTAATACTTTTAAATATTTTATTTACGGTCAAATATTAAGGTGCTAGATGACATAATAATAAAAAAAAACTAGTAAATTTTGAGATATATTTGAGATTCATTGGCAAAAAACCAATTGTAACGACTCTAAACATTTTTTGTATTTCCCAAAAACGAAACTATTAGGTATAATACACAGGTACAGGTATATATAGTAGGTATACACCTACTACAGTAATCCATAACTCTTCTCTCAACAATGATCGGTAGTAGAGCAGGTCCAACCTGCGAGGCATTGTATCTTTATACCAGGGTACTTGTCACAACACTATTGTAACGCCACAGCAAGCTTTTGTGATGTCTGTCTGTACGTTGCGATACACCCGTAGCCCGTGACATACATACATACAATCCTCACTTTGATGTAGTACTTAGTACTCTTTCGAATCGATCAAACACGTAAGAACGAATGCTCAAAAGATTAGCGTATTCAAATAAAAACTGGTTCATATTTACCCTAGATTCACTCCGACAATTAATTATAAATATGATCGAATTTATGACCAATTTAAATCATATTAATTACAATGTCCTAATGAATATTTAAGTAAGGTTTACAAGATAACAATTTCCTCGATCTCCTTGTCGTACAATGTCAACTTAAATAAAGTTGACACACTAAATTGTATCGTAACCGGTAGCTATCTAAGACTAATTTGCCTCCAGCTATATATCTAATCTCCTAGTACAAACATAACCGCGGAGATAATAAGCGATCTCAAACGATCTCGCTTCACGATAACAATAGAACATAGAACATTGCAATAACATAATGCTACCAACAATAACGTGAAATCCGACAATTCTTGCTACGTCCGGCCTTTCCCACGCGGTCGCAGACCCGCGAGCGGTCGCGCGTAAAATGTATCACACATTACATTCAATATCGTTAAAAGGCCAATATGCAAAACATATCAATACATTAACCTTGACATACGAACTAGTTACTGATCGAGTATTGGCTTTTAGATTTTTAAAGCGGTGCCTTTGGTGTGTTTAGACATAAAAATCGTACAATTAATGTGTAAAATATTTTTTGAATTATTATTAAAGAACTGCAAGTATGTATGGTTACTAAACAGAATTTAATTTATCTAGTCATCGTAGTTCAGCATATTTTTTTCTTTTTGTTATTTGTTCAACAAACGAAACGTTGTGAAAGATAACATTTTTGAACGAGTATAACAATTGCAATCACACCGCGTATCTCGTGTCAACAAATTATTGTGTGAATATTAAACACACTCGTATCTTATTCATCTCCATGACCCATTTGTTAATATTTTTCTACTGTCACCATATATAGATAGTTCAAACAATTTGTATGAGAGTGTAATTGAGACAGCCAAGTGGTCACGATCATACGGTATTATTCGTCACGCATTTACGAACCCTGCGGCTGTTTCATGAACTAGCCAAATTATCAACATAACGGTAACATGAAATGTGTGATTTTCTTTTAATTTTAATAGTTTTAACCTCGAACTTTTGACAGTTATATACGTATGTAACTTTACATAAGTGTTCTATGATAAAACGTAATGTATCACGTATCACCTCGATATTATGATTGTGATTATGATACCAAACTTGATGTATCGTTGACCATGAAACAGCGAGTACATAGAGGTGGAACTTTAAGTTACATGAGTGATATGCAAATCGAAACTTGATCAGTACTTTATCGATATTTTGTTTTCGCTAACAATAGTGTCGAAACGATAGGCGTGTCATTTGTTCTGTTTAATGTCTCTTCTCTTGGGTCAAGGCGAATGTATCGTGTATGGTTAAATGATAATTTGATAGCTACAAAAATATTTATACGAATCTTCACAGTGAAAGGAAACATGGAATTAAAAAACAATTATAAAGTGTTTTGACGTAGCAAATTAAATTTGATATGACATAAGTGGGACTTTCGAAATATTAATAAAAAATATTTTATGATTGCTAATCAGACGAGGTCAAGTGATAGATCTATAAAGGTGCATTAAATTATTCCGATCAATCGAACAAAAATGATAAATTAAGATATGTCATGTGACTCTTAGAGATGCTGATAACATTCAATTTGTTAATGATTAATGTAGCATGGTCTGCTACACCGTACTTGTTGATATGTCGATATTATTGTGACAAATATTAACGATGCTAGTAATTGCTTGTATATGATCGGGTTGGGTTCAAGGCGAAAATTACTGTAGCGATTGGGTATAGACAGTACTTTGGACCTAGTGACAAAAATAATAAGAATTACTATTCAATATAATAAAAAAAGGGAGCATCTGTTTCAAACTATATAGTATACATCATTAATTTTATAACTTTTCTCACTTTTTAGTATAAATTAACACCATGTCACATTTACACCTATGTCATCTCATTTGACAATAAGTCGTATGGTGATATCATTTAGGAAATTGCCTTATACGTTTTTTCGACTGATAGTTACGAGAAACGTAACGAAACGTGACATTACTTGGAAAACCCGATTTCAATCTTTGCCTGCAACACGTTTGATGAATAGAACACATAATTATTTTATATGATGGGATAATTATAATGATGCACTGTAATATTACCATCTTGTGATAATTATTTTGTAAATTCTGTTTGTTGTATTGTGGCTGCAAGCGCTACTGTTTAATGCAAGGGCTCGTGTTCAGTCCTTAAATCAGACAGGCTACTACTTATGAGGCTTTTTAATTTTGAAATAGGTAATTAGAAATAGCTTACAAACTTGACATATATTTTACTCCAGTTAAACAAACATATTGTGATCTCATCATAAAGTTACGATATAAAAAATATGGACAAAATATTATTTGACTACACGGTTAGTGCGGTAGCTGGGCTGCCATGCAACGTGTAACTTGTTCGATTCCCACGCGGAACAACACTTTGTGTGATCCACAAATAGTCGTTTTGTGTCTAGGTCTCATGTTGGTGAACTTGTATATTTGTAAACGCCCCCACATCACAGGAGAAAATCCTAGTGTGAGGCAACATTTTTTTAAGAAGAAGAAAAGAGGTGAAAATTATACTCTAATTTACCAAAGCAACAATGTGTGTACCCAAAGTACTCATAAAGAACTACCCATTAAAGGAGCAACACATGTACCTATAGACTTGTAGTTACATTATGGCAAACACAAACCCGTTGACAAGTTCACACATGACCTTTCAATGTAGTTGTCGTGGAGGTGCACCAGTCAACTAACTGGTTCAGCACTGATGGCTGAATATTACGCCATCCCTACGCCACGACTGGCCCGCCACACTCGTCTGTCAATCCCTGCATTAGCATGACAATAGAACAATAACACCTATGTATGTTTGTATGTTCGTAGTCGTGTGATGTGTGATCTTATAACTGAGATTTATTAATGCAATATAAATAACTGGTTTTTTGGATGTTGCGAAATATTTTAAATTTTGTTTTGTGTAGATGTCGTTTCATAATTGAGTGATAAAGGAGCTTTGAGCTTTTAATCTTCCTTGTCACTTTTCAAATACTAATATAGCTTGGGTTAAATTCTGGAAAATAAAGAGTCTTATGAAGCCTACGTTTCAAATATCTAAATTACCAAATAAATCTTTTGAAATTTCAACTAATTTTGATAAATTATAGCTGCTCTCTACCATTTTACTGGTTGCACTGCACAATTAGCACGATGGCTGGGCAACTGGCTGCTGTATTCACATATCATAACACTTTGTGTGGTCCACAGATTTTTGTTCCGAGTCTGAATGTCATGTTTATGTGAAATTGTATATTTGTAAACGCACCGTTCAGAGAAAATAACAGTGCGTTTAAAAAACATTCATAGAAAAAAAGATCTGTCTCCTTTATTTTATAATAGTAGCATGTACTTTTAATCACCTCATACAATACAAACATGTGTTCCCACAAGAATCCCGTTGACTGCTGTAGGTAACAATGTCAAAAGTCTTGACAACTTTATTGTAAAGAATTCAATACATACACATACATACATACAATATATTTATGTTATGATATGTTTATACAATGTAATGATTAATAGTGAGGACCGTTACTTATGTTCATAGACCTCGGATAAACATATAGGCTTAAGTAGGCTTTATTTTAATGTCAAGATGCTTTTCACAGTAAGTTACATTGTTAGTTTTTCAGTAGATACCATGTTATAAATAAATAAATAAATAAACCTTTATTTCAATTGGTGTGAACATGTCGATTATGCAGAATCATGTAAATGTTACTTTGAAATATCAAAACTAAATTGATTTAACAGTACCTACCTACTTAATGTGATCGCTATTTTAATTCATAGCACCTGACCTTTATGAAGAACTGCACTAAAGTTGAATTTACGACAGTTACAAAGATATTAACTCTTCGAAACATCATTTAATCACCCAATAACTATAAACCTCTTAACATAATCAATTTATTTACTAAACTCAGCCATTACTGTTGCATAATGCGATCCTTAACACTTTGACATACAGTGAGCAATTATGATAACACCATCCTGTTCATTTATACAACGTAATTTGGACCCTAACGCCTAAGACAAAGGATGTAAATTTGATTGTAAACGGTCTATTGACACGTGGGTGTCTGCATATTTGACACTTACATTATTGTTTATGGTGTGGAGTAAAGAGGTTTTGTTTTATGACGTTGTCTATGCTATTAAGGGCGGGTACTAATGGGTACCTTTATTTGGGATAAATATACATTGCAAAAGCTGTTAGTAATACGTTAACTCTGCCTAAGTATAGGGAACAAGGTTGTTCATAGGTACGAGTACTAAGTGAGTTTCGCGAGAACGGAACTTGCTTAAACTGAGAACTTTTTGACTACAAATCTGGTTTAAGCTTTAAACCAATCGATATATTCCCCATAAAAAAAGTAAACCTTACCCAATTTACCAACATTGAAAAACTTTTGACCTGAAACAAAACTTCTAAAGTTAAGTGAACATTGTTAGTAAATATTTGAACATACAACAGACGGACAAATTCGTGTATTTAGTTAATAGGCAATTAACGCCTCCTCCAATTAACTGTTGGCATTTGTGTCTCCAACAATGGATTTTGTTTACTCAGTTGTTCTATTGACTGAGTCAATAGTCGGACTTTTAGGGCGAGGTCACTACACTACCTACGTTGCGATGCGACGCAAAGATCTGCGGCGCACCGCAATTGAACAGCTTTGCGGTATTAGTATATATTTTTATAATAACTATTGAGGTATACTAAATTAACTAAATATCACGGTTTACTCACGTAAATTAATGGAGAAAAGCTCTACTAAAGCCTACTATGCACATGCTGCACACGCTTATTATGATGAAGAGTCTCTCGGTGACTCGAAAGTAGTAAAGCTTTTCTCCATTAACCGTATTTTAACGGTGTTTTTTAGTTAGTTTAAGTATACGCTACATCCCAAAGGATTTGCTAATCTTTTGGGTTAATGATAGTGGGTCGTAGATGTTTGAAGTGCGCTGAAGCATGCCAGTGTTGTGCTCTTGCCCTTAAAATTCGAGTCAACGACGGACACGATTTTTACGATGTACCTCGAATAGTGATGTTTACTAAATAGTTTTGCATCGATTTGTTTATTATACTGCACGCATCGACAATTGAATAACAATCGAGTAGCGGGTCGATTGAAGATCGAGTTTGTAAACAGTTTATTGTTAGGAATACGTTAGAAAACGGACTGTTGATCTTAGAACAATCTTGATTTTAATACCTACTACACAAGTTCGTCTTTACCTAATATTAACAAAATAAAACAAATATAAAATAAAACACTTATGTTTATTTTGCTAATGTTAATGAGTAACTTCTCTTTTTACTATCGAGAGCACAAACGAAAAATAATCAAACTGGAATTATAAAACCACATATTAAATTTTAAAGCTCATATATTCCTTAGAATGAAATTAGATATAAGCAATCTAGAAGTTTCCGAAAGCAACATTATTTTCGTTTTAGCTCCGCAATTCAATTTCTAGATCGAACGGTATTCTTAAACATCTGTACCGAATAAGGCATGTAACAAAAAATAAATCGACTCGGGTCCAACTACCAAACAGGCGGTGCCTTGAGGTTATTACTGATAGCAGCTAACGGTATACCTAACTATTCATAGAATGTACAGCAATTTATTTTTTTATCTACAAACCAGTATAACAAGACCTATGTATTTAATACTATTAGTTTCTATATATGTATGTACTTATATACTTGTTCAGGCCATTGAACTCTTGCATTTAATTAATGTTAGCACTAACTAACTATTTAATTAAATAACTTAATACGAATTCTAGAACTTATTTGAATACATTTTATTACGCATTTATAAATTTATTTCTAGCTTTTATGGGTACGCATTGTTAGTATTTATATTTTTAATCTTCATAAAGTACATAACACAAATATACTATGTTTGATGGTCATCAATAACAGAGGAACAAATGTCAGGAGACTTACTTGTAACCTATAAATAATAAAAGTTTTTGAACTGACATGGTCACTAGTAACATCATTAGAACTCAAAATGGGATATTTACCAAGTTTAGTTTTCGATATTTCGGCGCTGTTGCAAGATGAGTTCTAATTATATACATAATAATATCAAAAACATTGGCTAGTCCAACATAACATGCATCATGGTTCGAAACGAAAAGCAGGAGTAGGAACGGGGTGGTTTTTAGTCAGTAAGAGTCTGACACTCACTCTCGCCTCAAGACGAGAAAAGTCATTGTACGAATTTCCCGTCTTAAAAAAAGTGGCGTCCATATTATATTATTATTATGAAACACAGGTAGGTAAATAAGACCATGAACGTTAGTATATAACAGGAAACCATATTCAAACAATATTATATCTAAATATACTAAACCGTGTTAGTTTTTGCAACAATAACGGAATCAACAATTAGTCTGACCTTTGACTCAAGAATAATGACTCAAAATATAAATAACATATGCCAACTCCATAGTTTTTGTTCTAAAACAGAACAAAAAATGACATAGAGACATCTCAATTCAACTAATGAACTGACCAAACGTTGGCTTTAAAGCTTTTTTTCTGTTGATGATGAATCTAGATTGTTTAGTAATTAGGCTAGGCTAGGTTGAAAAATGGAGGATTTTCCATTTTATTAATCGCGGACTAAATGTGAAAATAATTGCAGCGAATCATCTGTTACACATGTGTGTGTGTGTGTGTGTGTGTGTGTGTGTGTGTGTGTGTGTGGGAAAATACAGAAACAAAACAATATTTCCGGATAGGTAACTTTAAATATACATTTAAAAACTTTTATTACAGTTTTAGTATAATTATCACACATGCAAGACTACTGCATAATCGGATTCTAAGTTAAAATTTTTATAATATATCTAGTTTTAACCGACCTCAAAAAAAGGTGGAACCGTATACCATATTTTGTCATGACAATAAAATCATTTTTAATGGTTATAAATAACTAGGACTATAGATAGATATTTTTCTTTGGACTATCCTACCTAAACTCTATAAAAAGACATATACCTACTTCCCAGAACATTTTAATGGTTTCACGTAACAATATGATAATCATGATTGATGACTGAAACCTTGAGACCGTACCATCATCACAGTCAAACAAACTGATATCTCCATTATCTCATGATATGTAATTGTTTACTGAAGTGAACAAAAAATAACTAAGTATAATATACTATGAACAAAAAATATTCAAATTATATGTATGTGCCGATTTATGGATATGATCGGTCATTTATGTGTGGAAAAAATCTTGAATTATATGCTACGATATAGCATATAAGCATTAGTGTTTTCCTATATAGGTATGTAATATACCTAGTCTATTGACAGACAGACTGACAGACAATTTAATTTGATGTTTCAAAAGTGCCTAACGGAGGATTAAAAATTGAAATAAATACTTTGACTTTGCAACAATGTGAAAAAAAATACATAATATTAGGCTCCCATCCTATATGCGCTCTGTAACTGAGATTTCTAAAATCACTTTTAAACTTTACTTACTTTAACGCTTTATATTAATTAATTGAGTATATAATATAAAGCCGTCTACATAATGATTAATAATTTTATTAATACACCTAATGCAATTGTAATTGTTCAACTCGTATTAAAACATAATAATTCTTACTACACGTATAATACGACTTCATTTTCAATAACAATTGCTTGTGGTTTTCCTATAAATCTGTCCTGAGCAAATTATTTCTAATAACAATATTTTAATGATCTATTTATTATCTAACACGTAACTAATTGTCATAATAAACACAAGTTTATTCAATAATAAATAATTTTAAGTATTTATTTTGCATAAACAACTTAATTAAATAGGTATTTATCCCTTACTAAGCCATGAACAATAATAATTAAAATACGTAATTATTATTTTTAAACGAACACCGTAACATTGCACCATAGAATATCTTTTACGCCCATAAAGTTAAAAGACAAGCAATAAATTTATGTTAAAATTATATACCTTTTTCAATGTCAAATTACCTACATACATGCATCACGTTTCACAACTGAATGAAGAAAGCTCAGAACCGCAACGTGTTTGTATATACATGTACCCATGTATATGTCAAAAAATATATATTTAAAGTCCACGAAAAATGCATTAACAAGCCAATGATTAACCGTTCACTTTACAACAAATTACTAGTTGGCAAACTTAATTACCATAGATGTTTAGTGATGTGATACGACACTTGTACTGGGTTCGTAAAACATTACAAAATATCCGGTCGGATTTAATATTAAAAGAGAGTTCAATGCTACAGCACGCTCGCTGCGACACGGTGCGTCGTAAAAACGTTCGCGTCACCGCGTCTCAGATTGTTTTACAACGACACCAGAATAAAATATTTGAACGTAGAATTCGTAAAATAAGTGACAGACATTACGTCAACGTCAGTGTAATGTCTTGTCGTTTTATTTTTTTCTTTCACATTCTTAGTTAATGGCGTATGATAATGGCATGTGAATTGTTAAATAATACAGATAATGTATTTGTGTATCTATTTTCTTAGTATTGTTGATAACAACAATTTTTGTAGTTCAATGTAAATATCGGCCAGTTTCATGTAAAGCTTACGACTACAGGCCACTTATTTCTTGCCTAATTTATGTGAAATATGCTCAGTTCTAACTTCGCAATAATGGAAGCTCACTGCTGCACTGCTATTGTTTCGAAACTGAAAGTGCTTACTATTGCGAGACATTTCTATAGCACGTCTAGTGTAGAAAACTACATGCAAAATTGAAGGTTTAACAAAGTACCAAGTACAACGTACCATCCATCCTTGAGCATTAATTTCCTTCTCGAAAAACTTTTCAATCGGAACGCCATGGAAACGCAATCAAAGTGTAAAATCGATTAGTTACGCGTAAATTTTGCGATTGGTAATGTTTCCGTCGCACATTAATCGAGCGCGCCGGCTATCATAGATCATTGATCGATACGCACCCGTAGATCACGGCGACCTTGACTTTGATTGGCGTTAACCAGTTCGAAGTTGATCGGAACACTTCGTGACTGTTCGTAGGTCATGAGACCGTTGCCGATCAAAATATTACGACAAAAACTATATTATTTTAACTAAATTAATGACTTTAATGGCTATTTTTAATGTTTAAATTGTAAATAAACAAATTAGATTTGTTATTAAAACGTTAAAAATACGAGCGGATATAAGTGCTTTATTATTTCGTCGATAATAATGACGTATGTTTGAGTTTCCTTCAAAAAAAATGTTCGAACATAAAGTAATGTCACGTTCAAAATATAAATTTCCTCAGTTGTTCAAATAAGTTACGATGACTGAACAAATTAATATGAAAAATGTGTAAAAATACATCGAATAATACTCGTGTTTTAATGGAAGAAATAAAATTCTCCATATAAGTCTTGTGACAGACTGCTTGGAGCCATGTTTCTGTGGTTGAGCAACCTGCCCTACGCCCATATTGTATTACATTACATATTAATTAAACATATATTATCATTGAACTGTTAATTTGCATTCTGTTCATACAAATACTATAACCCGTCTATCAATCATACGTTATTGTCAATATAGATGATTAAACTAATAAATTACACTTTTGGTAAGATTAAATCAACGGATACATTAATTATTATTGTAATTGCAAGTATATCTACTGAAATGTAATTATGTAGAGTATTTTGGTAAGGTTATCTCTTTAAAATTCAACTATGTATGACGAAAAGACGGACCGCCATGTTTGATTAGATTTGAAATTAGAATATTGTAATTCCTATCTTCAGGTTAGAAAAAGCTTTCATAACTTTTAGTAGTTAGCGCCTGTTTCACCACCTTCATATAAACGCCCGATAAACTTATGTGACAGATAGTGCATACAAATTAAATCTGATACATAGCGGCTATGCAGACATTGTGAAACAAGTCCTTAGTATACCTAAATTAGATATATGGCATTAAGTGTTATTTTTTTACAAGTTTCTAGCAATAAGTTAGAGTATTATAGCTCTTTCCTCATTAAATTACAAGTGTAATGTTGTTATACAGAGAAAAGACCCTTAAAATCGAATCACGGATAGTCGACCGTGACATTTTCCTTAAAATTTACGCAAGACAGACTTGAAAACTTGTATAAAATATCAAAAACACGAATTATTATTATCTAGAGCTGCGATTTCGACAGCGTTTTTAATGATTGTGTCTTTACAAGTTTTCGGACCGCCCTAAATCAAGCTGTCTGGGTCCTTAAATCGATAATTTATTCGAGTCACTTGTTCATTCATTGCTTTATATCGTTATTCATTCATATTTTTATTTACATGTAGTTGAGAGACCACCTCATTGATATCGTAATCGCAATCGTAGACAAGCAAGCAATTTTTCTACATCTCGAAATTCTTATAAGAATGTTCTTCCTTGAACATCAACATAGTACATAACATTTTGAAACACTCGTAAACATATGTTTACATACAATTAACCAAAGTTATATGCTGCATAGTGTGTAGTATAATAACTTATTTCGACTTGTATGGCTTCCGTGGTTACAATCTGGCCGAGATTTTCGCCTATTATTACAATTCCGTATATCTGCTCAATAAAAATTACCAATATGACGTAAGGTTATGCATTTCCGTGCCACCTGACATAGTTTTGAGTTTTGTTTGCCGATATATGGCGTGTTTGATGGATAGAACGATAACGCATATTGCATATAATGGAAATAAAATGAAACAATGTAATGGTATATTTAAGAATATTGCACTATGTTAGACATCTGAATTTCGGTATGTTGTAGTTTATAGTTTACCTGTTTTTATAAGCAATATAATGAAGGGCTTGTATAGAGAAATATTCAAATTTTGCTTTTGCTTTATAATTAACATAGTAATTTAATTTTATTATATAAATGATCCGCACCTTCTAGAAAAGGTTAATGATGGCAAATATTTAAATACATATAAATACTTTTCCTGTTGACCTAATTCAAGTTATTTGAAGACTGGATTAACCCAAACGTATCATAACACAAATCAATTTTCAAATAAAACCTTCTGCTGTCGTATCTCACTCACATCGCAAAAACAAGAAAAAGTATGACTCGAACATTGAACCTTAAACCTTATGCGACCCGTCGAACAATCAATCAATATTTTACGCTTCAACGGTATTCAAAAGCGAATTATACGTTTATCATGCGTCAGCTATGACGGGATCAACCCTGACTTTCCGCTAAATTCCTTTCGATGCCAGTGTCTTACCTTTTGTTATATAGGTGGCTTGTTATAAAGGAATATTATTAACAATGTTATTTAACAGGTGTGATCTTGACTTTCAAACACTTAACTGTTTATAAATACTTCTAACTGAGATCTAATCTGAATGCATCTACAGATTTTTTAATTTTTGATGACCTGGGGCACCTTCAGAATTCGCCTAGCTCTTTGGGGATAACAGACTAGGGAGTGTGGGATTATTACCTCACTAAAACCACCCGCCACCCTTTGCATCAGTTTAAAGGGCCTCCAGGTCACCACGCCTTCTTAGTAGACCTGCTCCGCTCAAAATTCATCGAAGCTAATAACATAGCAAGCGAAATGTTAGTGTTACTTTTAAATCTAAAGGTCTTTACGCTCAGCACAGAAATAGAACTGTCAGCAACATCGATTATAAATAAATCATAACAAAAATAACCGCAATTAAGAAATCAATTTCGTTTTGTAATCCAAAGAAATGCAACTATTTAATTGATGAGTGCGGCATTGGCATTATATACTCGTAGGAATATCGTAACACAGCGATCGAACGACTTCGAACAAATCCATCAAAAGCACGTGATACATCGAACAGATGAAGGTGAATGCACTTTCATTGAGAAATAAACAATATTTTTTTTTCAATAACCTTTGCGGTTATCTAGATAGACATAAGTTTTAATTATAAATTATTAGCTTTAGACATAGGTATAATCAAAGAGGTTTCAGCCTAACGAATGTTCGAAATTAATTTACTTTTAAACCGCTTCGGGCAGCTTTATTGGCCAGACGTAGGAGTGCAACACATATGATTGAATATGGTAATTTGTTGGTATTGAATGAGATGAATGGGCACAGGCTGGTTATTCAAGCTCCGTATTCAATTGGTAACTGGAAATACAGCCTTCATACGTAAAAGTTTCAAAGATCAATATGTTTGAGCTTTATTGAAACTTGATTTATTTAGTTTTTATATATCTTGTTGTGTGAGAGTGTGACATTAACAGACATTTACAAATTAATTGGGCATTTATTATAATGTTGTGTTTTAATTTCGAATTTATTACAAAAAATTTTTTGCGAAATAAAAATTTTTTTAAAGGGCAAAATCAAATAACTTATCCCGCCTCGGGGAAGGCGAGAGGGGAGTGTCAGACTCTTACTGACTAAAAATTGCTTCATTCTTGCTCCTGCTTTTCGAACCGAGAGGGAGTGTCAAACTCTTACTGATTAAAAATCACATTGTTCCTTCTCTTGCTTTTCAAGCCAGAGCCTCGGTAACCCGCAAGGCAGTCCGCAACTCTGAGTCGTGCGAAATAACACTTAGACTACTATGTAGTAAAAAATGCTACAAGAAAAATCACCCATAACTGTAAATATAAATAAAATAGGTACAAGATATAACTACAACAATAATAATTCTATTCATGAATTAAATGCTCCTATATTTAGCATCGGGTGCGGTGAGAGCGTTGTCGTTGACGTAACTACTCGCCTCGCTACTAGCTACTCGTGCAAGTAACCGCGCACTTGACACACAAACTTGCCGACTAGCAGCGATTGCTCGGAACTCTTCCTACCTTCACTAGACACGTGAATCCGGATTAAGTGCTCTTGGTAAATCTATGTGTTTACTGTTTCGATTTTAATGTGTTTGTTTTCTTAGCATTTTCCTTATAGTTTTTTCTTGGTTAGTTTTTATAGTTTTGACAGAAATTAGATCTATTTTCAACAATTGTATGTAGCGAATAGCAGCGCGACAGTCGCTGCGTCGTTTTTCACGAAATGTAGGCTCATGAGCAAAACACAATCATTAATTCTAAGTAGATCTGGTCTCACAGCATATCACAATTCGTTCCACAAAAATCCAGAACTGTTTATGCTCTAAATTAAAGAACATAATCATAACAATTGAATACAAACTGAAAAGAAAACATTAAACACCTGTTGCGTTTTAAAATGACAGTATGGACATGGACAAGTACAGTCTCGAACCATTAATTTCTAACACAGATGAAAATTAGATTACTAGAAACACACTTTACATTAATCATCAATCTTCTTCACATATCAGACAAAAAGCTTATGACAGTTCAAGTAGATAGATAGGAAGACAGACGTCAACCGACTTTCTCAAGCCAGTCCAGTCAATGGGCGTTGAGGCGAGTGATGCGAGTGTAATTACAATCGGACAGCAAGCTAGTACTGGAGGAAAGTTTACTCGTATAAAAGAACGCTCCTAATTCGAAGCCAGTGAAAGTAGCATTTAGCTACTGCGACACTTTCTCCGTGTAGAACATAATGTAAACGATCAATTTGTCAAAGTTTTGTTTTCTTATTGCATTTTCTGTTAATGGCTTGTATTCTATTCTATTGATTGATAATGGGAAACGTTTTTGAGGTGCTAACATTCACAGTTCAAAGACATTGTAGCTCTTCATCAAAGCTTTCGATATTGTAGGTTGAATGACTGAATTATTGAAACAGTGACACGGAAAATTGTCTTTTTGTTAATCATATTAATTTAGAAGAATCAAAATAAGTCGAACTGGAAAATTATCTAAAAAATACTTATGTTACCTTAAAATAGCATTCATACCTAACATCCAGTAGGTACTCATCAAAAATAAATTATCCAAACCGCAACACAAATCTAAGTCCCAACGTCCATGGTATATAAATAACAAAATTAAAATTGGCACACATAAGCACATGATGATAGACCACACTAAAGAACATATGCAATATATTCCAAGACTAGTCACGACGCCTTATCTCCCATCAGATTAAATCTGCAGTCCACATGAATTAAATTTCTTAATCGACTAAACATTAATAACTCGATCCTTAATCGCCTAGTTATAGAATCGACTCAGTGTCAGTTTAGTCACGATCGTTCTATCCCATGATATGTTTGTCCTGACGTGTATGTGAATCGATACAATCGATCATTAATCGCCTATCACTCGAAACGGATTGTCTATTGACAAACGGCTGGAGAATATACAATAGTAAATTCTAACTAGAAGCAGACACTTTAAACAATTTTAAACTTTTAAACAGAGACTTTAGAGTTGCTTTTTGAAATGTATGGTGTGAGTATCTCATAGGACGGTCGTAGAGGTGGCCTTATGGATGTTAGAGTATCGATTAACATGTAAATTAATATATATCGATTGTATTGTTTTTGGTGTTGGTATGTATTGTATTTTTCACAATGAATGATGGCAATCATCAATTGTCTATTTGGTGTCCATTTATTTTGCTTTAAATATATGTGAAGGTCGTTTGATAAAAGGATATTCGTGCGTGTAGTGAGACGTGTTAGATGCTTAGGATAACAGATGTACAAGACAAAACATTTAATTTTTAATTTATTACTACGATATCCAGCTATTGCTTGTGACTTGATAGAGTTCGCAGAATTATTTTTTTAAACAAACGTTGGCCAAATCTCAGATTTTTTCCAGTATTGTGGGTGCGTTTATTAACATACAAGTTCACATGCAAATGAAACCCAGACCCGAAACAACAATTTGTGCCCGTTCGTCGAACTCACCAAACGTTGCACGGAAGCCGGTAGCCGACGTTGAGAGCTCGCAGAATTATACTTTGCTAAGCATTTAAATATCTCTTTGAATTATATTTAAATATTAATAAAATTAAATAATATGTATTGTTAAAAGGGAATATTAAAGTCACACTAATTTGGACGTTCCGAATTGTTAACTTGCAAAAATATTTGAAACGAAATATTAATTATTGTGAACTCATAATAACACTATTTTTAATTATGAAATAACATTATATAACATTACATAATAAGTATAAATAATAATGAGATCATTCTGGCACCGATATTAATAATTTATTTAATAATACACAGGAAACATCACTCAAAAGCAGTCGAAATAAATAATCGTTTTATTGATTTAAATTTTATTAAATTATTAGCCCTTCAATAAACATTAATTAGGGTCTGGCTCGTAAAATCATTACGAGCAATCATCATGATTTACGATTTTGAGATTTATTGCTAGGCGATAGAGTCACAAATTATTGTTTGACTAATTTAAATTAGAAACAAAATGGTTGGACCGAAATGCTCAGCTCGTGACAGTCTACTGGACCAAGGGCCGTCTCAGTCTCCACAGACGAGGGCTAGCTTCATCTTCAGATTAATAGCAGAGAGAGTAGAGCCCTACTGCCCGGTCTCTATTCAATTTGTGTCGGTTCTTACGATGTTTACGGGAATCGTAGGACTTTCCATTTATTCTACATATTATAACCGATTTCAGAAAAAGGAGGTTTTCAGTTTGATGTATGTTTGTGCGCGATTATCTCGAGTTTGGCTGAATCGATTTGGATGCGGTTTTCAGCATAGTATTTTACATAGTTAGGTGAAGGTTTTAGCTATTTGCCATCAGACTTAAAAATGGAGGTTCTCACGATAAAATTTGAACGGTTCCCTTTTTAAAATAAAATTGTTATTAAATGATAAATGATAAATGATATTTATTTCTGTAAATAGGTCATAAAATAACACTTTTACACGTCAATATTTCAAATAGCTAGATGAGGCCGGCATTTCCTATCTGACTACTCTGAGAAGAAATGCCGAAACAAACTCAGAGAATGTACTTTATAAGCATTATGTATTTATTTCCATGCAGCTGCAATTAAAGACATGAATAATCTTCACAAAATTAATGCTCATCATAATTTCAATGAATAATTTAAAAGCAATACATGTACATGAGCTTATAATTAGACATGTATTAAATCAGGTCGTGTAGTGGCGTGCTGACGACAAATAAATGCCTTTTATATTCTGACCTCTCTATCAATAGGGTGTATGTTTTGAAAGAGCTCAACTTATATTTGCTATATAATATATATGGTATATTAACTATTATTACCTGAGCTCCCTACATGAAGGTTCTATGTTGTGAAAGAGTTCAGGTTATGTTGGTTAATAGTTAGTCTATTTAGCTAAGTCGTAGTTCAAAAGATTCACTGACGAACGAAAACATGACATTGAATGTATGTATGATCACGATTTGTTACGTAATGTGTATCGTATTAAATGTAGAATTACATTTTAAATTATTTATATGTTAGTAATGTTAGTAATATGTTTAATTTTAAATTAATGAATTATTTTTATTCTTCTTAATATGTACTTGTATTAACTAAATATCTACTTTATAGATACTATTTATCCAAACTCTCCTGTCTCATTGTCTGTTCCCTTAGTACGAGTTTGCTTTACGTTGAACGAAAACGAAACGAAACCGCGTTCGGCGCTCTGATTGGCCGGCATTAATAAACCAACCAATCAGAGCGCTGAACGCGTTCTCGGTTTGTTTTCGTTCAACGACTTAGTAACTCCCGAGAAATAAACTCGAAACCTCAAGCTCGGCAATCGTAACTAGTAAAATTATAAACTGTCTTTAACATTATTTACGTTTAATTACAAACTAAATTAAAACATCCTCAGCAGTTTAACATCCTGTATTATCTCAGTAATGTAAAAGAGAAAATCTTCCCAGCGGAAAAGTTTCTCTAGTTTCTTTCACTGAGTTCCTTGTACAAGCATTTAAAGTTATTAAAATATAACTTAGATAGCATCTGTTTTCACCTTAGCACATGTGTTACGTCTTGGTAACATTCTGTTGAACCAGCCATCAAGATACTTTACTGAAAACTTTTATACTCTTTATGTTAACTATATACCGGTAAAAAATCTGAAGCTGCGGACTCCGGCTCGAAAAACAGTAGTAGGAACGGGGTGGTTTTTAGTCAGTAAGAGTCTGAAACTCCCTCTCGCTTCACCCTTCGCTAATTATTATATCATCGGCTTACTCACACCACTGTTTGACGAGGAACTCGACTAGGTTCAACCCATGGTAAAGGCTCATATTTATGAGCATCATTCCGCGATGTACGACGCGGCGACTATTCGAACTGAGTTGATTGAACTGTCAGACCATACAAATCAAAACTAATCATAACTTCCTTACTTCTCACAAATGACCATAGTTCAGCATTTCCTACTATTGAAGACAACTCACACATTTCACATAGAACATTCCCATTCCCATGTGTATGTCTGTACATCCGTAACACACACCATAATATAATACATACGATCCATTCAAGCACAATAATGTGCATAGAATACAATACTACGTTTATATAAGCTTAGGATATTAACACAGAATTGGTATACATGAGATTCTCGAATTATCTAATGTAGCACCGTTAGCTATGCATCCTAAGATGTGGACTATATCAAGTCCATGTGAACTAGTCCGATCGGATACTTAGTATGTCTTAAATGTATTTGATATATGTATTTTGTATGCAGAGTACAGATTTTAATATACAGTTACTAAAACGTAGTAACTTAAATCAGCAGATCATTTGTTAAATTGAGCTTGATTTGATTTAATTGCTGAAAGTTTTAAGTTAGAAGAGATGTGTCTATTAATTCGCAATTAAGTATTTATTAGGTAGGTAGCTTTGCTAATTAGGTATTAAAATAAAAGTTTAGTTGAAAAGACCCCAAAAAAAATACGTTCAATGTATGAATCAAATTAAAATTAACATGATCCAACAGTTAACGTATTATCTTCTTTTTGTTTTTTTTATTTTAAGTAGGTAATCTAAATAACATTCAAACAAAGAAAACACATAATAATAAATCATAAAACAATCAATGAAAATAATAAAAACTGTGTCCAATCAACGACCGCTGTCACCTCCTAACTTGCACCACACGCTAAAAGCTCGCGCGACTTAATTCCGCTAATTTATCGACGCCGGCCGACCGTGCGTGCGCGCACTTATTGCGAGCTACACACGTCGCGCCGCACGACGACACTGACAGATTTATTTGCGACCAGTACTGTTACTCCAAGTACTTTTCAAACATGCTAACCGTACTCGCCGTAAAACAGAATCAAAGCTGCTCTTTGAAAATTAATTAGCTCTTCTACATTTAAATACGAATACATTTGAAATTCATCTCTAAATGACGATGATAGAATACAAAATCATTAATCACTCTCTACATTTATTTTGCACTATCAACACTTCAATGACGTATTAACTAATTGCTAATTTTAATTTGAATCTTATGTTAATTGCAATCTATGATCGACTGTGTTATTGGTCTGGTCACAAACGCAATTGCAAAGCAGTCCTTGGGGATGAATTGATAAGTGATTTTCGAGTTTGAATTTAATTGTCAATAGCGTAGAGTCTGAAATTATATTGTCGGGAGATACAACACACCCAATATAATAATGAATGTTCCTGGGATTAAAAGAAGTTTAAAATATTTACTTAATTACAAAGATAACAAGGTTCATTGTTCTTTAACCAATCGAATATGCAAACGAATCGCGCCTTAATTACTGACTAGTTTGTATGTATGCGAGTTACCTAATACTGGTAATTGAACTGGCGACAGGCGGGCTGGGAGCTCCACTACATTGCAACATTGCTATGTAGTGTGTTTGATGGCAGCTAATCAATCGTGTCTAATTGTGCTTGATTGTGATGCTAATTAGATTGTAACTACACCCTGTGAGTTGTTAAATGGTATAAGGAAATAATACTTTAGCATTAATGTCGATTTAAGATTTTTTTGTGTCAGTTAAAATCATCCAATTACTGTTAAAATCATCCATCTTGAATTAGGCTAGGAATGTCAGTCTTTTACGGACTAAAAACCACCTCGTGCCTACTCTTGCATTGAACCGAGCTGGAGCCCCAGTAATGGCTGGGTCGTATTCACAGCTCCAGCAATTTAATAGATGCTGATTAATATACATTAAAATTTTACTTAATGCATCTTCACATTAAGATTAAAAGAAAAATATAAATAAGAATTCCAATCGTAGGTAACATCCCATCTACTCCTCTCACACAACGCAATATTTCAATTGCATAACCAATAGTTCCTTAAACCCGGTATTACAAGAAAAACTGGTATCGCTACCGGAGATCACATAAGTAGAAATACATTTATAGGCTCATAAGATACTTTTATACCGATTATATCTAATTTACATTCGTAAGCCGTATATATGTGAAGGTATGCGTGCAATGACACGGAGAAATGCATTATCATAACGGGCCCCAGAAATAAAATTATACGTAAATGGCCCTTATGCAATCCCATGAATATGTATGTAGTTAAGGATCGGGTTGTACTGGACCCAATTAATGGTAGGTGTCTGTATAATGACGATAAGAGAGCTTTTTTACCAGAGATATGCTATGTTAGGTCGCTGTGGATGCGTTTAGTTATGTCTGGTGGAAAAGCACCCCGTAAGGCTGGATTCGGGAGACGGAACGTTTTAATACTTAAAACAGGAAAGAAAAAGCACCCAGCCATTCAAACATGTCCTACAAACCAAACGTGTGAACATAGTTTTGAGACTTGAACCACATTCACGATACAAAACCTGTAGTTCAACTCATAATAAACTTTAATCACCACAATAATCCGTTAAAAAACACGCAAACCGAATGTACGTGCCAAAACACGTGGGACCTTTCAAATCAGTGACCAATGGTGCACTATGGACAAGCACTATCATTACATAGAATTATAAAATATAGGTCAAAGTGAATGTTTCCAGTAATCATCATGCCCATACATGTGGTCGCACGCTGAACAAATTGTGCTGATCATTATACCTGTCAGTGAGTACAGGTGACCTACACGACCTATAGTCTAGCTCTCGGACATCAATCCATCAAGCCCCCATTTAGGAGCAGTGCCCGTTCATAATTCAAGGTATCCCAGCATAAATTCTCATTACGCATGCTGAGAAGATGTATGCGATACAGGAAAATCGATGTCTTTATGAAAACTGATTGGATCGTTTGATCTTCTTGATGGTTAGGCTGTACACGTGTTGCATCAATAAATTGCTTTTACATTTACACATAAATGATTTTAAATCTACACTCAAAATTGTTTTAAACAAACATTTCATCTTCAGTCAATATTCTCATTATTTTCTTTGTCATCTTATGCTAATATTGCAAACAAACGCCAATTTTATTGAAAGATATTTAACGAAACAATTTGTGGATGCAGTATCATGTTCTACTGTTTGCCAACATCTTTAGACGAGAGCAAATACCCAAATATTTGCCGTGTGTTCGATTGTAGGTAAACCTCATTGAACTTTGTGTACAGTTAAACACATAAGAGGTACAATGTACAGAATAACGGTTAAGAAATTCCTCGTCAATCGGGTCGTGATGCAGATCGCAAGGTGCATTTATTTTTAAAGTTCGACTCGATATTTGCACAGTTTTTGCGGTCTACTTTTAGATGTTTCCCACGGTATGGACTTATGTAGGCTTTGTAGCTTTTGTAGCCTTTGAGCTTGTACAATACTTATGTTGTTTTCCTTACTTATAAATGTAGATTTTCTAGAAAATGTTTGTTGAGTCTCGAAGAACTCGTGAACTACATGTAAAGCTCTTGTATACATAATATTAAGGTTCCATGCAATCTTATTTGTAAAATAAAATGAAAATGCATTACAATTTATTATTGCTACTTTATAACATTTTATCCAGGAGCAAACATATTGCAGCTAACTTTACAAATCAGTCATTTTCTGACATTATCAAAGATCTGTCGATAAAATTGCGTAATATACTCATTCAGATGTGTGCACAATGATATCATGTGACCTGGTTATTATAAATCAGTAGCCAATAACAATCGACACGTGTGCTGGAGGTAATGCGTAGGGTTTGGCTTACTTTATGTGCTGCATACGGCAATTGTCCACTGCATACGATTAGAGTTTCGAAAGCCTTCACAAAATCCGGTATCTTTCGAAAAAACTGACATTTAATTGGAATTTAGGTTTTAATTTCAGATTTGTTGACGTCACGAACGTTGAACTATAATATTTTTTTATGACTTAGAATATTAGTTCGCCGTGACCTACTAGGGTACCTACATATATGGACATTTAGGTATTATTATAACACCTCAAAATCGATTAGGTAAGACAATTTTACCAAAATTTAAATTCATCACACACCATGCTTTGCTACACATATAGTTTTAACACAATTATTTAATTGATACCATACAGGTTTCGAAAAGGTCACAATTAAAATTGTTATTGAGATATTCTTAAAAGATAAACTAACCTTATAAAAGGTATCTTACTCGTAATTAGTTCAATGTCCAATCCTTAAACGGAAACATTGAAGGATCATCGGTTTCAACAAATAAATTGGTTCAATAAACGGTAAAAACATTAAGAATGAATTAATTTATCGTAAAAGGAAATATACCGACCCAATTCGTTCTGATGGGAGTCGATTTGTCCGAAGCTATTAAATTGATAAAGTACTTGTGTCGATTCGATGGACAAAAAATATCCGGCGAGTGTCGTGTGTCGGCGGGTGTGGAGAACGTGTATGTGGCCAATATTATGCGCGTGATACCGTTAGAGTTTGGTGCAAGTCAAAAACATTTCGCTACATTAACTTTTAGAATAGAAAAATAATAATCGAATCATCTCTGAAAATATAGCTCTCAAGCTTCTCTCATTACTTTCAAATGTATTAGGAATACTAACTATTAAATAAAAATGTTTTTTAAAAGTAAATAAATTAAAGTAAACCATAAGAAAGACAAATCTCAGTCTACATCTTGTTCCGCAACCTTTAGGGATTGTAGGCGCCCTTGATACCGTGGTGACCGTGCGCACGCATGGTGCGCTTGCGCGTGGTCAATGCACCGTGCGTGTGCGCCGCCCTAGTGTTAGACAGTAGAACCTTAAGACATACAGTATGTTACCGAATGTTCTCGAAGGGTGTGATACTGTTGCTATTTGCTAACTAGGTCGCTAGATAAATATGTTTTATGATCATGTTCTACGTTACTGATTTAAAGGGCTTAGGTTAAACTACTAACTATTAACAGTGTTTATAAAGTAATCCAATATTTTGTCAGGATTCAAAAGTTTGTTACTCTTGTTTGATATATATTTAAAAGAAGTACAATAAGATGATATATTCATCGTTTATTTTTTTAAATATGTATTTGAATTTGGAACTTGGTCACTTCCAATTCAATTTATATCCAGCCTGACATTTTTATAGGACTTAAAACCTCCTTGGAAAAAACATCAGTACAAAAATGCCACATGTCAATTTTGTTTCTAATCAATTTAAAGATTTATTATTTTGGATGTAAAGTGTTATTGACAAATCTGACACAGACGTAATTTATTAATACTAATAAAATATCATTTTCACACATAATGAGGAAATTGAACAAGGTTTTAAATTAACGGTACCTACATTTAACAGCTGAGAAATAAGAGACAACGTCAAAATCTTCGACCACAGATAATTAAAACACCTTTTTAAATTAATTAACGTCATTCCGATCACATTAAGAAGAAATATGGATATAAATAAACTATTAAGATCAAGGAAAATATTGTAATAATAAGCCATTACATGTGTCTGTGTCCTAGGTGCGGTATCCGGACATAAATTATAGCAGAGCGATAGTCAAAATCAATTAAATTTTTATTTGAAATGAACCTTATATGGTGGTCATTAATCTGAGATTGCAATGTCCAAAACAGTGTCAACTTGTGTCAGTTTGTTTAATTAATGGGACACGTATTCAATCTAGGTTTCATGCAGAACTCGGTACATAGTTTAGGAACATTTGAACCAGAGTACGTTGTGTTGCCCAATATTTTAATTGTACCTACCCTACGTAATCGGTTTTGTTCAATCCCTAACTTAATTAAAAATGTATCGACATAAGCTGTATTTACAACGATAGCTAATAAGTCTACTAAACAGCTTACGTACATCCATAAACCACTAGCTTCGACTAGCAGCTTCGCCCGCATTCACGTGGAATAAAAAGTCAGTTCATACCTTGTATGTATACCAAATTTCATCAAAATCCGTTAAATAGTTTCACGACGGAAAACCAACCAAACAAACAAACTTTCACATTTAAAATATTAGTGTGTAATGTGATAGCAAAAGATCTAACTGTATTTAGTTAGTTTACATCGGTAATTAAGTAATTAATTTAATTGCTTTTTATACATCCGACATTGAGTTTCAACCATAAATTAGACTTTAACAAATTGCCGAAATCTTCTAACTTAGTTAGATTAAAAACATGAGATAACGAAAATATATGGTGTTCCAGTTATTGACAAACTGTGTTGATTAAATAAAGTATCGATATTAATTACTAATTAATGCTTTCTGCTGTATCTTTTAAACCAATTTATAACTTTATTTCTCATAAATTACTATCTCTGATTAAGACTATTTCTCTGATATAGTAAGTTGTATAATATACAACTTACGTAGTCGTAGTCGTCATATACGACTACAAGCCTTCCATTCCATCTCATCATATGCATCAAAAGGATCTTTCTTTTCTCTTCTTTTAAGGGTAGAAAATCATCCAATGACTTCTCTCTTGGATGAAGCGAAAGGGAGTGTCAGACTCTTATTGGTTAAAAACCACCCCGTTCCTACTCCTGCTTTTCGAGCCATCGCCATCACCGTCGCCCATGTCATCCGTGTCCTAACCGTACCTAAACCGGTCCGAGCCGTGACGAGTCGGGGCCGTGACTCGGACCTACCATTGAACTTTATGTTTACACATTGAGTAATCCGTACATACACACAGTATGCACACCTGTCCAACTGTCCACCGGCGTTCACTGCGGTTATGAAACTAGTTATTTATGCAGAAAAGGTTTTATGCATTGATTTATTTTGACGCCTTTCTTGTGTCTTATTAAATACTGGCTCATGCCAACGGCTTCGCTCGAGTTGGTTACGGACTTTCCGCCATAGTACTCAAGACTCATTTAATGTTTTATTGCATTCAATTGCTTAACCCAGTCCTAAGCATTTGTTTTCGGAATAAAATAACATCGAATAGTATTTGAGCTGCGGACTACCTAGCGGATCACACGGGCTCTAGCTCGAAAAGCAAGAGTAGGAATGGGGTGGTTTTTAATCAGTAAGAGTCCTACACTCCGTTTCGCCTCACCCAATGCGAGGCCAAGATCAAAGTCATTAGATGATTTTTCCCCCTCAAAAAATGCTCTAGTATTTTATAGCTAATGTTCAACAGTAGACGTAATAAATATAATTATAGAGTTGCTTATGCTGATGATAATGAAATAAAAATATCTCAACCATCTCTACGTGTGTTTCTATACGTATAATTGCATAAGCACCACTCAAAGTTTACAGCTACTGAAACTAAAAATAAATTAAAAAAAACACTCGTAACTCTTTCATGGTTTCCGAAAGCCGTTATTGTAATGTTTTAGTTCTACAATAATTTATTATCTAAGTAATTACTCTTCTTTTCTTTTATCATTATATTTTCGCCATTATTAGCTAAGCAATTTGTACATAAAAAAGACGAAATTCCCGACCGCACTCGTAAACATCATTTTATTCGCATTTACAATGTTTTGCAGGCTGTAGAATTTATAATTTTCTTTATTACACACATTCGTCAAAGCATTCGGGAAATATATTAGTTTAACATATATTTACATAATATTAAATACACGTATTTTATTCGCATCTGGCCTATAACGATATAAGACCAATTAACAAATTGTTAGCAACTTGATTATCAGGAAAAGTGTGACAGCTGGTCACATAGAATTAATTTAGTGATACAAGAATACATGCTACACAGGTGAAGATCAATTAAAATCGAAATAAGAAAAAATGCTTTTTATTTAGAAAAACGTTGTTTGTTACGAGATAATTTATTTATTAAAGGTATGCCAACAGCTTCTGTATGAAGAGTATTAAGTACAGCAAATACTTATAAATCAGTTTTGGGCTTATACAGTAATTGTCAATTACAGTTTAACTAACATTTTTTCTAATAAGTGACAACTTACGCCTAAAAGAAATAGGTGAATAGGTAATCTAATTTTAAGCGAAGGGATATTTCTTCCGTTCACCTATTAAGGTGAGCGGCTATTTATCATAAAATCTTGGATGAAACCGCAAATCACCGGTTTCACTAGACACGTTCTATTTTTATTACCAATAAAACACGATTTTGAAAAAAAAAATATACACAGATAATAAATTAACACTTAAGCAGCCACTTAAAATGTATACAAACTCCTTTTTTCATACTACATATTTAGTATACCAAAACTAAACGATGGGTGTTCAACTTAATTGACCGGTTTACAATAATTAATTCTCGTTCAAGGTTTTTATGAATCATATCGGCCATTTAATATTTTATTTATAAAATGTAGAATATATTTGTCAAAGTCAAGGTCGCCATACCGCTACATTAGCATATCACAGTGAACTTGGTAAAATTTAATTGAACCTGTGGCTCGATTATCGAATTATTTTAAGCAATAAATTCATAACTTGCACACGACAGTTCAATGTTGATTACGTCATTATATGTTTTGCATTTTTTATTAAATGTGTCGGTTGTTCGTCTGGTCTGCTTGTCGCCCTCGAGTTTGTTTGCTGGGATAGTTTAAGTTTAATCTTACATCGTTTTTATACATGTTTTTCTTCTTTTTTAAACTTTGCCTCACACTAGGATTTTCTCCTGTGCCGTGGGTGCGTTTACAAACATACCAATTCAAATACACATGACACCCAGACCTGGACCAACTATTTTTGGATCACATAAAGAGTTGCGAATCTGCTACACGTTGCACGGCAATCGGTTGCCCAGTCACCGCACCAACTATGCAGTCTTTTACTTGATAACACCTCTATTTTCTAATTAATGCACCAATTTCCTTAGTTTTTACGTCAAAGCGGTAACATTTAACTTCAAATAATTCTTCTTGCAATAAAGACATAATAAATACTTACATATATGTACTATTATGTACCTATAAAGATTAATAGATCCTCCACACGTCACCTCGCCAACTCATGCCATGGATTACCTAATTGCCCATCTGCACTATAACAACCCATTGTCCTCAGTTAACCCATAACTTGCGTGGGAATTATAAGCCATTGCAGTTTATATACTGGAAGTACTCCATGCTTTACTTATAATTATAGAACAATCCTTTTTAATTGTATGTTTTGGAAACAGTGGCGTATAGTTAGTTAGATCTTTCTAGTATACTGGTAAAACGCGTTGTTTTGGATTCCGGTAGTATTTAACTTCAATATTGAGCTACTTATATAAAAATCAATTGCTGTTCGTTAGTCTCGCTAAAACTCGAAAAGGCTGGACCGATTTGGCTAATTTTGGTCTTAAATTATTTGTGTCCAAGAAAAGGTGAGAAAAAATTGTTTGAGGCGGTACGAATTTTGCCTGACTAGCTAGAAATATATAGTTATAGATTCTTACATACTGGTGCTTTTCAATTCTATCCAACTAATAAAAGTGTTTACAAAAACCAAACAAATGGATCAATTATAAACCATCACACGAACTACATAAAGAAGCGATTTATTTGCAAAAAAAAATCAGTTAATTGCACTAATTTAATTCTCGTATTACCCTGACCTACATAGAATGCACACTTATGACATAATGTACCTACCTATATGTAAAAATGTTAATTGCTAATAAATATATAGAGTTGACCTGTGACGTCATAGTGCACGGATGATTCAGTGGCTCCCTCACGCGAGGGTATTAACGACTTTGGTATTATACCGTTTGATGCTCAACGATTAGCTCACGAATGAGATAAACTAGCAATTTATTATGAATGATGAGAACTGTACCTAGCGTCTCGACTGATGTTTTTGTCGTACCTATAAATTATGTTGTCAAGCTCTGTCTAGTATAACAGATAGATCTGGAAGTTTGTTTGTACGTTGATGAGAGTTAGAACAAAAACAGATCAACTTACATGTAATGCTATTATTGGTTTTCTTTCATCCTGGATCTATATCAAAGCAAAAACTAAAACAATACATCATTTTATTATAACTTTCGTGAGACATACTAAATAAATTATCCTGTTATCGGCTTAATCACATGTCTGTTTGACGAGCAACTCGACTAGTTTCAGGCCATGCTAGAGGCTCATATTTAGAGTAAGAATGAATAAGTATTTATACGACTGAAACGCAAAAATAACGCTACGCTTTTATGCGAAGCTAACACTGCGAAAGCCTTAGTAAGATCAATAAGGAATACTGAAACAAAATACCAAATGCTACCCAAAAGCGTGCTAAACCAGACGCAATCTACATCGCAACATGGCACCAATATAATGACAGCATAAAGGCACAATTATAAAACAATAAAACCTCCTCACATTGCTCAGATGTTTGCCGATTACCAGGCAATACATCCAATTACAATTTAAGTTCGTTACCGCAGATAAATTGAGATTTATAATGCGATAGCGGCACGTTCAGTTAGGTGATGCCTACGTCTGTTTAACGTCGCTTGGGAAATTTATAGATGTCCTGTTTTGGTTCTTAAAGGACTGGAGATCTATGGTGCTCATTAATTTTCTCTCTTTTAATTGAAATAAATGCTTTGATTACCACTTTTGTCTGTGAAAAGTTTTACACATCTGGTGCTTTTATTCATCCAAAACCAAAGGAGAGCAATTAATGTAAGATCGGGTTTCTTTGACCCTATGGGGTAACTTTGACCCAAATTTTTAAACCAATGAAAATGGAATATACGCTTTGTTCTGGATTCCTATTGGTTATAGAATTTGAATCAATGTTACCTTCTAGGGTCAAAGAAACCCGGTCTTGCCGATAGTCATTTTACTCTAAAATATATTTCTCACATTCAAGATGAATCCTCTATTATTATTTTACTCGGTAACATTTTACCCATATACGCGAATTTGCCCTTTGAAGTTTAAATTATATCAGAGATCGGCGCGTGAGCTGTAAATTATATTAGCTAATATACCTGTCGCACGCCGGTAATACATATTCATTAAAGGGTTAGTGTCGATGCTAGATCATTTTGATATGTGATTCAACAAATATCATATCGTTTAATAAAGGTTAACGTCCTTTAATAAATAAACTATACATATACACAGTGTAAAAACACAAAATGAATTTGGTTACCATACGTTAAACAGGGACCTTAAGACAAGGCGAAAAAGTAGGCCGAACTAGTGTTTCCTTTGCTTCACACAACAAGAAAGAAAAAAAAATAATAAAAAGTCTTCAAGCTCTGGCTGGAAAGAATTTACTTTTCGATCTAATTGTTTGAATTTCGAATAGCGCATATTCATACTGAATTTGACATAAAAAAAACTAATATTTATTATCTGTGCCCATCCAAATTAATTTTTTGGCGGCAAAATAAAAAAAAACATAACGATTTTTCTATTTGTAGGTATTACATAACATTATTTATACATACATCATTATAACATTGTAATGTTGATATGTTTTATTAAATATGACTTGTGTTTGTCCGCAGGCTATCGGCCATGTGTCGGGAGGTCACATAAACCCCGCGGTGACGCTGGGACTGTTCGCGTCTGGTGAGATCAAGGTCCTGAAGGCCATCTGCTACATCATCGTCCAAACCCTCGGTGCTATCGCTGGAGCCGCCTTCATCAGGGTAAGTAGCTTATGAAATATATCTGTAGTGTTGATTTTGTTATTTAGATTACAGTTGTGAGGTTTTTAAGTCGAGTTTTAGTCAATGGGAATTTATGTGATTTTTGTTAGTCAGTTAGATCATTATTTATCTATAATAGGTATAAAAATAAGTCGGGTTTTCCTTCCTGATGTCATAACTCCATAACGCACGAACCGCTTTCCACGGTTTTGCGATTGTTTGAAAGGTTTTGGGCTCCGTGAGGTTTGTAGCAAAGAAAATTAAGAGAAAAGCAGAAAAAGAGGCAAAATCATTGATGGCGAAACGGAGTTCGCTGGGTATGCTAGTAAATACCTACTAATCATGTGAATATTAGTAATACTCGGGGAACTAATACGACCAATAGCGCTAGCGTCTACTCATGAGAATCAGAATACTTTAGAATGACTTGCTGCGACGCAGCAGCGTCAAGTTCAATAAAAAAATAATCTTTAATCAAAACTCATCCTTCTACATCAAGTATTTGAGATCACCCAGAAAACCGAACACGAACAACCTAAATTAAGTGCTACTTATTAATTCTACATGCGAACATAATAATACGAAGTAACTAGATAACAACATTACATTAATTTAATAATTCTATTAAACACAGAACCCAAAAGTTCTTGACTGTAATGAGTTAATTAGCTAACGATCAAAGATGCGCATGATTCGATATAGATCTTAATAAATACATGTACAATTAGGTAACACACGTCGTGTGTTAGCAATGAACTGTATGAGTATTTGACAAGCCATCTATTAATGAAGTCGAGATACATTTTAATTGAATATTCCTTTAATAAGTTATACTTAGTACAAGGTTGTACGTCTATTTAAACTTTGATTAAACGTTACGTAGATTTTTTTGATATGATGATGTTAGTTTTCAAGTACGAAGTCCCGGGTCGACATGTGGAGATGGACAGATGTCCGTAAGAATCAAAATTTTGATTGATTTCTATGGGTTTATCTTAGGTGTTCATCTGGGTGAACTTTGTGAGGAAATCTGTGATTGGGTATCCTTGTAATGAGGTTGAAATCAAGGTGTTGTACTGGCTGTTTCTTTCAAATTTAAATTCAAAGAGATCTAAGACCGTTACTTTTAATATTAAGACATTGATTAGTTCAATTTTCGTATTTCGCTTTGAAGAATAAAGCTTTAAGACACATTAAGTAAATAATGAAACTTGATGAAATGTTAACAAAGTTACCAAACAATTTTTGAACTGAAAAGTGAACCAACCAACGGACAAACAAACAATTTCTCGCAATTACGTCGCACATATACAGCTAGTCATCGCACCGACATTCTAATCGCCTTATATGAGCGCTCGGTAAAAAACTGTCTCGTTCACCGTGACACTGATGATCTTAGAATAAAGAAACAAGTGGAGCGACCTTCAGTGTAATCGTGGAACTAATTGAACGTTGCTATAAAGCTTTTCGGATATGAGTACTTGAAAAGGTCATGCGTTTGATATAATTATGGCGATATACTTCAAGTTAGCTCTTAATTCAGCGATTTACTTTACGACATTGACTCAGGATTTTTATAATACCCATACAATACTAGCATAATGAATGAATACAAAAAGTACTCAAATTGAATAGGTCATATATCACATTCGCCAGAGATTGCAAAAAAAAAAAAACAATATCAAAATTGAGGGATCAAAGCGAAGGTTAGTTTGCATCACTTGACGGGAAGATTTTGCAATTACAAGTACATAATTACTTTATTTAAACGGTACAGTATACAAAAGATTTTCGATAGCCGCCTGTCTGTGAGATGTCAGTATTTCTAGTACCACTTATGTACTTAATAGATCTTCAATGGGGAATACAAAATCGCCATACTGCGAATTTGAAATGAACTAAGAAAATGTAAACAACTTTGTAGCCTTAAAACGATAACAGCGCCACTACCGCAGATGTTACTGATCAAGTTTCAACTATAATCGTGTCAATATAGTTTATTACATAATTGTTTATTCCATTCACACATCGGCCTTCCTGTGACATTTCACTGACACTCACTCTAATGAGCGAACAAGGATGATCACGACTTGCACGACTTTTAATTAGCATATGAAGTAATTATGTATATTTTCATTACATTTTCTTATACCTACTAGAATTTTCTCGTACATACATATATAGAATCAAAACAAAACATTCAATGATAAACAGTACTATTTTTATATCTCTTAATACTTACTACAGTAAAAAAAATGCACTAGATTTTCTGAATACGCTTTATGGAGCTAAAGGGTAAACAAGATGAAGACCTTTGCAAACCTGGTCAAGTGCGCATCAACAATGTTGCAGTGCATCTATCTATCTACTTGACAAACTAACGCATTCAAATTAAGCAGTCTTATATTACAGTTACTTTTAATGGGCAATAAAAACACATAGATTCCCGTTGACAACGATAATATTAGATAGGTACTTATTTATCTATTTTAATCAAATGACATTTCCGAATAGTTTTTTTAGATGGTTTTAAATTACTTCGTGACATCGAGAGGCGCCGCTCTTTATGTAAATGAGTGTTTAATCGGCAATTAAATTGGAAGAGCTAATTAATATGTGTGTTGCAGTTGGCGATACCAGAGTCGCAGGTCGGTGGGTTCGGTATGACAACTCTTGCAACCAACGTGAACGAGGGACAGGTGAGATCTATTTTCATTAATTTAAGTAAAGAGATACGGAGATAACTATTTATTTTTAAAGTTAATAAGTATCTAGATATGGGATTCTTGATAACAAATATTTAGGTACTGGTCTGATTTCTTTTATTATTTTTTTGTTTTTTCTAACAAGCCGGTAAACGAGCAAACGGTTGACCTGAGCAATCGCCGCCGCCCATTGACACCCTAAATACCAGCGGCCTTACAAGTGCATTGCCGAGAGTTAAGAATTTAAGGGTTGTTGGGGAATCGCGGATTGGGAAAATTGGGATGGAGGGATAATTGGGCCTCCGGTAACATCACTCACACAACGAAAGCGTTGTTTCACGTTGGTTTTCTTTGAGGCCGTAATATCACCCCGGTCGAGTCGTCTCATTCATTCCGAAGCATGGCTCTCCCAACTTAGATTTATTCATTTACTTTACAAACCAGTAAATATGCAAAGTTATGCTTAGCACTGACAATGAGAGATTTCATTACATCACAACGCTATCAATGAACACATCATTTACAGCCGCAATCAGAGACATTTAATGATTACTTAAACTATTCCTTAGTAACGATTTTGTATCGAAAACAATTGCTAAGGACGAGGTTGAGTAACCATTAAATTTCTCTGAGGGTGGCTGTTAGTGTTGTCTCTCATACAAAGCCCAATAACAGGAACATCAATATTGTATGTCCTCCACAGGGTGTCCTCATCGAAGCACTGATCACATTCCTGTTGGTGCTGGTCGTGCACGGAGTGTGTGACGCGCGCCGCAACGACATCAAGGGATCCGCGCCTCTCGCTATTGGTCTCAGCATCACCGCCTGCCATGCTGCTTGCGTAAGTACTTTACTAATAAAGTATATCTAAGAGAAATTAAAGAGGACTGTTCCGTAGCGTGAACACTTTTTGATAGACAGAGTTAAATAGCAGAAAGAAAAAACGAGTGCTGCTGTAGAATGCTTCAGCAATAAAGTTAAGCAACAATAATATCGTAGGGATCTCTTATTTTGTGATTCTCCCAAGTTCTTGTTCAAGTCTAGTCTTATAAGTCAATGTCAAATTATTTATTCCAATTAAACCATAAATATAAATACAAACAAATAAAAAAATAAATAATACTCTGTCCGCCAGTGAAGCTAGGTGCTCATTCCAAAGTGTAGCTTCGAATGGAGAAGAACGAGCAACAAACACCATTCGTTACTCTTTTAAAAAAAATGAGATTAATTGCGCCTACGCCATAGCAGATTTTAGACGGTTTTGTACTTTGAAACGTATTTAAAATTGTGTTTGTATTGGTACAGATTCCATTCACGGGCTCCAGCATGAACCCCGCTCGTTCCTTCGGCCCCGCCCTCATCATGGGAGCCTGGACCTCACACTGGGTAAGTTATACTTCTTTATTTTCTTATTTCCGACTGCCTCGTTGGCCGATTGCCAGGCAAGGATCTCTTATTCGATTCCTGGGTCTGACTGCTGACTGGATTGGCAAAGTATTGCTGGACTATTTTTGGTGTTTCGAAAATATCTCAGTAGTCGCACGAAGTCTGGAAAATGTGCCCGGTAAATGAAAATAGGCTCACCCCCTATTACTTGGAAATTACAGCATAAATTGTGACATTGTACAGTGTCATAACGTGCACGTCTGCCTACCCCTTCAAGAATAAAAGGCGTGTCAATATAATAATAATATGTCCTATAACTTTTGTCCTTAAACCAGAACTACTTTACAAAAACTAAGGTTTTGGAAACTCCAAAAACTTTCTTCCGCTTTTACACCTAACTGAATAACATATAATGATGATCAAAGTATCAATAACTAATTATTGAGTACACTTTCGCCTGCGCAGGCGCCGGCTACATCCTATGAAACGGGTTTACATCTGATAGACTGCTATTCAGTATTCATACACATCCTATTTACATTACAGCCAATTTTAACTTTTATAACGTTCAACATAAGATATATTTTACTAGTCTACAACAAATAGATAGTGTTGCAGAAACGCTTTTCTTGTTAAAATCATCTTTATACCTATGTAATAAAGGTCAAAATCGTTTAACAAAATCAGTCAATAAGTAGTAAACCCCAGCTTTCCGATTACTATAGAGGTTTTAACATGATTCATGGTCTATAAGACGTTTTATAACTTAACTTGATTATGTTTTATTGAACATGTCTTCCTTTCTAAGTCGGTAATAAGTTAAACTTAACTAACTTTCGTTAAAATGAAAGTGCAGTTGGTTAGTTAGTTAGTTAGTTAGTGGTTTAAAATTAACTATTGTTTGTAAATGATTGATTGAGTAGAGTATGGTTAAATGTCAGTGCATTTTAAGGCCAAGATGATTTGTTTGTTTAAAGTGGGAATTAGAAACTTGCTTTACTTATTAGTGGGTAATTGTAATTAATGACTGGTTCGATGGTTGTTATCATTATATGTTATTTCTTTTGAATATAAGTTGAATAATATAGATGTAACTGCAAAAGTTCAGAGTAAGAATTCGAATAGAGAAGGGTTAGAATCCTGTGACATGCCAGTTACTGATATAATAGTTTTAGTTTAGTTTTCAGCCATGATCGTCCCACTGCAGGGCAAAGGCCTCCCTACCTTTCTTCCACTCCTCTTTGAGTAAAGCTTTTTGCGTCCAATCCATATTATCTTCTACCAATATATTCCATCTCAAAAATATTCTAATACTTTGGCCAGCAAAAATAAAATGGTGTAATTATTCATGACTCTTTATGCTCATAGGTCTCTACGAAAACGCATTTATTTTTGCCAGTTTTTTATACCATATACTTCCATGAACCATGTATTCTGTACAATGCAAACATTATTTTTTCATGAGTATTTTTTCTTCACATACGTTTTTTGGAATTAAAATTCCATAAAAATTTAAATAAACTCCTTATATAAGTAAATTCTACTAATGTCTATCCCTAGAACTTATTAGTTCGTGCTGTAAATAGTATTTTGTGTGCAAATAGTAAAACAAGGCCATTATTGTTAACACGGCGTTCAGTTAAATTGTTTTCCAACGACTGCAAATATGAGGCTTAGCCGGAAAATTACATATTTATATGTATAGGTAAAGTAAATTCTGCTAATAATGTCTACTTAGTAATGTGAGCTTATTTACTAGTCTATAAATATTTAACTTTTCTTAAAGAATTCGTCTTATTTTTTTCAAAAAATACGAACCTTGAAAAATCACAGCAAATAGACCATCGTAGAAGAGCACATCATTAAACTGAAAGATTTATTTTAAATGACGCAATTAATTGACGAATTTTACACCTAACAACACTAGCTCCTGCCAGCAGCTTCGCCCGCGTTACCGTGGGATAAAAAGTCCTATCACTATCCTATCACCCAAGTCAGCTCATACCCTGTCTGTATACCAAATTTTACTGAAATCCGTTCAGTAGTTTCAGCGTGATTGAAGGACAAACATCCAAATAAACTAACTTTCACATTTATAATATTAGTGTGATTATGTATTTATTTAAACTGCACTGGTGAATTGCCTACAAAAGACTAAAAAACAGTTCTAAGTATCAACAAAACTTAAAGCTCGTTAAGTTTCCACAACTCTTGGAAACCGTACCAGCTTCTTTTTCTCAGAAAGAATATTATCTTATTTAATAGCCCTATACAAATCAATAACGCATGCATCTCTTAGCATTGACCTAAAATTAGATCTTAGTATAATATTTATTACGTGCAAATTGAAATACCATAACGTTAAGCACTATTATCATGGTTGTAAACTTATGTGTTACATCATTCAGACAATTGCACCGTTTTCTAATGAATACTTTATGTTTACCTAGTGTTATTTTATTTTTCATTACCATTAAATATGGTTAGAATTTATAAAATAGGTATACTTAACTTACTTATTCAGATCTAGTTAGGTAAATTAATTAGGTATGTTTTACGGTTAAATCTAGTAATTACAAGGTAACTCACTTAGTTTCAGATCAGGTCAGGAACTATACTTCAGTAATTAGTAATTCTAAATTTAATATTTTTCACTAAATTCTGAGAATTGTATAACGTTGGGCACATCAAATGGTTGACAGCAGATACACCTCTATCTGTCCCTTTGAAAAACATTAAGCCCAATATTACATAATACTATGTACTTATCTAACGCCAAGATATTTCACGCTACACTTACTTTAAGCGAAAGTAAGCGTGAACATTGTACTGAGATATAATTTCCTCGCATGCGTACGATTCTATAGCAGTAACATAATGGTATAAACAAAATAAACGTTGCCATGGTTACCTAACGATAGGAAGTGAGGGCCCATCAGCTGTGAGTGATGGCTGACATATAATGCGAACACTTGAAACATATAACATGGGCATTATAGCATGGGTACTGTAATATGTGTTATATGAATGATTTCATAAGTGTTTAGTACCGGGAAATCGAAATTGTTTTGATTTTCACTGGCTACTGTTTAAAAAGATTCATTTCAACTTGTACTTTTTATTATATAAAGCTGAAGAGTTTGTTTGTTTGGTTAAACGCCGCTTAATCTCCGCAACTACGGGACCGTATAGATTTTTTTGTATTGGAAAGTTAGTCTGTTTATTGAGGAAGGTTATACATAGGCTCTTAAACATCACGCTACGATCAATAGAAGCCAAGCAGATAGGGTGAAATCGCTTGGAAGTTCAAAGCTAGTTTGAAATAAGTGTCTATTTCTTTTATTTGGAACGAATGAATACTTTACGTGTCTGGAATAGTGTTGTTACATAAGAAGAATAATAATTAACTTAGGTACTAAAGTAACAATTAGAAAGAAAAGCGGACTTCACACTCGCTATGTAATACTTATATCTTACGTAGCTATGCCCTTCCTACATTTATGTAATACACATTAACTCGTTCACGGTTGCACTATAACTGACGCTAACTCGCGTGACAATGACTTTGAAACTTGTTACTATGTACATAAATAACTTAACTTGTGAATTAAAGTAAGGCGCTGTAGGCCATCTTACTAGGAAACTAATGGCAGGAGATTGTAGCGAAGTGAAAATTCACTTTTCTGTCATCATTTACTGTCGTATTCAAAGAGAGTAATTTAATGGTTAGTTAACTTAGTAAATCTCAGCAATTTCCTTCTCCTCTAATAATATCTTTGATTTATTTCGTTGCGGGATCCAAGACAGTCGTTCACATCCCTGTGACGCTGACTGGACTTCAATGTTCCGGTGTTTTCATTGTTGTATTCACTGTAATTCCTGGCTTACAGGAGTTGCAACGGAATGGGAGGTAGAGGCGGGTTGACCCATTAAAAAAAAATCTTAGCAATTAATTTCAATCTACTAAGGTATAGTTTAAGTAATCATTAATTGGCTCTGATTACGGTAGATAGTATCTAGGTAAACTCAATGAATAAACCAACCCATAACGCCGAGCGCGCACTCCAAACGTAAAACACACCCGTAATAAGAGTACAGAATGTGTATACTGTAATCAATACAAATGGACGGCTAAATAACAATATGTTGTCGATACATAAATAGAAATGACTAGCACCCAATAAAAATAAATGAGCACCCGAAGAAAGTCGGACCTCATCAGTCACGCGAGGAGAGAAACTTCAATGTTCTTTGTTGTTTTTTAAACTCGCGGCTAAACTGCCCGAAGTACAACATTAGTAAATGTTTCGTAATTAAGCCAGATGGATACTGGGGCTCGAAGTAAAGTTGGTGTACCTAAATTAGGATGCCTCAAGGGTTGCTTTCATAGTTTTTCTATAAAAAAAGGTTGAAAGTTCTAGAAGATTCTAGCCAGACTTTTGCATTCAAAGTCAAAATCAAAATTATTTATTCAAATAGACAAGAAGGAAGAAAATAGGAAGGCACTTTTGTACGCATTTTTGTAGCTTCACCTACTGCAAAGATAGCAGAATACATCCTCTTTTGATTACTGGCTTATTTATCCTCCTTTCCTACCTATTACCGCACTCAGAGACATTAAAACTAATTCTTATTAGCGAGTTTGTATCGAAAACAATTGCTACGGACTAAGTTAAGTAACCATTAAATGACTCTGAATACGGCAACTAGTCTTATGTATTATGTTATCAATCGTAATAATAACTGTACGTCTGTATCATTTGTCTGCAGGTATACTGGGTGGGCCCCATCGCCGGAGGTGTGGTAGCTGGTATTGTGTACAAGTTCATCTTCCGCATCGGCAAGGCAGGCGACAGCGGCTCCTACGACTTCTAGACGACTGCTTCACACCCGTCTGCGAACCACGCCGGCGACACATCGTGCCTTAATGTAACCCCCCTTGCGTGTACACTACCCAAGCATTCTAAACTAATTTGCCAAAAATGAGTCTAAATTATCATCAATTTATTATAGAAATTGTAATATATCATAGTACAATATGTTAACAGAAATGCATGTAAAATTCACTAAAAATTGTCTCCTAAAATTGAATTAGATATTGGTGATAATATTCGGTGGTAGTACGCGCAAGGCTAGTATTAGCTTATTGATATACCCTGTTCAAATGTTGGACCAAATTGTTTAAGGACTTTGTCAATGGGCTTATACTTGTTTACTATATTAGTCTGTCACTATGCTCGACGAGAAATCCAAAGGTTTTATTACAAAAATATTATTATTTTATTGTTTTACGAAAAATATGAAAAAAAAAACTACTACGATTCGAAACCGTTATGTCGGAGTAAGATATTGTAATTTAAGTTATAGATATACAAATAAAAGTTTATATGAATTAAGTTTATTTATATTATGTGAATAAAGTATGTTTAAGTGGACGTCTACTATAACGCGTCCATACTCGAGTGCCTGTGCAAGTTATGTGATTAATTATAAATATAAATATTGTGAGGTAAATGTAACACTAGTGGGTATTCACATCGAAATTTCTCACACGAAATGATTTTTTTTTTAAATAAATGTCATCATTATAATATTGTGTTGTTATTTTACTCATTTGCATTAAACACCTATCACCACATCATTGAGAAAAGGAACTCTATAATATCTATAAAATTCAAGCCATGAAAAATAACAATTGGTACCTAAGTAGGAAGAAGGACCAACCTAATAATAAAATATCTGATGGTTTAATTTTTTGAAGCCAGTCCATTTAACTTTGCCTATGACTTGAATACATATAATTTTTAAACTGAAGTTAATGCAAGAATGAGGCAGGAGAGGCCTCTCCGGATAGTCATATATTATAAAGAAATAAAATTGTATGATTCAGAAACGAATTCATAGAAATTCTCAGATAAATTACGAAAACGCACCGACGCTACCTATAAAAAGCCAGCTAAAGCCTGCATCTATCCACATGATTCATTAAATATCGGTTCTCAACACAAACAACACAAGTAAATTAACCTTTACATACTAAATACCACAAATAGATTAAAATTAACACTGAGCTTACTTAGCCCCTTCTAACGCTTTTAAGAGCTCATTTGCAACCGTAATGACTGCACTCTCGGCGAGTGCAAGCCATTATCACATAAAGTGCGAACTAATTACCTAAATGTTATTAGGCTGTCAACAGCATAATGCAAGTTTAATGAACTTAGGTACATTGTGCACTATTCTAAGTGCTACAAATGTAATTAAGATTATAGGGCATTTGCATTCCTTATTACACATTTGGTTTAAACCGCGGTTTGCCTAAATGTTTCGTCAAATGGGATGGCTCTTTTAATTGTAAAAGCCACGGCTAGTTTTATCTTGGGTGTTGTAGAGATAGGGTCATATCTCCAACACCCAAGATAATGAGATTTTCATCACTTAATATCATAGAGATAGTGGCCAAATGTCGACCCATCAAATATAAAAAAGATACCTTTTTCACAATACGCAATACGATTGGTTCTCTCCTAGTAATCTATTAAACCTTTTGACTGCCGACAGAAAACTGTCGAGGGCAAATCCTCCCATATCGTGTCTCGCATGCTGTCCCTTATGGCGTCCAACGTGTAAACTTAATAATTATCATCTAGTAATATATGAAAAGTTCCACTTACATACTTAAGTCGAGTAAGCGCAAGTGAGCGTAAAAGCTTCATAACATGCGACTTTGACCTGAAGTTGACACATTGCGTACTTGACCGTTTTAATGTGGATCATGATAGAATTTTCGTTATAACACAATTATCTCACAATATGAACTAATCTTCATTTAGTTTCGCAAGTGTCGTGACTGGGATCGCTATGCGCCGGCGCAGTTAAAAATGTGGCGCGGGGTCAAGGGCGGGGCGATGAGCTTTGTCATGGCGCATGGCGTGAGACAGGTACACAGGTACACACTACACAGGTACACTGCACTAACCTACATACTTCAGAATTCGTGCTCGTGACATAAGATATTGTTGTTGTAGCCTGGCTGGCGGCCATCTTTAGATCTCTTGATCAGATTATTTTACAAAAACACGAAAAAAATATTCCATCGTGCCTGATTCCCCTTGTTTAGTTCGCCTGTTATTTTACCTATGTTGCGTTACTGGGTTGATCGAGAAAGGTTGCGTCTAAAGGGATCATTCGTAGGTCAGGCGAGAATGCAATCGAATACAGTTCGAATGTTTCGAATTGACAATTACAGAATAGGTCATACGACAGTATTTCAATATATTAGATTTTTGAAAATTTCGGTAGAAAGTAGACTACTTTGGATGGATTTTATGTACTTCGTCTACCACGTATTCTTTAAAAGTTTTAAGTTATTTTTATGAGGTGGTCAAGTTTTCTATAATTTATTATAAGGCTTTGTTTTATCACTTCTGGTAAACCTATGTGGAAAAATACCTTCAGTATTCTAATAATTTAAATAGCTAATTATGTACAGGATTTTTGTGATGAGAGCCAACTATTTCAACTCCATAAAGTTGGCCCCAAACAATGATTTCAAATAAAACTCAGAACTGAAGCAGATTCTATTTTATTATAGTAAACCCAAACTGCAATTACAATAGAAGCACGAACATTTTCAAAATGCAATACAGAATAATTTTACATTGTATAAATAACAGCATATAAGGACAGGAAGAAGAGAAAGGATATTAGAACACTAGAAGCATAGTCATGTGTTATAGTTTTAGATTAATTATGTGATAATAGAAGCCTCGAGCCGCCAGTGAAGGGATGACACGGCCTTGTTGACTGAACTATTTCATGTGCCATCTCACGACACCACTTTATCAAAGAATACAATCTGTAGAGATACGAACAGCGTTAAAACTACGGCATACATTGAGTAATATGTTGATACACAAGCTATTTTCTAGGGGACTATAGAATGTTATATTTTTTTTGTTAGATGGCCATGCACCCGTTGTAACCAAGGCAGTGCGGTGGCGCGGGCCACTCTCAAGGTTGTTCGTCTATGAGTGTCTGTAGGAAGGCGTCGGGCTCCGGGATGTCCTCGAGGAAGCCGGCGGCGTCGCAGAACTCCGCGAAGGAGGCGCAGGGCAGCAGCTCGTCGGTGAGAGTGGTCACTATGCGCTCGGCCGCCTTGCCGTTCGCTTCGTCATTGTGTCGGATGTACTCGGCGAGTTTCACTGGCCACTGGTCTACTGTTGTTGCGGTTACGTTCTGTTGAAGAGAAGGTATATTAGTATTTGTATTTTTATAAACGACTCATTGCTATGAGTCGTTAATAAGTAAGTAATATAGTAACTGGTGAAAAGTAGTGGTTGCATTTGAAATGCGCTTAGCACACCTCCCGTATTTTCTGCGAAGACGATTTTCTTTGGTGTTTTTTGCAAAAAGTCGACCAAAGAAACGAAATATAACACATTATTTTCTAGATTTACCCAAACGTTTCTAAAGAAAATTTAAAAATTTAAATCCAAGTCATAGTTACCTTGAACATGACAGTGTACAGCTGATCGATGATGGCCACAAAGAGCGCGTAGGGCTTGTAGTCCTGCCACTGCTTGAGCGCGCGCTGGTCGGGCGGCAGCGCGCGTATGGCGGGCCCGGCCGGGCACACCGCGCGCACGTGGCCGATTACTAGCAGGCGCTTCAACATGTCCACCTTCACCGCACGCCATCTGTACACAGAAGTGGGTTATTAATTATAACATCTGACTTAGAATATCTTTTTAGAGGTTGGTTTTGCAGATTGAGAAGCTAAGATGATTTTGGTACTAATAAAAACGTATTCTAGAATTTCTTATTTTGAATTTGTTTAAAATGTTCAATATTCTCAATTTTCACGAGACATACCAAAACAGTTACGTTTAACTCGACTAGTTTTAAAATACGTCAGGGACTCATATTCATAAGTCGCGACTATGAGATGCGCGTCGTGTGTCACGCTTTGCTGCTTAGTTATCTCACTAAACAGTACATAGGCTGTTAAAGAACTGAATTGACTTCATCATCATCATCAGCCGAGAGACGTCCACTGCTGAACAAAGGCCTCCCCTTAGTCCTCCTGAATTGACTTCACAGTTAGTAAATTGTGTGTGTTTATGAACTTACTTGGCGTGTGGGTAGAGCATGAGCATGAGTGTGAGGAAGTAGAGCGGGCCCTCGGCGTCGTGCGCGGACTCCAGCAGTCGCGCCGGCGCCCAGGCCAGCGCCGCCTCCAGCGCAGACACCTCGCGGGCTGACACACGGCTCCTGTGTACATGGGAAATGTAGACACATAATGCGTTATTTTGCGCAGTGTGGATGCGCTATTTTGCGCAACCTGTATACTGCTACAGCGCTGTTTTGCGCAGTAGCGCATAGCGTAGTGTTTTGCGCAACTATGTTTTTAGCCACGTTGAGTATTTATTAATGATAGTTTGTGACCAAAGCTGAAATTGAATGTTGGTTACTTTTTGAATATTTATATTGACAACCCTATTTGTTGTGCGTTAATTTTGTTTTATTTAGCCCTGATGATGACATTTGGAATACTTTTCAACGCAGTACAAACGACGTTTCAGGTTAATTCATTAATGATAGAAAACAAGTCTAAAAGTCTCTAAAAGACATAGTAATAGTACGACGTACGTGTTGATGACGTAGAGCGCCATGTGCACGAGCGCGGGCACGAGCTGCATGTTGGAGAGCGGGCCGCCGCCGCCCGTGTCGTCGTGGAACGTGCGCCCGCGCGCGAACCGCAGCAGCAGCAGCTTCAGGTCGTGCAGCGTGCACGTGTGCCCGATGTCGCGGTGCCCCGTGCATTCCTGGGGGGGGGGGGACAATACGTTTTTAACACTTGGATTTATAGTAAAACTACCAACAAACAGAAGCTTTATCTTTATAATAGATATTGAAACACAATTAAATATTAAAATTGAGGTAAAAAGGTGGCGCAAGTTTGCGCAACCCATGCGCATTACCATTACCATTAAGAGTGACGATGTAAGTGTATTAATTATTTCATTAGATAATAGTTTACAACGGCGTTGATAGCATAGTTTAATAACGTTATACATTCTCAATAATCATGTTTGAATGAATGTATACCTGTAAATAAGTGGTGTGCCGAGCGAGACAGCTAGCGAATGCCGGCTCGGGTACATGCGGCCCCCACAAGGGGAGCAGACCGTTGCAGCGAGTCGATGCATTCTGTAGCGCAGCACTCTCCCACTCGTCTCTGTAGAAGGGTAATTAAAATTGTAATAAACTGATAAGGAAATAAAGAGCTAGGATAGGCTACTGATAGAACTGTGCTACATAACTTTTAGCGCCGCGGCTTTGTCATGCGTAATACGTGAACTTTCTCGACAGTTTTACCATAGTTCACATGACATACTAGTCGCATTAGCTTGCAATGTATAAACTGATAAGGTAAGTCCCTCCTCTTTCCAAGAACTTCAAGGATTAGTGTTTAATAAAACTAATATCATCATCTATCGTCATCATCATCATCATCATCACATCAGCCATAAGACGTCCACTGCTGAACATAGGCCTCCCCTAATGACTCTCATATAGGCCGGTTGGAGGTGACCTGCATCCAACTAATATAATATTTATAAATAGTTTGCTCTCATACCTGGCCCGCGCGAGTCGTACCGCGGCCATGTGACACTCGACGTGCACGATGTTGTAGTGCGACACCGTGGTGTAGCCCAGCGTCTTGCGCGCGCGCACCTCGTACTCCTCCACCGGACAACGCTTCGTGAACGTGTAGATACCTAGCACCTGTACACCGGTACGATAAACGCATATTAGATAGTTGAATAATTATAAAAATGGCTTCTACTGAAATTATGTTATCTATGGAAGAATGAAAGTTTAGACTACGATTATGAAACCTGGTGTTTCCTCTTGAATATCGTTCCTCTCGAGTAAGCACATTAAGACGTAATACCAACTATTAATAACAAATTAAACCTCATCTCCACCATACAAACGCACAATAAATTAATCGTGCGAATACGCGCGTACCAATAAGCGTGCGACTTTCTCTGAAATAATGTGTGCTACACTGTGGAGATAAAGTTGTATTTGTTATGTTATTAATTAGATTTCAGCTCTGCGTCCGTATAAATGTATCCTAAGCTAGACACTACATTTATAGGTGAAGTAAAATACTGAATCTTGAAGGTACCTTCGCACAGTGTTTTAGAAACCCTTGGGGAGGACATTTTTAGCTAATAACGTATATCGATGTAGTTAGTCCTAATAACACAAATTGCAAAAGAAACCCCATGTCAATTATTTTTAGTTTTCGAGAAAAAAATACTAAAGTTGCTAATTCGGAGTGTGGTTTATATAGGATTTTTAAAAAAATTCTTTTATCTTTAAAATAAAGAGCAAAATTTGATATCCGGATTTTATCTCATATATTTATGTGTTATTCAAGCTTTACAACACGAATGAATTGTAACTAGGTACAGAGATATTTGCAAAAAATCCAATTATAGTTTCTATTTTTTATTTTTTTATTGACATAGTTTCCGCACGAAATCTTCATGGTAAATGATAGTTAGCCTTTTGTACTATGTACTTAAATTAAATCAGCCACATAATCCGTGGTATTACAAAATTATGTACAATTGAAAAAAAATCTAAGCGCCTTTATTATTACAAATAGCAAAGTCAACAATCAGCACTTTGCTTTTTAAATGATACAATAATTTTATCTAGAGAAGTCGACATTTTAGAAGATGATGCTTAAAATAAATTCTTATTTAATTTACCATAAAGATATGTTTAATATATACATGTTTTAATGTGTATTTCTTTCAATTACGTAGGTCCTAGTAATAGTCACCACACGATTTTTAATTGCAAACTATCATGACATGACTTTTGCTATATGGTAGATTAACTAAGAATTTATTTTAAGCATCATCTTCTAAAATGTCGACTTCTCTAGATAAAATTATTGTATCATTTAAAAAGCAAAGTGCTGATTGTTGACTTTGCTATTTGTAATAATAAAGGCGCTTAGATTTTTTTTCAATTGTACATAATTTTGTAATACCACGGATTATGTGTCTGATTTAATTTAAGTACATAGTACAAAAGGCTAACTATCATTTACCATGAAGATTTCGTGCGGAAACTATGTCAATAAAAAAATAAAAAATAGAAACTATAATTGGATTTTTTGCAAATATCTTTGTACCTAGTTACAATTCATTCGTGTTGTAAAGCTTGAATAACACATAAATATATGTGATAAAATCCAGATATCAAATTTTGCTCTTTATTTTAAATATAAAAGAAAAATTTTTAAAAATCCTATTTAAACCACACTCCGAATTAGCAAATTTAGTATTTTTTTTCTCGAAAACTAAAAATAATTGACATGGGGTTTCTTTTGCAATTTGTGTTATTAGGACTAACTACATCGATATACGCTATTAGCTAAAAATGTCCTCCCCCAAGGGTTTCTAAAACACTGTGCTTCGTTCTTTCCCTTTCAAAGACAATGACTAAGAGTAAAAATACAGTTTGAAGACAAGTATTATTCTGAATAAGCAAAGAAACAATGTATTTATTACCTTAGTAGGCTGGTACTTGTACCCCTCCCGGCAGATGCAGCAGACGGCGCCGTTCTCCTCGGCGAGGTCGGCGACCTGCTGCGTGAGCGAGCACTGCGCGGTCACCTGCCCGCGCTCGTTGCTGCGCATGCCCAGCGCGCCTAGCTGCCGCTCGCGGACTGCCATCGCTAGGCGTTTCTTCTCCTGTTGAGTTAATAGTTTGTTTGTTATTTAAAATATGTTTTTGGTTTCTTTTATGAAATAACATCTTCAGCGTACTTATACTGATAAATAGTAACACTACAGAATCAATGAAAGTTAGTTCATTAAAAGACAAAATCAAAGCATTTATTTCAATTAATCCTAAATATGGCACTTTTGAAACGTTAAATTGAATTGTCCGTCAGTCTGTCTGTCAGTGAAGCTAGGCTAAAATGATTGAGGTGTTTAAGATAGGCTTAGTTACAAAATGATTCTTCTACATGGTACATACAGGATAATATGTGCCGTTGTGTACTTGCACGCGTTATCTTTTTATCATAAAAATGTATTCTTGCCAATTACACAAAACACCCCATATAGTAAACACGTGACGTTACAGACCTGCCTGGTGAAGTCCCGGACCTGCTGCACCTTGGCGGCGCACTGCGGCTGGGAGCGCAGCGCCTCCAGCAGGTTCTCGGCCAGCGACCCCACGTGCTCGCCCGACGACACCTGCTCCAGACGGTGCACTATCGGGATCACCTTCTCGCATACTAGCATCTAGGAAACAAACCAACAAAAGGCCGAATGTATATGGATCTTCCAAAATGTAATTTCCTATGTACCTACATTTTAAGCAAATAAAGATTTAATATAAACATTTTAGCAATTTTATTTATTATCTACACTTTATTGAATTGTCAACAGTGACTGGTATTGTCTATGAAGTACTTTTACAGAAATAGTATTTTTGTATAATAACAATCGTGGAATTCATCAATAAGAATCCTTATGTATCTTGGAGATTAGTCGAGAATCCTGTAACAGTTTACGTAAGTCATATATTTTTCAATGAAATAAAACATACAGCTGTTTATAATTTGTAAATCATAACAATGGATTTTTTTATAAAATAACAATACCTAAAGTTTAATAATCTCAATTCAAGCTGACACTGCCAGAAAAAGTTAATTAAAAGTTTTTTAGATTGTAGTCCGAAATATAGCACCAATAACCTGAACTAAACTAAAAATACTATAAATTAGTTACCTGCGTGGGCTCGTGGTCGGCGGCGAGTCCCGTGAGGAAGCGCAGTATGTACTTGAGTGCGGGACGACTGATGAACTCCTTAAGCTCGTCAGAGTCCGTGCACACCAGGGTCGGCTTCACACACGGGGCGTGTTTCTACGGACAGGGCAATAACATGCACTTCGTAAATGGGTACAAATATTTCAAGGTTTTAAAGATAATCGTTGGCCGCATCATCGTTTACCACAGAGATGAGAGAGAGGCAAAACGCCTGAAGGAAAAAGTCTAAGCTACCAAAATCAGCTGAATTTCAGTGATTTTGGTAGCATTTCTTTGGGCCTATAGAAACGGCTAAGAATGATTAATAGTTAGAATATGCTAAACAGAATCCTTAGTAAAAGTTTACGAGATTGTCCGGCTTTCTGATTGACCGACTTGAAAAAACCAACAAATCAGAGCGCCGAACGTGCTCTCGTTTCAATTACTTTAAACGTAAAGCAAACTCATACTAAGGCTACAGTAAACTAAACTATTACTGTATTCAATTACAATTGGTGAAGATACTTACCACAATATACTCAAGCGCATCACGAACAACTCCAAGCGAGATCAAATAGTCCTTCAACGTGCCACCAATGGAGTTCCTCTCGATATTGGCACAGAAGACACAGAACAGTTCCATGCGGAACTCCTCCTCGGTCCATTGTTCAGAGTCCAGGCGGTCGAAGTCCAGTACTGGCTTGAAGTGGTCCACTAACATCGCCATCTTGAGATCATTGCCGTACACTAGCGCGGCTAGCACGCGGGTCAAGTGGCCTAGAGCCACTGAGTTGCTGCGGATACCTGTGTTAAAGAGAAATGTGTCTTATGTGTATGGTTATAGAGTGGGTTTTAGAATAAATGTTAATGATGGTAAAACATTTAATAGGAGTTTGTATATAAAACTTGCGGTAGCGCAATAGTAGTAAGTTTTGCGCAATGAGTTGCGCATCATTGCGCAAAGTTAAAAAGCTACCATTAAAGTTACCAAGTTCTATAATACTTTGCTTATAGTATAAAAAAGAGAAACAGTCAATATTTTACAGTTTATACGGTTATTCCAACATACCTGGACACTCAGTACAGTTGAGCAGTGCCTGCACGTACTCCGGTCCTCCGAAAGTGAGCGAGAACTGTAGGAAGGACTCCAGGCTCTCGCTGGCGGCCACTGATAGGATACGCTCCATTATCTATACATAAACAAGATGCTATTAGTTACTGAACTTATTGTAGCCTGTTTAGGAAAAGCCAAGCATTATTCACTTCTACTTCTTTAGTTATCTCATATAAATTGTAGTACATCTTTATGGTAAAAATGAATTTAAAAGGACGAGTCTGAGTTATAAAATGATATAAGATAGTCATCTAGTAGATAAAACGACCTTGATAAAACTACGACTACTTCTAGGGTTGCATTTTGGCTGTTAAATGTTCACTTACCTATAAGTTTACATTAGCAAAAAAACGGAAGAAAAACATTATTAACATTAAAATCACAAGTGAATACATTAATCCAAAGATTCCTTTACCACACTACTTATTCACATTTCAGTTTATTCTTGTTTTAGACATTTTTAAAGCATTACGTTTCAGACTCTTATGACCCAGGTTCAACAATATCATCACATAAAACACACAAACATAACAAATCATACAAGTATCACTAACCTCTAGCAGTTGGTACACGAGCTGCGCGCGCGCCATGTCCTTCTCCTCGATGGCGGCGAGATGTAGCGCGTGCAGTAACACGGGCAGTGCGCGCGTATCCGCGCGAGTCAGTACGCGCACGCAGCGACGTACGCGCGTACATAGTGACACCAGGCGTAGAAGAGTAGAGACTAGCGCACGCGCCGCGCCTACTCGTTGTATAGCTGCTAGGCGCTGCAGCATTACTTCGATACCACCTAGGAAGGAACGAGTCATTGTATAAAAAAAGTTGGATATAAAAGAGTTGGAGTTGTAAGGTTGAAAAACTGTTGAATTGATGAAAATGACGTATTGGTAAACAATGTCAACAATTTTTATAGTTCATACAAAATTAGATGAATAAAATGTGACTCATGATGGAATATCGGCTTTCTACAATAACGAATGACCTTAATAAAACTCGTTTTATTTAAAGACGTACCTTACAAAAATATTAAAATATCTTACCACAATCAGCAAGTACGTTAGCCATCCTATACAGCTGCTCGTCGTCGACTGCCTCAGCGTTGGCCTGAGTGAGTCGCTCCACGAACTCCTCCGTGGCGTCTCCGAGCAATCCTCTCATACGGTACACTACTCGCATCGCGTCTACACCCTCACCAGATGTGCACCACACCTTTGAAATAGACAATACCAAGTTAATATTTTTGCAAAAAAAAAAGTATATGTTATCTCCCTTTCACTCAGGTTTCCTATACGGAACGCAATCTAAATATAGAATCGAAGTATTTTATAAACCAATATAATCGATATTAGTAACTCGTGTTGGACATTTACGCATCGTAATTATGGAGAAATCGATATGGGGATTACCCCATATCACCATTTGACAACAATTTGACAGTTGATATGGTCAAAATCGGGACCTTATTTGTTCACCATCCACAAGCATTATCTTTCAATAATTACTAATACTTTTCTACTACTATTTTCAGTACACGCGCCTGAAATATCACCGCACAAAGTACCAAACGAACCTTTTTGTAAACATCCTTGACAGGCAGGTCGAGCGACATGATCTTGTTGCAGACGAGCAGCTCCATGCCGTTGTCGTCTTCCAGCAGCGCGACCAGCTCGCAGTCGGTGCAGATCTTGTTCTTCACGTCACGCATGAGCGGACCCATGCCCGGCTCCAGGGAGGAGTATGGGTTGCCTAACATACGACCCTGTGGGAAAATTGTTGTGTTAAAGTTGATTTTTGAGTATTGTATAAACACGTGTTTAGGAAACAAGATTAAAATCAAATGGTTATTATAGTGCATTTTCTCTATGTGATATGAAAACAGAGAAGCGGGGTAAGTTGGGTAGCCAAAAAAGAAATTGGGGTGGTAGATGCGAGATGAAGGGAAGATAGGGGGAGTAAGTAAAGAGGGATTGGGGGAAGAGAAATGGCAAAAAAGGGGGATTGGGTGGAGGAAGGGCAGGTGGGAGTTACATTTAGAGTAAAAAGAGATGACGGATAGAGGTTTAAGACAGAATAACTGGAGCAAATATTGCCTTACCTGTAAGAAGTCTTCCTGCTGCGGGTCTTTCTCCAGCGTAAGGAAGAACTCCCCGACGTCGTTCTCCTCGGGGTAGATGATGGAACAGAGTCTCTCGAATATGAACACCGGCGTGCGGTAGTCGTGTAGCGGGTACTTCTGCACGGTCTCTATGCAGACCGCCATGAACTCTGCTGTTTCAGCTTCAGTGCCTAAAGATGGAAAATTTAATGATTTAAAAATCTTCTTGGTAAGTATTTCACTATTATTGTTTATACTATACTATACGTTTTGATATACTAAAGACCTTCTATCGGTAACGTATTGGGCAAGTAATATGTTTTTTTACGACAAACCGATAGCAATACGCTATATTCATAGAGGAAGCCACCAGGCCTCCAGTAACTACACTCACACACAAGAAACAAAACGCAAGCGTTGATTCACGCCGGTTTCCAGCAAATCCATGGTATCACTTCAGTGGAGTCGTTCGATTAGCCGCATACCAAAGCCTACGCTTTCTTTACTATATAAGGGAATGATAGCATTCCTATCATTCGCACCTTATTTAATTATTACAGAAACTTGACTTATGAATCACTAACCAGTAGTCATCTCCTCGAGCAGTTCCAGCAGTTTCTCCTGCGTGTCGTCGGTGAGGCGCGTGCGTTGCACGACGAGGCGGCGCAGCGACAGGTACCCGCCCAGTACGGCGCCCACCAGGCGGCCCTTGTATGTACGCCGCGCGCCGCTCTCTTCTAAGAACATTGCTAGTAGCTCCGTCAGACGTTTTAGCGCGTAACCTGAGAAACGGAACAAAAGTCATTAATACCCGTATTTGTTGGCATTTAAGGTTATAAAATTAGGTTGGCCAGCACACCATGAGATGATTAAGGAACTATCACCCGAATACTCAACGCTAGTCAATTTTAAGACGCTCTCAAATGTATTTCTGTCACTATCAATTCTTTATAAAATGACAGAGATAGTATGATATTTAAGTACAACTTAAAATTGAGTAGCATTTGAGTATTCGGGCGTATATCTATTAAAACCAAAAGAAGAGCAGTCTTATCCAATTAGGTTTAGGTCTGTCTAGCTTTTCAATTAGTTGTAACGACTCTCATTGATGACGCAAGATGCTATGAACCAACCTATTTACTCGTACAAAACTATCACAACCGAATAGATCGGTAATTGTAAATTGAACTTTATTTCTAGCTACTAAAACTCTCTTTACCTTGCGCCAAGTCAGAAGTGAGCGTAGTTTCTTCAAGGCGATGCAGCTGTTCGATCTCCTTGGTCATCAGGTCGGCTATCTGTTGCAGAACTCCGCGCAACGCCAGGAACTGCTTCCATGGCGCTTCGGATGCCAGAGCTATAGGTAAAAACAACAGTATTAAGATACGTGTTTGCGCAAACGGTTTCAATAATAGGGTATTATCCTACTAGTCAAATTCAATACTTTTATCGAAATGTTAAACACGTTACTTTTCTATGAATTTTGTATGAAATTGTAAATTATGACGTCATAATTTTTTTTGCGTTAAATAGCATACTTATTACGCAAAAAAATGCAAGAAAAATTAAATAAATAGGTATATCGTCAAATGAATGAATGAAAATACGATTATTTCGGGATATTTTATTATATTGAAATATCAAAATAATTTATTTTTGACCTAGGAAACTACCCAATTTGCGCAACGGTGAAGATTTGCTATATTTTGCGCAACAGCTTGCGCATCGTTTATTAATTAATAAGAATAAGAATTCTTTATGTTGTCCTCAACTATTATGAGGAAAAGTGTCTTGTGTGATTGTGTATTAGGGTTTTAACTTACTTTGATAAAGTTGCAAGAATTGTTCGCTAGCTTCTCCAGCAGAACCGACTTCAGGCAGGAAGCTCGTCAACAAGATCAGTACCTATAAAGATAAATTTGTTAATACTGGCTACTACTATCTATATACCGTATGGGAAAACCTCTTATGACTTAATTTAAACCACATATTTGTTATCATCTTGGCTGACGATATACGAAAAATGAGCGAAATAGGCCCAGTAGTTAAGCCAAAAAGTGCATTATTCTCTATGAGCTAATTTGAACACTCTTTACAAATACGACATTATAACAGCAGCGCTGCGCGTCTGTAACATTCCTAGACAACCCACAACATTACAGCTCTTCTGTGGTCAAGGAACATGGAGCTGTTCACACAGAATTTAATACATGATTTATTTAATTATTTATATTGTTTGAAAATTTCATTCGTTATTTTCGTTGGAATATTTATTTGTACTATGCTTCTGTAGACGAGTACTACTTGTAATTTCATTTAAGTCATATGAGTGATCTCCATACTGTATATTAATATACTATATAAAGATAAATCGTGTACTCACAGCCTTGGTCCGTTCATAAGAGTCACAGAGCGACTTGACCATCTGGCAGGCGGTGTCGCGAGCTATGCGCGAGCTGGGGTCGAACATCACTGGACGGAGCCAGCCGCCGTCTTCCAGGGCCAGGGGACGCATGCCGTGGGAGAGCATGGTCTGTGGAGAAGAAAGATAATATAATAAAGGAAGAGTGATAATAATGAGAGATGTGCTTGCAGTTATACATGGCAAGAAGTTTTTAAATGTGAAAGTTAAGAAATACACTACAGCTGAAACTCGGTTTTGACAGAAACTTCATATAACTCACGCCAAAAATCGATCTCAATCCCATTGACACGTGAAGTATTTCTGATATAAATATTTTTATTTTTCAGCACATTTACTACTCGCCATTAATTTTTACTTTATTCAAAATATATTTCTTTTTTGTCAAATTGCTTTTTTATCTACTTAGAGACAAGATATAAACCACTAAAATCCATAACATATATTATATTTTTTCTTTTTAAAAAGTGTATACATACCCTCTCCCTCCATTTCGCGAGGTACTTAGTAGCGAGATGTAGGTCCCTTAGTTGCGTGGCGGTAGCGTTGGGCCTGGGTGCGCGTGCGCTGGCCAGGCGGCGCCACTGCGCGTGCGGCACGCGGCCCGCCAGCCACGCCGCCAGGTCCACCACCACGTTACCCGCGGAGGATGCCGCCGCTGTACCACTTGGGGGAGTTGTGACTGGGGTTGGTTCCTGGTAGAGATCATTTGATTAGTAAATATTAGGTGCTATGTTAATGTTTACATGTTGCTGTTATGTATACATATTCGGTTTACCTAGTTCACTGTTCGCCATGATAACATCACATAGGTGAAATAAACTGCACATTTACTGAATCATTTCTTGACTATCAAGCACACATAGCCAAAATAATGTGTTTCGTAAAATCTTTGCGTAAAACATTTTCGAGCTAAACAAACCTTCTACGAAAATTTGAATGGATAGAGTTTCTTAACTTACAATTTTTAAACCGTAAAATTCTAATTAACACTAATATTCTCCTTTTTTCTCAAGTCAGGGAAAACATAAAACCTAACTCCCTATATTCAATGATAACATACCTTAGCAGGCTCCTTAGGCGGCTCCCCATCAGTAGCGGCGGTTGCGGGCGCGGGTGCGGGTGCGGGTGCGGGTGCGGGTGCGGGCGCGGGCGGGGTGGCGGTGGACGGCGCGGGCGCCATGAGCTGCTGCATGTAGCGCAGGCACGGCAGCGCCACCTGCTGCAGCGCGAACTGGTGCGCTGTGTGGCACGACAAGACTAACCCTCCGTAAGTGCCGTTGGGCATTTCCATTTTATACTTAGCATACACAGGGCATTTTAGGGGGAAAATAATCTATTTGTTTTATAAATGAGTGGTCTTGTACGATAATCTGTTCGCACAGTGGATTCTGTATGTGTGTGATTCTAACTTTTTTCAAAACAGATTGTACATTGATCATAGCGTACAAGGTGATAGTTATTTGTTACGCAAAATCTCGTGTGAAAGAGCTTACAAAAAAAACGTTCCAGTGAAATGTGATTAAAATAAAATTCTACAAACCAAAAATGTAAAACTTCAGAAAAAAAAATTTACTGATACAAAAAAAGTCAAAACATTTAATATAAATTTTAGCTCCAGTTTAAATTATAATTTATTTCTATAATTAGGTAGTATCCAAAAACGTAACTTACAGTTAGGTGAAGACGAGTTGATGCCGGGTATGCCAGCCAGAGCCTCTGCCTTCAGGATGGTGTTGGCCGCGGGCGTTATGCCGGCCACCTCCGTCAGTTGTGGACAACACCTAGCGATACAATGTATTTATTAATGCCTGAATCAAGGCAATGATTAGGGCATGTGACACCTCGTGGTGCGAAGATCTGTTGGAGTGGAGACCATGGAAACATAAACGACCTGTTGGTAGACCACAGATGAGATGGAAAGATGATCATTCATCATTGGATTCTAACAGCCCAAAATAGGACGAAATGGAAAGAAATGAAGGAGGTCTACACGAAATTGGTTGAAAAAGGTTTAAGATGATGATGATGCCTGAATCATACAATCACTAATTTCGACGGTGCAAAATAGGGAGCAGCGACCCGATTACAGGCTTTATGCAATTACTGAAAATTTTGGAAAACTGAGACTATTCTTCGTGATATGATGATTTATGAAATAGCGTTTATAACAATTTGATCATAAAGCAGCCGACGAAACTGACACATTTGAATAACAGTCACTATATTTGGATCATTACAAACATACGAACTGTATGACAGTGCGTCAGTCATTTTTATCAGATCTCTCGCTCGCAGTTTGTAATCACCCAACTATAGCTATTAATTTAAATGAAAATACATACCAAACCCATAGCTTCACAATACATCTTAGCCTTGCCTCCCAGCATTCCACCGAATCTTGTACTTTCACAAGGGAGCCCAGTAGCAGTACTAACGGACGCACCTGTAACAAACACATTATCAATCAACAAATATTTTAATTACAACCTTAAAACCAAACTTTCTTAAGGTTCGACTAGTTTCGAACCACACCGGGGTTCTTGGACAGAATCGAGTGCGAAGAAAATAGTGGTCGTTAATATTATTTAAACGTGTCTTTCACTAGTCTTATACAAATATAAATAATCACAAATAAAAATTTATGTCTATAAATTATCATTGTATAATATCAAAGTAATACTTACCGAGTTGTTATGATCTTGTGAAGCGGCGTGTCCCATGAGCGACAGAGTGATGCGCTGCGACAACAAGTTGCACAGTTGCTCCGTCGCCGGGAGGTTGTCGCGGGTGACTAGGCAGATTAATGCACGGACTTCTTCCTGGCACTAAACGAAATAAAATTTATATTTAGTAGTTATTCATACTAGAAAAAATTGATATCATCCGCTTCTTATTCTTAAAATGATTATGATTATCATTCCATTCCACACATTGAATACCAAGCTCAACTTTAAATCCTACATCGAAATCTAAAATACTTTCTTTCAAGCAGTTTTGCAGTAAATATATTATTTTGATTTAATTCAACTTCAAAGTTTTAAGACAAAGTCTACCATTTCCATCTATCTGTAATAGATAGGCTCAAAAATAGAATGTATAGGTACCTGTGGAGTGCCACGATGCAGGTTGTGTTGTACAAGTTCCTGCACGAGCCCGAACCGACACAGACGCGCGCGGTGCTCGGTCTGGGACGCCAGGGCGCGCAGCAACGTCAGGCAGTGCTCCGCGCACGACAGCGCACAGCCGTAGCAACCACCGCCTGCACGACAATGTCATAATCAGAATTTCATTTAAAAAAAGTGCAAGTATATACTACTTTTAGTCATACATACATAACCTCATGCCTAACTCCCATGGAGGTAGGCAGAGACCATGAAACGCCAATTGCTACGATTCTTACACACCTATTTCGCTTCATCAACAGTCAGTCATTTTATGCATGCTCGTCGGTTAAAGGTACTTTTAATTTGGACCTTCATATTAGCTGTGTACATTTTTTTCATAAATCATTTACATCAGGGACTAACCCTGATATAACTAGAAACTAATTTCCTACCTTTAGTAACATCGCCGTCGTAATTCTGCAGCAGACCAGCGTACACAGGTAAAGTATCGCCTTTCGTCAGTTCGCTCTGCGATCTATCGAATGCCACCAACTCTTTCCTAAAAAATTAAAATGAAAATGTCCTTGTATAGTTGCAATTTGTTATACATTGAGTGATCGTATTTAGGGGGACACCTTTTATGGGTGTGTTAGGGGATGAGAAATTTGTTTTTTTATAATATAATCAGTACCATAATATGTATATTACATCTATATTAGAAAATACAAACTAGAATGTAATTTTCAAATAAGCTGCGCAAGCGCATGCTCGTGAATAAACTCCAGAACTGACTATAGTAGCATAACATTATAATTTTTTACGCGTAAAATGAGATAATTTCTCTCACATCATTACAATTTATTTCACCGTTTGTAAAATTTAAGCACTTTATTCCACTAACCTGCAAGCCAGCACCTTCTGTATGATCTTGGACAGGTCTTCGAAGTGTCCCTTGCTATCGACGCAGTACTTGTGCGCAAGAGTTTGTATGACGCGGTTGATCTGTGCGCCACTGAACGATGTGTTACTCGCGTTGCTGTTCTCGTCCGCTGACCGACCTTCTAGGCGATGCTCGCTGATTTTGTGGAGTAGGGACTGTGAAGGGAGAATGGTTTTAGGATATTGTCAATAGGGTTTTTTGATAGAAGAGATATTTATTCATTTTAGAGCAAATGAGAGTAAACAAAATGTGTTCCATTGCAAAATCTCGTCCAATATGAACCTAACATTCTTACAAGTCACTATTTCATAAGCGACCCTGTTTAACGTTACAGTAATTTCGCACATATAAGCTTGTCAGTTAAATACTTCTTTGGTAATCAACTATATTAATCGAGATTTGCCAGTGCAGCGACGTCATGCTCCAAAGATTATCCTCAGCTATTAAAAAAATCTTAAGTGATCTTTACTCTTACCTCCAACACAGGCTTATTGGACGTCAACTGGCGATACACCCGGTCTGCCTTGTCCAGCAAGGCGCCAATAGTCTGGACCATCTTCTTGCGCTCCTCGTCGTTCTCAATAGTATCGACCGCGCAGCAAGGCCGCGCCGTCAGCGTGTAGTCAAACTTCGCGTACTTACAGAAGCCGCACGCGTGACACAGGAACGGGTCTTTCTCGTCGTAGTTGATTGCACTGAGAGAGAAATAGAAGACGTAAATATGGGCTGAAGCTTCAAATCAATTGGTTGTTTATTGTAAACTTTAAAATTGGTTTATGCAACTCGGTTGTTATTTATTTAAGAGAAATGTTATAGACTACACATTACCATCATTTTAGATGGAAGTTATGAAAACTGAAAACCCTTTGTGATAGGCTTTTTAATAGAAATGTGGGTTTTTTTTTAAAACATGTATCGATATTTTGACTTACCGACACTTGTGACATTGGAAGACGTTCTCTCCGCAGTTTGCGCACACGCCCGGGTTGGCTGGCACAGACTGTGAGCACCGCGGACATTGCAGAGACTCACCTACGACAAAATAATAACTATAGTACTAATAAAACAAAGCTAATATTAAATCTTATTATTCTTTTGGCCTTTATCTAAACAGAACTTGTCTATAAAATATGACAGAGACCGGGATCTTTTTCCGATCTCCAGCCCCTATTTCTCTTCCCCCTTCCCCTACGGAGATTATAGTGAAACCCGTTTTATGTACAGAAAGCAAAGTACTGGACTAAGGTCCAGCAGACTGGTAATGTGATGAGACATTATTACAATGTCTATGTAGAATTGTATACATACCAGTAGCCTGTTGATTCTCGTAAAAGTCAGCGTACTCCATCATAAGGTTGCAGGCGACGATGGGCAGAGGGAAGTCGACGCGCACCTCCGACTGTCCCGACTGAAGTTGCACACGCTTCGCCTTGTGCCACATTCCTGAACATAGCAACATTATATAATGCATGCATGCATTTTTTATGTTTTGGTTGGTTTGTGTATAAAATACGTACTTTGAGTGTACGTTAATATAAAAACAAACTACCTTTTAGCTACAGAACCCACCCAGCCTCAATTTTGCACTCGCAAGACAACACTAAAGAGGCGTAAAGTCACTACCCCAATCAGTGAAGGGTTCGCTAGTTGAGTGACTATGACTAGACATTGGCAAATATTCTAATATAAAAAAACGTTGCCCCATACTAGTATTTTCTCCTGTATCGTGGGTGCGTTTACAAACATACAAGTTCACATACATTTGGCACCCAGACCGGGAACAATAATTTGTGGATCACAAAAAGAATTACATGAATTGTGACACGTATCGCGGCAACCTAACCGTGCAGTCATTTACGGCAAATGCAGCTTAATCCCTATAGACATAAGATACAAATTCCAACACTCACCGGGTCTATTCTTAAGCTCCTGCACGGCTTGTACAGTCCTGTTGTTGTAGTAGAAGTTGATGGTCCGCACCATCTTGCTGCGCTTTATATCACTGATGCGCAGATTGATGCGACTGATCATGTGACTGTTCACCAGCTTCACAATCTGAGTGGTCGTCGTGAACTTCGAGTCGATCTGCGTACAGTAGTGTGTTTAGCCCTTATTTAGTCGAGTTAAGGTTTATATTTGTGTGGTTTTTTGTGTTTATAGTGAGTGAGTTTAAAGTAAACAAATAAAGTGAATCGATATAATTGGTTAAACAAATTATTAAAAACAAAAAGGAAATAGGCCTGTGTATTAGTTTATGTACAGGTTTTATTGTTTAGAATAGGTAAAGATCATGCACAATAATAATTGTCTACATGACTCTCAAATACATCAAAGTCAAAGTCAAAGCATTTATTTCAATTAAGTAATCCTAAATTAGGCACTTTTGAAACATCAAATTAAATTGTCCGTCAGACTGTCTGTCAATGAAGCTAGGTGCTCGTTCCAAAGTATAGCTTCGAATAGAGAAGAACGATAAACTCCATTGTTACTCTTTTCAAAAGACATGTTTATTTACAATCTCTCTGATCACACACAAACTCCCATTCTCCTGCGCAAGCGCACCCTCATCGAATTCACTCGATATCGAACTACATAAATAAACTAACCAATCACAATCTAAACCAACCTTGATAGTAGGCAGCTTGATGGTCGCCATGGGAACCTCAGGGTTGTTGCAGACGAGGCAGGGCTCGGACTCGAGGTAGTACCCGTCTAGTTCCACGTAGGAACCGAGGGCCGCGTACAGGGCGGCGTTACCGTGCGAGGACAGAAGCTGGTTCTGATTGCGGAGTAATTCCACAGCGCTGCCTACGTATTTCTGTTTTGGGAAGAAGAACATATTGTTATTTATCTAGTCGTAGACTAATAAATGAAAATTGGAGTGTGTGACTACACACATAAAATATACATACGATAAATACAACCAAATCACATTATTTTACAATTTTTGTTTGTCTGTGTATCTGTATGTTCCGGCTGTTCTCTGAAATGGCCGGACCGATTTTGACTTTTTTTTAGGGGGGAAAATCATCCAATCCCTTCTCCCGCCTTGGGCGAGGCGAGATGGAGTGTTAGACTCTTGCTGACTAAAAACCACCACGTTCTTCCTCCTGCTTTTCGAACCGTAGCCCCAGTAAACCCGCTAGGTATTACGCAGCTCCGGATCAACCGATTTTGACTGGAATATAATTGGTTACTATTTCTATCTTGCTTATTATAATATCCTTACCTCAGTATCAATGTCTGGAGTCTTGAGCGTGAAGTATCCGAGCAGGTCAACGAACTGCGCGGCTTTACGTCCGTACTGCGGTAGTGTTGGCCAGATACCCCATAGGAGAGATACCAAGGAAGCTTGGTCGGTTTGCGCCGAGTTGCTAAACAGAATAATAGAAAGATGTAAGTAAAACAAAGGATAACATACTTTTCAGAAAGCTTAGTACGATTTTATGTTACGTCTAAAGAGAACGGCACGAGAACGCGTTCGGCGCCTTAAATTGATTGGTTCATTTGAGTTGGCCAATCAGAGTGCCGAACGCGAACTCGTTTCGATCTCTTTCAACGTAAAACAAACTCTTAGAGAGGACTCTGTAATCAAGTGACTTAGCAAAAGTATGTTAAAAGTGATGCCACTTTTTTAAGTTAAAAGTGGTTCCATTATCAAAATCAAAGAAAAAGGTTACTTCTAATAGGCAGATATAAAATGAAAATACTATCTATGTATAGTCTGCTTGCGGGATTTTTAATAAAATTATTTGCTCTATTCAAAGTTTATTTCTACGGGGAACATAAGCTAGTAAAATATGATTCCACAAAATGAATATTTGCGTAGTTATGATTAAGTATAATTTCCAATGAACTTACTTGTAAATGGCAAGTAGCAAAGCATGGGCTTGCCAACGTACTGCGGTAGAGTTAGTCTCCAGCAAGAATGCTTTGACAAACATCCTGAGTTCCTCTTGGGAGACCTACAAGAATAACAAAATCGTTAACATCAGAATAATCTGAGCGATTAACAACCTTATGAAGACTGTAATAAGATTTAAGAAAAGCAACCTGTTTTAATGCTAATTCTAAGCAAATTGCAACATTATTCGTACTTTGTTAAAGTTCATATTTAGTTAATTGTGTTGAGCGCAATACAACTTTACTTTTTACTTAGATTCATGAACAAGTTCGTTTTTTAATACTTTGCTGAGCAATTTTAAACTTTGTTTATACTACGTTAAGGTTCACAATAACGTACCTGTTTCAGTATCTGTTGGACGAGAGGTCCCACCCTTTGTTCTTGGAACTTGGAGCCATCAGTGGTGAAGGCGTCATTCTCAGCGCTGCGCTCACGGTCCGGCCAGTCTGCCGAGTTCTGCTGCAACGGTTTCTAATGTGTGGTGGATGTTATTCATTTTGTTTGGTAAAGTAATAATAAGTGTAACTTAAATTTTAGGATTAAATTAAATAGTCCGTGAATTTACATTATTTTACTAGTTACGAAAGAATTCTGTGATTATCTGAAGTGGAAGAGTATCTGAAGTACTTCAGAAATTAAATTGTTTAATACACTGAACGACATTGAAGTTAAGTAGGTACGCGGCGTAAAGCAAAATGTGGAATCTAATAAACAAATTACAAGACACTATTGTAATGAGCTAACCTCTTACAAAATTCACAAAACACCGCCAACTGAGATCTTTGAGATTTCAACAAAAATGAATTGATCTATCTAAAAATATGTCTATTAAATTAACCTTAGCGGCCTCGTTAGCCCGCTGGTGGTGCGGCGGCGCGCAGAGCGCGGCCTGCAGCAGCTGCAGCACGGTGGGCGCGACGTGCGGGTGTACTGCGAGCTACGAGTATTTACCTTGCTGCCGTCGCCGGGGCGCTGGTGGTGCGGCGGCGCGCAGAGCGCGGCCTGCAGCAGCTGCAGCACGGTGGGCGCGACGTGCGGGTGTACTGCGAGCTACGAGTATTTACCTTGCTGCCGTCGCCGGGGCGCTGGTGGTGCGGCGGCGCGCAGAGCGCGGCCTGCAGCAGCTGCAGCACGGTGGGCGCGACGTGCGGGTGTACTGCGAGCTACGAGTATTTACCTTGCTGCCGTCGCCGGGGCGCTGGTGGTGCGGCGGCGCGCAGAGCGCGGCCTGCAGCAGCTGCAGCACGGTGGGCGCGACGTGCGGGTGTACTGCGAGCTACGAGTATTTACCTTGCTGCCGTCGCCGGGCCGCTGGTGGTGCGGCGGCGCGCAGAGCGCGGCCTGCAGCAGCTGCAGCACGGTGGGCGCGACGTGCGGGTGTACTGCGAGCTACGAGTAGTTACCTTGCTGCCGTCGCCGGGCCGCTGGTGGTGCGGCGGCGCGCAGAGCGCGGCCTGCAGCAGCTGCAGCACGGTGGGCGCGACGTGCGGGTGTACTGCGAGCTACGAGTATTTACCTTGCTGCCGTCGCCGGGGCGCTGGTGGTGCGGCGGCGCGCAGAGCGCGGCCTGCAGCAGCTGCAGCACGGTGGGCGCGACGTGCGGGTGTACTGCGAGCTACGAGTATTTACCTTGCTGCCGTCGCCGGGGCGCTGGTGGTGCGGCGGCGCGCAGAGCGCGGCCTGCAGCAGCTGCAGCACGGTGGGCGCGACGTGCGGGTGTACTGCGAGCTACGAGTATTTACCTTGCTGCCGTCGCCGGGGCGCTGGTGGTGCGGCGGCGCGCAGAGCGCGGCCTGCAGCAGCTGCAGCACGGTGGGCGCGACGTGCGGGTGTACTGCGAGCTACGAGTATTTACCTTGCTGCCGTCGCCGGGGCGCTGGTGGTGCGGCGGCGCGCAGAGCGCGGCCTGCAGCAGCTGCAGCACGGTGGGCGCGACGTGCGGGTGTACTGCGAGCTACGAGTATTTACCTTGCTGCCGTCGCCGGGGCGCTGGTGGTGCGGCGGCGCGCAGAGCGCGGCCTGCAGCAGCTGCAGCACGGTGGGCGCGACGTGCGGGTGTACTGCGAGCTACGAGTATTTACCTTGCTGCCGTCGCCGGGGCGCTGGTGGTGCGGCGGCGCGCAGAGCGCGGCCTGCAGCAGCTGCAGCACGGTGGGCGCGACGTGCGGGTGTACTGCGAGCTACGAGTATTTACCTTGCTGCCGTCGCCGGGGCGCTGGTGGTGCGGCGGCGCGCAGAGCGCGGCCTGCAGCAGCTGCAGCACGGTGGGCGCGACGTGCGGGTGTACTGCGAGCTACGAGTATTTACCTTGCTGCCGTCGCCGGGGCGCTGGTGGTGCGGCGGCGCGCAGAGCGCGGCCTGCAGCAGCTGCAGCACGGTGGGCGCGACGTGCGGGTGTACTGCGAGCTACGAGTATTTACCTTGCTGCCGTCGCCGGGGCGCTGGTGGTGCGGCGGCGCGCAGAGCGCGGCCTGCAGCAGCTGCAGCACGGTGGGCGCGACGTGCGGGTGTACTGCGAGCTACGAGTATTTACCTTGCTGCCGTCGCCGGGGCGCTGGTGGTGCGGCGGCGCGCAGAGCGCGGCCTGCAGCAGCTGCAGCACGGTGGGCGCGACGTGCGGGTGTACTGCGAGCTACGAGTATTTACCTTGCTGCCGTCGCCGGGGCGCTGGTGGTGCGGCGGCGCGCAGAGCGCGGCCTGCAGCAGCTGCAGCACGGTGGGCGCGACGTGCGGGTGTACTGCGAGCTACGAGTATTTACCTTGCTGCCGTCGCCGGGCCGCTGGTGGTGCGGCGGCGCGCAGAGCGCGGCCTGCAGCAGCTGCAGCACGGTGGGCGCGACGTGCGGGTGTACTGCGAGCTACGAGTATTTACCTTGCTGCCGTCGCCGGGGCGCTGGTGGTGCGGCGGCGCGCAGAGCGCGGCCTGCAGCAGCTGCAGCACGGTGGGCGCGACGTGCGGGTGTACTGCGAGCTACGAGTATTTACCTTGCTGCCGTCGCCGGGGCGCTGGTGGTGCGGCGGCGCGCAGAGCGCGGCCTGCAGCAGCTGCAGCACGGTGGGCGCGACGTGCGGGTGTACTGCGAGCTACGAGTATTTACCTTGCTGCCGTCGCCGGGGCGCTGGTGGTGCGGCGGCGCGCAGAGCGCGGCCTGCAGCAGCTGCAGCACGGTGGGCGCGACGTGCGGGTGTACTGCGAGCTACGAGTATTTACCTTGCTGCCGTCGCCGGGGCGCTGGTGGTGCGGCGGCGCGCAGAGCGCGGCCTGCAGCAGCTGCAGCACGGTGGGCGCGACGTGCGGGTGTACTGCGAGCTACGAGTATTTACCTTGCTGCCGTCGCCGGGGCGCTGGTGGTGCGGCGGCGCGCAGAGCGCGGCCTGCAGCAGCTGCAGCACGGTGGGCGCGACGTGCGGGTGTACTGCGAGCTACGAGTAGTTACCTTGCTGCCGTCGCCGGGCCGCTGGTGGTGCGGCGGCGCGCAGAGCGCGGCCTGCAGCAGCTGCAGCACGGTGGGCGCGACGTGCGGGTGTACTGCGAGCTACGAGTAGTTACCTTGCTGCCGTCGCCGGGCCGCTGGTGGTGCGGCGGCGCGCAGAGCGCGGCCTGCAGCAGCTGCAGCACGGTGGGCGCGACGTGCGGGTGCACGCGGCGGGCCACGGTCACCAGCCACGCCAGCGCCTCGCGCCGCTCCGTCGCGCACGTGTGCTGCCAGTTGCCCGTCCGAGCGCTCACTATTTCTGCGCAAGCCTGTGGGGAAAATGTTGTGTAATTGTTACTTCTTTTGCTAGCCTAATTTCTATAAACTCGCTTCTAACTAGCTTCTGAAAGTCATTCGGGTCTACGTCCAGCAGTGGACGTCTCGTAGCTAACATAAGGTTGAAAAAACATGAATTTTTACCTCACAATCTTCACTATATGATATTATCATGGTGTCTGACGTGTTTTCTTTCATTACGTAACACACACAATCAATCTTTACTTTCAAGTTTTACATTGCGCAAAATTGCGCTATTACTATTTCACATAGCGCAAAAATGTGCTACCACTATTTTGAGTTGCGCTCCCATTGTTTTACGTTGCGCAAACTTGCGCCACTATAACTTAACATTGCGCAAAACTACATTTCATACAGCCAACAACATCTTCTATTGTTAACATCTTCAAATTCCTTACCTTCAAATGGTCCATGAGCTGTACGAGCTTGTCATAAGCCGGGTCAGTAGCGAGCAATGCGCGCGCTGCATTAAGATGCGTGTCCAATGCGTGCACGTCGCGTAGTTGGCGGTAACGTTCCCGAGTACCACAGAGTAAGAGCAGGAGTTTGCGCACTTGTTTCCTGTGAGGGAAAAAATATTATAACAATGAACATATATGTATAACAGAAATTCTACTAATCTTCTCACGTAGAACCCATAAAACGGTAAGTTAATACTTATAGTGAATAAGTTAGTTTTGGATGATATGGTTCTACCGTTATAGATTTATTTCAAAATCTTGCTTTTCAATTGAGGTAAACCCCATTTATAGAATTAAATACGAGTTAAACACAGCTGGCAGAATAGCAAATCAATTATATTATTAAAAAAAGTAATTATGAAGACAAGAGACACCTGAACAATAACTCTTTTCAAATACAAACAGCACTATATTATAAAGTATCATACCTGAGCGGAGTCTGTTGGTTCATCATGTACTCGCAGAGCAGGGTGCGCCAGCGCTGGTCGAAGTGCGCCGGGTCGCAGTGCTTGTGTATCTGGCACGGCAGGCGCAGCGCCATCTCCATCAGCAGTTGCGGGTAGTTGTCGAACACGTCTAGAGCGTGGCCTGGGGCAAGGAAAATAAATGTTTTATGATAATGTAGAAAAATATGTTAGGAGATTAAAATGGCTGCAATCTTAAACCACCTAATAAGTAAGAGTAACCTAGCGGGAGGGAGCACAAAAATAACTCTTTACCTTTAGGGGTCAAAAATACAAAATGTCATTAAGTGTCACTTCGGGGTTCTTTTATACTTTAAGAGAGGTAGGTAAAAATAAGCTTAATAGATGGCTAATTAAAGGCATTTTAAAGTCTATGATGATCGTAATGTAGGTACTTACTCTTGACATACTCCTTCACGAAGAAAGGTTGCATATCTGGCAACGGCTGAGGTGGTTGCGGTTTCAGAAGAGTCTGGCCAGTAGTTGTTGCGCCAGAACCTAGAATAAAAATAATTTTTATTTAGGATATCGATAAGATTTCGTCTATAGTCTATTGAATTTATGATTCAATAAAAACAATGAACTATGAACAGTCTACTTACTAGAAGTCTTCTCCTTCCAATAAGGCAGTAGTGCCGAGAGCACTCGGAAGCAGTGCGCAGGCGCGCCGGCCCGTACTAGCGCGGCCGCAGCCAGGCGGGACACGTGCGCTGCGCACGCGCCGCCCGTCACCTCCGCGCGGGGGACTGGGCCTCCCGACGCTGACGTCTTCCAGCGAGCCATTAGGACACCTGGTAGAAGGGAATAGATTAGATAATGAGCCTAATGTTGCTGTTATTACTCATCTTCAAAGTATTTCTTGGCTATTTAGTCAGTCTCGCAGTATTTTTACGTAAAAAATTAGTAATCTTCTCGCCATTATTACAGGATCAATTAAACTGGTGTGAAGCGAAAGAAAAAAGTAGTAATTTCTATCGCTTATTTTTGAAATTACATTAAATTATTATTAACAAAATACTCACTCAACAACCTCATGATGACCAATTGCAACTCCCTCCTATTGGTCCTCTCGTGTATAGGGGGCGGGGTCTCATCCCCGTGCATGTCAAGTTCGGACACTAACAGCTCTAGGCGCATGATGGCCAGTTGTAGCTCGCGCCTGTCCGTGCGCTCCTCTGGATTCTCCTCGCTCTGTATATCGAGTTCTGATACTAAAAGCTCTAGAAGTCGGTCTAGGACTGTTCTGTCTCCTTCCACGCTGGAGTCCAAGTCACCAGCGAGCATTAGTACCACCTGTGTAGAAGATTATGTTGGATTTTACTAACATTATAAATGCGAAAGTTAGTGACTGTATGTTTGTTACTCATTGACGTCGAAACGGCTGAAGCAATTGGGATGATATTTAGAACAGGAATAGATGATGGTTTGGAATTACACAAAAGCTAGCTTTTTATACCGTGGGAATGCAGGTGAAGCCGCTGGCAAAAGCTATAAAGACTATTTTTATTTTATTTTTTTATGGAACACGTAAACGAGCAGACGCAATCGCCGCCGCTCATGGACACTTGAAACAACAGAGGCGTTACACAAGGCTCGGAACCGGTTTAAAAAATACCGGTTAATACCGGTTTATATCGGTTTTCCTCCGAACTTTTCTTAAGAACGTGAACATTAAAGAACTTTATTTTAACCTAAATTAACCGGTTTATTCGACGAGGGGCATGTCGGTACACGCGTTGAAATATTATTATTGAAATAAGCTGAACAGCGCGCGGCGTTTCTTTGATGTGCGTCGTATTAACCGGTTTTTATTGCTCTAAACCGGTTAATCCGAAAAAACCTTTATGAAAATACTGTTCCAAATACCGGTTTAAAAAAACCGGTTTCGCGAACGAAACCCAATGTAAAGGTTTTGCGTACAAGTACATAATAACGGTTTGAAAATTTAACCGGTATCCGAGCCTTGGCGTTATATGTGCGTAGCCCGGCCTTTTGTGCTTAGGAATTTAAGGGTTGTTGGGGAATCGGGGACTGGAAAGATTAGGAGTGGGGGAATTGGGCCTCTGGTAACCTCACTCACACAACTAAACACAATGTTAATTAATTTATCCTTCAGTTCAACATACCTGTACAAACGGTATAGCCCTAACTCCGGGCAGGAACCTCAGAGACGGCAGGGCATCTAACGCAGCAGACAGTAGAGAGAGACGGAGAGCGTGCAGTTTGCGTGTCTCGCTCTCAGCCTCCATTGTACGGGATGTCGACGCCACTGGTTGGCTCGATGATGTTGATGGGCCAGCTAGACAATGATTATCAAATTGTTAGGGTTGTTACTTCTATAAAATAGTAACAATTGAGTTTCTTGCTTGTTTTTATCCATTTGAATCTACATTTTGGAACGAACACCTAGGTTCACTGACGGACAGACTGTATTTCTTAATTTGTTGATGTTTCAAAAGTTTATGGTTTTGTTGAAATAAATGCTTTGACTTTGCATTGATATTGAATGATCAATAGAATATTTTATAGACGTTAACAGTACCAAAATAAAGTATAGTTTACTAACCTGTAATAGCGACAGGGGCCGCGATGATATTGGAGGCGGGCATCGTTCCAGCCGATGGAGCGGACACCATTTCTCCTAGAACATACCAGATCATTGTGAAGTAAATCGTACTATAAACCAAAGATATATAGATATACGTATAAAAAGTCTATACCTAACGTGTATACAAGTGTTAAAGAGAAAACAAAATTCAGGCTCATTCATATTTGCAAAACATTTTAGCAACATAATTTGCCTAGGATACGATATTATTACTATAGTATGTGTCAAAAAAATGTTTACGAACAAGAAATTTTAACGTTATTATAACGCTCTCGCACTCAAAACAAAGTTCAAAAGTATATTCCTATATAACTTAGGTACCGACAAAAACACTATTGTAGTATTTATACTAGTTATAGTATAGTGATAGTGTCCCTCACCATAAGCGCTGCTACGTCCGGACACGCCCCCGATGGAGTCAGCCCCGGAGCCGCCGGACTCGGATCCCGCGGAGCCGGGCGGCTCGGCCGGGGACGTGCGCAGCGTACTGCCGTCCGTCGCCGCCGTGCTGCCCTCGTCGTCCGAACTGGACACGTGGATATACATTTATTATTAGTATTCTTCAGAAGAAAGAAAAATTATGCGATGATTGGATGAGAAGTTTTCTACTTTATCTTTCTAATAACTCTTTACTAAAGCTCGTTAAATAACACGTCTATATGCATTTCGGAAAAGAAAGGTACTCTTAATTTCAGTCGCAAACTTGGTCCCGGTAATTTTTGTTACTTCTACATTGTCGAGAAACGTGATACATTGCTTTTTCAAGTCAATATAAAAATAAGTATGAAGCTTTGAATTTAATATCTAGAACCCTGATATTGAGTTAACTGTGAGAATTTCGCCGCGTCGCGTCGGGTCGCAATATCAAAAGCAATGCTGCTCATAAATATGAACCTCTAGCGTAACTTGAAATAAGTCGAGGAGTTACTTCGCGAAACAGTTACGTGAGTAAGCCATTAATCATAATACTGATGTATGTATATAACACTATACAGTAAGACATACGCGGGTGGGGACGCAGTAGCATCGCTGAACCCTGGCGCGGGCGGTGGCGGCGCGGAGGGCGCGGGCGGGGCGCGGCGCGGCTGCTCCTGCAGGGACAGCGCTATGGCCAGCTCCACCATCGTCTCGTCGTCCGCGTCCGGGGGGATGTCTAGTAGGGCTTCTAGACCTGTGTATAAACAGTCATTTATTAACAAAGTAAAATATATTTTCATAATAACTATCATGAGACATACTAAATTAACTAAAAATAATGAATCCATGTGCTATGGAAATCTGTTGCATAAAGGTCTTCTAATAAATGGAACAACTCGTGAAGTTTCGGCATGAATAAACCGGTTTGAAATGACCCCATAAAATACACACATACATAACCTCACACCCCCAGGGGGGTAGGAAGAGGCAACGGAACGCACATAGAATGAGATTCATGCGTTGTGTTTCACCGTTTGAGTGACGTTACGAGACCTAACTCAAGCAACGCATTTTGTAACTTCTCTGGTGTTGCGGGTATACATTGGCAGCGCTGATAGCTGATCATCAGGTGATCTTACCTTGCTTGTTTACTCCTCTATAAAAAAAAAACTAGGACAATATATTTTATCATCATCATCGTACCTCCATCAGGTGCCAGTAGCACCATGGGTTCCAGGGAGTCGTCTACATCCATGAACTGGTTCTCCTGGTGCTCGTCTCGGTTGGCGCTGAGGTCTGACTCGGAGACCACTGCCTCTGTGATCGAGCTCGTTGGCTGAGCTGTGGTCACTGATGATCCGGCTCCTATGTAAGAGGGGGTTAGAGATTATATAGAATATGTTTTCGCTTCTGCTGAGCTTAGCTTTAACATGACTGAAGTTTTGTCCTCTTTTTTTAACGGAACAGTTTTTTAACTTTTGTATTGCATATTATTTACAGTTTATTTGTGATACATAATCCTTGTGTAGCATCAAAATATCCACCAGAGATGTATCACATGAAAATATGTCTTATTTTAAATCAACCACAACAACCAAGGTGGTTCTTAATTTGCCGAATCTTTATTAAATAAATTCGGTGATATATGGTTCAACATAATCAAATTGTATAAACTATCAGTAAAGCTTACCAGTTCCAGGAGTGTTAGGCGGTGATGGTATGTAGACACGGCGCCTCTTCACTCTGGGCCGGAGTACTCTCATCAGAGCAGCTTTGGCTCCGAAGCTTATGCTTTGGTCCTCCGCCAGAAGCAATGATAGGTATATTTGATTGCCGAATTCCACCTGTTTGATTAAATAGTTAGTTGTTATTAGTGAAATTGTAAAAAGTGGCGAGTCTATTGTTAAACAATAGTCGATAATTGCAAACTTAATACTTAAAATATTCAAGGTACATTTCCTATCGACTTTAGACTTTAACTCGACTTTATAGTACCAAGCACAAAGGATCAGATTCACAAGTTAGAACGCTAGCGTTGTTGCCAGTTGATGCCCTCTAGAGGGAGACAGTCATATATTACAATAGGTAATAATAATTGATTAAATATTTTATCTTCTAAGATACTTACACACTCCGGCTCAGCATGCAGTTGGAACGCATGCACGGTATCAGCGAGTGCATGCATGGTATGTTCCGGGTGTCGCAGACCGTACGACAAGATGCCCGGTGGCTGAGCGGTGGAGGCACGGCATGCGGCCAAACGCCATAATACGCTCGTTAGTAATGCACAGAGGTGGGGCTCCTTGTCCTTGTCTTCTTGGTTTTCGCCCTTCCAGAGGACTGACCAATCACCTATAAGGGATATTCAAAAAGTTAAATTGGTTAGTTATTATGTTAAATTATGTTTATGACCTAGTTACGCATATTTTTTTCTATTGCGCAAACATGTTGCACTTTTAGCGCAATTCACTGCGCAAACGTACCAAACACGCTTAGTATGATATAGATACCACTCTGTACACCCTACGATTTAATTATTATTTAATTTTACAAATGTTTTTGCTTACCATTCGGAGGTCTTTGTGGTGTAGGAGCACTGTATTTGACGAGATGGTGTGGTCTAGCCACGGCGACTCCTCGCGCCAACAAGACCAGTCTGAAGTACGCTTCAGGGTCGATGTTGTGTGGATCAGCCGTATCGCGGAGTTCGCGCAGTGAAGTGCATACGTACTTCAGAATTGCTTGATCCTATAGAAAAATAAAAAGCAATCAATGACGGATTCGTTTTATCATTAATCATAAATTTTAAGTAAGCTGGTTGTATCCAACTATCAAGAAAAGATTTTAAAACTATCAAGAAAAGCACATTACGGCACGTAATGCCGCTATACAATGTACACTCACTTTTCAACTTTCTCTTTTACATTTGCTGTTAATGTAGTTTGAAATAGGTTTAAGTGATACAATACAATATATAAGTTACAAATCAATTGACGAACAGTTTTAGCTTTATTTGTACCTTGTACTGATGATAGTGAGTATGATGCAAGGCCCTCAGTAGACACTGCGCCCGTGCATGTAGATGCGGCGGGGCGGGTGCACACAGTAGCCTGCGCGCAGGCTCCGCGGCCGCATGGGCTCCGGCTGCAGAGGCACCCGCGCCAAGCTCCAGAGCTTCCAGCGCTGCGCAGGCCAGACGTTCCAGTGGACTCGGTTTCCAAGCACCGCCTGAACCTTCACCTTCCTATAGATACATACAAGATTTATTAAAGTATATCGGAAATAATTAGAAAGTATTAGCAAAAGCCTGGCGAACTCCGTTTCGCGCCACCAATGATTTCCCTGTTTTCTGAATTTTCTTTGCTATAAACCTCGCGGAGGCTAAGACCTTTCCAACTAATGCATAACCGTGAAAACCGGTTTGTGCGTTCTGGAGTTATAGCGTCAGGAAATTAAACTCGACTTATTTTTATTAGAAAACTAGCAAACCTGGCGAACTCCGTTTCGCCACCATGATTTTTTTTTTCTTGAATTTTCTTAGCTATAAACCTCACAGAACCCGAGACCTTACCAACGAATGCAAAACCGTGGAAATCGGTTCGTGCGTTCTGGAATTATAGCATCAGGAAGGAAAACCTGACTTATTTTTATATAATAGATATCAACAAAATGAATATTTCTATTTGATAGAATAACGGATTCAGACTCAGGTTAAAGTTTCATTGGAAATATCATATTGATTAAAACCATAATATGTTTTGTGTGGATTTTAATATTTAAATTCACAGTTGAATCTGTTTAGTTGTGTTATACCACCTTAAAACAAGTCAAAGTGTTGTTTAATGAGAGGTATGTTATTCTTTATTCTACATCTATGTTGACTTACTTGAGCAACTTTACTGGATGAAGGACAAGCGGATGGGTCTTCATTGTCCTCAGGCCAGCCAAACTGCTCCTTATTTTTGCCATACACCTAAAAAAAACATATATTTATTAGTTCAATCTACTATACTACTAATATAATATTATAAAGCTGAAGAGGTTGTTTGATTGTTTGTTTGTTTGAACGCGCTAATCTCAGGAACTACTGGTCTGATTTGAATAATTATTTTTGTGATGGATAGCGCATTTACCAAGGAAGGTTATAGGCTAAAAATCATCACGCCACGACCAATAGGAACCAAGCAGTGTGGGTGAAACCGCGCGGAAGTAGCTAGTTGTAAATATAACAAAAATAATTACTAAATATTGGTTATGAGTACTTACCTTCACCGAGTCGACCATAGTAACACCATCAGGGTCTTGCGAAGGTCCAAAGGTGATGACGAGCTTCTTGTCAGATTGGAGCGATTCCTCTCGTGTAAGGGGTATATCGAACCAACGGTTGCGTACTACGATTGTTTGGATCGATCTCCCATATACCTAGATCAAAGACATTTCATACAATTAGACATACATATCGTAAAATGTTTGCTTTTAACTAATACTGTGCAACATCACGCCTTTTATCCCCGAAGGGGTAGACAGAAGTGCACATTACGGCACGTAATGCCGCTATACAATGTACACCCACTTTCACTATTTGTGTTATAAGTCCCATGTAATAAGGTGAGCCTATTGCCATATTATACTGGACACAATTCCAGACTCCGTGCTACTACTGAGATATTTTCGAAAAGCCGAAAAAAGCCCAGTAATACATTGCCCGACCCGGGAATCCAACCCGAGACCCCTTGCCCGGCAGTCGCACTAGCGACCATACGACCAAAGAGGCAAACTTTTAACTAAGACTTTCTATCATTTGGGTACTTACTTCAACATAAGTCGGTGTGCGGGCGACGTCCTGAGTGCCAAGCAGTACTCGTATGCCACAGATGACCATATTAGGATCCGAGTTCATCACTTCCAAGAAGAATCCACTCATTTTCGTGGATACCACATACAAGCCTATGGATAAAGTTTAAATATAAGATCTTTACTGCCGCACTCAGAGACATTTAATGATTACTTAAACTATTCTTTAGTAACGATTTTGCATTGAAAACGATTGCTTAAGACTGGGTTAAGGAATCATTAAATTACTCTTATTACGGCGGTTAGTTAATTATTATTAACTGTTTTACGACTGATTTTATGGTGAGCCTGTTCTCCTATCCAAACTCTATACTACTAAAGGAGATCATTAGAATCTTTAGAAAAAAAATCTAATAAAAATGTATAAACTAGGAATTCATTCCAAGCGCTTATGCGCGCTTATGTCCTTGTATCTGATTGGTTGCTTATGTTATTAACCGTGGAATAAGTTAAGCTTACCAGTAGTGTTGAGTCGGTGTTTAATCTGTGCAGTGTTATAAACTTGCAGCAGATCGTTGCCGCCAAACTCAATGTCGTTCATCGCGATGCAATGTTCGAAGAAATCAATCGGGAACTGTGGAGCGCCGCTAGCGTTGGATTTTGTTACAGCCTAGAAAAAATATAATATTTAAGTAAATCTTCTTCAAAGGATCAACAGTTTTTTGTCATTGTGACTGAAGAGAGACACCGGGAGCCTCAGTACGAGTTTGCGTCAATTTTAAGGAGATTGAAAAGAGAGCGCGTTCGGCGCACTTGGTTCATTGCAGCCGGCTAAGCCCTCAAATGTAACACTGGGACTGATTTAGGTGGTCATCGTAAAGTTGGTTACGCAACCAAATTGACACGAAAATAAATATGACTGTTTCTTGGTTGCGCAACCCGGATTTAATACCTACTATTGATCTAGTATTTTTGAGAACTGAGAGCAAACACACAACATCTATTTTCATCCCTTGACAAAGTACCTACTATAAATTTTTGCAACTAACCTGTTGTTGTTTTCCTTTAGCATGATGCGTTAACAGCCTGGGTCGCCTTCTAGGCGCGTGTGTGGGTTGTATGGCGGGTGAGAGCCAGTAGCCAGTATGTTCGTTACTGGCGGCGTATATGCGCAAGCTGCCGTCTTCACAGAGTAAGATCAGAGTGCTCTTCTGTTCGCCGCCGCCGCCGTACCAGTGGCGGACGGCTACCATGTCTGTTATCTTTGCTTTGGCGGGCACCACCTGGAAGGTAAGGTGTGTAAATATTTTGTTACACTTAAAGTTTTGTTTATAATTTTAGAATGTTCTTTATAGTTCCTTAACAAGATAAAAACAAAAGACAGTGAACACAATCCATTATAAATATACACAAAATGTTAAGTTACAGTGTCAATACTAATCTTATAGCCGTTTTGACGAACCACCCCCAAACTATGAGTCACATAGTGTAAGGGAACACCTAAGCCTAAACTATAGGTGATATGGTAACCTATTTCACGGGTTCTTTAAAAGAGTTTGGTGAAAGCTGGTATTAGTGTATAAAACCATTCCACAAACCTTAATCTCCTGCACGAAGATGTTGGTGGGCGTGAGCATGAGTACGACGGGGTTGTTGGAGGCCTGCATGACGGCGGTGACCAGTCCGGGGTGGCCCGGCACCTCCGCCCACTGACACAGCGACTGCACGCCCTGCTTGCCGCCGCCGCGACCGCCTTCCTTCTGCGTTAGTGTTGTCGATAGCGTGATCATTGCGGTGCCTGTGGAAACAAACATGTTTTATTTTGTTAATTGCGTTTAAATACATCAAATATGTAAAAACATATGAACTGAGAAGGAGTCTTCTACTGGAGTTGATCAAAATCGGAAGTAATCTTCCAAGTTATATCGAAACAATGTATGTAAGATTCACTTTAAATACCGATAATACATATTTTTTTTCATTTATGCAACCAAACAAATTCAAAGACACAATGAAATCCGTTTTCAAGAAAAAATACCAACACATTATCAACACATCCTAAGACAACAAATGCAATTTGAATCTTATATAAAGACGCTCACCTTTGAGACTCTCTTCGACAGTGTTAAGTGGTGCCAGGAAGCTTTTGCCTTGCGCATACGAGAAGAACAGCATCTTGAGCGTATGCGAGTAGTATATGGAGACTCCACCGCCTCCCACCAACCCAGCAACATCCTAAGGAACAAGGAAAAAACACTCTTAAGTACGACACCCAAGAGTCTAAAATAGGACAAAAAATATGACAACATTTAGCCAATTGGTCTGTAACTACAGAATTTTGATTCACTACGGGTTACAATGTGAGGACATTGGACAGATTTGAGTAAACTTTTTAATTAGAGTATAATATTTTTAATTCATCCAATAGCTGTTTAGTATGGTCAATCATGTGAGTCAAAAGTTAATGGTCCAATGTCATCTCAGGCCTTACTAAAGACGAAAACAATACAGGTCAGAGTTTCTGATGTCACTGAGTAATACAACTTGAACGCCACGCTTTTATTACGCTAGCAAAAGTTACAACAAGTGTAAAACATTAGCTTTTCTATAACCCTGTTAAACATATTATTATAATATATTCCTACAAATAAATAGTTATGCAACGAAAGCTACCTACAAAAAGGTTAAACAAATCATAAATATGGATTTTTATTTCAATAGATAAGGCTCCAATATGATTTGGATTACCCTTAAATAGTTAACAGTCGTCGAATAACTTTTTATTGAATGAATTCGCTATAAGTATACAATGTGTTATATTACTCAATGACATCAGAAATTAATATGCATTGCTTTTGTTCTCCAGCGAGCCTGGTTGTGTTCTTCCTGCGCGAAGGTCAATGACCGATATTCGTAGGTATAAGCGGATGAAGTAAGATATACACCAGCAAATCATATCGCATGCACAAGGAGTTGTGGCACAGGAAGAAATCTCGTCCAAGCCGTGGCATTGCGACTGCCGTACATAGTACATACGTGTGAGGGGCGCAGTCGCAAATACGCGGCTCAGTGCAGATAACCCACTAGGGAGCTAAGTCATATACTGACAAGTAGGTTAGTCTCGTGTACATCTCGGCCTTTGTTCAAGACGAAATTGGAGAATGTTAGTTTAAGCTAAATGTTAATATTCCACGATTGTCTTCTACGCCCAGATCCGGAATAATCAGACTTCTCACTGTATAATTAAGGGCAAACATGTTATGAAAATTGATGGAACCGCCGACTTGATGCTCTCCCAAACATCCAAGCATGTAAAAATATATGAAGATCTCGTCTCATAAGCTGCTTAGCTGGCTGCCTAGTGTTTTATGTGCCTAAACAAAAACAAAACGAACAGAAAAGAACAACAAAATCGCCGTACTCGCATCAAGGAGCAAGCACTCATCAGTCGAAACTATTACAATTTCGATGATGTTGCCCATCCTTGAGGGCGACGAGTGAACAACCTGTTACCGGACTTGCCTGTATCTCCGGATGCTCAACCTGCATGATGTTGGTGACGTAGTACGGCGACTGCGAGTCCTCCAGCTTCTTGCTGATCGGCTTCCAGTAGATGTGTCCGCTAGGGCTCATGCAGAGCGTGTGCATAATACCAACCTGGGTCATAAGGTCACATCACAAGTTCAAGTGCACAGAGAGACTTACCTGTATCTCCGGATGGAGCACCTCTAGCGTGTTGGTGACGTAGAAGGTGCCGAGCGTGGCGCGCGACTCCTCGCTCATGGGCTGCCAGTAGATGTGGCCCGCCGAGCTCATGCACAGCATGTGCATCACGCCGTCCTGGTTCACGAACGTCACGTCGCGCACCTACACGGAAACACACGTTATACTCACCATGGAATTTATAAGTTTTCGTAATTTAGCGTTTTAAAAGTATAAATATAAAAACTAATATGCAACACAATCCATTAACTCAATATTCATTCTATAAAAGAAGTTTCAGTTACATAATGAGTACGAAAAACAATATCTAATTCACAACTTTAAGCACATAATGTAATGATAGTATTTCAATAACTAAAGCAGCATACTATTTTTATATTCCAACTGTTACCTTTCCACTGGGTACGAGGAAGTGGTGCATAGGGTTGTTGAGGTCCTTGCTCAGGTCGTAGATCTTCACGAAGTCTGACGTCACGAGAGCGAGCTGTGTCTGGGAGCCGGGCAGCCATATTGCTTTGATGACGTAGTTGTTGCCTTCCAAGCCGGTGTTCAGGACTAGGTGGTCGGCTACCGCACCTAGTCAAAAGATTTACACAATATAGTAATAGAGTTCTCTTTCGTTGAATAGCTTGTAAATCTCAATGAATAAAAAGACGTCGACGTGTTTTATCTCAAAAAACATTTTCAAAATGTACTTCACTTTTTTTAACGCGTCGTTCACTCAATACAAATAATTTATTACAGTTGCAAATTATTATGAGAAAATTGACACGACATACCACCATCTATTTCTTTCCTCACTAGAGATTTTGAACCTTAATAACAACGCTTTAAAGTACAACATTAATAACTTACCGCCACTATTGAAAGTAAGCACATGGCACTCCTTCAGCCCGCAGACAGCGAGCAGGTCTTCGTTCCACGGGTTCCCGCTGAGACTGAGCACCATGAAGGGAATGGGGGCAGACGACAGATGCGTCAGCGTCAACTTGTGTTTGGACGAGTCCGTCTGCTTTAGGAGCGCTGATAGTTGCAAGACTGTGATTTTTCCTGCGACAAAAATTAAAATTGTGAATGGTGAGCATAGAGTATACTAACATAATATAAAAAATTATATTGGCTATAACAAAATTGAGTATCACTGACACGGAACTACATACTAAGATTAGCATAATCATGGTCGAATCGAGGTGGCAGTATTCAGTACTTTGGTTCAGTTTTAAATGGCTTAACAATTTCCAAAGAGATAAGCGGAACTGTACCTAGATTTATTCTAGATTTGATACTTATAGTTTCGTCTTAGGTTCTTTAGAGGTTTTTTTCACTGAAATTATTTTAAATTATCAGTTATCTTTACCTTTCTCATGCGACACGGCGAGGTGCTGCCGCCTGCCCTGCGGCGAGGCGAGGCAACACATGGCGACGCGACGCAGCTTGTGCGCCGACATCAGCTGACGGATCGTCTGTCCGGTCTCGCCCGTGTACGACATGCGGACGTTCTCGAATGCGCCTTCTTGGGAACCTGGACGGGAATCAATTATGATGATAATGTTAATCATGTCACATTTAAATTGGAAAATAGTTGAAGACAAATATTCCACAAACGTCAGTTATCAAAGGGAAAGTGAAATTAAAATGCTAACAATTGTTGACTTGAGAATAGCTACTTTTGTCCTCCTTTAAAGAGGCTCCTGATAAAATATACATTTTATTTTTGGACTACTTGTTACCTATTAAGACTAGACTTTTTTTTGTTAATGATAACAATGAAGTCAGTATTGAACTACAAAGTTATTTATCAGCTGACAATGACGATGGACGAAATAATTAGAAATGAAAAAATAATGTTCCGCAGCACTGACCGAGAGTAGGCAGCATGAGGTTGTCGGTGTGCGTGAACTTCTTCTCCCCGAGATGCAGCTGCGCCAGCGCGCGCTGCGCCCGGCCGTGCGCGCCGGTGGGCGCGGCCCGCTCGCACGCGGCGCGCACGGCGCCCGCCAGCGACTCCAGCAGCCGCCGCACGCGCTCCATGCACGCCGCCCAGCCGCCGTACGACACCAGGAACTGGCGACACCCTGCACAACGACTTGCTTATTATACAATGGGACGACTTTTATTCGTTTGAGTTTGAGATTTGAAGATTCACAAAAAAAAACAAAGTAATAATATTAGATGATTTAGCCTATGGGACACAATAGGCTAGTTTCCTACTAGTCAAATTCAATACTTTTTTCGAAACGTCAAAAACGATATTTTCTATGAACTTTGTATGAAATAGTGCGTTATGACGTCATAAGTTTTTGACGTCAAATAGCAGACTTATTTCTAGAAATTTTGCTAGAAAAAATCGAAAATTAAATAGTTAATCAAATTTCTGAATGAGAGTGTGATTATTTTTTAATATTTTATTGTATTGAAAAGTTGTAATCATTTATTTTTGACCGAGGATAATACCCAATTGCATAACCAAATCATTAATTCCAATAAAATGTTAATAAAAATAATATTTTTTTAATGTTTCATAAATAGCTAGATATGCCTATTCATTGATCGTACCTTGGATATTAGAAGCCAGTACGGGGCGTCTTGGCGGCGCCAGTATGGCAGGCGGTGCAGGACTAGACGGACGACGCCGCAGCGAGGGCGCCGGCGCACTCTCTTCCGTGCCAGTGCCACGAGCTCCGCCCAATGTCACCGATCGTTTCACTAGAGCTTGACAACTGGACAGAGTAGACGAATCAATATTATGACCAATTAGCAATATTTAATAGATAGGTAGGCGAATGGCAAGAGATTTAAATAACGATTACGCTGACACCATATAAACTGTTTTCTAATGAATATGTAGCCTTATAACCATCCCAATTTCTTAGATACAGATTCACAAAATATTTTAGATTCTAAAAATCTAATAATACAAAGTTACCACAGGACTTACCTAGAGTCAGGTTTAGCTCCGCAGTCGCAGAAGAAGTTGCCAAACTTGGCGTAAGACACATCGTGTCCCCGATGGCAGACGCGGGCGCAGACGGTGCAGACGCCGACGCCGTCCACCATCTTGCACGTGTGGCAGTGGTACCAGTGCTGGTTCATGAACTCGCGCTGCGTCACCGTGAACGTACACAGCTTGTATTGCAGCATAGCGTCTTCGTCCTGCAATTAATGGAAGTGTTAAGTCGGTCTCAAAGCCAATGAAAATGTGAGTCAATAAGGCCTCTTTTTATACGCTCCGGTTTCCTTACAAAGGCCGAGTTTCCATCGGCAAAGTGTACAAGTTATGTACGTTAACTTTAACATGTATCACCACGAGTTCTATGGTGCATTGGCCGGTAACGGGTAGCCAATAACAGTGCGTGTGAATGGAGCCTTAGGGAACATCTTTAATATATCTATCGCCACAAACTTATATAATGTAAAATTAAAAAGTACAACGTCAACACCACACTAAGTCGACACACAAAACGTCCAAAACAAAGTGATTTTAAAATTCAACTTGTTTGATGTTCTTGGAATAAAAAAACTGGCTAATACAATAGTCCAGTCATTCTAAGGTAGCTTTAATAAAAGAGTTTCAATACTAACGGAATCATCAGCACTTGTGTCATCGTCATCTTGTTGTTCATCCGTGTAGTCCAAGTCGAAACCAAGGTCCGACGGCGACTCCCAAGTCGGGCTAACCGAACGCCATGCTGGAACAACACATACAATCAGCAAACATATTCCTTAAAACTGTCAGTAACAAATCGACTTCTTACCTGTTACGACTTCTTCTTCACAGAATCTAATAATTAAGTAATATATAAAGTTGATTAAAACATTAAAACTAAAAAGAAATAAATTTGTACCCCTTAACATAAACTAAAACTAACTAAAAAACTAACAATGATTAAAAAAGGGACGAAAATTTCATTGTTTTAAGATCTCCTGAAAATATGTAGGGGTAAATAGAAGTAATTACACTCACTGTGAGGCTGCGTAGTGTTGATGGCATGCAGCGCGTCCGCGAGGTAGGACAGCAGTACACACGCGGACTCGATCTGGGGCGCCAGGGTCCCGTCCACCTGGCCCTCCTCCAGTTTATCTAGCACTTCTTGACTGCCTAGGTTGTCCACGCTAAGGGAAAATAAAGACAAATTAATGCAGCAGTTTTTGTGATGAATATATGTTATGTCTTAAGACATTTAAGTATTCTAAAGTTTAGTATCGTAATAACAAACAGCTTAAATTAATATGATTTGGCACCATACAAAAAATAATAAGCAACATCTAATTAGAAACATGATAAGTTCTTGCTTTGTTCCATCGGCATTGGTAAACATTACATTTCTTGTATCAATTAACTATTTTATGAAGATTTGTGATAAGGCGTTTGATAGGCAGATAATGGTAGAAAACTTACAGCTTCCAATCAAAGTAACTCGATACAGATATAAACAAGATTATGTAGAAATAGTAATAATATAAGAGTACATACCAGTTGGCCAGCCATCCGACGGCGGCGGGGAAGAGCTGGCGATGGTCCTGGCCGGCGTGCGCGTCGGCCAGGCGGCACATCTCCCGCAGCAGCAGCGGGGAGCACGCCGACTCCCCGCACACACACACCAACGTGCTCAGCATGCGCTCGCTCACCTCCTCGCCGCTACCATATAAATGATAAATAAATGATATTTATTTCTGTAAATAGGTTATAAAATAACACTTTTACATGTCAATATTTTAAATAGCTAGATGAGGCCGGCATTTCCTATCCGACTACTCTGAGAAGAAATGCCGAAACAAACTCAGAGGTCATAGTCTCTTTTAAAGTCCAGACAATGAAATAGAGGATAATGTGAGAGAACCATATAGAAACAGGATTCATTTAGAATACCATATTACCACCAGTATGTATCAGACAATTCCTATTTCCATGGAATTTTAGAAACGTAGTAATAGTAGAAACTATTCTATGTCCTTTGCCGAATCTCAAACTGTGTAAAATTTAAGAGGTCTAGTGATATCTTCAACGGCCGAGTAATGATTGATTCCTTCACCACTGAAGGTTACGTCTAGTCTGGAGTACATGTCAACATTTTTTTCTTATACTAAGGATCAAAATTAAATGAAAGAAAACCTAGAACACGAGTATAATAAAAAACAAATATAGAAACCCATTTGAAGAACTTACCAGTGTAGTACAACGTGCTTGCATAGCGCGGACAGTAAAGCCGCGTTGTCATTGGCCGCGTCCGTGAGCGGCGCGGGCGCAGGCTCTGCCACCACCGGGGCCGTAGTCACCGCGCCTCCACTCTCCTTACTGCCGTCAGACCAACTGCAACTCTCTACACCAACAAAAAATTCTAAATTAGGTATTAAAACTCAAGAGTACTATTTTGAATGACACACTTTATTGCGCAAATGGTTAGAAAAAGTTTAATCTTTGCGCATCATATGACTAGAATAATTACTAGCTAATATTACCTGAATTAGCGGATTGCTGTGCGGTGTCAGACTGCGCTCTGGGTGCTGGTGAACTGTAAGGAAATATTACATATAAAACCTGTACTGTCACAAATAGTTCGTTATTGTCAATAGAAAGTACCTTTGTAAAACCATAAAAAAGTTCACTGAAAAATGTTCAGTGTAATGGTTCATTTGCAGCTATACCCTATGCGCCGTAACAAGGTGCGGCTGACAGATTCAGTAACGTTTCGTATCACTCTTGAAAGTTGCTGCGATTTAAAAATTATCCCTTACTATTTTAACTGTATCACATTCCTATTATGTTAAATCATTCAGAAGTGTAGTTAATTAAATTAAAACCAACCGGAATGTTCTAGTCTTTAAATAAAATCTAATGAAATGAAAAATAAAGTAAAGAGTTATGCGTATAACGTAAAGCCATAGTCGTGTTTAGTGATGGGATGTACTGCTACGATGGATAGGCAGTCGATGTTTTTTTTAGAATAAAAAACGTCGTTCAATTATCACTCTTAAAAAACCTTTAATTATGTGGGTAAATCTACTGTAGACGCGGCTCCTCTGCCCGAACCACAGTGACTTTATCTGAGCACAAATATGTAGTAGACATTTCCGGCGCCTTTGATAATGCGTGGTGGTACTTAATCTGAAAGATCGTGGTTGCTTTAGTAACATATACAAACTAATATATACTTATATTCTTCACGGTTCTGTAAAACTGAAACCCTGAAACACCTCAGGGCTCGGTCATAAAATATTTATTTTGACAAGTATATACACGTAGTTAGACTGCACAACTAAATAACACACACATTTAATAAAAAAATTAAAGAGAATTAAATGTATGCTGCGAGTATCGATAGCGATAAAAAAATATTTTTCTAATGTCCATCCCTAAAGAGAGACGTCAACGTCATACTGGCATCTGTCAGCCGCACCTTGTTATGGCGCATAAGGTATAACTGCATATATTCTTTATTCATGTGTAAAGTAAATACTCACGGAGTATCAAACACGGGTAAATCAGAATCATTTCTTTGCGCATTGGAATCGTTACGCGTGGTAGCGTCACTGCTCTCACTGCGGAACACGCTGCGCAAAGCGTTGCGCAACGCGAGCGATGCAGGGTTGCCTCCCGCGTCCGGAGCTGATGACGTAGGGGTCGGCAGCTCTGTCTCTGTTGGGGTACCATTAGCAGTGCCTGCATTGCCACCCGTTGATGAAGCTAGAAATAACATAGAATATAGGCATGTTTCGTACTAGTCAAATTCAATACTTTTTTTCGAAACGTTAAAAACGATATTTCCTATGAACTTTGTATTAAAATAATCTATTATGACGTCATAAGTTTTTGACGTCAAATAACAGAATTATTTTTTAGAAATTTAGCTAGAAAAAATCGAAAATCAAGTAGTATATCAAATTTATGAATGAGAGTGTGATATTTTTTTAATATTTAATTGTATTGAAAAGTTGTAATAATAATTTTGACCCAGTCATCATCTCTATTAAAGAAACGCCAATCTACCACACAAACAGTACATTATCAAAAAAATTATCTTACCAGAACCGCCCAAACATATATGAGCCAATAGCGTCGACAGTTTCTGTTGATCCGCGACACCAATAAACTTGCATACTGACACGCATAGATTGCTGTTCAGATCATTCTCGCAACCAGAGAATATTTTTATAAAGAGCCTGGAAGAAAGTAAGGCATTTTATTACATTGTTCTATATATACCATTTGTTGTCACTGTATAGTTTCAAAAGAAGAAATGGATTAATTTTGATGTAAAACAAAATGGTGTATGTAATTTTCATTTTTTAAAAAACGTTGCCCCACACTAGGATTTTCTCCTGTGTCGTGGGTGCGTTTACAAACATACAAGTTCACATACACATGACACCCAGACCCGAAACAACAATTTGTGGATCACACAAAGAGTTGCTCCGTGCGGGAATCAAACCCGCTACCCGTTGCGCGGCAGCCAGTTGCCCAGCCACCGCACCAACCGTGCAGTCTATTGTGATGATATTGCTCTAATCCTAAGTAACATATGACAAGATAGAAATAAATGATATTGCTGCTTAACTTACTTGATAACCCTCTCAGCGTAAGGATTCCTTGCATTCGGCGCTGACAAGAGTATCTTGCCGAGAGAATAGCCCGAGTTATCGGCGAACACTTTCTCGTACGCCAGTCTACCTGCGGGGCGGTCCAGAATCTTCTCCCAGTATTTTACCTGCACAAGACATTTACAAGACAACTAAATACCTCATTCTTTACTATAAGCATATCAATACAAGCTTAATTGATCTTGTGGACTAAACACTTGGCGAATAAGATGTCGTATTTTGCCGTATTACTACGTCAATCTAATACACACGTAGACTTTTCTATTGATTTCCAAGCGATGAGCGTTTATACTATTTGAGCCCGGTATGTGATAATACGCATTAAGGTTCTTCACATTTTATATGATCTCATTTTATACTACGTAAAAGATTAACGTCACGCCTTTCATCCCCAAAGGGGTAGACAGAAGTGCACATTACGGCATGTAATGCCGCTATATAATGTACACCCAGTTTTCACCATTTGTATTATAAGTCCCATGTAATAGGGGGTGAGCCTATGACATATACTGGGTACAAAGTCAGACACCGTCCTACCATTAGGAAATTTTCTAAATGCCGAAAAAAGTCCAGTAATTCTTTGACCGACCCGAGAATCGAAATTTATACAACATACTACTCACCATATGTCTCAAAGTCTTCTCAGTGGATGGTTGCAGATGTTCGACGAGAACGTTGTACGTAGTCTTGATGATGTGCTCATGAATCAGTTGTTCCGCCTTCTGCACTTGTGGTACCAGGGTGTTCAGCGTGGCAGCTAGTGGCTCCGACATGAACTCTAGACGACCGTCCGTCTGTAGAAAACAGAAAATGAATATGATACTTTTTATCCCACGGAAACGCGAGCAAAGCCACTGGTAGATACTAGTAGAATATAATAAAGAAAATTATAGAAATAAAGGTGTGTCCAAACACGGCGCGGCAAAGAGCGCGGCATTCGCGGGACACAAATTTGCCGCGCGACTAGTTTAAACCTTCTGCGCGGCAGTACTGCGCGGCATGTTCGAGACACGCTGCGCTCTTTATTTCGTATTCAAACTACAATGAAAGCGACCGCGTGTAATGTCGCATTTTTTTTTTTTTTTTTTTTTTGAGTGGGGAAAATCATCCAATGACTTCTCCCGCCTTGGGTGACTCGGGAGGGAGTGTCAGACTCTTACTGACTAAAAACCACCCCGTTCCGTATCCTGCTTTGAGCTGGAGCCCCGGTAACCTTTTACGTTGTCCGCAGCTCTGGATCAGGCATCAGCCCTACTGGGCCCCATCTGTGGTGGTCTGAAGGCTCTTTGAAGCGCGCGCGAAACGCGACACGACGTACGCGCGGGTCTGGTTCTGGTAGGGCGGCGAGCTACCATTGCTCGTCGTCCACAGACCCGCAGCGTGTAATGTCGCTATGCTTATTATTCGAAAATTAAGTAGAAGAAGGAATAAAAGAAAGGCAGTGTTGGATGCGACCACTCTTTCAACAAAGGACAAAAAATCTGGAAGGGATCTATTACGAAATTAACTACCACACACAAATCACAAATCGTCACAGTTTGTTTCATGTGGCCCGCACCGGCGACTAAACGTTGACACAAAAAGCCGCCACACGCCACTATGCGCGGTACGCGCGATCCCGCGTCCCCTCTCCCTTGCCTCAGTAAACCAGTTGGAGCCAACGATAACGCACGCACGTAGTCTGTGGTTCATATATAGGTAGATAAATATGGATATAGAAATATTTATATCAGGGATACAATCCCGACCGCAAGTGTCGACCATCGGCCACAAGTGGATGTCGCGCGCTTCAGCTACTTTTGTGGCCGTTTCTTGCCTCTTGTCGCGACGCTTGTGGCTGTCGCGTGTGGCCCGTGTGCGGCGACACTAACACCGTTCGCGGCGAACGTCGTGCGCGGCAGGTAGCTCGGGGCTGCCACGCACGACAGTCGTCCAAACATAGCGCGGCAAGCCGCGCGTGGCAGCCGCGCTTGAATGCCGCGCTATGTTTGGACACACCTTAACACAATTATACTTAAAAATGTACGGTCATTAAAAGTTTTGTCAAAGATCAAGATCCAGAGATTAATATTGGTGTTTAGTGTCAATCAAATCTTTATTCCACTCACCAAAGCCGGTATAACCAAGTCAAGGGTCTTCTTCATAAGCTCAGGGTTGTCAGCGAGCTTGCTAGCGCCGACTTCAAGAAGTTTCGCAGCCGAATAAGCGAGCATCATCAGGGATGACCCGATGGAGTATTTTGTATTGGCAGTGATCAGTTCGCAGTGTGATGACACTAAGGTCAACACTGCACTCTCTGATGGTATTATGTGAGATGCGTAGAATGCCTGCCAAAGAAAAATAATTTTATGGTGTTTTGCGCAACCATTGCGCATATGATTAAGATTAGCGCAACATTTAAATACAGTTGCGCAAAGTACAAATTATGATATTTAGTAGCAGTAATAGTAATATTTTAAGTAAATCTTACCAAGTTGATGCAAGCCAAAGGCGGCGGGGTAGTCAACCTATCTAAGGCAGTTGCAGCATTAGGCGGTAGATGAGCCCTCAGCCAGGCGCCGAGGGCGGGCGGCGGGGTACTACCGGCCGCATTGCCGACCGGGCCAGACGTACCGCATACTTGTAGCCGAGCCTTGCTTACTGCTATTTCGGAGGCATTGCTCGAACTCTCCATTAGACCTTCGAGCTCGAGGCCAGCGCTGAGCCTGAAAATTATATTATGGTTCACGTCACGTTGTAATACGACATAGCAGAATAAAAGCTTGTTGTTATACTTTCAAAAGTACGAAAAACGATGGGAACTTATTGAATGAATAACCATTTCTAAAAGTGTTGATCAAGAACGACCCTAGGAAACAAGTACTAAAACTTACCGACAACAATCCAGTACTGTCTCCAGCAAATCCAGTAGATCAGGCATGAACTGGTGAGCTTCCGATGGCGTGGCGGAATCAGCGAGGCACACTTTGAACCTCACCAGAGCCGCGTCACAAGATATCACGTCCAGGAGAGACGGTAAGCCATTTGCTGTAAAACAAAATATTAATAATATTACAAGGTTCATAAATCATCCTAATTAGTTACATATTCGTACGTAGGGACAGAGACAATGTAAGGTAAGCGTCCACAGGCCCGCATCGTACGCATCGGACGCATCGCACGCAACGAATTTTAGTTTGTCTTGTATAGAAACTCATACAACAGCGTCCACTGATCTGCACCGTACGGACCGCTCATCAGCAATGCCTACATGCGATGCGTACCAATGACGTCATGTGGAATGCCGATGCCAAAAATTCGAGTGAAAGTGGTCTGATCCGTCCGATGCGAACGATGCAGGTCTGTGGACGCATACCTTTACACTTATTATTTAGAAAATTACATTATGAACTGGAGTATTATAAAAAGAGGTTCTTACCAGTGACGTTTTGTTTCAGATGCTTGATCGTTTCGGAAGCTAACCACGCCGTGTATTTGATGTTGTCGCACGACGCGCTTACGCCAGCGAGAAGGTTCTCCGCGTACTACGCAAAAAGAACACAACATTTTTATAAAGTGTTACTTTTTTTAAATTGTTTTTTTTACAATCATTACATTACGGACCGAAAGCACATTCAATTTCTTCAGAAGTTAGTGTAATACTTGTTTTGTCGTATCAAGTTTTATTATTACCTGCGTGTACATTCCTTGCTTAACAAGGGCGTCCTTGAGCCAGGGATTGAATACTTTCTTGTTGTCAGCTCGTGGCGCCCATACGACGGCATGCAGAGGTAACGGAGACGGCAGCTCGGCCGCCGTGCCTGCCTGCAGCTTGTCCATGTGCGGAGTCGCCGGGGGCATGCTTATTACCAACCTGTGCGGAATCATATCAGTGAGCTATGTCATATCGAGGCAGCATAAGTTTAACTTTTTTTATATATTTGATGGGTCGACGTTTGGCCGCTATCTCGCCTGATCGTAGGTGATGATGCGACCTGCGATGGAGCATGTCTCCTATAAGCAATCTATTCATTCGGGCTTTGAAGATACCCAGGTTATACTCATCAGGAAACATAGACTCCAGCAAAGAATGCCACTCCCTAGCAGTTCGCACAAGGAAGCTTGAAGCGAACCGCTTCGTGCGAGTAGGTGGGATATCTAACATGAAACGGTAGCTTGGTATCAAAGTAAGTATATTATGAAACTGTATACAGTTGTACAAGTTACCTCCAAGCAGTTTGGAAGCAGTAATGAGCGGCGGCGAGCGCGGCGGGCGAGGCGTGGTAGTGCGCGTTGTCTGCGACGCAGGCCGAGTTGAGCAGCGCCAGCAGCGCGTCCAGCAGCAGCGGGTACTTCAGCTTGTGCGGCGTGCCCAGCACGAAGTTGCACGCCAGACCGTCGAACTTCGGATTCTCCTGTGGCAAAGTACAAATATTTAGACTGGGTCTTAGATATCTCCCACAAGTTCTGTAAAACTAATAGTTAATTGTTATTACTACATAGTTATTTGATGCAACGTCCCGCTTTTTGTTCCCGAAGGGGTAGGCAGAAGTACACATTACGGCATGTAATACCGCTATACAATGTACATCCACTTTTTACTATTTGTGTTATAAGTCCCATGTAATAGGGGATGATCCTATTGCCATATACTGGGCATAATGCCAGAATCCGTGCTATTACTTTCGAAAAACCGGCAGTCGCATTTACGACCACTCGTCCAACGAAGCAGTCATTTATGTCGCTGCATAATTATTTATGTCGCTGAAATCATTTTAGTAACTGTGACGCTTTATCTCTCAAATCAAAGTATCACAATACCAAACTTTTTTCGTTCAACATTAGTTCAAAAAAATATGCCGATGATGCAAATCCTATAAAGAAATCTCACCTGGTTATTGATCTCAGCGTTAGTCAAAGCGTAGAACTTTGGTCTCATGGACGTTTCGTCCTGAGACAGTCGCCTGTAGGCCTGCTCGATGCACGGCACCTCGCAGTAGATGCGGGACTTCGGCTGGCCGTTCGTGGACGTCTTGTTGCCGTTGGCATTCGCTTCCGTCGTCGGCTGGGCCAAGCCGGGCGCTATTACCAGGTTCCATTCAATCTAGAACATTTAGGAAGGGGATTTAGGGAAATGGTTAGGCTTTACCTAACACATACCTTACACATAAGTTCTTGGAAATGAATAAGTCTTGAAAGTGCTTCTCATAAATTAGAAAACAATACATTTACAGTATGATACGCAGCTTTTTTTATTATGTAGCTATTTTATTTATTTTTTAAAGCCATGAACTGTACAATTATATGTCTCGAATAAACCAACCAATCAGAGCACCGAACGCACTCTCGTTTCAATTACTTTAAACGTAAAGCAAACTCATAATTGTACCCAATGGATTAATAATTCACTGTCACTATTTATTCAAGACAGGGCTAGCATTACAATAATGAAGTACAAAAAGTACTATCAGTTTACACATTCCTTCAAATATCTATGTATATTACTAACCTGCTGCAGCAGAGTCTGCGGTGCGTCGTATAGATGCCTCATGAGGTACTCGAGGAGCAGCATCAGCCTGGTCGTTAACATGAGCTGGTGCGGAGCCAAGTTCATTGCCCGCTTCCTGTCACTGATCGCTAGTGTTTCTACCACCTATGAAGGTAATATGAATTCAAATCTTATTGTAAAACATTCAAACCTTATTGTAAAACATTCCAAACTGGTTTAGATTAAACTGTTTAGGGCAAGCCACCATAGTTGGTAAATTAACTTTTATGGTGTAATTTTTTTTAAACATTGGACACTATGATTATCTCCTGTGTTGTGGGTGCGTTAAGAAACATACAAGTTCACTTGTACATGACACCCAGACCCGAAACAACAATTTTTGGATCACAAAATGTAGGTATGTTCAAAGTGTTAGCAATTACCTTAATGATGGCGTTTGAAGTCATAAGCAGCACAGACTTCTTCTGCATGAGCGTCAACGAATGGAAGAGATACACCAACAGCTGAGCGTGCTCGACATTTAAGTCTGAAACAAATATATTTTAACATATAAACCTTATGTATATTACAATAAAGTTCTAAGTTCTGTGATGAAACTACGGTCAATATACAAATTTACATAGATAAATAAATATTATATTTATATTACAATACAATAATAATGAAAATGTTTAGCATACCTATATTAGCAAAGCCTGTAGAAAACCGGTTAGCCATATTTAAAAACAAAGCATACATGTTAATGTACACAATATACATAATATAAAATACTACATACGTATAAATAACACTTAAATTTAATAAATATTGAAATTATGTGCAGACTAAATGATAAGGATGGTAAACTAAAATCAAATATTAAAATAAACTTCTAGTATTAGTAGTTATTACATGCATAATATGATATGAAAGAAAAGTTTTTTTATTTTTTTTGTGATAGGATGAGGTATGGATAGTTTCAAATATCATAATGAAAAATTTACTGCACGGTCGGTGCAGCGGCTGAACAACGGGCTGTTATGTAACGCGTTGCGGGACAAATTCCCATAAACGAAAACAAAACGACAGCGCGTCTGGCACTCCGATTGGTTGGGTCTTTCGCGAGTTTCGCGCCGGCCTATCAGAGTACCGAACGCGCTCTCGCTTTGATCTCGTTAAACGTAAAGCAAACTCATACTAAGGGTACGAGTTTGCTTTAGTTGCTGGACGTTAGAATTCTTTATGTGATTTGCCAGTGGCGACTAGACCTCCGGCAGTGTGTGTAGGAAGGAGCCTTTACAGTGATAATAATCCCATCGAGTGTCGACAGTACATTTGTCAAGGTCAAACACGCGACGGGTTAAACCTAGCTAGTGACTTACCTTCATAATCATGGTCCTGCGACGGCTGGGCTTGCAGGGCGCACTCTTGCAGCGTGTTGACAATCTTGTGCCACATGGCGAGGATGCTGTTCTCTCGCTCCGCGGCCTGCTTGCTCAGTACCATGCCGCCTAGCAGCTTCACTACGCGCGGACCGACCTGTATACAATGTTTCTAATGACTATCTTACGTTTTTATGATTGGGTAACTGTTTTGACTGAAGTAATGGATTTAAAAAGGAATAAATCAAATCTCATTCTATTCCACATAGCGATAGACTCGATGTTCGAGTCGTCGCAAATGCATTAGGAAATTAAAACTACATCATTACCTGTACTATCAGTTACCAACAGGAGAGATAATAACCATACGTCAACCTATGAGTTGCTGACAAGATGGCGTAAATGTAAGAAGAAGACTTTTGTCCAATCAGAGTAGCTGTCAAAAATTTTACGACCAATCGTGTGACAACTAGCGTTATCTGGTCCGGTAGGTCCCATTACAAGGCTACAAACCTGCAACGGAGTCATGTTGGTTCGCTCCGAGCCGGCAGATATAAGTTGTTGGTGCAGGGCGGGCTGCAGCGAGGCGAAGGCCGGCGCGCCGCTGAGGTTGTGCAAGTAACGCACCAGGGCTGAGCTGAACCCGCCGTACAACGCACCCAGACGGGCTCCGAAGCATGACGAAATCGTACCTGTTAATTTTACGTAAGTTTAAAAATGTTACCCCGTACTAAGATATTCTTCTTTATTGCAGATACATTTAAAAATATACATTTCATAAGTCAGCCAGTGTATAAAAACTTAAGACATTTAAAAAAAATAAAGCTAGTACAGAATTTTAATGACAGAACATCAAGTCTCTTTCTATTATCTTAATATTTTAATATACCAAGTAGATCTAAATCTTACCAGTATCAGTACGAGCGGTCTCTCTGTCCAAATCTTTGGCTAACGCAGCGAGCAGCGCTTGGTGAGCATCGTGCAACTGTAGAGAGTGCTGGCCCAAGCGATCTGAACCCTCGCTGATGATTTCCTCAGTCAGTAGTGTGAACACCTCCGTCGCTAGAGTTATGTACTGGAAGTAAAAATACGCATTTTATATTGTGATTCTCAATAGCTAATCAATTCAATATAACTAAGAATCAGAAAAATTACAATCAAATCACAGTAATTACTTGTTTAAAACTAATCTAATCTAATCTTGAAATGCAGGAGTAACTTTGTAAATGTGTGACTTGTGTATCCTTTCGGGAAATTAAAGCCCCTGTAAGAGCCTCTAGCGTGGCTTAAAACTAGTCGAGTTTCTCATCAAACGGTTACGTGAGTAAGCTGATAAACATAATAGTTAATTGACGTATGTATGTTAGTACTTACAGAATAAGGCTCGGCCTTGTCCGGCACGATGGCCTGGTGCGGTCGCTGCGGCGTGTCAGTATTGTCGTTGCTGTCAGTATTACCCGACGCACGCACCAGTCCACTGTTGTCAGTCGCGTCCGGCGCCACCAGCGTCGATTCGAACCACAAACCGAACAGCGGTTCACTGTCTATTTGGGAAAAATTACAAGGCTATAGAATTGATTTTCAACGCGATGAATATTGGATAAAAATGATACCAAAGTAATATCTATTATATAAAAATAAGTCGGGTTTTCCTTCCTGACGCTATAACTCCAGAATGCACGAACCGATTTGCACGGTTTTGCATTCGTTGGAAAGGTCTCGGGCTCCGTGAGGTTTATAGCATAGAAAATTCAGGAAAAAATTAAGAGAAAAGCAGGAAAACAGGGAAAATCATTGGTGGCGAAACGGAGTTCGCCGAGTTTGCTAGTTTTTAATAAACCACACCTTTCTCTGATTTTAGCCTTGTAGTGTAGAGTAGTGAAATGAAAAGGCGAATTACACGTCAATATCATTATCTGTTTTATTTAGCAACGAGACTAAAGATTTTGAACAGAGCTTCTGATAATGAGTCTTTAGTTTTCATATCTACTGGTGGATACTATCAATAAGAGACTGACTATAAATTAAATAACAACTAGGTAAGAGGAGCATACCATCATCAGTCTCCGAGTCCTCGGAGCAGAGTATCATGTCCTGGAAGTAGACGGTGGAGTCGGAGCGGTCGGGGTCGGCGTCCTGGTGCTGCTTCTGTACCACGGCGCGCTTCAAGTTGGTCGCCTTGCGGTAGCAAACCACGCCCAATGCCACCAGAAGCTGTAAGATATTAAAATTTGTGTTAATAGTGTTCTACATTTTAGTAGTTTGCTGGACATTTTATTATACACCTTTAAAAACGAAGGTATGACTGGGGCCTCAAGATCCTCTATAATAAGGGTTTGAAACACGATAGTTTGGCAATAGTGTGTATATGGTAACAATGTTTGTAATAAAAAGCTCTAAATGCCAATGCTTAGTTGCGAGGTCGACAATACATTCGTAATGGATGTTGTAGATGTACTAAAATGACTTTGATCGTTTACTATCAGACTGGCCGGGAGCTTTGATATCTGCTGACAATAATGTGCATTTTTATACCTGATGTAGCGGCGCGGGCGCGGCGGGCACGGCGTCCCCGCAGCTCAGTATATGGTACATGAACATACCTGATGCAGCGGCGCGGCGGAGGCGAGGCGCAGCTCCCGCTGGTGCGCGGTGTGCTGCGCCAGTACGTGTAGCGGCGCGGGCGCGGCGGGCACGGCGTCCCCGCAGCTCAGTATATGGTACATGAACATACCTGATGCAGCGGCGCGGCGGAGGCGAGGCGCAGCTCCCGCTGGTGCGCGGTGTGCTGCGCCAGTACGTGTAGCGGCGCGGGCGCGGCGGGCACGGCGTCCCCGCAGCTCAGTATATGGTACATGAACATACCTGATGCAGCGGCGCGGCGGAGGCGAGGCGCAGCTCCCGCTGGTGCGCGGTGTGCTGCGCCAGTACGTGTAGCGGCGCGGGCGCGGCGGGCACGGCGTCCCCGCAGCTCAGTATATGGTACATGAACATACCTGATGCAGCGGCGCGGCGGAGGCGAGGCGCAGCTCCCGCTGGTGCGCGGTGTGCTGCGCCAGTACGTGTAGCGGCGCGGGCGCGGCGGGCACGGCGTCCCCGCAGCTGAGCGCCTCGAGCCGCGCGTCCGACAGCAGCGCGCCCACCCACGCCAGGCAGCGCCCGCCCAGCGCCACCCACACCACGCCCAGACCTTGTTGCCTAGGAATATAAACTGTTTAGCTCATGGAACAAACTGCAAAAACATTGCATTATTTTACAAGAATAAGGACGAATTTGCTATGTAACATCGATTTCGACATGGCGTTAATGCCTATATGAGGATTCAACTCTAGCATAAATATAACATATACAATTTTTTGAGGTGTTATTACCCTATTTAATCTGTGCATGGCTTACCGTTGGATAGTAAATCAAAATTTGGAACTGGGATTGTTTCTCTAAGGACGAAAATTTGATTATATGGACGACAAAAACACACAAACGTAGTATTTTAAAAACTTACATTTTGGTGAGATTGTATGGTCTGGACGGAGTCTTAGCGGGGCTCTTGCCAGCAGTGGTAGTGGGGCAGGGCGCGCCCGCCAGTGCGTGGTGCAGCCCGCAGAGCAACACCCAGCTGCCTATCATCAGGTGGTTCTGGTACACCTGCACAAAACCATTCATCGTCAACATCAGAAATACACTGCAGAAGTAAGAATAAAGGTTTAACAAAATCTCCACACTGTAGTTTGGTATTCATACTGATTTGCAAGAGATTTTTTTTTATGAAACACCGGTAAACGAGCAGTCGTATCACCTGATGGTAAGCAATCGCCGCCGCCCATGGATACTTGAAACATCAGAGGCGTTACAAGTGCGTTGCCGGCTTTTTGGGGGTTAGGAATTTAAGGGTTCGGGAATTGGGAATTGGGAAGATTGGGAAGGGGGGAATTGGGCCTCCGGTAACCTCACTCACACAACGAAACACAACGCAGACGTTGTTTCACGTCGGTTTTCTGTGAGGCCGTTTTTCATAGTATATTTTAAGGTGAATGTTCCGATCGCCTTTTCATACATTTTTCGTTCACGGTATACTCTCCGTACATAGACACTTTTTGCACAAAACTAATCACTTTATCACTTTTGTACGGTCAAGAATCTGCATATAACTTTTTGGTAAATAATTCGCATTATATATGGAGAAAAACATCATTTCTTTTATTAGTGTTAGTGCAATTTGACAATCAAACATATCGGAATGTCTGGATAGGTTATAATATTAAACGCTAGATGGCGTGCACCCGATAATGTAAATTTGAAGAATCATTACTAATTTTATAACAATAGTTTTCATTAAAAAACATTACAATAATTTAAAACTAACTATCGTAAACGAAAATATAAAACATTGTGGTCGTGTGTGAAAAAAATGTTAGCGTTAGTTATTATTATTGTCACTGGCAACAATAAAAATTTTTAAATTCGTTCGTAGACAAAATACGATGTTGCCGTTCCGTCGAACATGACCTTTGACACGTTGCCAAACTTATTTAGTACCATCAGATGGTTGACTTGAAATAAAATACTGTTAATGGTGATAGCGTTCACTTTTGATTGTTAGGGTTTTTTGAAGGAAAAGACGTGATTTCGACTGCAAGTGTTAACAACTGGTCTTAGCGTAAATAAAGGTATGTATTAAATATGGATAAACAAGTAGGTTCATTATAGACACTATGCGTCTCAACATACCGCCCACCAAAAGACCTGTAGGTCTTTTAACCACTCTAGCGTCCATGGATACTATAGTATCCAAAGTGACGAGTTCTGTTTAACTCCCTCTTGTTTAAAATACGGTCTAGTTTGGTGAGTTTTGACTGATTATCTATACAGCTGAATAAATTGTTCGACGAAAAAATAAGACATGGCGTTGTAATATGCTTTGACAAACAAAATATAAATTTTTAAAGTTAGTTGACTCGTTTTTGAAGTGTTTTTGTGAGTTCCAACAATTATGTCGTAAATACTACAGTTTTGTTTAATTTATCTTGCAAGTGTTATACATCAAAATAAACTAGAAGATTTGTGCTTTACGATGATGTACAAATATCACAGTTTTAGCTGATAAATCTAGTCTAATTTTAACTTCAAACGATTGTTGTTTCGAAAAAAATGGCCGGTCTGGTGTTGGCCACTTTTAGTTTTGTTTATACATATTTTACATACTTTGCATTACAATAGTATATAAAATATCGAAATACATTTCGTAATAAGCAAAATAATACATTTTTCAAAGAGAAATATACTAAATTCATTGAAGATTCCATAATAATGTCAATGTGTTCCTCAGGTTTTTTGATGTGTAAAATTACGAGTAGTGTTTTCTTTCGATTTAATTACAATACTTAGAGTTAACCGAATATAATCATATATACATCAAAAGAAGGGGTAATGAGTCTAGTTTGTTGTAAAAATATTTTATTGATAAAATATGCAATAGTTGTGCCGTATATTCTAAAAAGGTAGAAATAATTCTGTTTTTTTTTCTGTGTTTCATGTTTAACCCGTTTTATTGTATTTTAAAGATTAACTAAAGATTTAAAAAAATCGTTAAGATTGATCAGTATTCTTCAATCTTTTTTTTGGTATTCTTTTCTTTATTCTAGGCATTACGGTTCAGTAGCTATATAGGTTTTTTGTTACGACGAACTTGCGAGTCGCGCGCGGTTCGGATGCCGTGCGCGGCTGGACGTTAGAGTGGTTAAGAAAGAAAAATTATATAATATAAGTTATAAATAACTAAATGATTGACACAGTCACTAAAAGTTTATATAAATCTGTAGGTGGGGGGGTCTGTGATTTTAATATTTAGCATGCATAAATCTATTAACAAATTAATAAGTACGTAAGTACTGTATTTCTAAGCAATGTAAATCAATCTCAATTTTAAGCAATGTAAATCAGCAAACAAGAATGTTAATTAAGTTTCTCTACAACATTGAAAATTTACTAGTTTTCATCGAGAGGCAATGGACATAACTTTGTTACAGTTCTTTTAGTTACAGAATTACCACTTTTGACACTATACACCCTCGTTAGACCATCCGGACCGGGATGTTTATCGACGATTCGTCCCAAGTACCATTTTCCAGGTGGCAAGTTATCGGTTTTTATCAAGACGACATCTCCGATCTTAAAGTCATCTTCTTTTTTATGCCACTTGGGACGTTGTTGCAATCTGGATAAGTATTCATCTTGCCATCGCCGCCAGAAGTCGTGAACCAGTTTCTGTGTATGCTGCCAGCGAGACAAGCTGGACATCTTTATGTCTTTCATATCCGGTGATGGGACAACGATAGGTGCCTCTCCAACTAGAAAATGTCCTGGAGTAAGTGGGTTAATGTTGTCTGGATCAGAATCATTTAAGGGACAAAGCGGACGAGAATTCAAGCAGGCTTCCACTTGGCAGAGTTTCGTCGTCATCTCTTCGTAAGTCAGGTGAGTTGTCACAATTCTTTTCAGGTGGTATTTTATAGATTTTACACCAGCCTCCCATAATCCACCGAAAGAGGGACTGTAAGCGGGGATGAAATGCCATTGAGTACCCTCTGTGGCTAGTGTCTCTGCAATTTCTCCAGTGAACTGTAAGCTTGCTTCTTTCCAGGCATCCCGGAGTTCTTTGTCAGCTCCGACGAAGTTACGGCCTTGATCACTCCACAGGTGGCTACATTTGCCTCTCCTGGCAACAAACCGTCTATAAGCACCGATAAACGCTTCTGAAGTAAGATCACTTACAAGCTCAATATGAATTGCCTTTGTAGACATACAAATGAAAATCGAAACGTAGGCCTTTGTTGTTTTATTTCCTCTACCCTTAGATAATAAAATCTGAAAGGGCCCTGCGAAGTCTACGCCACTATTCAAGAATGGTCTGGATGGAGTTACTCTCTCATTTGGTAAGTCTCCCATAATTTGAACTCTGGCGGTAGCATTAAGTCTTGCGCAAATCAAGCACTTGTGTATATGTTTCTTAGCTATTGATTTTGCCTTTAAAATCCAATATTTTGAACGAAGATAACATAACATCAGTTGAATTCCTCCGTGAATTGTCTTAAGGTGTGCGTCGGCTATAATCAGACGCGACAATGTGTTTTTATTTCCGAGAATGATTGGATGTTTTCTTTCATCAGGTAAGTTTGCGTGTCTGAGGCGACCGCCCACCCTGAGGATATGTTTATCATCAAGATAAGGGTTGAGGGATCGCAACGGACTTCTTCTTTTTACTTGTTTGTTTATTTTTAATCTTTCAATTTCTTCAGTGTATTCTAGTTCTTGAACTCTTTTTATACAAATTGTCAAAGCATCTTCTAATTCTTGTGTCGTTATTTGTTTATTTATGTTCTTATTATCTTTGTAGTTTAAAAATCTTCTGCAGTAACATACAACTTTAAGTAATTCTGGTAAGTCGTTAAACTTCTCAAATTGTGTAGTTATAGATTTATCCTGATTTTCTGTGCTGAGGTGAGTAATAATCTTCTGTTTTTTCATTTCTAATTGTGTTTTAATAACTTCCTGTTTACTAAATTTTATTTCCTTTTCAGATAACCAACGTGGTCCTCTCCACCACAAGCCACATTTCGTTAGTTCGGACAGCAACATTCCTCGAGAGGCCAAGTCTGCGGGATTATCGCTTGATTTTACATGATACCAGCGCTTGTAGTTTAGGTTTTCTACAATTTCGACGACGCGGTTGGCAACAAATGTTTTCCATCGGTTGGGATCACCGTATAGCCATGCTATAACTATAGATGAATCCGTCCATGCATACATATCTGAAGGTGGAATTTGCATTGCTAGACTAATATGTTTCATAAGCTTGGAAAGTAATAATGCCCCACACAATTCTAGTCTTGGTAAGGATATAGTTTTTAGTGGTGCAACCCTTGTTTTAGCAGCAATGAGTTTTATTTCAACCTTGCCATTTGTTTCAGTTCTTATGTATACTACTGCTGCGTAAGCTCGTGTCGAAGCGTCACTGAATCCATGTAGTTGTCTATGAGTTTTGTTTATATTAGTTGTACCAAGCCATCTGTCCACTTGTACATCGTTCACATTTACAAAATCCGATCTTATCTGATTCCATTCTTCATGTAATGTTTCACTTACGTTCTGATCCCAGTTCACCTTTTCGAGCCATAGTTTTTGTAACAGTATTTTTGCCATTACTGTACTCGGTGCAATCCAACCAAGTGGATCAAAAAGCCTTTGTATATCAGATAAAATACTTCGTTTTGTTACACAAGCATTTTCAGGTGTTGGGAAAGTTAAATTGTACTGAAATGTGTCTGTTTTTAGGTTCCATACAATGCCCAATGCTTTAACCTTTCCATCAAGATTCATGTCTATATGTGCGTTTGTTGATCTCTTTTCTTCATCAACAGATTTTATAAAGTTTATATCGTTTGATGACCATTTTGTGAGTTGAAATCCGCCCTTTTGTAGGATGTTAGTGACAGTTTTGGCTAGTGAAATAGCAGTTTCAGTGTCGTCAGCACCGTCGAGCCAGTCATCCATGTAAAAATTACCCTTAATGGATTGTACAGCGAGTGGTTCATCCTTTCCTTCGTCATCGGCTGTTTGATGGAGTGTTCTAACAGCTAAGTACGGTGCAGATGCTGTGCCGAATGTGACCCTTAACAAACGGTATTCGTGGAAATCTTCGCTCTCATCAGGTCTCCAGATAACTCTTTGAAATTCTGCGTCTTCACGAGTCACCAATATTTGGCGATACATCTGTTTAATATCGGCCATGAAGCAGGCACGCTTCATTCTCCATTTCATAAGAAGGTATCTTAAATCATCTTGCAGCTGCGGACCTACTAATAATTCTTCATTTAGTGAAATATTATTTGTGCCTTTACAGGAAGCATCGAAGACGACGCGTGTTCGTGAGGTCTCCTTGTCAGTACGAACTACGGCGTGGTGAGGTAAGTATACTGATCTTTTTCTTTTTCTCCTTCAGGTATCTTTTCCATGTGTCCTTGATCTATGTAATCGTTTATAACTTTTGTATATTCCTTTTTCAGGTCAGATGATTTCCTAAACTTCCGCTCCAGTTGCAAGAATCTTTGTTTGGCTATCTCCTTTGTGTTTCCTTTAGGTGACTGTAAACTTGCACTCGTGCTTGTTTCATTTAGTTGTGGACTGTAAGTTTTAAAAGGTAATTTGACTATGTACCTTCCTTCCGAATTTCTTGTTGTTGTTTTCTCGTAGATGTCCTCACAAATCTTATCTTCCTTTGTCAAATGTCTGTTTTTATCAATGTCTATTTCCCATATTGATTTTAATATTTCGTCGGCGTCGATTTGATGATGCATCACAAGGTAAGTATCGTTTTGTGGTTTTTCAACGATATCTCCGAAAATAATCCAACCCAGGTTTGTTTTTTGTGCAGTTGGAGTGCTTGGTGGACCCTTTATTAAATCTGGCTGTATTATCTGTGCGTATACCTTGACTCCTAATAGCAGATCTACAGAACCAGGTGTTAAGTAACTCGGATCAGCCAAGTTAAGCCCGTCGATGTGAGGCCATGGTTGCTTGACAATTGTTTTGGTGGGTATCTTAGTGGTCAGTTGTTTAGACATCACGTAGGCTTGAATCGGTAAATTGTACTTATAGTCCCATTGTGATCTTATATTAAGCTGTACCACGTGTTTTAGCTCTGTTCTCAAAGAACCCACTCCTAAAACACTTCCTTTGACTGGCTGTCGCTTCAGTTTCAATAATTGAGTTGCTTTCTCGCTTATAAATGTAGCTTGAGAACCCTGGTCAATCAGCGCGCGTAGAGAAATAACTTGACCTTCTGCATTTGTTGCTTCTACTACAGCAGTCGCTAATAGTGCTGTCCCATGTTTATTTGTGTGGTGTGACGCGATCACTGTGTTCACTTGAACTGCTTCCTTCTCTTCTACTACATGCTGTGAAGCCAACGGTTGTGAGGTGCTCGGTGTAGCCGTTGGTTCTGTATTCTTAGTCTCATGTAGTAAAGAATGATGACGTCGGCGACATTTTTGACAGGACACTGGTAATTTACATCTCTTCACTGAGTGTCCTGGTGCTAGACAGTTAAAACATAAATGTTTGTTCTTGACATAATCGGTTCTCTCGCTTAATTTCATTTCAACAAATTTCTTGCAGTGAGACAACGTGTGATTTTCTTTACACATGATGCATATCTTCTCTGTGCTGGGGTTGGCAACATGATAGGAACGTTCTTTGACTTGCCTTTCCTTTGTATTATTATTAGCTGGAATGCCTGTAACTAACTCCAAGGTGCGGAACTTGGACTCCATGAAGTTTCTTAATTCACTCCAAGTAGGTAATGCTTCGCTGTCTTCTTTATATGCATACTCTTCCCAGCCCTTATGTGTCTCTGGGTCAAACTTCTGAACGAGCAGAAATATTATAACGTGATCCCAAGAGTCAGCGGTTATTTTTAAGTTTTCTAAGTTATTTAAGCATTCGATAGTTGTATCCAACAATCCCTTTAACTGGGCGGCTGATTGCGAAGTCATTTTCTTTTGGCAAAATAGTCTTTTCATGATACAGTTTAAAATGATCCGCCTGTTACCATACCTTCTGGTTAAAACATTCCATGCCGTTTCGTAATTGCTCGATGTCACTTGAATATGGGACAATAAGGCTTCAGCTTCTCCACTCACACTTGTCTTCAAATAGTGTAGCTTCTGTACGTCACTGAGGCTATTATTTTCATGCACCAAAGAAATAAACAAATCTTTGAAAGTCGGCCATTTTTCATAACTCCCATGAAATTTAGGCAATTCTATTTTCGGTAAATGCACTATATTTTGCGATGTATATGTTACATTCATGCCACTTGAGTTTCTCACATCCATCGACGAGTCCGCTAATGACGTAAGCATATCCTTTAAATCCCCTTGTAATGAACTGTATAATTCCTCATATATAAAGAATTCTTCGTTTAAAAAATATGGCAAAATCCCCTTTTGTTCCTTAGGTGTTATCTTTACCAACCCATCATGTGCATTCTTGAATGACATCCAATACTCGTCAATAATCTTCACACGTGCTTCTAGATAACCTCTCGTCAGTCTTCCCTTTGGACACTTTTTCAAATTTGATTGCGTTTTTCGAAGTAAATTAGCACCATCTTCCAATATAGCGAGATATTGTTGTTGTTCTTTAGTAGTATTCATATTTATTTCACTTAATATGTACTTCACTCAATATAAATCAAACTGTTTTTAAAAACTTGTTTAGAGTCCGTCTTTATAGCTCATTACGTAGTTATAACTATCCATAACGACGAGACGTTTTTTCTGCAAATCCTTATCGCTGTGGAATGCGATTCTTTTGTTCGATCGGCTCGATGTTTATTGCTCCGTAGGTGCTGCGTTCGGCTCGAATACGACCATATGTTAATGGTGATAGCGTTCACTTTTGTTTGTTAGGGTTTTTTGAATGAAAAGACGTGGTTTCGACTGCAAGTGTATTTAACAACTGGGCTTAGCGTAAATAAGGTATGTATTAAATATGGATAAACAAGTAGGTTCATTATAGACACTATGCGTCTCAACAAATACATTTCGAAGAGTTTGCGTAGCATTACGCTAGGCTTTACGCGCGGAATTTCTTGTATGTTTTTGATCAATGAAAATTCATTGATTCGAAGTAATATTTCTTGTATGTATTTCTTTCCAATTTAATATGATTATTGCAAAGTATTGTAGTATATGTTGTTTATAAGTAAGTAATTTTATTTCAAAATAAAAATACCTACCAACTAATAAATATTAGCAAGTCAGCCCGTGAGTTTAGCTGGCTATTACAAACTAAAATCCTCATATTAGAAATCACCGATCGATATTATATTGTTTTCTCAGATTAGTAATACAAATAACTTTGGACGGACAAACATTAGTATTATTTGTCACATTATATTGCGTCTGCTACATGAATCCCGCGCGTTCCGATACACTCAAAATCAGTTGAACGGACGGTAAAACAAGTATCTTTAAATTTCTAATGTTATAGTAAATAGAGTATAATTATGTAATATCATTTTATGATTTTATTATGGTTGTTCTGCAGCGATTTTTCAATTGATGTTATATCATAATTTGGGTAAGTAAAATTTTATTGCTATAATTTTTCTGAATTTCGGAACGTATTTAATAAATTCTGTTTTATCTATGGTATGGATATTTACTTTGCAATAATTTTCATGACATGAGACTACATTTTGCTGCAATTACAAGCGATTTGATCTGGTTTTGTTATAATTTCGTTTCAATTTTATGCGAATAGGTACTGAGTTTATAAAAGTAACATAATATTGTCTTGTACTTATATAATTAGTTTTTGTGTATTTCGGATTCCGTTTACATCTAGGTACCTACTATGTCGGGGTCCTACGAGAAAGCTGGCGTATCAACGCCACGAATATTCAGGCGCCCGTAAATCGTCAAAACGAGTGAAAAGCGCATTCAGTTGGATACATGTGGACGACAAGATAGTAAGCTTGTATGTAAATTATAACTCAAGTTGTGGCCAGCTTCATTGTAAACAAACTTTAGTTTTCAAGTACGTATAGAGTCATCAGTTGTTGAGCCATCTACATGTAAACTTAGAACTCTTTTAGTAATAAGCGTTTCATCCCTCTTCTTCACATGACCATACCAAGAAAAACGATTTCCTTTCAATTTTGCTCTATCATTGGATAATAATGTTCTAGTTATGAATAAAAAGCATGAATATTACTATCAAGTAAATTCTATTGCATGTCCACTTTATAATTTATTTTAGCATCTTCTTACTATAATATTAAATCTATTTCAGGTTCAAGGACAAATGCGTGTCAGTAACATGGATAAATGCTACTTCATATGTTTTATTTCAGTCAATGAACCTTTGACTGTTATAGAAGTTTGTCGAGATAATATAATGACTTTATCAGCAATATGATGCCAAAGTTAATACACTTTTTTAAAGAATGTATTCTGCCAGAAATAGTTTTGAGACATGTTCAAAAAACTGCGAAATGTATACCTAGGTATGAAAGGTACACAATTTTTTTTTATTTTATTTTATGATTTCCATTGATTTCAATCTATATTATATTTTTTTCTTGTGGGATATTGTTTTCATCCACATCAAAAGTTAAACACAAAATATACTAATTATAGTAATTTTCTTTCGCAGCAGCTGTGTAGCGGTAGTTTCCAGGCAATAATGAGGAAGGATAAGTGAAAACAACACGACAAATGTTTTTTTATTGTACTATTATAGTAGTGTGTTTAGAATCTACATTATCAATGTTTACAGTCATGTTTTTTTGATGTCAGAAAACTGAAATGGTGAATACTCGTCGTAATGAACATAATGTTCATAATGTGATATGAATACCTACATTGACCTATTTTAAGGTTTCTGAAAAACAAAAAGGAAAGTTGTTGCTTTTTTATTTCCTTACTAGCTTTTGCCCGCGACTTCGTTCGCGTGGAATAGTGACTTCCGGCAAATTTTTGGTTTTAACCACATAGTTCCCATAGCTATAGGCTGATGATGATGATGATGATGATGATGAGTTCCCGATCTCGCGGGATCTTTTCAAAAATGAGATGTGGAAGATATTCCAGGGAAATCTTCAAAAATCAACATAATGAGCTCTGCGTTTGATTTTAATAGATGTATACTCACTTAGGGCATTGAAAAAATAGTTTAAAAACGGACTTTAACTAAAGAAATATTATAATCTTTCCGAACTTAAGATGAAAACTAACTTAAAACTAAAGAAAGCTACGAATTACGAATTTATAACAATTAAAAAAGAAATTATATTAGAACCTATCCTTTATGCTATAATAACCAAGCTTAAACTAAATAATTTAAAAGAAACGACTTAAATCTAATCTAATTAATTTATAAATTAGACTTACAATTTTATTAAAAAAACTAACTACAGTAACTACTAATAATCGATATCAAACTAAACCTACGTTAAAAAGTTTAACCAGAAAACCAGGAAAACCCAACAAATAAACTTATTAATTGACAAATACAACGAAACCAATTTAGAATATACGAAACAGCAGGACCACTACAGACAAATAATCATACGACTGATAATACACTTTTTCTACGATTGTACCGAAGCGCTCGGCCGATACCCAACCAAATGAATGTAACGAAACCATAGCGCGATCTATTTCGATCCCAACGCCATCTCTCGAGGATAAAGACAACTTGGATTATTTATTTATACTCCGTTCGGGCATTTTCTTTGTACTAAAAGTTTAATTATATTGATATAATTTTTTTCATACCTTTTTACTATTTGTTAACTTTTTTTCGATGAATTAAAACAATAACATGAACCGAAGTCGTGTAACGATCGACATAGAATTATCTATACTCCGTTAGAGCGTTTTCTTTGTACTAAAAGTTGTATTATGTTATATTTTTCATTGCTTTTTACTATTTTGTAAAAACAAATTTCTAATGAATTAAAACAATAACATAAACTGAACAATTGTAATTACACCATTGCGCGATCAACGCCATCTATCTACGGAGTATAGGAACAGCCCGACATTGTTCAATTCCGTACTATAAGTACGAAATTGAACAATAGATGGCGCTGTATGTCCGGAATAAATTTATTTTTTATTTTATTTTTATTTTTATTTTTATTTTTATTTTTATTTTTATTTTTATTTTTATTTTTATTTTTATTTTTATTTTTATTTTTATTTTCTTTTTATTTTTATTTTATTTTATTTTATTTTATTTTATTTTATTTTATTTTTATTTTTATTTTATTTTATTTTATTTTATTTTATTTTATTTTATTTTATTTTATTTTATTTTATTTTATTTTATTTTATTTAATTTAATTTAATTTAATTTAATTTAATTTAATTTAATTTAATTTAATTTAATTTAATTTAATTTAATTTAATTTAATTTTATTTTATTTTATTTTATTTTATTTTATTTTATTTTATTTTATTTTATTTTATTTTATTTTATTTTATTTTATTTTATTTTATTTTATTTTATTTTATTTTATTTTATTTTATTTTATTTTTATTTTATTTTTTGATTTTTGAAATAAAAATATTCTATCCAAATTTCAACCAAATCCGTCAAATAGTTGCGGAGATTATTAATGGTATAAGCATAGAATGTTCGACGTGATTCTTTAATTTGACATAACTTTTTTATTTATAAACCGATTGACATGAAACAAACACTAAATGTAAATTTAAGCATCCCACAATATATTCGTGAAAACCGCATCCAACTCGGATCAGCCGTTTCTGAGATTAGCGCGCACAGACGAACAGACAAACAGACAAACAGACAAACAGACAAACAGACAAACAGACAAACAGACAAACAGACAAAAAAAAGTTAATTACATTTTTGGGTTCGACATCGACATAACAATAACCCCTGCTATTTTTTTTATTTTTATTTTCAATGTACAGACAGCACTTTTCTACGATTTTATTATATGTATAGATATAGATGTAGTATAGTGATTATGGATGCTTAGATATTCTCAAACATTTTTCCGCTTTGATTGCAATCTATTATTCTGGTTGCCTTGTTTATGAATTATAGTTTTGAATTATTATTTTGAATGAGATTATTTTTTAATAATCAGTCACGTATCAAGCATTCATGTCACATAAATACTTGTAATAATTGCAGGTTAGTATATACATTATATTAAATAATGTATAAGATAATAAAATAAAACTGTCTTACATTGCATTCTTGACATTCATTTTATTCCCAAACTAGTGACCCGCCCCGTTTTCGCACGGGTGCAAAATTATCAGTTTCCCTACTATAATATACATGTATTATACATATAAACCTTCCTCTTGAATCACTCTATCGATTAAAAGAAACACCATCAAAATCCTTAGTGTAGAAAGCATACATATGGATATAGGGACAGAGAAAACGACTTTGTTTTATGCTATTTAGTACCTAAATATAACACTACTTATACCTTTTATTTTTAGAACATAATAGCATCAGATGGTGTTCTTTAGTTCCTAATCCCCAAGACATAATTTCTACAGTTAACAGCCTATTAACTTTTAAATGCACGCCATCTAGTGGTTAATTTTGAAGAAAGGTTGATTTTAAAGTAGGCGCTATGTCTATGTGTGTATAAATGACTGTAAACAGAGTTGGATATTAATATTTCGCTTTTATGGCAAATCGGATGGGTTTTGAGGCGATAATTTGACTAATTCCGATAAAGTGGGATGCCTGATTTTCGCATTACTATTTCTGTTACTTAATATTGTTCAAATGACACTCAAAACAACATAAAACTGAAAATGTTCAATTCAGCGCCATCTATCGGGAAACGAGCCATGAAGAGCTCGGAACATTCACCTTAAGTGAGAAATTGAATCCACAATACTATACACAGTCCTCAGTACATCAATTCGAATAATGGCAATACTTACGTATCCCCCAGCGCGGGTAGACTGTTTGAAGGTCTCTCCCACAGTGTTGTACAGGCTGAGCGCACTCTCCACCAATGTAGCCGTCTGCTGTTCGTACTCCTCGTCCTTCGGGTGAAGGGACGCCTGGTGACAAAATATTTTATAAGTTGTCATAAAAACAAAAATATTCTAATACTTTAGATTTAGAATTCATTTTAGCTTGTACGTATCGCGTTCTGGTTGGCCAACTCCAATGAACCAGCCAATTAGAACGTCGAAGGCAGTAACGTTTCGATTTCATTAGACGTAAAACAACCTCGTATTAAGCCTTCTGTACCCTTAGTACGAGTTTACTTTTTTGAACGAAAACGAAACGCGACGCGGATGATCAAACCAATCAGAGCGCTGAAAACGTAAAGCAAATTCATAAAGGGTACTGGCGTTTTATGGCATAGTTTTTGTTTATGGAAAGTGATAAAGACTACTTTTTTACCATGCTTGCAAAGGAAACAGTAGGTGGAAAATTACTCTTACCTTATTGTGATGTGTAACTCTAGCTCGGTTTTGTTTTATATATATTTGTTAGGTCACTTTGTAGATTTTTATAAAAGATTGTAAAATAAATAATAATACAAACCTGAGCAGTAGCGCAGAGTAAGCCGGCGATGCTGACGTCACTGAGGGTCATGATACGTTCCGGAGTGAAGGGCTCCAGGCAGGGCAGGGACAACGCCAGGCGGCACACATGTACCTCGTTCACGAGGAAGTGAAGGCTGTGATGAAATATAATGTATTTTATTATTGTTATAATAACACGCAAGTAACTATGTAATATTATAAACTAGCGACCCGCCCCAGCTTCGCATGGGTGTAATGGTGATATAATTATGCATGTATTATACATATAAACCTTCCTCTTGAATCACTTTTCCTATTACAAAAAACCGCATCAAAATCTGTTGCGTAATTTTAAAGATTTAAGCATACAGACAAGAACAGTGACTTTGTTTTATACTATGTAGTGATGTGAAAGTTTGTTTGGTTGTCTATGAATTCACACACCGTCACACTGAAACTACTGAATTGATTTTGTTTAAGATGCTAAAGATATGAGATGGTTTAACATATTAATTTAACAATAAACATTTAAAAGAACAGATAAACAAATACATACAGTGAGGCATCAGAGTTGAATTGAGGTGCTATAGCGGATTCCTTGGCAGTCTGCCACCGGTTGAGGTAGCGCTGGAGACACGGCAGCGACGCGCACACCTTCAGCACCACCGACCCAGCTCGCAGCTCCATCAGGAGTGACGAGCATGTCGACGCCACCCACTTCTACAAACAAAGAATTTAACTTAGCACCTGTTTCACAACCTTTAGCCGATAAACTTTACAGGCAAACTGTGTCAGGTAGTTCATACAAATTATGTTCTTAATTCTTTATCTTGGTATAGCGGTTACCTAGGCATTGTGAAACACCCATACTGTATCCCGGAGCTGTGGACTGCCTAGCAGGAGTAGGAACGGAATGGTTTTTAGTCAGTAAGAGTCTGACACTTCTTCTTGCTTCGCCCAAGGCGGAAGAAGTCATTGAACGATTGTCCAAAAAAAAACCTATCGTGTTTTGTTCCATCATCAACAGATTCTATGCTAAACCAACCCCGGTAAAATAAAACTACAAGTTACAATAAAAATATTTGCTTAATAACAAATTCAAACCTTCATATCAATGGAAGACTGTTGAGCAGCATTTCCATCCTTTGCGCTTTCCAAGCTGTCCTTACTGCCGGGTGACAGGACGGCTGTGGCGGGTGCCGCTTGGGATGACGTCATTGAAGCCACAGGGTTGCGCAATGGCGCAGTCAATTGTTCCAGTAAAGCATCAGAACGTCTTTGGGCGTTCGACGGCGGCTGCTTCTCAGTAGGGGTCGTTTGAGAGGCCAGAGACGTAATCGAGCTTGGTATAACCGACGACTTTGTTGTTTGTGAGTCTGAGACAAAGTATAAAGAATATAGATTTGTGAAATGTCCAGTTTTTAAATGAATGAATGTAAAAAATAGATATCGACAGTTTTTAATACGTACCTATCTATAATATTTTGTATATCATAAACTTTTTTGTTTTACTAATGAATTGAATAAAATTCAGTGCCAAGTTCATTATTGCCAACATATGGAAGATTCGATCTTTTCTCATTTATTAGTAACAACTGAAAAACCTTACTTATTTCTTAAAGTAATGATAGTGATACATACCAGGCACGGAGACATGTGCGGGCAGTTTGGCATTTTTCAGCAGTGACGTCAAAATCACTAAGTCAGATTGGGGGTATCCCCCTCCGTCGATGCCGCATAGCCCCACAATAGGCAGCAGAAGCTAAGGGAAAAACCGAAACATAAATATTTATCGAAAGCCATTATGTGAACTTGTTTGTTTAAAAGAGAGGGCTTAGTACGAGTTCGAAAAACTACTGCGTCAATCTAGAATAGTGCCGTTATATAGCAATAGGCTCACCTCCTATTAGTCGGGAAAAATGGGTGTATATTGGCTGTTTACATGCCGTAATGTGGACATCTGCCAACCCCGTCGGGGATAAAAGCCCAATAATATAAAATTATCCTTAGATAGTAATATTATCATACACACCTGTTTGACAGAAACATTGGGTGCAGCTGTCGTGTTCGTTTCATCATAGCTCAATCCAGCCTCGGAGAGCTTCTTCAATATTTGTCGGAGTATCACTCTGAATGCATCTCTTGCAGTGGTCAGTTGGTCATTTGGTACTAAAACATTTCGACTTTATTACTTTCATTCAGAAATTAAAAATAATAATATGCCTATATATTGTTCGTTGGATCATTGAGCAACAGCCATTAGTGGAGCTGATTGTAAACTGACACATGCATGCTGCCATTAGAACAGGATCGCTCAAGCTGTTGTCCTTTCCTCTAAAAATAATCATAACGAGAGTGCATTCAGGGCCCTTAGCCAGCTCAAATTAGTTGTAATAATTTGTTATTGGATATAGTAGTTGAGATAGACTAGTTGTAGTACCTTATATTATCTTATTGGATTATGAGAATTTCTCATTAGGACCAAAGACCTGCTGAATTTCCAAACTCCATGCTACTATTATATTTTAATTAGAAAAACCTTCAGCACTTTATACCCCACTACGAAATCAAACCATAAACACCTTGCACAGCAGCCAGACATCTTGGCACTGTACCAATTAGTGATCCTAATACATTACTTAAGAACAAACCAGATAGCAGACATTTTATTTAATCAATACAATATTATTTTAGGTAACTCAGGTTAAAAAACAAGACTTGATAGTTTGTCTATATATTCATAAAATATCCCAAATTATCATGTAAACTATAAGTGCTGTAGTGTAGTGCTCACTATAACCAATCAGTGATGTGTAATAAGAACATTCTCTGTTGCAAAATATTGTGAAATTCTTCTGTTAGTAACAACATACTTTTCTGGATAATGCATGACAACACAATAACAATAACCATTTGGTGCAAGAACTCTCTATCTCAACTTGTCAGGCATTTGATTATGCATTAGGTAATTACTAATATTGAGGAGGTTGTGTCTCTGGAGCCCTAACCACCAGTAGCTTATATCATGCTCCCGCTACTGCTGGTCTCCTAATTATGTTTTTTTTTTTTAATATTATTTATGTTTTTTTTAAGTAGTATTTAAAAATTTGGGTTTAGATGATTTTGTTCATGGTAGAAAAAATATTGTGACAAAGGGTCAGAAATACAGGCTGCATGTTATCAATTCATTTTGCTGATTGGTGATACAATATATTTCATATACAGATAAGTTACTGTGATTAGCTTGCTAATAGCCAAAGGGCTGCCTTTAGATATTATCACGAAGCAGATATCATTATACAGTACATTACTTCAATACTGTTCAACAAACTGATTCAAGATACTTACGATTATTAGCATTCATGCTAATAAAATGTGCAGAGAGGCATGCAAAGCATGTGTAGAACAAGTCATAAATGTCTTCATGGTTCTGGAATTCACTTTCGCTGTGGACAATCATACAAAGACTCTCAGTCAAACAATGGCTAGATAGTCAAAAGGATTTACATTATTAAATTAGTATTTATGCTTTAAACTTATTAAGTCGCCAAGAACGCGTCATAGGCGGTGTCAATAAAAAAAATAAAACAAAAAAATATGCGAAGGTATTTAATAAAATTATTAGCTGACCTATTAAACGTAGGGCGCAGGAAATGCGTTTATTATTCTAACAAAACAATAACCCAAGTTATACTTCCTAAAAATATTGATATTCTGACCTAATTAGAATATAAAACCAAAACTAAAGTTTATAAATAAATAGGTAACAAATCGATGATTAATCAGGTGAGCAATCAAAATAACTTTGCTACAACAGTTACAATGCGAAATTGAAACAAACCTTTTGATGATGGCTTGGATGATTTCGACGGCATCGTTTTTATCGAAAAAAGGGCCGTAAAGTGCTGTTAATATTGGTTTAACAGTTGTAGACCATTCAATATTTCCTCCTGATGCGGCCATTTTCGGGAAGAAAATGACGATAGACGATTCGATTTTCAGGATGACAACTAAAAAGTTTTTGTCAATGTCAGTTGATTGTCAGATGAACTCTATGGTATAGTTCAACTCTATAGTCTACGGTTAACTATGTTTTTATTTTAATCAAATCAATAAATTATTTAGACTGGAATACTAGATCGATTAGAAAATTAGAATATTATTCTAGCAAAGAAACATTCAACGTTGAAACTTTGAACGTTGAACCTTTTTTAATGTTCTTGGTCCAACTTAAACTTAAGGACTAATTTTAGTTTGAGATTAATATGTATAGATTTCGGTAATTTTAATGCTGTTCCAACAATCATCATCAGCCAGTAATGTACTGTCTTATAATCTCATTTCTTAACTCTTATCTCATCATCCAAGGCTTGGCTTATTTGAGTGCTTGTTGAGAAAATGCCTCTTTTCACAATTTTCACATGCAGAATACAAGAGATAGTTATTATCTGTGCTGTCACTTTTGAAGTTTTGACTTTTGTGACGCGTTGATTTGATCCAATTTTGCGGTTGCGTTGATTTGTCAAACTATCAAAATATTATAGGAATTGGAAACTATTACCGTTGTTTTTCTAAAGATCATAAATTTAAAACGACTTTAACAGATATGTCTGAAGAAACTAATAGTAAAAAACGAAAAGTATCTGAAGATAATGGCACAGATTTACCCGGTAAGCATCATTCATAATCATAACCTTATAATTTACTTTCAGTATGAAATAAACATAGAAATACTGAGTTGACGGCTTACACCGTGCCACATATTTCATGTCTGATACATACCTTATTAGATTTATTGCTATATTTCTTTAATTACAGAACCCGCTTCGAAAACTATGCACATCCAATGTCCATACTTAGATACGATCAATAGACATGTCCTGGATTTTGATTTTGAGAAGCTCTGTTCAGTTTCCCTGACAAGGATCAATGTTTATGCTTGTCTTGTGTGTGGCAAGTACTTCCAGGTAAACATTTTACTAATATTTTGTTTTAAATATATTCTAATAGGATGGCATGAAATTTCCAGACTTCCTCATTAATTTTGAAGTCACCAATTAACAGTTAAGGTTATAACTTTATAGGTGTTCATTTTTTGTAAAAATAAGATGACCGAATTAATGATATAGTAGGTAGTAGGTACATACCAAATTATTGATTTGGATGATTGGGTTGCTTCCTCAGTCAAAAATAAATTATTTCGACTCTTCAATACAACTAGATATTAAAAAATAATCACACTATGTCATTCATAGATTTAATGATCTTCTTTATTTTCGACTTTTTCAAAAACAATGTCTACTATCCACATACTATTACGTAAATATTTTTTTTTATGTTTTGAAGAAACTAGCCTATAATTTTATTATGTTCTATTTGACAGGGCAGAGGTACAAACACCCATGCTTACACTCATTCAGTGGCGGATGGTCATCATGTCTTCCTCAATCTTCACACACTGAAGTTCTACTGTCTCCCTGATAACTATGAAGTTATAGGTAAGATACTGAATAAGTATATCCTAATATCTATTTCTGAGCTGCGGATTACCTAACGGGTTACCGGAGCTCCGGCTCGAAAAGCAGGAGTAGAAACGGGGTGGTTTTTAGTCAGTAAGAGTCTGACACTCCCTCTCGCCTCGCCCAAGGCGGGAGAAGACATTGGATGATTAACCCTGAAAAAAAAAAAAACTATTTCTAGTGAAAGTGTTTTATATACAGTTAGTTAACTCTCGATAATGCAAACCTTCTTGAATTCGAACCTCTTGGTAATTCGAAGTTATCACAAGGTCCTTAGAAATTCGAATTGATCAGCATCATACTCTCGATAATTAGAAGTTCAAATTTCAGACCAATCGATAATTCAATTACTCGGTAACTCAAATACTTTTAGGAGTCAACTGTAAACTAAAATCTATATTTTTCGAGGATACATCCTCATAGGATAAATGACATATTTTTAATTTTATAGGTAATTGATGATATCAATGTTTGAACATTTTTATTATTCCAGATTCATCTCTCAATGACATAAAGTATGTTTTGAACCCAATCTTCACACCGGAGCAGATAAAGCAATTGGATTATAATACCAAGATGTCCAGAGCTATAGACAGTACCATGTATATGCCAGGAATAGTAGGTCTTAATAATATCAAGGCCAATGACTACTGCAATGTTATTCTGCAGGTGAGAACATTCATATTATTATGGTCACAACATACACTCATTTACAGTTACTAAGGGTGTTTTCATATGGTGCTGTTTTCATCACATATGTGGGATTGCCCTGCCCTTATCCTATAAGTACATAGAAGTCGGTCTTTATTGTAATACATGTCATCCAAATCATGTGTGTAATGAAATCCACACAATATTAAAATAGACCCTTAGGCACATAAGGTAAAGAAACTGTTTCTACATTGTCATTTCACCATTGTCTCATATTTATTGCTTAAGAACAAGTAAATACAAAAATGCGTATTGTAATGTTATTCACGCTTTTCATTGATTTATAATATAGTAACTAACTGTATCTATTGGTTCCAGTGTCTATCACAAGTACGTCCACTACGTAACTACTTCTTGCGTGAAGAGAACTACGCGAATGTGAAGCGTCCGCCAGGCGACTCCTCCTTCCTCCTGGTGCAAAGGTTTGGCGAACTTCTACGAAAGTTATGGAATCCACGAGCATTCAAAGCCCATGTATCGCCTCATGAAATGCTCCAAGCAGTGGTACTGTGGTCAAAAAAGAGATTCCAATTTATCAAACAGAGTGAGTTATTCAAAATGGGTTTTACCTATGTTGATACAAGGATTATTTTTGTATGATAACTTTGTTAATCCATTTTTTTTTAAATTTATAGGTGATCCAATCGACTTTTTATCATGGTTTTTAAATTCATTACACATGGCTCTTAATGGAACTAAGAAACCAAATAGTTCTATTATATATAAGTCGTTCCTGGGACACATGAGGATATATACCAGGTAAATAGGCTTATTCAACTATTAACCAATAAAGGTTTTGGGTTCCTCATTTCACCTGGGAAACTAAATAACTATTTGTATATGTATGTATATTGTTACTTCTTAACAACTTCACTGTCCCTATACAATACAAATTACCCCTACCCCACGACCATCGGGTATTCTTTTTTGACCTGATACCAAAGATACAAAAATTTGCGAAATTTTATTTTGTTATCATGTAGGTTAGGTTTTTTGTAATACGTTCACGTAATTATAATTATAATATTACTTCACGCTCATAACAAAAGTATGTGCCTAAGTTGTATAAAGAAATGAGTCACCTGTGACTCTTGAACTTATTCCAAAAGTTCTCCGTGACTCATATGTGACTCATTGGACAGTTAAGTTGTTAATATGACCTAACTATTGGAAATAATCTTAATTTCCCTGGCCAACCATTTTTTTTAGATCAACATTGTATGGAAATTGCCTGAGGTCCTTTCAATGGGCCACTCCTTTTTACCTTGTAATGAATTTTATAACTATTGTCTATTCTCAGAAAGCTACCACCAACGGATGCAGATGACGCTGCAAAAGTGGACTTGAACAGTGAGGAGTACAGTGAAATGATTACCGAGTCGCCTTTCCTGTATCTGACGTGTGACCTGCCGCCCACACCACTCTTCACTGATGAATTTAGAGAAAATATTATCCCACAGGTATATTATGAAATTTAGACAAATTTTGATAGAGTCTACGAAACACTGGGGACTGGATAGTATGTAAGAGATATAAATGGGAGTGTCATTGGAGAAAATAAGGATGTATTAAAGCAGTGGAAGGAATATATTGAGAATTTTGAGGAGGGGGGCGGGGGGTAATTGGGCCCTTTTCGGTAACTGCGTACAACGAAACACAAGCGATGTTTCACGTCGGTTTTCAGTGAGGCCGTGGTATCGGTCGAACTGCTCCATTCGTTCCGAAGCATGAATAAAGTTACATATTTACTTTTATTTATTTGCAGGTGAACCTTTACCAACTACTTTCCAAGTTCAATGGGCAAACATCAAAAGAGTACAAAACTTATAAAGAAAATTTCCTAAAAAGATTTGAGATCACGCAGTTGCCACCTTATTTGATTTTATACATCAAGAGGTTTACGAAAAATACATTCTTTGTGGAGAAGAATCCAACTGTTGTCAATTTCCCTGTTAAGTAAGTATTTAATTATTATGTAACTTATTCCAATCTTAAATTATTTCATTGGATTTTTGATTATGGGGTAAGCCGGAAAACGATCAGATGGAACACCTAATGGTAAGCAATCGGCGCCGCCTATAGACATCCGAAACTCTAGAAACTCTAGAGGTGTTACAAGTGCTTTGCCGGCCTTTTGGGCGTTAGTAATTTTAGGATTGGGGAGTAGGGAAATTGGGCCTTTAGTAATCTCACTTACATGACGAAAAACAGCATAAGCGTTGTTTCACATTGATTTAATGTCATAATAATTAATTTACAGAAACGTTGACTTCGGTGATATATTAACACCAGAAATAAAAGCGAAACATAATGGAAAAACCATCTACGAGTTGGTGGGCAACATTGTACACGACGGCACACCAGAAAAGGGAACTTACAGAGCTCATGTTCTTCACAAACCTACACAGCAATGGTAATTATAAACCCATTGAGATAACTTTACGCCTTACAAACAAGAGTTGTAGATATCAGGGGCCTTAGTCTGCTATTACAATTGTGTCAGAATGGTCGATTATTGTACAGTGCAAGAGGGACGCAGCTATATAGGTTGTATAGCTCCATTATTGTAATAGCAGACTAAGGCCCCTGGTATGTGCAGCACGCAGTTACCGCCCGTTATCAGTTTCCACCATGAAGCAAGTATAAAGAGGAGATGCTATAATGTGATTGTTCATCGTGACTGGTATATTACCTCGTTCACTGGACTTACTAAGTCTTACAGTAATACCAGTGCAAGGAAGTCTAGCACATGCTGAACTGGTGACATTTCACCACAGACATGTGTGTGAAATAGATGTTTTTTCTTTCTTTCTCACTAATGTATATTTTATTACAGGTATGAAATGCAAGATCTTCATGTGACCAGTATACTACCACAAATGATTACACTCACCGAGGCATACATTCAGATTTATGAACTAAAGCAGGACTGAATTTAATATTTTAGGCAATAAATTAAACTAAACCTGTTTGTGTATATTTATTTATTGCATATACAAATTCCTGATAATTCGGAATCTCCATTTAACAAACTGTGGCCTGGAATGACCTTTACACTTAAAAACAATAATATTAATTATGAGTGTTACACCATATTTCATAAATACGTTGCGAAATATTATGATAATACAATATTATATATTAGAAAATTCAAATCTACTATTTGACACAGTTTGAGAAATGAAACCATTTGATTTCATAGAAAATAGTTCAGGTTGGTGTACATAGCTAATGATGTTGATGAATGAAGTGATGACTTACTGGTTACACATATAGTTGCCCAATCAGGGTATAAAGTATAAAGATGCCCGCACCATGTCAGTTAGAATATATTGAACACAACAAGACTGAACTATCTTCTACAGAATTAAATTATGCTAGTGGCTTTCTCCCTTTTTGCCTGCCACCCGTTTGAACTCTCCCATGTTGGTCGTGGAAATGGGCGATCCGTAGAATGCCAAGTGGTCGATTTGTGTAACATCTCCACCAGACTGGTTGTCCTTTATAAACAGCTGAATGTTTTGAACACTTTGGAACTTCACAAACTTCAGAGGCACTGGGTTGCCCTCTAGGTCACTAGGAGTGAATCTGGAGTACGAAAATAAATAAAAAGATTTTAGAGGTGACCTTATTACCATACATACACCATAACACTTTTTGTAGTAATGGTTTACATAAATTTCTTATAAAAAATATTTTTTATACTGTCATGAAGCCCATTACAGCGTCATTAAAATAATAATAATTAATCATATGGAACTTACTCAAGATCCTGAACCGACATATTTCCTGAGGCTTGATCAAAATCAAGTGTGCGAGGTTGGTTGATGAAGATCTTAACGTTCTTGGGTCCTTTGTCACTGGGACCTTTGATTTTTAAGGAATGTAGCTTCACCAACTGAAATGATAAATTATTATTTACATATTATATTAAATTTTAATTTATTTCATTTATTGTCTTGAATAACTATGAATTCGATTACAACTTGCTAAGGCTGCTTGTCTGCTGGCTTGCTAAGGCTGATTACACAAAATTTTTGCTTCTCTTTAGTGGGCAGATTTTGTGCAAACCTATTGATTACTTCTACTTTGCTCTGCTGGACAAGCAGCCTAAAGCTCCAGTAAGCAAGTAAGTATCTTGTGTTTGGAAGTACATACATTATAAATATTCACTAACCTGGTTAAAGCTGATATTGATGATGAGCTGCTCATCACAATCGCTGGCAAGATACCCTCCTGCACTGGTCAGGCAGTGGGCCATTGGATGGTTATCAGCTTCATTTAGGCACTCACACTCACTCTTAGTGATAAATGTTGCCAGATCCATCTGAAATGGAAAAGTTGGAAGTGAACTTGATGGATGTACAAAGAGCTGGAAAGGTTCTTGTGTAATTCACAAACTTGTTTGGGTTGGTTAGCAAACACACCTACTATATAGGAGAAAATCCCAGTGCAGGGAAGAATTTTATTTATAAAAAGCAGAATGTAACAATATATTTTAAGTTATGGAAGTTTTAAGAGTTGTAAACTTACATGTCCAGCAACAGTGTTGTCATCATCTCCAGATTCATCAGTGCCATAGTATTGTCTAACTTTATTTTCTAGGCTGGTGGGGTCAGCGCCCTGGAGCTGGTCAATCTTTGTCTGTAAATACCATTTAAAATGACATTTTAGTGCTTTCGACAATGAAAAAGACTGAGTTATACTAGAAGTTAGTATCAAAATATTTGCACAAACTAAAATAATTAAATTAATGATATCAATGTCTTAGTAATAGGGACACGTACTCGGTTTCTGTAGAAAATAAAAGTTGGCATCGCGCTGATGCCCTGAGCGGTAGCAGTGTCGGCGCATCTGCTCACGTCCACCTTCAGGAACACAGCTCTAGGGAACTTCGCCGGCAATTGCTCGAAGAATGGTGCAATCCGTTGGCAAGGCGGACACCTATATACAACATAATCAATTATTTACTACGGCGATGACTTGAATATTTGAACGGAATCAGGTTATACTTACCAAGTCGCTGTGAAGTCGACCACAACCAGTTTGGTGCCAGCATTGGCCATTTCCGTCTGGAAATGAGCTTCATTCTCAATAACAGTGGCTAAACCCATGGTTTATTTAAATTATTTTAATTTAAAACAAGAGTACACAATGACAACAGTCGGGAATGATACTTCAAAATGGTTGTTTGACAGTTCTATTTAGCTTCCAGTGTTGCCATAAATATAAAATAATATAAAGCAAAAGTTGCGTTCAAATAATTACATTATCAATAAAACAAAGGTCCAATCGAATTTATTTCAAAGTTTCGAAGTTTGAGGTCAATCAAACGGGACTTCAAGGGGGCCACCGTTTTTTTGTTGTGTTCCTCTGTTTCTCCTCCTTTTTGTTAACACCAACTCCTGTAATACTTATTACTAGCTGATATCCGCGACTTCGCTCGCGTGGATCACGGACTTTGTTACTACTAAAAGTCGCCGAAGTTACTCCTTAGTAGAACAGCTACCTGCCAATAAAAGCCCGTCAAAATTAGTCTAACCATATCGAAGATGAGCCAGAAAAAAAGACAGACGGGCAGACAAAAATTGTCTCAATATTATTTTGGTGTATGAATCGCATGTTACTAGTACTAATTGAAATAAATGAATTTGACTTTTTGACGGAATGGTGGGAAGCCTTTCGCGTTCCTTCTCTGCTGCCTTTTTGCGGATCATGTCAATGGTTCATCCGCCACACTGGACGCTTCATCAGCCGTGTGAAACGTAGTGTTTTCAGAGCAGCCTCGGCAGTTGTGGCATTTAGGCGTCGACTCTCTACTTGTACTTTTCGGGAACTCACCTAAACGAGCACCTGTATCAAACGATAATAAAAGCTACCACCAGCTACTCTCTTGTCTAAAGTAGATCCCTTTTCGATCCAATGTAGCATTTATGATTTATACAGTCAGTCATAATGGTCTTTATTCTTTTTTTATAGAATAGGGGGGCAACCGAGCAGACAGGTCACCTGGTGGTTAGCGATTAGCGCCGCCCATGGACACCCGCAACACCAGAGGAGTCACAGGTGCGTTGCGCGGCTTTTAAAAGGAGGACGCTTTTCTTGAAGGTTTGAAGATCGTATTCAAGTAGGTAAAGGGAAATATCGTAAAAATAATACCTACATAGGTATTAGATATACCTAAACTAGAATAAGTAGGTACGTAGATGTGTGTTGTGTGTACTGTCATGCTTTTTATTTCGGTAGGCAGTGGTGCTCATTACGCCACGTAGTGCAACATCACGCCTTTTATCCTCAGAGGGTAGGCAGAGTACATTGTATAGAGGTGCACATTACGGCACGTAATGTCCAATATAGGTATGTACAATATATACCCACATTTCACCGTTTGTGTTAAAGTCCCATGTAAGAGGGATTGAGTCTATTGCCATATACCGGACACAATTATTCCAGACTCAATCAAATTCGTGCTACTACTGAGAAGCGTTTTGCTTCGCCGTTTATTCCGCGTACATCGAGGGACTGGAACAATCTGCCTGCTGCGGTTTTTCCATCGGACTACAATGTGGGTGTCTTCAAGTCTAGAGTGAATAGGCTCTTAAGAAACTAGTGCGCCTCACCATCAACGATTACATCACTACTTACCATCAGGTAGGATGTAGTCAAGCATTAGTTTTTGTCGAATAAAAAAATAAAAAAAATTAAAAAAATTTTCGCGAACCCGAGACCCCTTGCCCGACAGTTACGTAATGCCATTGTATAATGTACAATCCACTTTTCGCCATTTGTGTTATAAGTGCCATGTACGAGTAATAGTGTTAGAGATATACTGGGAACAATTCCTACTTCCCTTAATTACTTCCCATAGGTACCTATTTAATTTAAATTGACTCGCAATCGTTAAATTATTTTCAGTTGAATTTTAATTGAATCATCGTCTTTATTTCACTTTCTTATCGCTAGATAAAACCGGAGAGAATACAAACAGCATTCATTCTACCATTGGAAAATACGTGTTCTCAGTATTTTGCCAAATAGTTATTACAGTGCAAACGTTTTGCGTATCTACACTTCTAAGTTCTAACAATGATTTTTTTTAAGTACCGAACGTGTTTACAAATCTTTTATTTTATCATATTGAACATAATTTCTTTAAATGGCGAAGATAATATACAGAAAGTTCAAGAAATTTTGAATGATTTACCAAAAGCGTCAGATTTAGAGGATTATCTATTGTTTCTGGACAGAATACTAGACTTTTATATGAAATATAAATTTTATATAGATATAAATAGTTACTCCACGCTGTTTATATTTGGAGGTAAGTTAATACCTAATTACATAGTACCTACTAAAATCGTACTAACATTATAATTTCAGATAAATATAAATTTCGAAAATTGTTTTACTGAGACAGTGTTTCTCATTTTAATAAATTGTCTACATTTTTTTTACAGCGAGTGTACACCAAGTATTGAAGAACCAAAGAGAGACATTGCCGTCTGATTTGGTTTTTCGTTTAGAGAAAATGTTTAATAAGTCTAAAACTCTATGCGACTACTACCGGGCATATATCGAAAGAGGGATAAAGGAGCATGAACTCGAGAAAAGTGATATAAATACTGCAAAGAGTAAGTTATTTATTGAAACTGTAAGTATCTAGTCTTCGAAAGGACATAAAGCAGTTTAACCCTATACATACAGGGTATTTAAAATTTGATTAGTGTAGACATCTACTACTATTGTGTGATTATAGGAACACATACGGTTGACGTACGGATCAATTCTTACCACATAAATTGGAAACGCAAATGCGATTCTGAATGTGATGTTTATGTCAAATGGTATGTTATTTGATTCGGGAATTGGGAAAATTCGGGAGGGGGTAAAATCTTTAAACTTTAATGTAACTTTATATCTTTTAACTTCGAAAGATATTTAAAAAATGTAGTATAGCGCACTTATTTGTTTACAGTATCATATTTATTTCACAATGTATCCGCATGGATACCTTTTGAGAAGTTCAACCTGGAACTGTTGAAACGTACGAAGATATACGACAGAGATGAGCTAGAGACGATGTATGGGCCGTGGGAAAGATATGCCAAAAGTATATCAAGCGTCAAGATGTGTATTCCCAGTGAGGAACAATCCGGTATTGTATTTTGTGTTTATCTTTACATTATACTTGAGTGGAGATCGTGTCGTAGGTCCTAGGTAAACGGAGTGTGTGCCATCTCTGTCTTTTATAAAGGATTTGTAGTGACAAAACTATGCTTGAGAGCACTTGAGAGCGTCTTAAAATTCAGTGTCGTAAGTAGAACATTTGTTACTTTGTTCAGCCGTGGACGTCTTCGGCTTGCTGATGATAATGAGAACAGAAAATTAAGAAGGACGCAAATCATAGCGTTGTTGTTATTTTAAATATAGTAACTACCTCGTAGGGTCGCATTACTCCCGGAGCTGCCAACTGCCTAGCGGGTTACCGGAGCTCAGTAAGAGTCTGAAACTCCCACTTGCCTCACCTAAGGCGGGCGAAGAGATTGGATAATTTTCCCCTCTCAAAAAAAGGGTCGTATTTCTATCATCATAAACAGCTTTTTGTGTCCGATAACAGGTATTACTTCGCGCTGGTTCTCTGTGAGGTCGTAGTGTTACGCCGTGGTTGAGTCGGCAAACCAAAAAAATACTATATAAAGTCAGTATTATGCGCGGATGAAGTCGCGGCAAGAAGCTAGTATCCAAGTAAATATCGCGCGTAGGTTGGATAAATGATTTTTTATAAAATTTGTCTACATACAATATCTACGTTTACAAAAATATTCTACTTGGTACCTATCTACATATAGCATAATCATGTCATTCGTTATTATGTGAAACTAATTTTGTTTTTAAAATCATCCGAATTCCTACTTCCACCTTGGGTGAGGCAAGAAGGAGTGTCCGACTCTTACCAACTAAAAACCATTCCGTTCCTTCTCCTGCTTTGAGCCGGAGCCCCGGTAACCTGTTACGTTGTTGTCCGCAGCTCCGGATCATTACTATTCTGCCTTAGATCCAATCCCAAAACATTGGTAGTGACTTTAAAACATATTTCAGATTCATGCGTAGGTCTTCTGGCGCGTCAACCCACATTCCTATCCATTCACACATCTCTAGCCAAATGTAATCTGCCACCATATTGCAGATTGTACGTGCAGCACGGCTCTGATTTTGGATATGGAATAATGCACAGGTGGGTTTAATATACAACATAAAGTCACCTCTATATGCACATACATATAAAAGCTATTTACAAATTCCCAGATTCGTTCTACAATTGTTTTTAGACTACTAATAAATAATTTGCGATATGGTGTGGTATAAACTGGACCACGGAAGGACCCTCTTAGGGAGTGTAAGGGAGTACTGAGAGTATTTGCTACCACAGTCGAAACGCTGCTCATGAGTATGAGCCTCTAGCATAACATAATAATGAATAATCATGGAGTTGCTTTCTCGTTTTTCTTCATAGGGATTCTATAGGAGATTCAGAAAAGTAGGTACTAATTATCTGTCTTTTTCAGACTTTTACTTTTAATTCATGCAAAGCATTCTCGAAACTGTGTACTTTTTTCCGAAAAAGAGGACAATTACCTTAGGGATAAACTTTGCTCCATGGTATATAATGAATGCCGGTATATTGCTCTCAGTGATTTTGTAGTACCTGATTTGCTCACGGAAGGCAGTAAGTAATTAAGAGTTATTGTAATAACATGTTAAACTCCATGGGACCGGAGACCTACGTTAGGGGAACAATTGCCTTCAACAGTTTTCTATTGACAGTCAAAGTGTATGTAGGCATATTATTACAAGCCTATGTATATCTACGTTTACGTCCAGCACAATACAAATAGGTACCTAAGAAACGGTACCTAAATTGTAAGAAATTGATAGAAAAAGTAAACTTCTGCGGACTACCTAGCGGATTTACTGGAGCTCCGGCTCGAAAAGCAGGAGTAGGAACGGGGTAGTTTTTAGTCAGCAAGAGTTTGACATTCCCTCTCGCCTCGCCCAAGGTGAGAGAAGACAATATAATATATAGACAAAAAAAGCAAAATAACGTACCGATTGACATCTACATGACATACCGTTCGACTAATTTTGACACTGGTTTATTTATTTTCAGTTGCATTTTGCGGGGCGATAGGACACGCTCATTTTTTAACCAATTTTTGGGTAAAATCATTAATGATGCATCAAACAGCAGACGGTTGCATGATGGTTGATCAAGGTAGAGGCGATGACAACTTTGACAGAGAATTTGTGACCGATAAATACACGATAACGGATGATGCTGAAATGTTAAACGGATCATGTATAAAGCACATGACGGCTTTAGCCATATATGTAGTCAGTAATGTTTTTAGATACATCGTAGAGACCCATTATTAACCGATAGTTGTCTTATTTGTTTAACTATTACATTCATGTAATTTTTGAGTTTTATAATTTCCTTTATTTATTTGTTAAATAGATCGAGAGACGGCGATGAACAGACTATCGTAATTTTATAATTTTATTTTTACGCTTATCCCCAACACAATGTTGAGGATCGAACGATGAGGAATTATGAAATTCGGGCTATGGTTCCTTCGGCAGATAACAGGTAAAAAACCGACCAAGTGCGAGTCAGACTCGCGCATGAAGGGTTCCGTAGCAGCAAGTAGATGCCATAATATAAAAGTTATAAAATAACTAGGTTTTACATAGTGTTTGTATGCTTTTGGGGGTTAGAGATTTGAGGATTAGGGATTGGCAAAGGGAGATAGGGGGAAGACTGATTCTATAAACACAGTAAATGTTGTTTTACGCCGGTTTTCTGTAGGGCTGTGGTACCGGAGCGGTACGAGCCGGCTCATTCGGGTGAACTACGGCTCTCCCACGCTTAAAAAGGTCTTTAACGTAAGGTGAATGATTAGAATGCAAGTGGGTGAGTTTCTATGACCGTTACGGGTTACTTCGTATTGTCACAAGGGAATTCGAAACGAATTTTAATTTATAACTTAACTAGCGGACCCGACAGACGTTGTCCTGTCTACACGTCTTTAATTTGAAAATTTTAAACTTTTTTTAATACTCGTAAGCTAAAACATTCTGGACCATTTTGATGAAAATTATTATTCAAATGTTATAATCTAACGTCATTAATATTTGACACTGCGATGGTAGCGCCGTCTGTCCGATCCAATGTAAAACATTCCAAAATCAACAACTACTAATAAATTAAAAATTATTTAAAAAAACATTGTCCAGCGGACAAAATTGTGAATCTAAACCATTCTCAGATCCCCTTGAACACACACAAAAAAATTCATCATAATCAGTCCAGTCGTTTAAAAGAAGTTCAGTGACATACACACTTACAGAAGAATTATATATATAAAGATTAGGACTAGTGAGGTATTATGTTGGTTGGGGTGAGGTACATTCATTTGTGTTAGAATTTCTTTTTCTGAAAATTATTACTCACAATTAAGATTTCAGTTCAATGAAATTGAGGAGTTGCTTGGCTTTTGAGGGGAGGAGGAGGGGAGCATTTTGTTACAACAAGTGCCTGTTGATGAAACATTTGCCGTTTGTATTTTATTGAAATTTCGGAATATAAAATAAGTAAGAGAAACATACATGACATTGATTAATGAATGTACTGCCAGAGTACCTGATAAGTTGTTTTATGTTAACGTAGTCAACATGCTTATGACGTTCGGTGATTGGCTGCTCCAAGTTAGCCAAACAATCAGAAAGGCTAAACGCGGTAACGTTAATGTAAAAATAACTCGCACTAGACCCTCTATACAGTTTGTAGTTCTTTTTAAACTTTAAAATTCAAGTACACAATCAAATAATTGATCTTCACTAAAAGTGGGTGAATTATTCGGTGTGGCCAGTTCACACATACAAATTAGTTCGTGATCATGTTATTAAATGACTACATGGCATATGTTATCGTTAAGCTCGATAAAATAAAGCCAAGGATACACTAGGGGATAAAGGTCCTACGATGAATTTTCACCCAACGTATAATATGGTGACAACGCGCGACTCATCTCGCAGTCGTAGTATACCTATAAGTATATACTAGTAGCGATACCGTGTCGCGCGATCTTTCGCATATATTCAGATATGTTGACCAAAGTCTGGTGAGGTCTCGCTACTTCACCCAACGTCGCTGGCTACACGTGGCGCAGGACATTTGTTCCCTAGTGTATCCTTGGCTTAAACCTACACACAAGAAACATATTAATTGGTAATTATAAAATAGAATACCTATTTGTTATAGGATGTCTCGTCGGGTCAATTATTATTACTTTTTTAGATCTGTAAAATTTGTAGTTGTGTGTGTACAGTGTACACTCAGGGCGTAGATCGTTAATTAATTTTCATTCGTCATTGCTCTTGACTTGAATAGATCTCGTGGTATTGGCTCACTCTTACTTCCTGCTACCAGATCGCATGTCCTCATCAGCCGACGTCCGGTCGACATTGGTGCGCTCATTGCTCATTCGATGTGACTGTGACTGCGAGGTCATCTACGCATAGAACTTTCAACTTTACTAATAAGGAAATAAGGCAGGATTAGCGGGATAATTATATTTTTAATTTTAAGGCTTGCTAGTAGAGCAATAGCAACGAGTGCTGAGCATGGATTCCATTAATGCATTGGGTAAAGAATTCATCATTAAAGCATAACTACCGAAAAAAACTGTTGAAGGCAAATCTTCCGCTAAGCGTCAGTTTACCAGTGTCCGACGTGGCGGTTAACGAGTAAATATTTTTTCGAACATTCTCTAGCCACATGCTATATAGGAATCTGGAACTGGTCATAATAAGAAGTATCACGGTGACAGATAAAAAAAACAACAATATTATTTTAAGGCATAAATATATTTATTTTTATAGAAATTTCATTTACATTTTATATACCCATATAAAATTAAATGCATGTAAATACTGTTAACTTTTTCTTTAGGAAATGGAACTTAGGAAAATTAGGACCGGTTTTTTTAAATAAATTATTTAATAGGTAGGTACTGAATTTAGGATTAATTAGTAATGGGTTTCTAGTATATATCTGATAACGTTTGCAAATGACGCCACGGCGGTTCCCGTTGTGTGCTTATTCAGAGCATTTTGATTAGTAATGTTCTTACTTATGTTGTCATATACCGTTCCAACTATATCTCCATTGAAGTACCCGTCTCTGGTTTGATACTTCATAAGGGATTCCATCCAAGAATTGGTTAAAAACTGGGCGTTGCCTAGCAACCCACAGAGTGCAACTGAAAATATATAAATAAGTATCAAAATCAGTTACTATAAAGGTCAAAATACCATAACAAATATGGCTTAAAATCGGCTCCAGCACGGCGTGGTTTCGAATTGTGGCTACAGCTAGCTGCCAGCGTGCTTACGGTGCGCTGACTGCGAGCTGCAAGCGCGCGATGCGATGATGTTTCATATGCAGTCGGCGAGCAGTAAGTACATGGTCGGCGCGCTGGCCACTCGCCGTCGGCTTTTTGTATAAATATATCATACGCCATACGATTTAAAGTCCAGATTTACATGACAAGTTATTTGTTGGGTTGGAGCGGTATTCGTTAATCGTGTTACGTCTTTAGTTGTGTTTTTTAGGTGGGTAGGTTGCTAATAATACCTAGGTTGTAGGATTTTCTATTACCTAGGTTCTATTTAGATAGCTTGTTAGGTCCATAGTCACTGGACCCCAAAAGAGTGTCTACATATCTGAACATCTCACATCAAGAGCCAGAAGGTTGTTCTTCCTCGCACGTGACTTCGCGAACACAAACGAATTCAAGTTCTGTTGGACGGCTGGAGGTAAGGTCTTCATCCGCAAAAAAGAAGGAGAACGTCTTATACGTATTAACTCGGAGTCTGATTTATGTAACCTACAGGATCAGCTTAAGAATTGAATAATAGTTTTATGTTTGTTCTAAATTTTAAAGTTTCTAATTTCAAATATTTAATTATTATTTTTTGTCAATTGTTTTATTCTATAACATTTTATCTAACTGTACAAACGCTCGTGTTGGTTTGGTTTATCTGCTATTCTACTGAGCATTTTAGGTGCAATAGCTTATATTATATTATTTACCCAAAACTCATAATACTATACGAAAACAGACTTTACATACAACTCAAACACTTGATAATATTAATTTAATAATAATATTAATTTTGATCCTAGGCATTCTACAGACGATCCCAAAGAGGGTCAGTTCCAGCAGCACAGTAATTTTCTGTTTTGTTACTTTCATTTGTACATCGCATCAAAAACTATTCAATTATGTCCGAATTCAATATAAATTTTAATAATGATTTGGATTCTGTCTCAGTTGCACAATCGGATACATGCAAAATTGAGGACTGTAAAGGCTTGTTACGAAGTCCAGATACGACACTCAAAGTCATTACTCAAAATATACGTAGTATTCATCGTAATCTTCCAAGTTTCGAGACGCTGTTACATAGATCGGGTATTGAATGGGATATTATTGTACTGACAGAGTGTTGGCTAACACGTAATTCCATTATTCCTATTTTAGATGGATATAAGTCCTTTTCTACCAATAACAACTCTACACAAAATGAAGGTGTTGTAGTTTATTGCAGAAATATTGACCCTACGGGTATAGAAGAAACACAATCTTCAGATTCAAATATACTTATCCTAAAAATTAATCATGACACTATACTATTCGCTATTTACAGACCCCCCAGCAGTAGAAATATTGATAATTTCTTAAGCACTCTAAATGATTGTCTTAATAAATACTCATCATATAAAAATTTAGTCCTTGTGGGTGATATAAACATTGATATTGCAGTAGGCACACAAGATCAAAGATCATCCGCATATCTTGACATGATAGCGTTTCACGGCCTGTTACCAGCTCACACCATTCCTACTCATGGCCGCACTTGCTTGGACCATGTATTGTTAAAAACAAAGCGAGCTTCTCAGTGTTACGTAGCACACACATCGGTTACAGATCATGACTCAGTCATCATTTTCATGGACAATAAAACTAGGAACGTAGCAAAAACTTCATACGGTCGTGTTAACTTTGAGGGCCTTAGGGAATCTATGAAAAATATTGATTTGTCACCGATTTATAATATAACCGATATCAATGTAGCCACTGATTACCTCACGCAATCTATCACACAACAAATAGAGTCAAACACAAAATACTACACTTGTTCTAGACGAAAACGAATAATAAAACCGTGGATAACAGAGGGTCTCCTAAGATGTATGAGAAATCGAGACAATTTATATATCAAAGCAAAGAAGAATCCTGAAAATGAAATAATTCAATGTACATACCGAAGGTACAGAAACTATTGTAATGACATTTTAAAGAAATGCAAAATTACATATGAAAAAGATTTAATTACAAAAGCCGGGAAAAATAATAAAAGATTATGGGAAGTTATTAAAGAAATAACACACACTTCAAAAAATAAAAATAAACCGATTCAATTAATTTGCCAAACCAACCCAACTGACTCTGTAAACAGTGTAAACTCCTTTTTTGCTAATATTGGGAAGTCATTAGCAGAAAAGAAGTCAGCTAATAATAATAATATGAACTTGCAACAACCGTCAAGTATTGATGATCCGTGTGATAAATCACTAGTTTTATTACCGACTGATGAAGATGAAATCAAAACACAGATAATTAATCTAAAATATGACTGCGCAGTAGGAATAGACAAAATCTCGGGAAATTTTGTTAAACAATTTAGTGAAATTATCATCCCGCCACTTACCTATATATGCAACCTGGCTTTTACAACAGGCAAATTTCCATCAGCTTTTAAAAAATCACAAATAGTTCCAATATTCAAGAATGGGGATCGGAGCTGTGTGAACAACTACAGACCAATTTCTATCCTACCGACTTTATCCAAAATACTAGAAAGACTAATGAACAGTAGACTAATAAAATTCTTGGAAAAAAACCAGCTTCTATCTTCTTCACAGTTTGGTTTCCGCGCAAATAGGTCGACTTCTGACGCAGTCCATCAACTTACAGACTTTATCATCTCTAAACTAGACGATAAAAAGAGGGTACTGACCATTTTTCTCGACTTAGCCAAGGCCTTCGACACGGTTTCAATCCCCATCTTGATAATAAAACTAGAGGCAATGGGAATTAGAGGGTTACCTTTGGAACTATTTGCGGACTACCTAAAAGGACGAACACAGGTTGTGAAAGTTGGATAAGTGATGAGTTAACTATAGAATATGGCGTGCCACAAGGCAGCAAACTTGGGCCCACACTGTTTCTAGTTTATATTAATAGTTTATGTAATATGCGTCTTATCAACGGCAAAATAATCACTTTCGCAGACGACACGGCATTGCTTTTCTACGGGGACTCATGGGATGAAGTGTTTAGGCATGCCCAAAACGGCTTTGATCTGGTTTACAATTGGCTCAATAATAATATTCTGACACTAAATATCGAAAAAACAAAATACATGACATTCACACTCAACAAACAGGACACCCCGGCACAGCGCATTATCTCACATAATTGTAACCATAATTCTGACAACATATCGTGTACCTGCCCCCAATTACTAAGAACAACCACTATGAAATATTTAGGAGTTATAATTGATGAAGAATTAAAATTTCATAGCCACATTGATGCACTAACGACTAGGATTCGGAAACTCATATACATCTTCAAATCCCTTCGCCACATTGCCGAAACTTCTTTAATAAAGATGGTATATCTAGCCCTGTGTCAATCCCTTATAACCTATTGCATCACTGCATGGGGTGGAGCCGCAAAAACAACAATAATAAAGTTAGAGAGAGCACAGAGAGCCATTTTAAAGGTAAGCAACTTCCTACCCATACGATATCCTACCTCTGATTTATATCAACACTGTGGTGTGCTAACAGTTCGGCAATTGTTCTTTTTAAATATAATATTAAAAAAACACGCAGAGTTGTCGTTTGATCCGAATGCAGCGGTAAATAAGAAAAGAAATGCAGTGGTTTGCACGGTAACCAGATGTAGAACAAGTCTGACACAGCAGTTTTACGGATTTCTGGGTTCCCACCTATACAATAAGATAAACAAAGAATTATTCATTTATCCTCTTAATAAAGTCCAATGCAAGAAAAAACTGAAAACATGGCTTCAAAATCTCAACTACGAATCTACCGAATGTCTACTTAAACCTACAAAGTAAATTAATACTTAGTTTAAATATTAGTGAGCTACACATATATATAATATTATTTACACCTATCATAATCATAATATTATTTACACCTATCTTAATCGTAACTCACCCATAGTCATCAAACACTCTACACACACATACACCCTCTACACTCAACACACACATCCACCCTCTACACTCAACACAATATACATACATCTACTAATGTTGCATTGCCCTAATTTTGTATTGCCCTAATTTTTATAGTTCCTAAGTATATAGTTCCTAAGTTCATAGTTTTTAAGTTTAATTGTTATAATTTCAAATGTTTAAATTTATTATTTTCTATTTTTTATTTTTTTATCTTTACTTTTACAACCTAAATTTTATTTAATTATAAATGTTAACCTACAGTATTGTAATTTCTTTGAATTTCTAATTCCTAATTTTAGACACTTTAGTACTTAATAGCATAACTTGAGTTAATAAATTTAACTTTGGTTTAATGTTTATTAGTTTTAAGTTGTAGTTAGCTACTGAGTCTATTGTTTCTTCTTCTGAACTTAAACTTATTTTCTGATAATTTTGATATGTTAAAAATATTAACCCACATCACTGATCTCATTTGTACCTGATATAGTAATTATGTAATAGTCCATTTAAGCCATAGTGTTATGTTTATATCAATTAACTATCTTAGAATTTGTCATATAATTTTACTTTATAAACAATGTGTTGCGTCGATGGGTTGGCCTGGTGATCTGTAAGACAGGTTCTACCTACAACAGACACCAGTCTCTAGTTATTATATCCAAATTGTTTGCACTGTAATATGATAATGAGAAATAAATGATTTTATTATTATTTTTTTGGAAAGTAAAACTTTCTCTTAGCTTTTAAGCTAGTGTCCTCCGTATTTACGGGCCATGATGACCAAGTAAATACAGGGTGTGGTGAGTAAGGTTAAGTGTTGGTGAGTGTTGTCTAGTAGTTCGTTTCAGATTCTTCTATTTGCATGAACTTTCTGACGATTCGGCATGTGTTGAGGATTGCTGCTTTTTGAAGGGTTATATATAGTGTTTCTTTAAGATCTAACAATTTGAGACTATGGAGAAGATGGTTTGGTATTACACCTGTGGTGGAAAGAACTATAGGGACCACATAGACTTTGTTTTGTTTCCAGATTCTACTTATTTCATCTTTAAGTTCTGTATATTTTGTAATTTTTTCAGTAATTGTTTTTTGTATGTTGTGGGTGTTTGGTACTGCGATATCTATTAGGTAGGTTATTTTATTGATTTTGTCCTGTAGTGTTATGTCCGGTCTGTTGTAGTGGATTGTCCTGTCGGTAAGTATAGCGCGATCGTAATAAAGTTTGTGTGTGTTGTTTTCTAGAACGGTTTCTGGCGTGTATTTGTAGTATGGTGTGTTTGTGTTTTGTATGAGTGTGTATTTGAGTGCAAGTTTTTGGTGAATGACGTTTACTATCTGGTTGTGTCTGTGTGTGTAATCGGTTTGTGTGAGTGTTGTGCATGCTCCTGTAATATGTTGTATGGTTTCTGGTTGTGTGTGGCATTTACGACATTTATCATTTGTTACTGTGGGGTCTTTAATAATATATTTTCTGTAATTTTTCGTGTTAATGATTTGATCCTGGATTGCTATAATAAATCCCTCTGTCTCTGGGAATAGACTACCTATTTTCAACCATTTGTTTGAAGCAATTGTGTTAATGTGAGCTTGTTCTAGGTCATGTGGGTGTCGGCCATGTAAGACTTTCCTTTTCCAGGTTTCAAGTTTTTCTTTCTGTGGGTCATTTTGGTTCGGAGTCTGTGTGCCTATTTGTTCACTTAGATTAAGTGGTGTGTAATTCAGATCGTTCATAACTATGGCCTTATGGATGTTACTACTTTGGGATTTAGTATGGAAAAATGTTTTTAATTTACTTACTTGTTTTTGCCAGAGGTAATGTATATCTATTAGCCCTCTGCCACCATTCTGCCTTTTAATGGTTAATCTCTCTACTGCTGATTTAGGGTGTAAATTATTGTGTTTTGTGAGTGTAGTGCGTATTGTGCGTTCGAGTTGTTCTGTATCTGTTTTTGTCCATTTAATTATTCCAAATGAGTAAGTTAGTATGGGTATAGCGAAAGTGTTTATAGCTTTTACTAAGTGTTTTCCAGAAAGTTGTGTTTTGCAGATGGCGTTTATTCTTCTTTTATATTCTACGGTAAGTGCATTTTTAATTTTTACATGATCGAGTCCTTTTAGTTGCGTGTAACCTAAATATTTGTATAAGTCAGTTGGCTCTAAAGCTGATATAGTGTCTGTGTTGTTTACTATGTAGTCCCCAGGTTGGATTTTGCCTCTTACTATATGTAGTGTCTTACATTTATCTAAACCGAATTGCATATTAATGTCTCTACTGAACTTTGCTGTAATGTCTACCAATATTTTCATTTCTTTTTCAGTTTTAGCATAAAGCTTTATGTCATCCATATAAACAAGATGTGAGATTGTAGTTTCTTCTGTACTATGTTTGAGGCAATATCCAGCCTGGCTGCACTGCAGTAGGTGGGATAAGGGGTTCAGTGCGAGGCAGAACCACAGGGGGCTCAATGCGTCTCCTTGGTAGATACCTTTTTTTATAGTGATAGGTCGTGTAGTAACAATATTGTCATTAGTTCTGATTTGTAATGTGGTTTTCCACTGAAGCATTATGTTGCGAAGGAAATCAATGATTTGGTGATTTATTCTGTAGATCTCTAATATTTTTATTAACCATGAATGTGGAATACTATCGAAGGCTTTTTTATAATCAATATAAGTGCAATGAAGGTTTCTATTTTTAGATGTAGCATGTTTATGAATAGTGGAGTCGATTATCAGCTGTTCTTTGCAACCCATATGGCCCCGCCTGCACCCCTTTTGTTCCTCAGCCATTATTTTGTGTTGTTCGATGTGTGAGTTGATTTTGATTGTGACTGCTGATGTAAGTATTTTATAAATGGTCGGAAGGCAAGTGATAGGTCGGTACTGAGAAGGTGAGGGTGAGTGCTTGGCTTTAGGTAGCATGTAGGTTATTCCTGTCGCAATAAACTCAGGTATACTTTGTTTTCCTAATACTATTTCAGTAAGGTTTTTTGCTATGTATTTATGGAGGATAGTTAATTTTTTGTACCAAAAGTTATGCAATTTATCTATTCCAGGAGATTTCCAATTATGTAGTCTAGCTGTTACGTTTGCAATATCAGATTCTGTGATTTCTATAAATTCCATTTCATTTATACCTGTCCACCTTGTTTCTTCCTCTGTTACCCAAGCTGCTCTATCATTATGTCTGACCGATTCTTCCCAAATACCCGCCCAAAATGCTTCTAGTTGTTCTTTTGATGGTGTCGTGTTCTGGTCGTCTGTTATGTTGGTGTGTGGTGTGTTTAATTTTCTATAGAATATTTTTTCATTTGTTGTAAATATGGTGTTATCATTTCTGCGTTGTTGTGCTTTTTTATATCTTCTAAGTCTATGTACTTTAAGTGCAAGTTTTTGTTTTAGTGTGTCTAGGAATTCTTTAGGTTGACGGTTGTTATTCTCGTGTCTGGTGTGTATGCGTGTGTTTTTAAATATGGCCTCTACTCTTTTGACTACCTTATTCGATCTATTATTGTTAATATATTGTGTAAGTCTACCACAATCCGCTCTTAATTTTTCTATACTTTTTTCTAACCTTTGTTGCCATGGTGGCTTCATGTTGGTTCTAGGTGTTCTATTTTCTGTGTGTTCTGTTATTTTAAAATTTTTCTGTGTGTTCTGTTATTTTAAAATTTATTATTATTATTATTATTATGTTTGTTCCTTACATAATCACGGGACCACAGGGTCCCGGACCTTTGGAAGGCGTACGAGGGGCCGAAGCCAACTCGCAGAGGCCCGTTGAACAATTTTAATCTAAATGTAAGGGGACATCAGCCGGCGATTATCCCTGTATGCACTATGGAAGTACACCAAAGGACAATCCCCGGTTGATGCAAGACTATTGCGAGATATGGTAAAAGGAAATGATAGGGATATGGGTGTGGGTGGCTGTGGAATAGTTAACCGGTTAACTATGGGGACTATGGCCCCTGCCCCTGACCAATATTGAAAAATACGGATAAACAGGCATTATTATTATTATTATTAATAAACACAGGATCTAGTTTTATACACATATACTTATTCTAATGGATGATGATGATGAAAATGGATTTTCATTACGAAAAAATTAAATAATTTACAATATATTTTGATAACTTACCAAATTCGAAAGCTAAGTCGGGCATACCAAAGTCGTTGAGTGCATTAAACTGGCATTCATGATATATTGTGGAGCAGAATCTGTCCATTTTGTCTTCGTCTACTTCTTCGCCAAAAACGGCACAGTTTCGAGAATGCTTTGCCATAAGCAAAAGTAACAGCCTGAAAAAGATATTTAGTAGGTGATTCACTAAAAGTCTGATAGAGTAATATTAGATAGAGTAGTCTTATACAAAAATAAGTCGGGTTTTCCTTCCTGGTGCTATACCTCCACAACGCAAGAACCAATTTCCACGGTTTTGCATTTGTTGGCAAGAAAATTCAGGAAACACTTAAGAGGAAAACAGAGAAAATCATTGGTGGCGAAACGGAGTTCGCCGGGTTTGCTAGTGACCCATAAATGTGATATAATGCTGAAAATTACGCTTTTTTAATGAACCAACCTGTGTGCTAATCCATATCCGTAGTTATTTCCATCGAGCAGGTAATGTCGGCACAATATCGGGATTCTACATTTAGCTTGAGGTTTCCAAGCCGGTGGGTATAGGGGGAGATGCGCCAAATGTGCAATGCATGTGTCTGCAATCATTTCATAATGTCTAAATAACTGTGATACGCATAGAAGCTAGCTACTCTCATACGATGCTCGGTTCCTATTAAACACAGCAAGATGTGTTATAGCCTTCCTCGATAAAAATGCACTATCAACACAAAAATTATTATGAGCAGCATTCCGCGAAACACGACGTGGCGATTGTCACGCTGCTAATGAATAAGTTCCTCGTCAAACAGTTACGTGAGTACGCTGATAACAAAATAATAAATTTAGAATGTCTCACGAAAGTTATAATAAAATTACAAAAATAATTATTTATATCTGTGTTCAAATAAACTAATAAACTTTTCAGCTTTATACATATATTTAATATGTATAGATTAGTATTTTTTTTTTTGAGGGGCGAAAATCATCCAATAACTTCTCCTGCCTTGGGCGAGGCGAGAGGGAGTGTCAGACTCTTACTGACTAAAAACCACCCCGTTCCTTCTTCTGCTTTTCGAGCCGGAGCCCCGGTAAACCCGCTAGGTAGTCCGCAGCTCCGGATCAGATAGATTAGTATAGATATGATACTAAGGGTGAATGGACCAACAAAATACATTACCAGAATCCTCGAGTGAGGGCTTGAAATCCATATAGTTTGTCACAGTTCTTATATAAGCATCCCATGGTCCATATAAATCATTCAATTCATCGTCATCTAATATCTTCGTACGTTTCAGAAGTTCCAAATCAAAGTATTCCAAAGGTAACTGCCATGAACTTATATTGTAAACCAGGTCTGTTACTGTAAACAAATTGTTATTGTTGATTCACATCAACAGCCTATAGGTGGACCCTCAGATATCAGAGTCGCGAGTAACCATTTAATAATATTTTGACAGTATAGTTAGCGCCATGGCCATTTCTTCGCCATCATCGCCATTTTAAAATATTAGACACGTATTTTTTATTTTCTTACGGAAACAAATACTTTCGAAGATATATCGAATTGAAATATCGCGTGACGTCACTTCTAGATACATTTTATACGTAGAAATGACGTATTTGCTCCCACTCCTAAACGTTGATTCGTTTTATCTAAGTATTGTTTTCTTACATATATGACAAAATAAAAAAATACGTGTCTAATATGTTTTCATTATCTAACTGACGGATTAAACAGTTTTTTAATTTTCATACCCCGTCATCATCCCTATTTCAATGTACTACTTACTTCGTGATGAGTGACCGTATTCACTTAGCAGCCCTTTTTTAACATGTACGTTGAAGTAGTCCTTAATTTCGCCATATTTAAGGAGCAATTGTTCTAAACGAAATACCACATCAGGTGGTAGTTTCTGTCTTTTTTCCGTCAAAACTTGGTTTAGTGTCACTGCAAAATAAAATAAAGTATTTTTATAGGAAACTAGCGACCCGCCCCAGCTTCGCGTGGGTGCAATGGTGATATATTGTGCATGTATTATACATATAAACCTTCCTCTTGAATCACTCTATCTATTAAAAAAACCGCATCAAAATCCGTTGCATAGTTTTAAAGATTTAAGCATACAATTTGACATAGGGACAGAGAAAGCGACTTTGTTTTATGCTATGTAGTGATATTGTTTTCATACAAGTAGCATATTTTTTTTAATGTTAAACTGTTTTAAAGAACTCTATTCTACCAATCAAGTCAATTCGTTGGAAATAGGTTGTTAGATATCTATGATGTGACTATATTTTTTTATTGGAAACGAATTGATTTGGTCGCGATTAGCTTTATCTTTTTAGATGCAGAATAGAGTTCGCAAAAAGCAATTATTTGTCAACTATGTGTTAGAAAAACAATAATAAATGATAGATAAGAATAGTGTTTCTATTTCCCAAGTTATGGTGTGGTACGGTATACCTATACTTACTTATGGTGTTAGGTACCTACTTATGTTTATGTATAAATAACAAAACACCTATATAGCACAGTTGGTTTAGCGATAAATTATTTTAAAGAGAAATAATTAAACTATATTACGAGTATGTTAGGTAGCAAAAGTAGACCATACATTAGGCTTTTTTCCAATTCGTATAGATTCTTCAGAGAATCCTACTAATATTATAAATGGGAAAGTTTGTATGTTTGTTTGTTACTCCTTCACGTCAAAACGGCCAAAGGGATCGAGATGAAATTTGGAACAGGGCTAGATTATGGTCTGGAATAACACACAGACTACTTTTTATCCCTCGGGTACACGGCATAAATTTAAGAGTTAGTTATGAAACTGCATCATGTGTAATTTAAAAAAAATATTTCTAGACTTTTTGTTTTTTTTACACTTAAGTTGCTGGGGTAATATCTACTGTAACACTAAATAGTTTGAGATTAAATAAATAATTTATCTTTTCGTAATAACATATGTACAATATCTTCTAGATATTTACCTATGTGCAGTGAGAAAATGAATGAACCAGTTGGGACGGATTGTAGCACAACACAGAACAACAAGTACGGTATGTATTATTATATCTTACCTCCAACTAAAAATAAGCCGAAATCTAAACTCATGTCCACACCATGTTTATTTTCTAAACAAAAGTCTACTGCTCTCTCCAATATAATAAGATAACGGTTTAAATCCGATGCTCTTGGCAAATCATCCAAAACTCCTTGGTGACTTGCCACGCTATCACCATTTATAGAAATTATATTCAGTATTAATATGATAGACAAGGAGATCAGTGTACACGGACGAAACTTGGTACAATACTTTTTATAATTCATTGTTGCAACTAAACATATATACGTAACTCGTTCGTGAAATTTGCCAAAGAGTTCCCGCGAACTACATTAAGTGGCAACGTCGGTATACGAATGGATACTATTTGTGTTTTCCCCTGTACTCTTGGTTTTTATCTAGCGATAAGAGAGAGAAATAGAGACGGATGATATTCATTTTCCTCGAATTGAAATCCAATTGAAACAAATTTCTCGCGTCGATTTGCAATTTATTTTAAGCTTTGTTTGTAGTTAGGTAATTTTTACTACTTTAAAGTATAACACGTCCTGATGTATCTTATATTCTTAGTCGAAAATTAGTAAAATTAAAGGAATTATTTTTGTTGTTTAAAGGTTTACGACCAATCATTGTTTTTATGTCAAAATGATGATGAGATTGGGCAACCGACAAAAGTCGTTAAATATAGACTTTTCTATAATTTTACATAGGAAGTTCAGGTACCTTACTAAACTACGTACCTATGTAAGTTCCTGCTTTTTTGTTGTTACGGAGGAAATCCTTCAAAAAGAACCTAGCTTTTTGGGGAGCCTAAGTTTCCTAGGTTCCTGATCCTAGGTAGGTTTACATTATAATAAGCAATACCTACAGGTTAAAATGAAAATAAACGAAGTGTTCAATGTCTTAATTAATTCGGATCCTAAGAAACTTACATGTATAGCGTACATAGCGTACTACAACTGAACATGCAGGGGAACTAAGGTTCTCCCCAAAAACCTTCGTAATAAAAAAGGAGGAACTAAGGTAGGATTTCCCGAATTTTTTTCACGCATTTCGTAACAGACCAATGGTAGTGTATCTATAGGTACAATAGGTAAATATCAACTACTAGCTTCTGCCACCCGCATTCCCGTAGATTATAAATATCCAAGTCAACTCATACCCTGTCTGTATACCAAATTTCATAAAAATCCGTTCAGTAGTTTCAGCGTGATGGACGGACAAACGCCCAAGTTAGTTGCTGTCGTGCTGTGTTATACGGATTTTAATAAAATCTGGTAGGCACCTGTTAGGAATTGAAACTAGACAGAAGCTTTTGTGCGAATGATTGCAAAGATTTTTATGACAGGCAAAACTGATATTACCTAACATTATTATCAGTTTTGTTATAAATGACACCGTACCTAATAACGGAGTGAGTATCTTTGCCAGCGATATATAATAACATTATGAGTCTCATGCCCTTTTTTGAGAAAGGAAAATCATCCAATGCTTTTACTGATTAAAAACCACCCTATTCCTAGTCCTGCTCTTCGATTCTGAGCCCCGGTAACCCGCTAGGTAGTCTGGAGTCTCATGGCCTAGGGGCCAACCTAGTATACATTCTTTCTTAAAAGTTCGTAGATATACTTAACTAGACTTAAACTTAATAAAATGGACAATCTAGTACAAAATAATTATTTAATTCAGACCAGTAGTTTCGGAGACAAGCACGTTCAAACAGACACAAATACTCTTCAGCTTCATAATTAAAGTAAACTATAAAAAGTATATAGATTTTTCCATGCTACCTATGTACTATGTGTATGTGCAAAATTCGTATCATAAAATGACCAGTTGCACCGTAAATAAAAGACAATACGTACACACTTTTGTATTTATGATTTAGTAAACAACAAGATTAATTTGAAAATAACTTATTCTGAGTAATTTTCCCAGAGATTTAAAAAAGATCCATTGTTGGAAAAATAATGAAAGTTCTCAGTAGATAGATACCTATATTAAAATATATTACGGACTCGGTAAATTATTGTTGGGATAAGCCTTGAGTGAGATTCGCCGCGGGTGACCACCTCCTCAAGTTCTCAGTGATACCACTATAAATAATCATTACGTTGAAAAGAATGAATGAATGTACAGAATGTTTTATTTTTACACCAGTAAAAATTAGACCGGAATAAAAACATATTATTCGAATACTTTTACCCGTTTTACCCGACTGCCAAAAATATTGCTATTTCTTTTTGTTTGACATTGATTGATATTAAACCAATAATAACACTTTAAACTGAGGATATCACTATTACGTAGTATGCGATGTATCGGAGGTAGGGAAGCCATTCATAGATTAACTGAGTCCGTTTCCACCCGTGCTAAGCTATGTGTCCTAATGAATATGATTAGTGGAAACCAAATTTGAAATTGCATTGACATTGATATTGATTTTGAAGAGTAAGCGCCCTGAACTATGATCCTCCTCTAAAATGGAGGGTTTATCATTATCAACAAACGTGGTAGGTGGTTTGGAAATTGCAGTTTTGAAAGTTCGGTATTGTTAATGAACGCTAGTAAGTCTACCAGTCTTTGTAAAATGGTTTTAATAACTAATTATGCACTCAAAACATTGGGTCAGAATTACATTGGTAATCGCAAGCCCTTAGAAAAAGAATTGGTACCTATCTAACATTGGTAATTATTATTCAAATTAATAAGTTATTTAAATTATTTATGTAGTAATTACTGTGTAAGTTAATATGGTTGAAGTTTTGAGTAATATAAATGACATTGAGGTGTTATCCACACGTAGACACGGTTACATATTGAGCTATGCATAACCACAGTATAAATTGACAGTTAAAAGTTCGAAAAGATCATATAAAGTGAGACCATGATAAAAAATACAACATGAGTAGGATTAAGTATAGGATCAGATACTTTCTATTTTTGTTTTTTTTATTATTATGGAAATAAAGTAAGATTACACGTCTGCTTACTAATCATTAGTAAGTAACAGACGTGTAATCTGTTAAGTATGCAAAATCTGGGGGCACGGCAGTACCTCCGCCAAGTCTAACGCGAAGCAAAGAATGCCGTACCATCCTTTACTGGAACCACTTTACTGGCATTTTCAGGCTCGTATTTGAGAATCTCTGGATATGATCAGAATAAAGTAATTTTCATCGAGTGAGCTATAAACACATACTTAAAATTCAAAATTTCAAGTAATTTAGTAGGTTATTTATTTAAGCGAAAGCAAAGTTGCCATTCACTCACTCAATCACTCATGATCATCAAAATAGAACTAGTACTTCCCATATAAACTATAATAATAAAGAAATCGCAGTAAGAAACGTTTGACTTGGCACAACTTTGTCTAGATTTTATTACTTTTTAGAGATAAACAAGCAGCTCCATGCGACTTGGTCCGTTTTTACAGAATTTTTTTGGTGGGATTAAAATAATTTAAATAATTAATGACATTACAAATATAGCTAATCGATTGTTCTATGCACTAATCTGGAATTAATTGGTTTTACTAATTACTTGGATTTACATGTAATTGATAGGAAATTATCATAGGATGTCCATTAAAATTGATGATTTCCGATCATTGAGATTAACATGAGTCAGTATCGTGACTATTTCTATGTAATGAGGTGGTAAAATGTCTTTGATTAATAGTGTGGTAATTAATTAGTTAATTACAATAATTAAACAATACGTCTAATCGATTGGAAAGGATTTACATTTATATATTTATATTCCGTATCTTCTATTGCATTATACTTATTTTTATTTGGAACCCGAGTGCTTGCTATGCGGTCGTGCTTGCTATAATTTATCTTTTAAAAAATATTTTTATGTATTTGTGTGAAGTGGAAGCTTGCTACTAAATTTTGAAGCAGGTATCTTCTGCAAATTTTTTATACACGGTTAAAAAATTGCAAAGTTTTTCGTGAAGTCAAAGTCAAATTGTTACATCTATTATGATGTATTTTCACTATTTCATCATTCACAAGTTATATTATCGTTAGACGACAAATATTTCGTAATTTTCGAAAATAATTTGCATGATAATGTAAGCTGGCTGGCTTTTGTAAATGTCACTGAATTTTAATATCTGTGATCAATCTGTGCCATCAGTTGTGTGCATATTAATTTGATGAATTATATAAATCCTTCGGTTTAGATAGGTTTTTTATGATATAAGAAATTCTTTAGTGTACACCGTTTATATAGATATCACGTAGGTAAGGAAATTAAACATTTAGGCAACTGTTGTTTTCTCACTTATTAAGGCGGCTTTCTCACTTATTTTATCCTATCCAATTATCTTTTCCAGTTATTTTAAGGAGGATTAATTTCACAATGTCATATCATCAGATGGAGTGCTCAAAATTGATAAAGAATGTCGCTATATTCTTATAATTGAAAATGTGCTCACTCATAATTTGCATAATGATGAATTTTAAATGGCAGGTTTTCATTGATCTACATTTGGGTCGTAAATCTAACGTTTTTAATTACATATTATGAAACTTTGTCAAAAATATCAATCAAGGTCTGTGTTTGTTCATAGTTGATGATATAGTGACTGCAGACGATTATAATAAATTATAATTAGTGTTAGGAATAGGTAAAGATGATATTAATTAGTTTAAAGCTTATTATCGTGTGAATCTAATCATTGATGGTTAATAAAAAAATGGTTCAGCCCAACGCCTTTTTGGAAGTTGGTTAATAATAGCACATTTTTAATACATTTATTTCATGAGGCTGGCATTTTCTGTTTGTCTCCTCTGAGAAGAGACACCAAAACAGACTCTATTTAAAGGTAGAAAATTCACACAATCACCAGCTTTTTTAAATCTATGTGGCGCTGATGACTGAATGTCATTTCGTTTGCTTGATTGTTAACCCTATCCTTTGAGGGGGAAAATCATTCAATGACTTTTCCTGCCTTAGGTGAGGCGAGAGGGAGTGTCATACTCTTACTAACTAAAAGCCACCCCGTTCCTAAGCCTGCGAGCCGGAGCCCCGCCAACAAATTAAAATCTAGTTCAATTCATTAAAAAAATACTTGCACATTCAAGGTCTGTTAGATTGCCCATCACGTATCGAAAACGTGGTAATCATTATGAAAAATAAATAAATAGTTTATCGGTACATATCGCCTATTATCGTAAATCTTATACCTTCACTATTTACTGGAATAATAATGCTGGTAGCTAGGCTGACCATGGTTTGTTATTGCACAATGATACTTTTCTACTATTTACTCCTTATTAGTCAACGGGTCGTTAGCCTAACTGCCTAAACGTAATTTTGGGCAGAGAAAGCAAGTAGTTATTTAATACTATTTCGGGTCTTCACACACAAATTTGATCACAGATTGAGCAAATACCATAACAATGAAGGACTTACGATCGCACAGTTGGTGCAGTTGCAACGGCAACTAACTACTGAACAACATGGCGGCGGGTCGTTTTGAACAATTCATTACCAGATCCAGTAATTGTGGTTCCTGACTTAGTTACATGTAATGTGCAAAAAGAGATGCTTTCCTAATATCCTTATTCTTGTCCAAAAGTGTGGTGGTCACAGTGAATGCACGCATGCGCCTTCCCCTGCTCAATATTCACCACATGCACAGGAGCGTTGACATCGGCGTGACACAGATTTCTTTGCGATGTCTAGACATTACTTTGAAGTATTTAGTGACCGTTCTCTATTAAAATAACTGTTTCTTAATTTATTTGTATTGATTTATTGACAGGAGTTTTGTATTTAAAGAAGTGCTTGAGCGTTTTGCTGCGAAAAGCAAGATATTTTATTTTCTCTTCAGAAGTACATAGATATTAAATCTTTACTCAAGTGTGTTGCGACATCATGACAAGTAACAGATGACAGAAGTCGCACATAGACTATCGCCGAGCAAATCAAAAATCCTACATCACACATGTGAAGTTTACATGCGAATAAACATGGATAGAAAATCCCAACAAACAACAGTCAACTCGAATGGTCGGAGGATCCCGTTTTTCTTAGGAAACTTTATTCTAGTCTTTACTAGGGTAAACCCTAGAGTCACCAACAGAGTAGTATGATCAAAAGTAAGTGTCTTTTTTTTAGTTGTCTCTCCATCTGTGATGACTCTAAATCTTGTTTATAAATCTAGTTAGTACAGTACGGAAGCATGCTGAAATAACCGAATATGTCAATGATATTTCACTTCATTGTTTGACTGCGAGCACCTTTACACAGATGATTAGTAATACCCATAGATTACAGCTGATAGCTTACGTAACAATTACTTCACACCTATTGAACACCTACTAAGGCTCCAGGTTCGATGACTAACAGAATCCTTGGGTATCGGATGCAACTGCTGCATACATTACACGTTACACTCGCATTATCCGCGGTGTTGCGCAGGCGCCGACGTCGCCATTGTTGTTGAACAATGCCCTGAACACCCACTGACACTTTCTGCACACGTGCACAAGGGCATTTGTGACTTAACGTGGCATCACTCCTTTTATTTAGTAGATTGTAAATAGGAGTCTGTGTAAAGCCTACTTTTCGCGTATTTATGTTGTGAGTCGGTCGGTAGCAGTCTTTTATTGTAGGATAGACCAACAATCGAGCAGATGGATCACTTGATGGTAAGCAATCGGCGCCGTCCACGGACAGCAGCAGCAGAGGTGTTACCTACAAGTTTTTTTCATTACATTCATCATATTCTATTCTAGCCGTCTCTCGTTCTAGTGTGACCTAAGCAAATGAGGATTAATTATCACTTGTAATGAATAAAAAAAGGTACTTCTTGCTTTATAGATTCCTGAAACTTTTTAATTTGCACACGGTTGGTGCGGTGGCTGGGCAACCGGCTGTCGCGCAACGTGTAACGGGTGCGATCCACAACTTGTTGTTTCGAGTCCGGGTGTCATGTGTATGTGAACTTGTATGTTTGTAGACGCACCAAAGACACAGGAAAAAATAAAAAAAACACCTATGGGGCAACGTTTAAAAAAATAGTGTAAAATAGGCATGACGTCACGTTAGTCACTTACAAATATTATGACCAAAAAGATGATGCAAGAAGGATATCCGCAATCCTGCGTTAAACAAGATACAGTAGTTATAAAGGATTTTTCAGTACTTAACCTTCAAATTAATTTGTTTTGAAAATAACAAGAACTTGACTAAGTGGTATATTGTGAGTCATACAAAAGTTTCTGTGAACTCGATTTTTATCATTGCACTGATTCAGATGTTTAGAAACCTATTAGTCCTAAGAGGAAATAAAAAGTTAACGCGTAAGTAGTTCTATTTATTATGTTGTTTTAAAGTGCTTATTGTGATATTTCATCCCCTGTTTATATTATAACTTTCATGAGACATACCAAATTAATTATTATGTTTTTCGGCTTACACGCTTCCCCTCTTTTACCGGGAAGGCATCGATAAGAAGTTGCGGACAACGCAAAAGGTTACAGGGACTCCGACTCAAAGAAGGTGAAGGAACGGGGTGGTTTTTAGTCAGTAAGAGTCTGACACTCCCTCTCGCCTCACCCAAGGCGGGAGAAGTCATTGGATGATATCCCACCTCAAAAAAAGAAGGCATCGATATGAACACATACACATAATACCTATTTACAACTTCGGAGAAAAAGTCAAACAACATGACATTAAAAACAAAATATTCTCGTGAACTTTAACACGTATAATGTAACAAATATAAAGTCAAGAATGTCAGTTACTTCATAACATAGTGCAGTCGCTCGCTGGTTGCATGTTTCGTCTAGCATCCATCGGTATGCGCAGAATGGCAGCACTGTAAAATTAATCTGCGCTATGTTGGCGGCCTTGGAGGCGTGACGTCATCAGGAAGCCTAGCCAGCGCCTATCACGAACTGGTTCAGGAATCTTGGACTTGCTTTTGCTTTGGCAAGCTTTGCTCCTGTATCTCTTGGGTTAGACTATGGGATACGATTAATTCTAAGGAGATTTGATACGAAAATTTCATAAATCGGTTATTTTAATAATACTTTAGGTAGTTGACACAAAAATAGAACTCGAACATTAAGGCTGTTTCTATATTAATTATAGCCATAACAATGTAATGTTAACATTTCTCTCTCTAGAGCCCTGACCGCCGCGCTTTTTTTGTCAGACTCTTTCTGACAAAAAACCACCCCTACTTTTGCTTTTCGATCTGGAGCCACGGTAACTCGCTAGGCACTCCGCAGCTCCGGGTACCGCCGCGTAGCTTGGATTTCTCCCGATACTGGTGGACCACTGCTTTTATATATTTAAATGTTATTTTTAAATTAAATATTAAATATGATTTAATCAAGTATTGAAAATAAATAAAAAAATAATGTAGAATACGATCCTTTGAAACTAAGAACAGGTAATTGCAGATTTTATAGCAGATGACTGATGAGGGAACTGTTTGTCAATAGTCAGCGGAAGATAGTTAATTGTAATTACAGCATCAGAAACTTCATTACAAATGTCATGCCGAACCTAAATACCACGAAACAGAACCATCTTACTGTTGCCAGCTTTAAAATTAATGTCAAAGATTAATACACTTAACCTTTTGGGGGAGAATAAAATATTTTTAATTGTTTTTTTATTAAAGAAGAATCTTACTCTCTAACTAATATTATAAATGCGAAAGTTTGTGTTTTTGTGTGTATGTTTGTTACTCAATCACGTCAAAACGGCTGAGAGGGTCGTGATGAAATTTTTAACACGGATAGATTGTGGTCTAAAATAGCACACAAGCTATTTTTTATCCTACAGGAACGAAATTAACGTAAGAAATTAAAGAAACAAGACAAATTGACAATATTCGAAAACAAACATTTTTAATCTTATTAATTTATTTGTTTTTCTTTATGTCTTGTACTCTTGTCATATCAACACGTTTCTTACTACTCGATACTGGGTAGGTTTACTAGGTACGATACCAAATCACTGATTAATAATGTCAACTTTATTCTAGCGTAAACTTTACTATGAAATAATTCTCCACAATTTTATAAAACCACAACTAAATATTATATACAAGATAAACATCTAATCAAACATCAAAAAACACATGACGAATGCAACACAGCATGTAAGGAGTGTTCGGATCACCGTGTCGAGTCTGTTTGGTGACATTAATCTGCGATGCGCCCCCCCGAAGTGGCGATTGCGTCACAAATGTCGGCATGGGCACACGTTGCGTAAAACCTTTTTAGCATGCCGTCTGCGAAGCTTTCTCGCTAAACATCAGATACGAAGAAGCACCCGAACGCTTTGTTATATTCCACGTAGGCAGAAAACAAAATGTCCTCATAGAGGGCGTGAAATCGACACAAAATTCTTTGTTTCCTCTGTTATAGGGTAACGAATGCGAGTGAACGACGTAACCCAGTCGGAGGTACCGTTGCGTCTGACTTTTTGAAAATCGAACTCGTTTTTTTTTTCTATTATGCCAATTATTTTTACTGGATTTTTTTTTTGTTTTAGGAACAAATCATGCTCCTGTATTTAAAAAAGGAGTGTTTATATAGAGTTGCATATAGTAAACATTAGTTTAATACACAGGGCACAGTTCCAGATTTTGTGCTATTAGGTACTAGAAATTTAAGAAAATCAGAAAGCAATTTTTCATACTTCTAACCCAGTTTTACTGTAGTCGCGTTTGTCACTACTCCACGAGGCAGGCATAAACACTCCAATAATCGAAAATAGCACAGAATTCATGATTAGTCATGAGTTAGGAATGTTAAGCCTAATTAGTTTGATTATAAACTCTATTTAATATAAGTCAAGGTTCATTTATGTAATCAGGTCACCTCGGTAGGTGTGAATTGGAATTACAAGACCTGTTCTCGAAACTAGAGCCTCGATGGAAAATTGATTTTGGCTCTGTTTTATGACTGCCTCTGGCTAGTTATAATTACTTAAGCATATAGTAATTTTGAATATTTTTCATTCTACTATTTGCCAGGTGTATATTGCATTATATGCAGCGGGGTAACGGCAGAGTATATTTGTTACCTTCCCTACTCTTCCTACGAGTGTCGGATGAGTCGAGTATGAGTCTACATTTTTTATAGATATTGGGCACCATTGCTCTCTGATAAGCCTCTTTTTTGAGGGGGAAAATCATCACATGACTTCATTCATCTTAGGTGGGGTGACTCCGGTTAAGCCGGAACATTGGTGTCGAAGCGTGGCTTTCGCACACTTAAAAAATATTTCAATTTACGCGTGTATCGTGTTTTTTATTCGTAATGTATAATGTAATGTCTTGTCTTGTCAATGTAATGTCTTCAAAACATTATAACTTAAAATCGTCCATTAATATGTAATTATGTATGTTCGTCTGTCTGTCAAAACTTTTAACAAACAAAGACTGACATCGCGTCGACAACTGTCAATTGTTTTTGAAATACAATATTAATAGTGATCAAATACTTTACTTCTAAATAACTCTTTGTCAACGTCATAAGTGCTATGATTGGGTGTCTTGTGTTCGATTTTTAGGTTAGATAAAGTGTTTATTTTGGTTTTCGATTTTGATTTTATTGATGTCATCACAATCACACAACCACAAAACGTCCTCTGGTGAACATAGCATAGGTTTCTCCAATGACGGTTGTAAGCGACTGGGTCCAGTGGCTCCCTTTACCTTTAAAACATAGCAGTATATTTTTAATCCTCGTATATTTTTCACCAATTGCTGACAAAACAAATCAAGTCTATGACATACTTACACCGGTCGCTATGCCATACGTTTTCATTTTAAGTACCGAAGAATACATTTGTTCGACCTGGGAACCGCAACCACGACACAGGAGAGAATCCTAATGGGGTAAACCTCAATTTTAAAGAATAAAAAAGGACAACATACGACAACACATGAATGGCAATTAAAATACGGTACTTTTTCAAAAGGTATACGATAGTGTGAACACGTCTGTATATGTTCTAACATTGCATGTATTATGTAAAAGTCATACGTATGCTGTGGACACAAATCAGTATCGACTGTAGTCAAATGGTCACCGACCTTTGTCAATTTCGTGACTATCAAGGAACTGTTTAGCAACAACGATTTTATTTTAATTGATTGGTATTTCAGTATATTATCGATTATATTTAAATTGACTATATTATATATGTTTTGCTGTTTGATCTAGGTAATTAAATATTAGGTATTGATTAAATCAAGAAATGATTTCTTTGTTTGAAGATATGTCTGAAATTGCTTGTCTAATTCCATGAATAGTAGATGCTCTGAAAGCTATTAAAACCAATAAATAACATAATAACAAAAAGTTAGACTATTTTTAAGTTTTTATTCTGGACGATCCGACATTTGCTAAAGGACTGCTCAGGGAGTTTGCTTTACATTTAATGAGATCGAAACGAGACTACGTTCGGTGATTGGCAGGCTCCAATGAACCAACCAATCAAAGCGCCGAACGCACTCGTCTTTAAACGTAAAGCAGACTCTTACTAAGGCCCCAAATCACACCTACCAATCGTGTCGTCCGCGTAGCGTATAGTATATAAAAACACACTTTTGAAAACTTTCGTCGAGTTTCCGTGGGTGAGATACTATCGATGTCGCTATACTGAATACTAATGTTCATCTGTACGTATGGATTCAATACAATGGGCCAACATGTTGCATAACAAGCCTATCTTGTAACGAACTTGTTGGAATTTGAAACGAGCCACTGATTATTCAATTTAAAGGAAAAACACTGAATGTGTGGCATCTGATGGGTTTATTGATCTCTTATTTTTGTTGTTGACTTTTGTTACAGCATGTCTCATAATGTCACGTCTTCTAATCCCCGAACAGTTAAGCAGAGGTATAAATACATATATCATATACAATACCCATTGCAGTCTATTGCGCACTGGCCACAATTGTAGACTCCGTTGTATTTTGCTATTGCTTCGTTGACCCGGTGGTCGCAAGTGCGACTGCTGATAATGGGGTCTTGGATTCGATTGTCAGGTTTGGCACAGTACAGCTGGGCCTCTTTTAGTTTTTCTAAAATTTTTCAGTAGTAGCACGGTGTCTGGCACACACACACACAACGTCACGCCTTTTATCCCCGAAGGGGTAGGCAGAGGTGACATTACGGCGTCTGGCATTGTGCCCAATATATGGCAATAGGCTCATATAGCTACTAAATGGAACCAATAACACAAATAGTGAAAAATTATGTACATTTTAGTGCACCTCTGCGTCATCTAACATCTCTAATCATACTTTTCTTGACCCGAGTGGCTTAAACCCAGTGACCAACGAAGTATGGTTTTAACAGTTTCATATTAAGTTCTTTGATTGAAAAGACATTCATCTGATTTTTTTAAAACTATGTAGATATTTTATTACAAAATAATATTTGAAAAAAAATTTAAAAATAGTTTATAGTTCAAGCTGCCAAGTGAAGATGAGAGAGTGTTACCATCACATCACATTTGTACATGTGCAACACTAAAATCGTGATATTTATGCAATGTACCACGAATTGCAAAATATTACAGAATCACTTTCGTCATACATATGAACCGAAACGTATATTTTAGGTTACATATTGATAAATGGCACATTTGATAGTATGTTTACTAATGTTTTACATTTAAATATTAATTATGAAACAAACTCTGAAGATACATCTTGTTTATTTAATTTAGAGTTTTGTTTTTAGACATTTAATGATTACTTATACTATTCCTTAGTAACGAATTTGTCCCAAAAACAATTGCTAAGGACTAGGTTAAGTGTAACTATTATATGACTCCGAGTACGGGGGTTAATGTATTTTTAAAATTATTGTTTTGGCTGATTTTTTATATATCCATAAAGATTGTAAAATAATTTAACTGTTAATAAAAATACAAAACATCTAACTTCCCGCCGATGTCTGAAAAAATTAAAAGAGGATAAAAATTGACAGTTATCGTAGTCAACAGAAAATAACAGTTCGTTAAAAGCAGAAAAAACGTATTCTTATTCAGAGCGTGATTCTAAAACCGATTATCAAAAAAACTATTTCAACGAACAAACATACCTACACAACCCAGTAACACGTAATATTCACGCAAACTTCAAGCAGTAATTCAATATAACTAACATAAATGTTTATTTTAATGATCCCCTTCAAAATGAACGTGAGATTAGAGCCTGTCGAACCAAACAACCCGTCTAATATTGCACACTACAACATATAATTATAATAAATCATTTGATGCGCAACTTTGCACTATCGCGGAGACGCCGCGGAACTAGCACCTTTCTCCCGACTCAAGAGACTTCGCGAATCAACTCGAGAATCGTCGAACCGATCCGAAACACCACTAGAATATTCACGAGTAGTTAATTCAAATTCGCCATTCGAGAAAGTGATTTATCAACAAAACATCGATGCATTTTACGTGAAATAATGTCGCATATCCTGTTTTTTATTTAATTTTGAATAGGCTTTTGTTTCATCACCGGTGACATAACGTTCGCACTTACGCGAATGTTATGTGCTTGCAAATTTCTTTTTATTAAGGCATGCAGGCTGTGGGTTTCCGGTTTTGCTGTTAAACTGGTCGTATAAATTGCCTATGTGTGCTTTACGAGAATAATTATTAGACACGACAAGATATGACTACAGACTCGTGAATGTTACTTAGTATTTATGTTCGGTCATTGTCACGGGGTGTAGCTAACTATTACGTCTTTTATGCTTGCATTCAATTTATTAACTTAATAGAGGTTGAGTCATCCATGAGTCATAATCACCAATTTACGAAAAACGCCTACACGCGTACTTCATCGTCCTTTGGAATGTCTTGCCATGATATTTGCCAACTGCCTTCTGGATAGATTCCAAGCTGACATGAGATTGATAGCCGTTCTAACACAAACTGATTCGATGCCACGAGCGCACGATTATCCGACTTATTGTGGCTATTTGATTCAAATTCAAAGGATGGACGTGGAATTTTAATGATGCTGGAAAGGATGGAGAGAAAAAGTTCACAAGACAAGGTTATGTAAGTGGAAACTTTGCATTTAAATAGATTATTCTATTGAATACTTATATACATTGTGACAGAGATTTATTATGTGTTGGTTATAAATCAACTTAATAATGTTTTGTTGCGACCTGCATCCAGGGGCTCCCTGGCGGCATATTTGGTAGTCATTGGAGGAGGCCTGTGTTCAACAGTGGACGTCTTATGACTGATATGATGATTATGATGAATCTTTTGAATTTTCTATTATCTCGGTTCTAGAGTAATTAACAAAATAAGATTAGTGCCTCATTCATTAAGTTTCTATTATTTTATCTGATAGATAATTTGATGCATTTTCTATACGAAATGAGTCAAAATATATTATGATTAAAACAGCCGTAATTAAGGTGACACAATCCCGTGAAGGTAAATTGCGTGTAAAACAAATTTAAGTTATCACATATAAGAATCATGACTGTACAGTTTGTTTTTGGGTTTTTTGATTTGGTAATTCTCTGCTTCAAGTGTGAGAGTGACTTATGCATTTATTCTGGCGATAGCTGTACTTGTATGAGTCACTTACAAGGTAAAGCTGTTATTATACAAATTCAAATATTTACACTGATGTTAGATGTTGAAAGTGTCCGGTAAGAAATCTAGAATCTTACGTAAACTTGTTTAAAAATAATATTGAGTTAAATTTTATAGCATTGCATTGAGTCTGAATTTCTGCTTTCTACAATAGAAATTATAAATAATGACTGATGTTTTCGGGGCAGGCTAAAAAAGGATGCAAAACGCGTGAGGGAACGAACCTCCTTCCGACTCAGCCGTCGCGAGAGATACTTCAGGCTTCGGGAATCGCGCGATGATTTACGGCCACGATAAGTGCGGGTCTGCGGACGGCGAGCAAGGGTGGCTCGCCGCCTGACCAGAAACAGACCCGAGCGTAACGCGCGTAGCGTTCCGCGCGCGCCTCAAAAAGCCATCAGACTACCACAGATGGGGCCCAATAGGGTGATACCTGATCCTCTGGCTCGAAAACAGAAGTAGGAATGGGGTGGTTTTCAGTCAGTAAGAGCCTGACACTCCCTCTCGTCTTCCCCAAGACGGGAGAAGTCATTGGATAATTCTACCTCCTGCCAGAATCTTGTCAATTCATGTTTCTCGTTTACTCCCGTCTACCCTACTGGGAGACGTTGCGATATACAGATTAAAATAGTCGTCATCCACCATGACTGTAATTGATTGATGAACTTTAAAGGCCGGTAACGCACCTATGAATCCACTAGGGTGTGCATAAGCGGTGTTAAGCGCTTACCATCAGGTGACACGTCTGCTCGTTTGCCTCCTATTCCATAAACAAAACACTTGAATCTTTTCAGCTGTGGTCGCGAGATGGTCGCCGTGCGGTCGCGAGACGGTCGCCTAGAGTGAAAAGGTTATGACAACCCGTATAACGCAGATGAGATCCATAAGTAAACTGTCACGGGCAGTTGCTGTTGAAGCACTTATTACATAATTAGTTTTAGTGTTTTATAGTATTATTTCACGCTATGCGAAGCGTACAACATTTTGCTAGTAGGTAAACAGCTGTGGATGGTTCTAAAATTTCATTAGAAAGTCTCACAGCTTGTTAATTAAGATAATCACGATACTTTTGTATCGTTACTACAAGAGTTTACGTTTTTTGTTATATTTTATGTGCAGTTTGAAGTTGTGGCTTACCTAATAAGTAATGCTCGTATATACCCCTTCGGGGATAAAGAGTGTGAAGATATTTATTAATTTTATTTATTATAAACATAATAAAATAGTGGTCATTTAGCACTTTGATTGGGTTTATCTTATATACAAACAAAAAGTGAAAACTAAAAAGCAAATAATGACTATTATAAGTACTCATATATTAACCACCCTCTGATATCATATCAGAATCCCCCTTTTTTGAAGTCGGTAAAAATGCGTTCGATAGGTATTAGGTACCTATATAAATTACGAGGCGTAATTCAACCATGGTAAGCTAGTTGCAATGCGCCTGTAACCTTACAGGGGCAAAGACAAACGAATAAGTTTCAAAATTGAAAAAAGATCCTCAATAACTCTAATATTCGAGACTCTGCTCGTCCCAATTTGAATTTAGATCACCCCAGTAGGTGAACCAATAAAAAAAGTATCACATAGTCAATAGCGGTAATAGTGTCAATTGCTCCGCGGTACCCTTACATAGCGTGGCCGAGTTAGTTAGACAATGTGTGTGCCACATCGCCCTCCCATTGGGCAAAATGTCATAGTTATATCAGAATAGTATAACGGAAGTGGTGTGTGTGGTGCCTTACAATTGAGGTGCACTTGACCTGACACTAACGGTGTTCGGTAGCATTTTGATTTTGATCCAGTTACAATGCTGCTACTGGTGTAGTTGTTGGTCTACTTGTCAAAGGTGGTCAAGAAGTAAGGGGTGTTAATTCATGGGCAAGGGATTATTGGGAGTTTTACGGTTTTCGAACGTATTACGCACAGAGTCTATAGCATGGTGTTCAGTATATGGTTATTGAAATATATGTATATCATCATTGAAAGAGGACTCTTAATATAAATTACCAAAATTAACTGTTGAGTTTAATAAACGCTTTGATTTCTTATGGAATAGAGGTCAAACGAGCAGTCGTATCGCCTGATGATAAGCGATCAGCGGCGCCCGCAACACGGGAGGACACGTGTTTTGTCAGCCTTTTAAAAAGGAATATCCTCTTTTCTTGAAGGCCGTATCGGTTCGGAAATACCGCCGACGATAGCTCATTTTAAAGTTATACTGTGCGAGGCAGAAAGTTTTATGAAAAACGCACAGTTGTGGCCTGCAAACAATCTATTGGTATATCATCTGAATATTTTAGTGTTAAAAAACGTCGTTTAAAATGTTTACTCATTGAAAATTTGTATAGTCTACTAATACTTACGGTAACTGAAACCTGACAATGCAGTTGCCACGCAATTCAGTTCCATAAACCGGGTTTATCACAAATAATGAACCTATCAATCAACCTGCCAGGCTTCTGACGACATCAGGATACGTCATCTCAGTAACAGTACCATTATACCTCTTGTTGACCACTCAAAAACTGACAAAACTAGGTGAACATTGTCTTCAAACATGGTCTATTTAAAAAACTATACACAGAAACAAATCCTTTTGTAACTACAAACAGAACAAAACGTACCGACACACGTACGTACCATTCATTATTACATTTCTAACGGTCTGCGTCTACGTAAAATCGGGTGACATTATTGTCCGCCATATTTTTCATATGTAAAGCAATTTATGGGACCTTGGACTGTGCATACATATTCAGTGACGCTCCGAATTTCACAGAGGTCCAACCGTGTATTGATTCCACGCGTGTTGCCATATACCGTTAGCTAATCGAAAATATTCGTATGGCATTTAATGAGTTGCGCAGTCGAGCTTTTTGGTTTGTTAATCATGAATTTTTCAAGATATTATTATTTATAGTATAGATAGTATTTAACATGTTGAGCTGTCGTAGAATTTGGCAGATGACGATTTGTTTAGTCTGTTATAGGTGTGCAGATATTTCTTTGCCTGTCCACTTAAACCTTTTTTGGAAATATCAACTGTCATTTGTGGAATTGAGGCTTGCTGTCGTCGGTATCACTTGGTATTAAAGATTTAAAGTTTCTAAGAATAAATTGTAGTGTAAAAGTTTACACGTGAACACTACTACACTCTTTGGTAATTTTCAAAATTTCATAATCCATTGGACGATATTTTTTTGCGAACATAAAGAAGTCAGGTGCAGGATAAACACGATTGATCGTTTAAGGCACATACTCGTATGTATTAACACTATCTATATAAAAAGTTATTTGTGCTAACACAGATAGTAGAACATTAAAAAAGATAGCATAATTCATAACCCTCAGTAGTGAAACAAACGATACAAAGAAGAAGACTAAGTTTGTAGAACTTTCGGTTTTTACCCGACAGCGCCAGAAGGAGGGTTATGTTTTTTAATGGAATAGGTTGGCAAGTAAGCATACGGATAACCTGATGGTAAGCATTCAGCGCTGCCCATGGACACCCGCATTACCAGATGAGTTACAAGTGCATGCGTGCTAGCCTTTTAGGGGTCAGAGATTTTGGGATTAGAGAAATTGGGCAGAGGAAGATTAAGCCTCTGTTGATTTATTGCGGTTAATCTACCCTAACGTAATACATGAAACACTAGACAATGTTAAAAAAGAAATAAAACAAAGATGTTTTATTCCTTTTAGTATGTCATACAAACTCTGTCCTCTTGACATACAAAAGCCGATTTCATACATCGATGTTCTTCAATAGAGAGTTACATATATAGATACATAATATAATATTATGTACATAGTTTCAGAACCAAACTGCAATACTCTGTGAACCGATTGTTAAGTAGGATGTGTTAATAAAATGCATATAACGATAGCATTGCACATTGTATGTGAATACACATTATTATACACAATGACATTGCGATATTTTTTCAATATAACTAATTTTACGGTTAATAGAGTGCAAATTACTGTAACATTTGGTAATCGTATAATATAATACGATTAAATTGATTAATCGTACTTTTGTTGCGCTTTTATTTATTTATTTGATCATTATGAGTTTATTAGTGGTTTTGCTAAATGATGTTCAATTTCATACTTACATTTCAATTTCTTAGTCAAGTGTCCAATTGTCCAATTGTAAAGAATGGTATTTAAATATGTTTAATATTTGCACTTATTATTACAACATTTTAGTAACACCTCCTCTCTCCCGAGTTATTTTGCATGAGGTGTTCCCTCAATTAAGTAACTCTTAGCTGAGAGATAGTTGGTGAAAATGGTGTGATTATCTTGTACTATTATTATACCTACTTACTATTATATAAAGCTGAAAAGTTTTTTTTATTGTTTGAACTACTGGTCCGATTTGAAAAATTGTTTTTGTGTTGGGTAGTCCATTTATCCTTTGATAGGCTATAAAAATCACGCTACGATCGAATGGGGCCGAGCAGCAGTAGAAATTGAAGTATTTTAAGGAAAAGGGGCAAACAACAGCCCTGTGTTAGGTATTAATTTAATTCTTATTACATACTCTTTTTCAGGGAATAAATGGTGTCATTTTATACAATATCTTATTATACGAAAAAGTGGTTGATCTTTTCACCTTGATCAGTCTTTTAATTTATATGATAAACATCTTAGCGTTATTTATAGTAATCTAAGCATTAATTAATTAATGTCGCGAAGAGAAAGTACGTATTGTCCATTCTACGATAGGTCAAAATAAATCACTATAATTAGATACAAGGATTTAAAAGTATATTCGTACCTTAAATTTGTCAAAGAATTGTGTTAAAAGAGAGATTGTCTCGCTTTTCCAGTCCCAATCCTCCGATCCTTAAATGCCTAACTACTAAAAGGCTAGCAACGTGCTTTTAACTCCTTTGGTGTTGCGGTTTCGGGCGTAGAAGGGCCATGCCGATTACTTGCCCTCAGGCAACCCGTCTGCTCGTTTACCGGCCTATTCCATAAGAAAGACATACAAGTACCTTTTGTAAGTACCAACAGACATTTTTAAAACACTGTTAAGAAAAATCAATCTCTCCCATCAATCAAATAAGTTACGTAACCAATATTAATTGAAAGTACTTTTAATTGTTTCACGCATGAAACAATCAAATGAGAGAAATGCTTACGTACTATTACATTCGACCTTAGTTTACGTAATGCTAGGAGTGAAAGCTCATCACGAACTGCAGCCTACAATTTACCGTGTATAACGACAGTAAATCTAACTTGTAAGTACGCCTTTGATACCCGAAAGGGTAGGCAGAGATGCATATTACGGCACGTAATGCCATTTGATAATGTGCACCCATTTTTATCATTTGTGTTATAACTCCCATGTAATAAGTCGTGACCCTTTTGCTATATAGGTAGGTACTGGGTACAGGGTTCTAAACTCAAAATTTTCGAAAAACCGAAAAATGTCCAAAATACTTTGCCCGACCCAGAAAATGCGAGTCCAGTGGTTTTTCGAACATAGGAAATAAATAACAATATTTTTTCCGGTACGGAAATCGAATCGGAAATTACTTATCTGGCTCTTCTACAAAATATTAAACACTTCGTTTTGAAATGGGAAAGAGCCGGCTTGAGCTATTTCATAACAAAAATAAACACAGGTCCATACAACAAGGCTATATTAAAATACATTTAAAGGTGATATACGATAAAAAGGTAATATAGGTAATGAATTAGTAAATTGAAGAGTGAATTTCCTCAAAATGACCTTGAATTTACCATTCACGCTTATGATGATTAAACTAAAGAGATCGTTAAAGAGAATGCATTAATGATATTCATTTAATCGTTTGACGACCACCCACATATTCATCTTTTTATGTACGCAACGTAACATCTGGTCGGTTCATTTAGCGATAAAATAGTTGTAATTTTCTTCTTGATTAATACAATAAAAAGAACATAAATATTTTTTATAAAGTAGTCATGCCGAATTTCCTTTACTGCACACACAGTTTGCATGGTGGGGTTGAAGATGCATGCACACTATCAATATCTGACATGGTCGACCGCTAGAGTAAAAGTTACTTAACTTTTTTACTTTCTTTTATTATCCATCTTTATTTCCATTTTGTTTTTCTGTCATCAATTGATCATATATTCAAGATCCCTAACCACCTTACTCAGAGTCATTTAATGGTTACTTAACCCTGTTCTTAGCAATTGTTTTCTATAAAAAGTCGTTAACAAAGGAATAGTTTAAGTAATCATGAAATGTCTCTAAGTGTGGCAGTAATACGCTCAAGTAAATCCATCGCATCGTAGGCTCTCCTACTATCTTGCAGTATACCAACCTAGCACACTTGATCATGATACCCAGTGGTCCCCATGTAGTTCAGGCCGCTATGGTAATCGAGATGCAGCGTTCAAGGTGGACAGCCAATCGAAGGTGCCGCTGTCACCTGATATATCAACGCAAGGTTCACCAGAGCTGGTTTTTATTTTCGCTATGCTAAATTGCGAACAGGTTTATATATAGATTTTTAAATAGGTTGAGCGGTTGGGTGTCTCACTGCTGAGTTGGAGGTCTCGATGTCCCATTGTGATTCTACTATTCGTTGTGACGACAGAATAGGACATCGAATAGTATCATATTTTGTTTACAATTTTTAATTGTTCACATGATTAAACCTGGTTACCCAAAATTTAAGTAACACACAGTAAATATAAATTTTATAAACTGACATTGTCACTATTACTAGTAACCATGTTAGTTTATACGATATTACTATCATTAGAACCTAAAATGGGATATTTACCATAAATATCAAGATACAGGATTATCCTAGTTTGGGGGCTACCAATACACTTGATGACAACGCCAAATCCAAACAAATTGTGATATAGTATAAGACCACGATGATTGTGAAGTTCATTAATAAATTATTCTTATAAATTATATCGTGATCATGGAGCTTGCAACAGTGCCGAAATATCGGAAACTCACAAAAATTAATAAACATGGTAAATATCCCATTTTAAGTTCTAATGAAAACACATAGTAACTGTTAAAACTACAAATAAACTAAAACAACGTTTCATTATTCTTCATAATATGCGCAGGCGTCAGTCATTTAGAAGAATTATGATAGCGCACGATTACCGAATTTCACGCAACGGTCAACCCACGCGTGGTAGGCTCAGGAGTTGCATAATATTCAAATATTTGCGTGTCACTCAATTTTATGACATAACACGATGAACAGTGAACTTCTATTCAAATGACGACCTCGATTTACGGAAGTGTGAAGTTTTGATTTAAGTGTTACACGTGTTTTAAAAAGGGTTTTAGGTGGTTTATTGAAGGCTGTCATGAGACTCAAATTATAATTAATGAAAAGTGGATGTTTGATGTGACTTATCTCTGCTTACCTCAATTGATAGTACAGGAATACCTCTAGGTATTCCTCATATTTTAATCTGACGCGTTTGAGTAACTACCGAAATCTGGGCTCCCCTTCTATTGCAAATCGGATTTTATTGATTCTTAAAATAATATTATTTATCAGACACGCAAGCTATTCTTTTAGCAAATTTGTTACAAAAAAATCACAACAAAATATAATTTATCGTTGACGTAACAAAGAATATTAATTAAATAAGTATTTTATGACCTATAGTTATTATACGAAGGAGGTTTAAACACAGGTTTGTAGCACGTATTAACTATAATCTGCAGATGACCTGATATCCTTGATGATTGCCAACAAAAACGCATCGGACCTACTTCAGGATTAATTACGTCTCGCAAGATATGCATTTTAAACCCAACCTTGACCAAGATGAGTTTTTGAACTAAAGACCTTAACATTAAGGGCTTATAAGTTATATTTTATTGCAGCATTTAAATCTTCCTTTATAGGTGGTTTGAAAAAAAGATCTGTATCTTTCAAACTATTGTTGGTATTTCATGGAGCCTAGTTACAGTTGCTTTCTTCGCGTTCAAAGGAGAGAACACAAGAATCGGTTAAAAGGAGCTGTGCGAGGAAGATGCGGCCCTCGAGTATGCGATGTATCGATAGTACGGAAGCCATCTATAGCACATATCCACAGCACGCAAGCACGCATCCATATCACAAATCCACAGCACGCATCCATAACACACATCTTTCCATATAATGAATAAAGCTTAGCTGAGTCCATCCACACCAGTCCTAAGCTATGTGTACCAATGAATATGATTGGTGGAAGCCAAACGCATCTATAGCAACGTAGCACAGCTATAATAAAAAAAACACAAATAAAACAACAAGAAAACAAACAAAAACAAGTTTTATTTCTAAAAACTTAAACACTAACTCTAAAATGACTAGATTAAAATTTTGGTTGTTTTATTTTAAATTATGCATATTTATATATAATACCTAAGCTCATTTACACTAGACCTTCAGAATAAAATTATAATCACTGTAAGTATTATGTATGCAATGACGTATGTTAATCAAAATCGCAGGAACACTTGTATAGAAGGTAGACTGAATTTGAAGAGTGATAAGGTCAGTGGAACAAATGTAGGAAGTACTGAGCTACTCGTATATCGGTCACATAAATCTAAACACGTTTAGATGCGACTATGCTAGTATTATAAAAAGTCAAAATTATTTATTTCAAATAGACCGGGAAGACACTTTTGAATGTCAAAGCAAATATAAAGAAAACAAAATGTCTGTCTGTCGGTCAGTCTGTCTGCTGAAGCTATTTGCTCGTTCCAAAGTGTAGATTCCTATGGAGAAGAACGAGCAAAAAACTCCATAGGTTACTTTTTCAATCAGTTACGTAAGTTAGTTATACTACATGTTCTAAGTTGAGTAGGTATTCTTAGTAAATCGTTGTTGACTACATCTTACCTCCGTACTCAGAGTAATTTAATGGTTATTTTTGGTTTGGTTTAACTCACATCACACATCAGCCTATAAGTGGCCACTGTTGACCAAAGGTCTCTTCTCGGAGAGGGTTTGAGCATTCGTTCGATCCGAAAGGGAGTGTTCGGACACTCTGTACGGGGTGTTCATGTACACCCCGTTCCTACTATTGCTTTTCGAGCCGGAGCCCCGGTAAACCCGCTAAGTAGTCCGGAGCTCCGGTTTATTATCATACTTGGAGACGACAAAGGTATATTATCCTCATACTATGACCTCAATTTAAATGATGTAAGACCATGTAATAATATTTGTTTGTTGAAGAATTTCTCCGAAGCTATACAAAGTCTGCCTACGACCATTAGAGAAATCCGGTCGTAAGGTTTTTAGGTTACTCTAACTTGGCCCGAGGCTTCGGTTTGTAAACCTGAATATTAAGTAACACATTACAAGAATGAATCAATTCTCGGGTCGTAGGTTTTTGAATTAATATTTTTAAAGAGTATCCTACGGAGATTCTTGCCCGTTGTTCTACATAGGAATTAGCATTTTGGAACGAGCAAATAGCTTCTTTAGAGGACTGACAGACAGAGATTTACTATCTTATATCGCGATTATACAGTGACTTTTACTAAAGAAATATTCAATAACATAAACAAACAAACATAACGTCTTCCCTTTTTATTCCTTTTGTTTCGGGAGAGATTAAGCGCAGTTAAATAATTTAACATTCATATTTCTCCAGTACTGTAGTGACTCCTATGTAATAAGTAAGAAGATCGCTATACACCGGTTACAATTCCAACTGCGTGCTATTATTGAAATCGAATCCAAAATTCCCAGTTCGACAGCCTGTTTAATAAAATATTTCTAGTGATAAATTTGCTTTACGTTCATAAAACATTTATATTTTACAACTATTTTTGTAATAATGATTTCAAATACTAATAAATAAATAAACAATCATGCATCATCAATTTACACCTCGTACAAATAAAATTGTCGATGATTCAACGGTTGAATTACGAAATTCCATACATTTCCTGATTACAAGGAAGTTATTTAAAAAATTGATTGATGTTAATAAATAGGTAGATAAGTAGTATTTACATACATCATTAACTGTTCGGTGCTGACTGCCTCGGTGGTTGAGTGGCCACAAGTGCGACTGTCGAACATGCGTAGTGGTGGTCTTGTAAATAATATAACTGATAAATTGTGCCTGGTTTTTAGTAAGAATTTTAAAGACGATAAGCTCAACTATACTTATAAGAGGTATATAGCAATAGGTCTAGTAACGAGAAGTCTGGAATTTGACTATTGGCTACCCTTTTTTTAGGGGGAAAATCATCAAATGACTTCTGTCTGCCTTGGGCGAGGCGAAGGGAATGTCAGACCTTACTAACCAAAAACCACCCCGTTCCTACTCCTGCCTTTCTAGCTGGAGTCTTGGTAACCCGTTAGGCAGCCGTTCCCCAGCGAGTACTACGATGGTAAAATTGGCGAGCCAAATTATGTAATGAGTGTACCTACTAATTTACTTTTTATTTTTTACCTACTTAATTAGAAAACACAGCCATATCCATTTCACTAGATCTTAAAATAATGGAAGAAGAAATACTAAATTTAAATGCAACGACCCAGACATTAATGTATAAGTGAGTTACACAGAGATGAGAAATAATTTATGATTACCTTTATGGTAGTTAAATTTTTCGTCAAATATTTAGCTTATACTAAATATTGTCAAAATTAATTTAAAATCTCACTCTTTCTACTAATCCGTATCTATTCATGGAGTCCACATGTAACAATTTAATGGAATGTTCTCAAAATTGAAGTGGTATGAATATTAATCTTTATACTTATTAAAATAATCTAATATTTTGGCATAAACTAGTTCAGGAGCGTTGTAACCCCAAACATGGTTATGATGACTCCAGTAAGATTCTGGCACTAGATAATTTTCTACTAAATTTGGCAACTTTGACGCTAAAATGTTAACGTCTTTTAGCGAAGACAACATATCACTTTCGGCACTAACTAGCACAATCGGTGAGGATATTCTAGAAACATTGTATTGTGGGGGTCTGCGAGACCCATACCGCTCCAAATTTCCAGAAACACCCTCATCATAACGTTGAAAATTCCCACTTAAAACCAGCTGAGCAAAATGAGCTAAATTCTTTATTGACGTCCCACTGAACAAATGGGCCATAGCCACCGATATATCTTTCAATGGAATGGTTCCTTGCTTGTAACCAGTTGTTAATGAAAGTCCAAAATCACAAAAATTAGGAGCCAACACACACAAGTACTCAACCACAAAGTGTACGAGGTGCTCTCTACCGAATATCTCATTCAATCCCGCATTGTCTATAAAGGCTTTTATCGCGATGTGATTCTGTGCAAGTAAACGTGCTACAGGGTTTTCAAAATTCTTCATCCAGGCGACAGGACCTAACATGACGGCAAGCCTAACCTTATCATTGTACTCTGGTCGCAAAGAGCCCATAACAAAGTAATTAGTGCTACCTTGAGAATGTCCAACGTAGAATAACTTGGAATGTCCAGTGGAGCGGAGTATGTAATCGATAATAGCGGGTACGTCGAAGCGTCCATGTTCGTCAAATGTGTAGTTCCAGTAATCTGGATCTGTATTGGGGTCAAGTTTAACATGTCTTCTGGCATAAAAGTTGCCCCTGTGGTTCCCTGCCCACACGTCATAGCAGTTGCTAGCCAGAACGTAGCCCAAACCTGTTTTTGTTCCTGTAAGCACCCACATGTCTGCCGTATCAAAGATTCCATGCAACAAAAACACTGGATAAGATTTAGCCGAGTCACTGCACTTTGGTAATATTCGAAACACATCCAAGAGGTATCCATCGTCGGTTGTCACTGTGTGTACTTCAGTGGGATACCCGTACTTGTCGGTTAGTTCTGTGAAGTTTAGGTATACATCCTCGTTGAACCCCAGGGCCTTCTTGAACGCTCGTTTCTGAGGCAGGGAATACGATACGAGCCTAGTCGGCCGAAACGCGGGCCTTGATGTGTCGGTGTGGAGGATATATAGTGTCAGGAGCAAAAAAAGGATCGTACATGTGACTGAATGCTGCTCCATCTTGATTCTTGTAGCGCGGAAAGTTTAACAACGTATGTTTTCATTGTAAACCAGTATCCAGTTTTATAACATTCGATTGACCTTACAGGAAGGTCTTGAAGATAACTACGCAGGCGTATAAAAAAATTAAAGAATATTTATAGAGATGATACTGATGTTTTTATAACGATAGATCAGCATACAATGTGACGATTTAGTGATGTGAACGTTTAAATTGCTCTTGTGAACTTCCTTGCATAGTTGCCATTTTTTTTTTCATTTTCTTGATTTGACTTGTGTATGATAAAACATGAACTTGTCTTAATAAAACTGCATTTAACAGTGACCTTAAATTACGAGCTCTTTCCAGGAAATGGACTTGAGTCATTAATTTTTGTTTTTGCAAATCCGTTGTCGATTGACAATCTCTGTGGACCGACTGTTTTGACGACCATTAACCATGAATGGGTGTATTTTATTTTGCGTTATTTTATATTTATTAATATTATTTTAATTAGAAAAACAATACAATGCTGGAACAGGAACACTCGCTATTTTGTTTATAATATCTGCATTTAAAATTTTCACGGTCAAGCACTATGGCATTTAATTTGTAGAATACATTTTTTGCTGACCTTCAGCATAAATACTTTACCAATATTATATAATGATGAGGAACTGATTGCGCGTTACTGTATCTGATGTATAAAGTTTCGTGCTAGTGTGTTTGAACTGTAGTTAGAGCCGAATTTTCATACACGTACATACATGCGTATCGTGGGTACAATTTCTGTGCGTATTGTACCCTGTTATCTTAAAAGGTGAGGTTATACGAGGTATCACGATGGTGAGTGATCAGCATCGCTCATAAATTATCAGAGCAGTTACAAGTTCATTGCCGACCTTTCTTTTGTTTTTCGTAACTTCTGAATGGAAGAATATTGATAGGTTACGTACGTTACTTGCTGTCATAACATTTAGCTTGTGTAGGAATGGTGTTTTTGTTCTAAATGATATTGCCGACTTGAACGGTATCATTAGTGCGAGTTTCCTTTACGTTTAAAATAATCGAAATGGGAGTGCGTTTGGCGCTCTGATTAGCTGGCTCGGATAAACCAACCAATGAGTACAGAACTGGATGATCAAATGATCCAGACCAATCAATCACAGTCGACACTCATCATCATCATTATAAATATTAACCACAAGTTGTCAGCTGCTGATAACATTTCTACTCCAATGACAATGACTCCCTGCATCCTTGATAATCACATAAAAATATATAAAGAAAAACTAAAGCTATAAATTCTTATTCTAAGGAAAACGACTTATAGGACTATAAATTTTATATACATGTGGTTTGCAAACAGCGTTAGAAGTGAACCTGACCAGCCTTGAGATTGCTGTAGGTCCGTCCTGATTGACTATGCAGCGAGAATGTAAGGAATTTTGTGGTTTGGCGTCAGACAAACGGTTGAGAGATTAGTGCTGTGCGATTTGCAGTCATAATCGTTTGTTAATCAATAGTCAAAAAGTAAGACGGTAACTTCCCTGGACTTCCACAACTAATTCAAGACTAAAATTAGCCAAATCGGTCTTTTAAACGCAAAAACAAAATAATGTCATAATATTAAAAAAAATGTCTGTCTGTTGGCTAGTCCTCTAGTGAAACTATTGGCTTGTTCCAAAGTGCAGATTCTAATGAAAAAGAACGAGCAGGAAACTGTATAGGTTACTCATTTTCAATCAGGTTCACAATACAATTATTGGTTACATAGTTTTGTTGGTTCAATTATGTGAGAACATTGTAACAATAATATTCAGTCCCAGAGATCGAAAAGAGAATAACCTTAAATCGTAATTTAGTTGTTTATTGCTTACAATATACAACTAAATTGGTAAATTGTAAAATTACCAAGCACTTATGCTTTATCGGTAGTTATCCAATTTGAACATATTTTTTAAGTGATTCCATTTAGTGCATTAATGTATCTAAGTAGTCGAGAAGACAATCCCAAAAACATTGTATTGCGTATTTTTTAACATGAAGTCCCAATTAATGTACATGCCTTTTACTTTAACGTGCCAATATATTCAGTCCCTATGCAACGAAGGAGGCACTTATTAATCTCTTTAAAAAAATGTGAGTTAATTCAACCATATTTTTTACACATATCTACAATGTGATAGGGGCGGGACTTCTAACCCGTTAAGGCTGAGTACTACATCTAATTTTATCGACAAAAAAAAAAATAGTGATTTTTTCGGCAAAAATAATTCACAAATGATTTTTTTTTCTCACCAAAACATTATCAAACATATGAAAAAAGTAATGAATTAGTTAGCCAAGGTTATTAGCTACCGTTTGTCGTATTTTTTTTGTTCCTACGACGCATACAACCTTTGATATCAAAAAAAGTAAAAAAAATATTAAAATAGCCATAATTTTTAGGGGAAGGGGATTCGACCCCTTCGACCCCCGACTTTTGTCGATAAAATTAGATGTAGAACTCAGCCTTAACGGGTTAGAAGTCTCACCCCTATCACATTGTATACTTTGAAGGCAGAAGAAACCACAAAGGTGACTTTGCTGTTTTTGTTATGAGTCTGCTGAATCGAAGATGATAAATCAATAACTTCATAAATTTTAAAAATAAACAGTAGGTATCCTTAGTACGAGTTTGCTTCACGTACACTCTGAATGGTTGGTTTATTCGAGCCGGCGAATCAGGAGCGCTGAACCCGCTCATCGTTTCGATTACTTTGAACGTAAAGAAAACTCGTACTAAGGGTACAGATGTATAACAAGCCCCATTGATGTGATATCAAACCTTATTACATAGTTTGTTTATCCACATGTATAAACAAACCTATCTATCACATACCGAGACACATATTCAAACTCAATCAAAAGTCAAAATAGACCTTGAATTATATAATACCAACCTTGTCGCTTTATATAACAGTCTCAGCAGAGGACATACATATAAATAAGGGGACAATATACATAGACTCTGTTTAATAGAATCTTGTACATTAATTATAATGCGTGTAAGTACCTACTCGCACATAATATGTTATTATGTGGTGCTAATTATATTTCTTGCCATGACCGTGGTTTCTTTGAATTAAGTGGACATTCTAGTGATAATTGTGATTTAATGTAATTACTTATCCCACCCAAAACATAAATGTGAAAGGCTGCCAAGTTCGATAATATTGGAATGCTTCGCCTATAAAAGAAGTGAGATCTAAATAAGTACCAAGCAAGTTTTCACACACTTTGTTATAAACCTATTAAACGCAATGAGTCAAGTATATAATTTTCTATTAAAACTTGCCAAGTTATATAATTTTTAACTGAGGTCTGTGTATGGAACTTGGTACTTATTTAGATCTCACTTCTTTTATAGGCGAAGCATTCCAATATTATCGAACTTGGCAGCCTTTCACATTTATGTTTTGGGTGGGATTTCATTTATTTTTGTAAGGTTTATTTTCTTTTTTTCTTATTTTACTTTACTTTGACTAAATACAAACCTTCCTAACGAATTTTAGGTCGGTACGACCATTGGAAGATATAGATAATTTTTTTGTTTTAGTTCCTTAGGGGTATGAATTTACACCTTCATTATTATTAAAACTGACTCACACTTGGCCATTTTCAGATTTTTTCCTTTACCTTGACCTAAAGACCTACCTCCATGCCAAATTTCAAGTCAATACGACCATTGGAAGTGGTCTAGGTTTTTGATGAGTGAGTGAGTGAGTCAGTCAGTGAGTGTATAGTAAAAATAGCGATTTTCTGACGTCAATATCTCAAGATCTACAATAGGTACATTAATGAAATTTTGTATTTTAGATAAGTAAGTAGATCTCGACAGATACTAGAAATTTCAAATGCGTAGATAAAATAGATTTTGAGTTATAGGTGGGTCGAACTTGGCCCGAAATGGTTCGTGTAATATAACCCACGGCCGGTGTGTCGGTTTTTTTGCTCGAACTTGGCGGACACACTGCCGTGTGTCTAGATTGTAAGTTTCGCATGTAATATAGCAGGTGTATTATTATTATCATTTTTAGTCAGTATTTTTTACTTTTTTACGAAATCAAATATGTTCGATGACTACTCGTATTAAACCTATACTCATATGTTGATTTGGAATATCACATGACGTCATGTTTTGGTTAATTTCATACCTAACTATTTTAATAACAAGGATAAACTCTTTATTAAATAAATAAACAAAGTTTGCGGTCTTGATGGTCTTTGGGATAGGTTAAAAACTGGAAAACATTGATGTAATTATTCACAGATACTTAAAAATAAACTAGAATTGAGGATCTCCAAATTGCAGCACACATACATAGGTTCTTTCACAGACTGATTTGTATTACAGTAGTCTCAGGTCATGCTTTTTTCCCGAGAACACGAACGCTACATCCTTTGGATACAAAACCCTTAAAACATTATATCCTCTGACAATTTTGGTCAATGGGAAAGAGTTTTCACTTTCATTTTAAACCTTATAAAACCGAGTAAATAATTAGAATTTAAACTTTATTCTGTAACGAATAACGCACAATTTCGTATAAAAAAATCCAAACAGCATCGCCTTAATGGAGATAATTTTTCCAATGACCGTGATATGAACTCTGGCGCCTAACCTTGTTGTATGTTATGAAGACAGTCATATAATTAATATCTAACAGTACTTCCGTACTGACACAATGAACCTGTTTTTTTTTCTATTGATCTAGTTATGAAATTATGACCTAACTTTTTTCAGGGTTTGTTTTAAAGTAGTATGTTTCAGTTGTAGTATGACTTTCAGATAAGCCGGTTGGAAGCGACATACATCCATCGTATCGTTACGCCTTTTATCCCAGAAGGGGTAGGCAGAGATGGACATTAGGGTATGTAATAGCATTGTACAATTGTACACCCACTTTTCATCATTTATGTTTTAAGTCCCATGTTATAGGGGTGAACCTATTGCCATATACGGGGCACACTCCCAGACTCCGTGCTACTACAGATACATTTTTGATAAACAGAATAAAGATCCAGCGGCTCCAGTTTCAAAATCTACCAACAACTGCAAGTAACAATTTGACTTTTCCAAGATTATTTAGACATCACTGACTAGAAGAAGAACAGTGAAGGAAAACATTGCGAAGAAACGTGGGCTTATAATTTCTGATTCGCTGAAATCGCTGACATAACGTAAATATTATTTAATTTCCAGGATAAACGAAAATCAGTAACAATTGGTTGCTGATTTCGATATATATCTTAATGTAAATATTCCTAAACGTTTGGTTGTATTTTTATATCAATGGATTCACAACTTTAAGGTCTAACTAAATCCCTTGAAGCACAATACTGTCGAATTATCATACGACCCCACATCACTGTCATAATATTTTGACAACAAGGGTTTTAAAATGATCTTTGGAGACGCTATCGACAGTTTCACAACAATACGCATTTATTTCTAAATATAATATTTGTATATTAAGGGTTTTCCTTATAATAAATTTAGTTTTGTATCTACAGCATATTGTGAAATTCTAAAGATGAGTTGAATACCTACTTACTTTTTTATGGTATACCTAAGCCGGTAAACAGCAGATGGATTACTTGATGGTAAGCAATCGCCGCCGCCCATGGACACCCGAAGCATCAGAGGCGTTACAAGTGCTCAACTCAACACAACGAAACGCAACGCAAGTGTTGTTTCACGTCGGTTTTTCATGTGGTATCACTCCGGTCGAGGCGACCCATTCGTGCCGAAGCATGGCTCTTTCACTCTTAATTCAATACCTTTAACAATATTTTAACACATTTGTAACTTATTTTAGACTTTTTGTAATAGGTATGTAATGTAGTAAATGAAAATATACAAAATACTCAAACAAACCCACAACCAGCTGATCTATGGACATTAAACGAACTGGTTTCTTTCCTCATCCGATGTCAGTACAAGTAGTGAGTGATATAACATCTAAGACAAGTGCTAGTCAACATACACGACAACACATTAAGCCACACAAAGCCAGTTTATCATGATCTCGCTTTGTTTGGTAATTCCAAGTATACAATGGTCAGTTTATACTGGTTCAATAGTCTAGCCGTATACAGATACCAGCATATCAACCTATCCTTTTTGTAAAATTTCTTTATTACATTATCAACTTTATTGTTTAGATACAGAGTCAAAAATTCAATGAAAAGTGTTGATGGATAAGAGTAGGTAATAACATAATACTTGACCCTTGTCCACTAGAGCTGGTATCGTAATTGTGGTAATAATTACATAATGGTTGGCGCCGAATATTATTTGCGGTTAGATGATTTAGTTAACAGAGTGCCTAGTGCGAGTTTATTGTTACCGATCGATCAAGTTAACGTTTATTATCGTATTGGAATTCCCTGCCGGAGTCTGTGTTACCCGAAAGCTACAACCCTGGAATCTTTAAATCAAGAGTGAATAGGTTACTTCTTGGTAAGCGCGCTCCATCGTCGACCGCATCGTCGCTTCCCATCAGGTGAGATAGTGGTCAAGCGTGAACCTATAGTTAATATAAAAAAGTATTGCTTTCTGATTGGCTGATTCAAGTTCAGCGACTAATCAGAGGACTAAACGCGGTAACGTTGCGATCGCGTTATCGTAAGAAGAAACTCGGACTGGACCCTTTGCAAATCATGATACGATGCTCAGTTGAAACAGAGTTATTGATATTTGGTCGAGCTGGTTGTATGAAAGTGCAACTGCTCTTTAAAAGGTCTGGACCTCTTAGGTTAGTTATTGTTTAATAATAGTAAACTTAATTTGTATGCTTTTTAATGTAAGTCAAATCTTTTGTAATCGTTGTTTGACTAAGTAACAAAAAAAGATATAAAATGTATACCTAGAAGCATTGATTTATAGTATTTTATACATCAATGCCTAAAAGCATAAAGAAGCAGAATATTAAGTATGTATAAAAAAATACAGATTACATACAAAAGGTGTCGAAATACCACCGTTATACAATAATATGCATCAAAGCCTTTATTTATGTATGCCCCTAAACAAATACTTATTATTTAAATAAAATAAATAATACCTAAACATTTGACAGGTCATCCCTTCATATTTATCCGTGAATCCGGATATAAATTAAAAAAAACGTTATAGGTCAGTAACCGGGCAAGTACGGGGGCCGACCTTTGGTTGCGCGTGCGCATCTTCAAATGCCAAACGATTGAGTAATTACAGATGTCGTGTCAGAGGCACATTGATGTAACAGTTTACGTATTACTTTTATACAATCTTGCATTTGATTTTTGTGTACATTGCCTGTTTAAAAGGTGTGTAGATATGTTTGTAGGGTACATAAGAAGCAATGTATGTTGAATTGAGAGTTAGGGAAGTAGGATTGTTATGTGTTATTTGTTTGTTGTGAAAAGTATTATTAACAATGTTTAAATTGTATGTATTTTTTGTTGGCTCCTTCAATCGTCAGTTATTTACAATTATTGTAATAATGTGTATTACTAGATTATGTGCGACTTGCGTTAGTGCAACGGTAGATGGCGCCACAAGCGGGTTCTACAACTATTTTCAATCAATTTTTCTTTTTTTCTTCAATAGAAGAAGAACCTTTTTTCCTTATATTATTATATCTTCAGATTTATTTATTACCTACGACAGTTGTTCATATTATCTATGTTTTATAAACCATAAATCAAAATTACTAAAAATAAATCAAAATATTTAAGTATTACTTGACCCAGCCCTTAGCTATTGTTTTTAATCCAAAATAGTCATTAAGGAAACTATTCCTTAAACTATTAAGTAATCGTAAATTGTTCCTGAGTGCGGCAGTTAGATCTTATCACGTAATCAATCATTTATCAAAGTATCTTCTAAGAATATATACAATGTGATAGGTGTGGGACTTCTAACCCGTTAAGGCTGAGTACTACATCTAATTTTATCGACAAAAAAGTAATATGGGAGTTTGAAACCCAAATTGAAAATATTGAAAAATAGCGATTTTTTCGGTAAAGATTATTCAGAATTTTTTTTTCTCACCAAAACATTATCGAACATATGAAAAAAGTAATGAATTAGTTAGCCAAGGTTATTAGCTACCGTTTGTCGTTTTTTTTTTGTGTCTACGACGCATACAGCCTTTGATATCACATAAAGTAAGAAAAATATTAAAATAGCCATAATTTTAAAGGGGAGGGGATTCGACCCCTTCGACCCCCGACTTTTGTCCATAAAATTAGATGTAGTACTCAGCCTTAACGGGTTAGAAGTCCGAACCCTATCACATTGTATAGCAACGGATATTTTTATTCGGTGTACGATAAAAATTCCGCAGACCAATTAAAACAAAAACCATTTAGGTAGACGACATTTTACATCATAAAGTCGCACCCTGGTCAATAATAACATTATCTAACTTGACCAAGGCTAAGAAAATGAGGTAATTGTATCAATGATACATTTCTAGAATAATTCGATAATTAAATACCTTACGATGACAAAATCTAATAAACTGACAGGATGTGATGTCATCAGTCAATAAAATACCTATATAATCTGTATCATTTATTTTTTTATTAGATGTCAATTAACCGTAATTGGTTAAGTTTAAAAAATATGAGTCAGATTTTATTTTTATTATAGTAAATTGTTGTTGAATGTCAATTTCATGAAAGGTTAGATGTTTTGATGTTGTTTGTTTTTGTTTGAACTTCAATAAGTAGTATCATCATAAATCACTCCACATTCCTCTCCTAGGGAAGGGTATCATCCGGAGCTGCGGACTACGTAAAAGGTTACCGGGGCTCCGGCTCAAAGCAGGAGTGGGAATGGGGTGGTTTTTCGTCTTTCTGACAAGAGACTGACACTCCCTCCCGCCTCACCCAAGGCGGGAGAAGGCATTGGATGATTTTACCCCCTCAAAAAAAAGGGTAGGGTATAAATATGGGAACATTGGAGGTTTATCTCAATGTATGGCAAGGTTTTCATAATCTCCACACTTGGCGGATGGGTTGTGGAGATGGCAGTTTAGTTTAGGTTTATCAGAAAGTTATGGTGTCTATCAAATGGTAAACAGAATAATCTACATAATCAAATGTCACCTACAAATACAATTTACTTGTATAAAATTAATACTAACTTAATAGTTATTTATTATTGTCAAAGAATTTGTTGTTAAGATTAGGAGTTCAAAAATTTTCAAATTCAGAACTCGCCAAACGCAAAGCAGCCAGTACCAAACAAAAAAGGAGGTATGCACCAAAAAGTTTTTGATTTATAAACGGCCAGTATTTTAATATAGTCTAACAATATGGCGTTGTATGATGTCCAGTCGGTAGGAAGTGCGCACGTCGCGAGTCTGCACAATTTCGTGCGCGCAACCTTTATGAATATTAAGCGCGTTGTACCGTTTTACGCCAACTTATAGGGCCCGTTGTGAGTTATTGCCATTGCCTACGGTTTCTCGGGAAGGCATGGATATGCTAATGCAAAGATTGATATGAATATTTTTGCTATACGACGTCGCATGCAGCCTTTTGATGAGACATAATTAATATATTTTTTATTTTAGTTGAGTTATCAATCTTAATCCTTTAAAGTTCAAGGGAGGAAGCAGCTATTACTGAAGAAGTTATAGGTCGCATATAAAAGCTAAGAGTTTCGTTTAGACTATTTTTAATAAATAAAATTGGAGTGTGTATTTGTTATATTGAAATAACCGCATTTTACTCTACGCATATGAATATAAATACGATACATACACCAAATTAAAAAAATATATACAATTGTTGTCTGTCTGTTTGTTCTGGCTAATCTCTGAGATGGCTAGACTGATTTTGACAGGAATTTTATGTATTAAGGATACTTTTATTAGTTACGAATTCCGTAATAAAAGCAAGCACGCAAGCAAAGCCAGGGGCATCATCTAGTTAGAAATACGACGATAGCGTATAATACGAAAATAGCGTACGACCTCAATGACTGTGCAGAGAAATATTAAGATTACTATAACACCAAATAAAATGCAAAACTCTTCGTAGGTAATCGATTAAGAGAAAAAAAGAAACAAACAAACAAACGTAAAAAACCCATTCGAATCAGAATTCCGTCTGTCATCTGTTTCTTAATGCAATTTTACTATGAAACAATTTACACAACATCTGAGGTTATTCAATCTCTTTCATCTTTAAGATGGTAAGGGTACCCTGTTCTTAAAATATTTCACAAAATTCATTTATTTGTAGGGACTTGAACACTATAATTTTAGAGGTGATTGTAAGTTTAGGCATTTCGTCGTCACCCGGCGCTACCTTCCGCATACTGCACATAGCTGCGCCGGCGCAATGAGGCAAACATCGCGGTGACAACGGCCAAAGATTATGGAATTAGTCATGTTTTGTTATGGTGGATAGGTAGAAAGTATCCTTTTTTATGTTAAATGGGCCGACGTTTTTTTGCCTTACGTATTTCTTGGCATTAATTGATATGTAAGTGATTCGGATTCAATAATAATTATACCTGTGTAATCGAGATATTTTATAGTACCTAATGTAAATTAAATTGCTGTTCGGAATTAAATTAACTTGCATTTAAAATCCAAATTATTGTGCTCTTTTATATTTTTAGTATTATGGATTATTTCTACAGCATATTAAACACATAGATTATCATATTCCATCATACCCAGATCCTGAACTTGATATGTTTTTTTATATTGGTTGAAATTCTAAAACACGCATTTGTATTTTCAAAAACCTAAGCAAAACCTTTCCTGAGTCTTTATTTTTATTTTATTTTAATCAGCTACAAAATAGATAAGCAATATTTTTATTATTAAGTAGTTAAAAATATTAAACACTAAACTGAAAGGACAAACTCGGTGAGAGTATCAATGAATATATACAAAATACCTAAGTAACATCAGCAAACAGTGACATCTGTACAACAATAATCTTTGCGCTCGCACCGTGAAACCTGCAGGCCTTCGGGCCGGGCGCGGACGGTCGTCGACTCGCTGGCTACTTACATCCTTGTCCTAAATATAAGCACTTATCGTATGCGTGATCTTATCGAACAGTTACCATAATACTACTATTTCTATCAAGGTATGTAGGAAATTGAGATCGCACTCGATATGTTCACATTGGACCGTAAGACCTTATGGTATATTATTATTTAATGTCATTACAAGTTTTCCTCGACGCTGTCGGTAGTGACACATAGAATATCCGCTAAATAATTGGGTTATTATTGGCAGTTTGATATGACGATGACATAAAAAATATTGAATAAGTTTTTGAAAATATTTATAGTCAAGGTTCAAAACTGTAGGTAAATAATATTTGAACAATTAACAAAATGAGTTAGGAACTGTCTCGTTAGTATAGTGCACAGGTAAACTACCGAGCTATGGATTTCAGTTTCCATTCGCGGGTAGGGTGAAGTATTACACCGATTTTATACTAGTTTTTTCGAAAATTGGGTTCTACAGTGAAAATCTGACGTTCCGTCATGTTATCTTCCCATTATTTAGGCATTCAAAATGCGAGACACAACAGTAGATCGTTCAACTGTCATATTAACCTAACTAGTTTTCATTCACGATATAATACTAACATAATATTACAACCGTAAAGAGTTATATTTTCAAAACAATATGCTACTACGTACAACTGAATGAAAAATATTCTCATCGGTGGATTCAGTCTCGGTAATTTTTAACCAAAAACTAAAGGAGATTCTCAGTTTAACCTGCGCGTGTGTTTGTCCGCGATCATCTCGCGATTGTGAACTAATTTGGATGCGAATTCAGAAAAGTGCTTATTACGCTTAGGAGTAGGTTAAAGTTTATTAACTGACTTTAAACTGACTACAAAAAAGGAGACAAAAGTTGAATTTTTTAACGGAAGTTTATGGAACATTGTTATGGTTTTTTTTTTCATCTTGAGTTACCTACAATAATTAAGGGTGCTTTTCCACCAGAGTTGTGCTATGCTACGTTGCTATAGATGCGGTTGGCTTCCACCAATCAAATTCATTGGTACAAAACTTTGGTACTGCTGGAAACGAACTCAGCTAAGCTATGTTTTTTATAATGAAATATTCGTGCTATGGATGGCTTCCCTACTATGGATAAATCGCATACTCGAATCAGTGGAAATGGTCACATAGTTTTACAGTTTACCTATTACATCTTCGTAGCATAGTTACATAGCACATCTCTGGAGGCTTAAACTTCTACGTACCTACAACTGAATGAAAATATGAAGTTTCGGTTATTTTTATACGTCTGGTGTGTCTGTTTGTGTAGAGTTCAATGAGAGATGCTTGTCTTCGAACCTTGTGACCTGACCTTCGTTGCCAGTCGTCTGTAAAATTACAAACTATTGTTTACTATATCTACTATGTGAGCTATGAGTACTAGCTTTTGTTTGTAACTCCGTCTAGATTTAGTATCGTTTTAATTGTTGTTATTACATGTTACGGTTGGGCTGTCTGGAGTAATTGATGGTGTTTGTTAATTTAGAATTTTTCATTATATAAATGTAAATAATGGAATATTGAAAAATTATATAAACGCAACTAACTGCGCGTCCTTGCGGCTGGGTTACGTGTCACCATTTCGTTTGAATTTGCATGCATTTGTAAACATGCATCTATCAATGGAAGAGGCCTGTATTACCCACAATTCCTCAAGAATCCTTAAATTCCTAACCTCAAAAGGCTGGCAATACACTTGTAACGCCTCTGGTGTAACATTTACTGGCTTAAACCATAAAAAAATCTATGGGAAAGAGAAGGAAATGCTTATAAATGACATACGCACAATGAAAAATACTATTTTTATGACTGGTTTAGATAACGGTCAAAAATTTAATTAATTATGTATCTTGTTCATACAACTTGAATTAACTTAGTATTTTCCTTCTAACTTGTAGGACACTTAAAGAATCTATGTTTTAATAACACACCAAGCGACATAGAATGTTTTTCTACAAATGTATAATAATATTATGTTTCTAGATATAGCACGAGCCGCTATTGTTAATGATATGTATTTTGAAATAATATTTAATCAATTGTAAAAATGGATATAAGACTATGGATGGCTGACCTTTGACGTAAAGGAATAAAATATTGGATGGTTATAGGAAAAAAATACATTTAGATTAGAATTGGCATTCTAATTTAAACTTATCATGTTTTTAAATATACATATTTAAAAAAATAAATACATATTTCATTTATTCCGTATATGTATTACCATAACATATAGATATCATATTTAATTAATTTATGTATACAATATACAACACATTTGAAAAATATATAACAATACAAGTAATATAGGCATTGCATATCCCCTTTGGGATTTCTTCCTGCAGCTCTGTGACAGGATAAATAGACACTACACACAATTGTACATACTGTTGCCCGATTTCTGTGAAATGTGTAGTATGTGTCTCTGGTAGACTATGACACCCACTGGAAGATCAGGAGTGGTGACAAACGCTTTTCAATCTCTCTTTACTACACGACATTGAGTATCTTGCTCGTTCATCTACATTAAAATCTACATTTTGGCACGAGAATCTAGCTGCACCGAGACTAATACAGACTATTATTTATTTCTTTATTTGTTGGCATTTCAAAAGTAACGGTTATGGTTTAATTTAAATAAATGCTTTGACCTTGACTTTGAATAAATTAATAATTAATAATTAGGTAAATGATTACAATACAAAGTTTAAAAATAAATGCCGAACATAAGCTACATTATAATCACTCGTGTACCACATAAACCTAAGATCACCTTAGTTTTACTTTTTTTTTATTTAAGTTTACTTGAATGATCTTAAGACATTTTGACATAATAGGTTTTAACGTCTACTAATATTTACCTACCTAATGAATAATAAATACACGTGTTATGTGATTAGGTAAATAATGTAAAGTGGTACATTTCCTTTGACCTTTTTAGAGGTGTCAATAATAATAAATCTTTATTGTACATCTTTCACAAATTCAAACATAGTTACATCTAAAGTTAAAGGATGGTAGGGTACAAAGGCGGCCTTATCGCTGACAGCGATCAGCAGCTGCCAAATAATAATAAATTAGTATTAAATAATAGTTAAGTAAGTACATCAAAATTGGAGACTCGGTTGCCATTAAAGAAGAAAAAATAAGTACATCAAAAATTATATTAGGATTGGTTAAATTAATTATAACATGAGAATTAAGATTTTTTAAGACAAACTTTTCACCAAAATGGTTCGTCTCTTCTTTTAATAAAACTACTTGTACTATCTACAGCTGACATTTTATATGAAACTTTTCAATGTAAATTAAAAAGACTAGCAAATTATCTACCACGTATTCCTTAACAAGCAAAATTAATTCGACATTAATAAAAGATGTGCTACATATTGATCAAGACATGTATTTAGACATAGGTTTGGCAATATGTTACAGAAATACATAATCGTGTCCTAATACTTTTCGAACATTAAAATAATAAAACAAGCGAACGATTACTCAACATGTGTGATGATGAGTACAAAGTTTCAATTGTAAGCCTAGTACTAGCTACTTAGTTCAGTATTATGTCTAAGGAGGACAAAATTGTCAACAAAATTAATACAATGTAAAAAGTATGGAGACGAGTAATGCAAGAAGTATGGTAAACACTTCGAGCAGCATGTTGGAGCGGAGTGATGATGATGTGCGAATGTTGACAGTGTCGCGGGGGTGCGCACCCCGCGGGAGTGAGGCGGGCGCGCGCGGGGCCTGCGCGGGCGCCGGCGACGCTTTTCACCGTCGCTGCGGCTCGTACGCCTACCCGATATAAAAGCCTCAACCGCCCATTCACCCGCTCGCAGTGTGTGCTTGAACGTTACAGTGTCCACTTCACTCGTGCAAGGACTTACAGTTTAATCATGAATTCACGGTGTTTAATAGTGCTAGCAGCCGCCCTCGGCGTGGGTACGTAACATTTGAAATATTTAGGGTGCGCCGCGACCTCACCGATACCCGTGTCCAGTGCCGACCGAACTATCTAGATGTGCTTACTCTCATGTATCGATAAAAATGTAATTGGCGTAACAACGCGAAAGCAGTTGAAGTGTTATCGATACAGTTTCCACACTTAAGCGTTGCAACTGCGCGAGCGCAACAAGTGTTGAGAACAGATAGATTGCGGCCAGCGATGTGGTGTAACGACAATGACTTAGCCCAGTGACACACGGACTGATCATATCACTATTGCTTGTTTATTATTGCAATTGTGTTCAGCTTGTTGCTTACCAGTGTGCACTCCGCTGAAACATCGTAGGTCTGTTATTTCCCAAAACTACGAAATGTCATCAGCAATTAATCTAGTAATATGACATTCTGACATCTTTGTGGAACAATGGGGCTTGTAACACATTGATGTAATTAATCACATAACGCCACACAATAGTGTGAACTAGGTCTCATTGCGTCGTCTATCAGCCCCATTTCTAGTGGCACTATTCGTTTTTATGCACATGTCAATGACCTCATACCGTCATAGTACAGAAAGTTTGAGTAATATAATGTTATATAGAACTGGTGGGTTTCAAGCGAACATGTACAGTGTGCACAGCTATCGACTGCATCCAACGAGAAAGCGGTTTCTCGAGTTTTCATAATAATTGTTTATTAAGTTAAAACTATTGCTCGCTCGTTTAGACTATCGATTTATTTGAAAGCTTCAATCGTGAGCTTCGATTGAAGAGGCTTTCACTCGGTCAAACGATGATGGTTAATGGCCAATGATGGATGGATTGCATTATTTCAATTGATGCATAAAATGTTTTGCACATAAAGAGGTTACATAATTGTCTTTAAGCGAAGAAATTCAGTGACCTTAGAGAAATGTTGCAATCCTTTTACCGGTATATTATTCTATACCTACATAGTGGTGGTTGCACAATCAAAATTGACTGATTAGCATTTTTCGCAACTCACGCACCCACTGATGTCAAGTTATGACATAGATAATGTATCTGTATTACTTAAAGCCATTGGAATTGGATTAATGGGTATCACGTGTTAATGTACTATGTTATTATTTATCGAAAGTTGGTACTTAAAGTTAACTGAGTTTACATAACGATTGAATTCCAGAATTAATTTGAGTCAGGCATACCAAGACATTTAAATTAAACACAATGTTCTTTTCTAATCAAAAAATAGAATTCGATATTTAAATTTGAAAAAAGAAGCGGCCTATTAAATTCTGAACGCGTATACAAACTATTTGGTGTCAAAGAAAGCACTTCAGCAATGATCGATCAATGAAAATGAATTAATTATTCATGTAATTAAGGGTCCCTATAATATCCTGACTTCCTTTACATTATGGACTTCCGTAAACTTGAATAGCACTCACTTCCTCGAACCAAATAGAGGACACCGAGTTGTGACAGTACCTACTTACGCACATATAATTGAATTGAAATAATAATCAATTGTCATTGAGGTTTAATAAGTGAATGAACAGCCATGCTGTTTAAATTATACACTTACCTTCATATTAGATAAGTAGTAGGTATCAGTTTGTTTTAATCATGATATCTTGGATGTATTTTTAATATGAGATGATGGTACCTATTTAGTTATGTTCTATAAGTATTTAGTAAGATGCCTTCCACAGCAATTCCATCTATCCTTTTATCCTACATGTCATATTTACCTCTCAAATTCCTTGAATCCAAACTATTTGATAGGACCTCCTTGACTTTTCCATTGCCATTTAACCTCTGCCTTTAGAGCATAACGTAACAGATGTACCCTTTCACATTCATGCAAGAAGAGGCATGATCTTTGATATTACCCACTTTATTTATTAGAAAATGTTATTATAACTTGGGATAGAAGTCACTTCCATTTTTAAATGGTTTATTTAAATTTAGTAATTGGAATTTGATTCCCTTCTCGATGGCAGATTGGTCTGATATTTGGTATACATTCTTAATCTTGATAACCAATACAACATAGTCAATTGTTTTTCACAACAATCTCCATTTTAATGGTTTAAAATAAAATATATGTTTATGTATTACTTGTTAAAAATACTAAATAGTACAATTAATAAAAAACTCATGTTCTTACAAAGGATGTTCAAGTTTTCACTCCGAGGTTTAGTTATGACTCGGTTGTGGTATTCACCCATTGTTAGAATTTCTAACACGTACCCAGTTCTCACGGACAACGCGATCAGTTGCTCAAGCGCCGATATTTTTCTTCAACTTTTTCTCTTTAATAGAACAATTTTGAACGATGCGTGTTCATTTTCTAATCGCTTAAAGATTAAAGTTAATTGTTTTACAGACTATATCTAAACGAATGCCAATAAAAATTTGCAATGGCCGAGTTACCTTAGCACTACTTAAAAGTAACTTTAATGACTGTGAGCCACGCTATCAAATATTCATAATGTTATTATTGCAAGCGTGAAGGTATTTGATTATCGAGACTGTGCGTGCGCGGATTTCACGAGAGCAATGAAAACACGGAGAAAATACACCAGTGCTTGTGCTTGACTGCGCATAAACTGTGATAGACACTATCTAATGATTAGAAAACCTATTACGTTTATCTATAACGTACGTTTATATGTTTTTGTTTTGTTTGGATTTGGATAAAGACATTAATACCTTTTCACTTATTTTAGTGTACATTAAAGCTTAGTGTAAATAAATGAAAAGAATATAGTAATACAACGTAATACTATAAGTTTATAGTAATAGTTCCCATTTTGTACAATTTTTGTCTATCTGTCTGTTTCGGCTTATCTCTGAAATGGCTGGACCGACTTTTATGTGACTTTTATAGGCTGGTAGCTGAAGTACTAAAGAGTAACTTAGGCAACTTTTATTTCAGAAAAATCAAATTCTGTTAGATGTCATTATTCTACGCAGTTGAAGTCTCGTAACATCTAATATCTCAGTAAGCAGACTCATTGATGTTGAAAAAAGTAAAACCAAGTTAATAAAATAGTAGATACCTACAGTGGCGTCAAAACAAATCTCGTAAGACCCCCAGCCACATTTAAAAATACCGTCTCAGCTTTAATGAGAAAACGTAATACAGCCGCGAGCACAAACAACAGCTTTCCTTCATAATCTATTGTCAGTATTACCTTGGAGAGTAATATTTCAAAAAACAATTTAAATAAATATAGGTAGGTAGACAAAAAACGGTAATTCTAAACGTTCAATGCAGTCTGAGTCTGAGAAGCTTTGCCTAATTGTAGTTTTCGTAACGCGTTTCAGAGTAAAGTAAAATTAGAATGAAGTATGAAAAACAAATAAGAATGAATAAATTACATTCCTTTAAGCGAATATTGCGTTCACGTTACAGTTATATTTAGTTAAGCAAATTGCTAATAATGTCAAGCAATGGTTTTCCATTACGATTACCGATTCGAATATAGCGTCACCGTTTTTTTTCAGTATTTCGAAAATGTCTCGGTACTCAACACAGAGTCTTAACCCGTTGTATCGGCATACGCGAGACACAATGTGTTTTCTTTTGTTGTCTTATATACGGCATACGACGGATTAAATAATAATATCATTGGGTTGGTATGACAATAGGCTCACCCCCCTAGTCCAGAGCTGCGGACTACCTAGTTAACGGGGCTCCGGCTCAAAGGGCAGGAGTAGGAACTTGGTGGTTTTTAGGCAGTAAGAGTCTGCCATTCCCTTTCGCCTCGCCCAAGGCGGGAGAAATTCCCTATAACAAGAGCCTCATAAAATAACTAGTAAAACGTGAGTGTCACATTGAATACATGCATCTCTGTTTACCCCTTCTGGAATGAAAACACGCTATGTTATTAACAGTTTAACTATAAAGTATCGTGTATCGCATGCTCGCTAAATATGGATATTAACTTATAATTGTTTAATTAGGTTACTCTCTCTTGTACAATGCGATAATTGCAGATGTAATTGAGTAATAATAGTCTGTTACGCATTCTACATAGTAAAATGAAATCGTCTGTTAAATTGTATCTATTGAATACTTTGTTGCATTATTGAAGAGATATGACATAAGGAATGTTTTATTCAACTTTTCCTTGGACACTTTTGTGTATTTAGTGCTTTATGTATGAGTATATAAGGATGGAATTATGTAAATCCAAATGGCATCCTAAAGATACTCTTCAGATATAAGTAGGAATTCGCACATTTCATGTTTGAAAAAGTATCATACATTGTAATATACATAGTACTATGATTAGTATCTCTTTTACATCCAAGTTTAAAACAAAACAAACTTCAACCTTCAACTCTCTGCTACAAGTTATTATGAATGAAAATCGGAACTCACCTACTGCATTGTTAAACCTTAAAACCCATATGACACGGTAAACCCATTGTCATAACCAACGACCCAAACTTGTCAAGATAACTCAAAGGTTACGTAAAATCAAAAAAATAATAAAACCAAGAGGTCATTTGACCGGAAATTAGTAGAATAATTAACGATCTTGCACCAAAACAATGCACCGGAAACTGTGTTCTTAGGCTAGTATACACCGTCGACAATGATATCTCATGGCTGAACGTTTAACTGAACAATACCTTATGTCCTGTCTGTTCCCATCCTAAAATACAATGACTCGCGATTCTTTAAAAAAAAACTTGTCAAACATCCTTCACCTTTTATCCAATGATAGACGAAGCAGTGATTAATTTAATTTAACTTTTATTGTAATCATGATTAAGCTGAAATAGTCATTATTAACTCCACAGGTATTCTTCTTTCATTATATCCACCCATCTTCCCTAAAATGAATATCGGAACCATTTTAAAATATATCAATTCAATTTACAAATCGATATCACAAAAGAAAATAAATCGATTAACAGTTATTCTACATTACAATCGATTACCCATTCTATTCGATTCTCCACTGCGTTATATCAACAAAATGTTTAGTATATTTGTAATTTCAATCGCCTACGAGTCACATAGCCTTAACGACTCGATACTTAGCTACAGGCCGGTGATTGTCTGTCCTTCGAGCGAAGATATAAATAGTGTCTTGTTAGCCCTATGTATTGTACTGTTGTTTCTTTTTTTTTAATCCATTGACATCACCATACTCTGTCCTCATGTACTTTTTCGGCCAGTGTTCGGCTTCGTATTTCAAAAATTATAGTTTGTTAAAACCTTTTTGGTATTTATTTATTGTTTTTTATGGTTTCAGCCAGTGACTTTAAGTGAAATTATGTTTATGATATAGGTAAAATTAGTATACAAAGATTTGAATATCTTTATGTTTCATTTTAGTAAATCTACGGAGGAAATAATTATGTCTTCATTAATAGATTATTATAATTTTGCAAGTGCCATTAAAATGTAGCTTTTATAACTCTACCCTTTAGATGCGCAAGAGTGGCTCGAAATAGAATTAGTGGTTACGTAACGGTTACGCGACGACACCTGCGCACGCCCAGCCTCTTGGGTACGGCGTGAATTTGTATAGCTCATTAGTTTAGAATAGGATAGGGTAACTAAGCAATACATTGCATTATATCAATTAAATTAAACCATTAATTATTTTATGTTTGTGTGGAAATTGTAGACAATAAACAATATTCGAAAAATAAAACGTCCATAAAATGCTATTACAGCACAAACTATCCAAGATAAAGCATAATGATTGAATATAACTGATTATGTTTCACGTCAGACATGAATTAAAAACGATTATGTTTAATATCTCGTACATAATTGCTTCTTGTCTGTAGTAAAAATACTTCCATTATAGCAATTACCCGACTATTGAGCTTACGAACTTTCACCGTCTGACAATAGCCGTTATCTAATGACGTATTACGTCAGATTAGACCTGTCATGTGTCAGTAATCATTTCTTTTTAAAACGTCAATAAGCCGCGTTCTCTTTTCAAATTAGAACGTCTGGTTTGATGGCCTGTATTTTATTTATGTCAGACCTTTTTTTAAGAAATGGAGTAGGGTATTGGGCCTTGGTATTCTTTTTTTAAAGTAATATTTATGACTATTTCTCTGAAGGAGGATAAGCAGAAGAGTTTAGTTTTCTTTCTATCTCAGATATCTCTTTATTAAATCTTAGTTCTAAACCATTTCATATGAAAATGAGACATTTAAAAGCATGCAAATAAACGTGAGCTAATTTATTTGATACATTCAACAGCCCACATGATAAAGGTCAGGCGTGAGTGAGATTACTCAACCACAGACGCAGCGCAGGCGCATCGAAATCGAAAGTTCCACCCACTTCTTGCCTCTGTATTACTTAATGTATTACATGACCTTTGTGATAATCATGTCATATTTATGTAATATGTGCACAGTGGCCATAATAGGCCTTTTTTGTAGACATAATTCTCACTGTCATGATTTATTATTGTTATGCTTACAATTGTACATTGTTTTAACACAATGTGTAACGTGAAAATTATGATAATACTAGAAAGCTTGGTTAGTTAATTGTAGGTTAGATATCATGGTTGGACAGCGGTGTAGTTGTTTTTTTATTACATCAGAGCGTAATATTATGACCATTGAAATACGTTTTTGTAGGCAACTTTATTCAATAAAATCTTATGTCACTTTTAGTCACAGTTGATACTACCATTATGACTTTAATCTAGGTTTTATAGAAAATATTATTACCAATATTACTTCGGATATCAAAATCATTCAACAGGTGCATATTACAACAAAAAATCATGTCATAATAAAGCATAATCAGTAGTACTGTTATATAATACGTTATGACAAGGCAGCATCGCCACTGGGCAGATCAATAATTATGTCATGCGCGTGCGCAGCCTGCGGTGTCGCCCGGGCATTGCGCAACGCACCCGGCTCAGTGCACACGTGGCCCGGTTACCGGTGACACTAATACGTCACTGTTTGTTAAAATATATTTCGAATAATTGCTGTTATTTTAGGAATAAACGTAAAAAGTAAAATATACTACATACTTGAACAAGAAAAGAAACTAAAGAAATGCGAGATTCTATTCGATAAATTATGTATTAATTTACTAGCAAAAACTGCCACAGTAGACAGTTAACACGATTGTTCAATTAACTAACATACCCTCTTAGAACCATTAAAGACAATCTCGAACATCGTGTGAAATCCACTTAGTTCCAACACAATAAATGGACTAATGTTTGACATGTGCAATCACCACCTCGTTCTTACAATGCTCGCGCGCTCCAAAAACCTAATGAGCGATTAAAACCCCAGTCATCTGCCAATTAGCAGATGTAATTGGCGTAAAACAAGCATAACGCGACCCAAAGACGCGGTGATCCGAATTTTCAATTATATCGAAATCGCTCCACATTTGAACCACTGTGCTTACAAATCTTGCGGCCAAGTATGCGAGGCATGCGACTCTGGTTCACCTCGATATAACGTTTGATTTTAATAAGAAAAGTTGTTTGCAAACCATTATGCAGATGAGTATAATCGCTTTTTAGTAACAATCCAACTCAAGGTTATCGATTAAAAACAGATCGAAACACGTTATAAAACGTTGGACAATTACTATTTTTATAATGTTACCAATCGGTACACTTTGTTGAGTTTGGCAATCGATGCTTATCGATAACAACTTGATTGCTTCTGGTAAATAAGGAATTGAAGTGTGGTCACCTTTCGCATGCAGTAGAGCAGGGCAGCCTAAATATCGATACGTTCCTATTGATTACATAAAGCAATTAGTATTGTTTTCATCACAACGCGTGTTAACATTTTGTAATGGGCTACTTAATGGGCAACAGTAAAGCAAATATGGGAAAGTAATCGTAAAGAGACTGAGGTTTGCGTTTAGCGTAGGCATTGTATCCTGTATCAGTTTTCTAGTAAATGCTAAGTCAGTAACCGGTCGCGAAAGTTGTTAGACCAATTTCTAAGATTTGAAATCGACTCGGCGCACACCGGACCCTTCGCGATTCGTTGACTTAATGCGCTTGCAAATAGTGGAAGATGTAAGAGACGGTAATGTCTTACAAAACTGTGCGGATGAAGGCTTTCTTCTAGCAAATGTCAACCGGTACAGGTGGCACACATGCTGTGACGTAACGTGACATAACTTCGGTACGTGGAAGCGCCCGCAAACAAGGTGTTAACGCGGTAAACATAAATTACGTATACGACTCCTGAGGTAATTTAAACCGCATTCAAACAGTGAAACATCAATGACTTAGATTTCTCACATTCAATTACCATTAATAAATATTTCCGCGCGCCATGAACAAACGGTAATGTTTGTGTAAGATTTGTAATAGCTGTTTAGCTAATTATGATTACTGGAAACGGGGTTACTGAGGTATCACCTAACAAAGACAACACGTGTTAAACAGTTGCCGTGGTTTGCGCAGTAGTTGCCTCATTAGGGCCCGTTGCGCTCCTCGGAGAAAGAGCGGCCCTGCCCGAGACCGGTGTGTGTCGACACCGTTCGCATACCATAATCGTTATTTAGCAAACCCCCTGGCGAACATTTTGTAATTTCATTAAAATTCAAACACTGTGATGTGTCGTTACACCACCGCTGTTGCCAATATTGGCATTTTGTCAAATTGTTATGCATATGTTGACTTTTGAAAATGGGGTCCAAGGTGGCATATAGATTATGCGGAACGTTACTAGCTTTCAACAAATGTCTAGTCTCTGTAATCATTAACTAATAAGATGTTTTCTTTGCAGCGGTCGGACAGGAGTCCTTCAAATGTCCCGATGACTTCGGTTTCTACCCTCACCACATCTCTTGCGACAAGTACTGGAAGTGTGACAACGGTGTCGCTGAACTTAAGACTTGCGGCAACGGTCTTGCCTTCGACGCTACTGACTCCAAATACTTGACTGAGAACTGCGACTACCTCCACAACGTTGAGTGCGGCGAGAGGACACAGCTTGGTAAGGCATTCAAATTATTTCAGTACTATTAGTACGCAGTTCCAGACGATTCGTCATTCAAGCGTCATAATATCTGGTACAACAAAATATTTTATCATTATCGAAAGTGTTCCATTAAAATGTTTTCGATTTCGAAGCAAAAAATGAAGACCGAAAATACAATACCTACCGACGTGAACAAAAAATATCATCCGATTTTACCAAACACGATTTAGTTCGTCATCAGTTTGTTTGAAAACTCGTCGTATAAAAATCGAAAGGAATTCTAGTTAGCAACAATCTTTTTTTCGCTAGAGGAAACGGTCAAGGTCGTTGGATTAACATAATCACACATACGTGTGACATAAGGATAATATTATTCGAAATTCCAATCTCAACCAGGATATCGTAAATGTCATTAGGCCAATTCACACCATGGAGGACCTATCTACACATTATGAATGTATAAAAATTAAATAATCTACACATCACCTGATTTCCAAATATCGATTTTATGCAAATACTTATATAAATAAAATATCAAGTTTGCTTACCTTGAACTAGAGCCACTATGTAAAATTTTATTACCACAAATCCGAATAGGTAGATTTTTTGCCAAACTCTGATGGACTTTTTATGGAAATGAAGATTGAAAGCTTTTTGTTGGACGATGATTGATAGCCAATTATCCTCAAAACGGAGTGACATTTCGGAGAACCAAGAATGTTTTGATGCAGGAGTTTTTTGTTCCACTGTTATTTATGGATGGTTGAACAAAACATTAATTTGACTGAACAAAGAGTTTTTGTCCTATATGCTAGATAGATTAGAAGTGTTATTGAGTCAGTTTTCGTCATATTTAATTTTGTCCTACAGAGCCTCCGATCTCAACCCCTCACTGCCAGAGGCTGTACGGTATCTTCCCTGATGAGGCCAAATGTGACGTCTTCTGGAACTGCTGGAACGGAGAGGCTTCCCGCTACCAGTGCAGCCCTGGACTCGCTTACGACAGGGAATCCCGTGTGTGCATGTGGGCTGACCAGGTCCCCGAGTGCAAGAACGAGGGTACGTAACCTTTGAACATGTAAACAGTAATACAATCTTTATAGCACCCTTATTAATTTGCGGTTAAGCTGCTGTCGACCTGTGGTCGATGATTTGTATAAATGACAGTTAGTGACCGCATATCTTCCAACCTTGGAAATGTAATTCAAGCTCACGAATTGTTTGTTTGAATATTGAAGCAAATATTATTATCTCTGACAAAACAGATTATCTACATAATTTCATTTCTGGTGAAATGGTAAACAGGGTGTATCTGAATCACATGGAATCTTTGCACCAAACTATTCCAGTGACTATGTTTCAACTTCACCACTGCTGTCGCTGCTGAATTTCGGTTTCGCCTTCCGCACTCTCGCTCACGTAACCTCGTTTGGTGTTTCCCAGAAGTAGCGAACGGTTTCTCTTGCCCCGCTCCCGGTGAGGTGTCCAACGCTGGCTCCTTCAGCCGTCACGCCCACCCTGAAGACTGCCGTAAATACTACATCTGCTTGGAGGGAGTCGCCCGTGAGTACGGATGCCCCATCGGAACCGTGTTCAAGATCGGTGATGCTGACGGCACTGGCAACTGCGAAGACCCTGAAGATGTTCCCGGATGGTGAGTTACCTTTCTAAAATATCGTGTACATATTGCATACACACCACATTCATAGGACATACGCATTTCAACATCGAATGCAGCTGAACTTCTCATGACTCATGATTCATGTTTCAAGGAACTCTTGTTAATAATAACTGCACGACTGAATGCGGATGTCCTATCCACACCGTTCAAGTAAAGCAGATATGACAGGCAGCTTGAACGCACCATAGGACTCTTCTACTCACTGGTTGAATACTGGTTCTGTGGTGTTCAGCGTCTTGTGTGGTACATTAACATCTGGTACCTACTCTAATCATGTGACACCAAGAAAGTATCCTAATGATCATGAAATTCTTGACCGAATAACTAATATTGAATGGGTATCCCCACAACACATTAATCTGGTATGATGATATTCTTGGTGTCCCAAACCCTAAGACCCTGTAACCACTTCCACACAACCAATGTCGTCCTTGTGACTAACAACTCTTCTTGCACATAAATAATGAAACAAATGCCAACACTGATCGGTTGCACTGAGTGTTGCCTAAGCTTTATTATACACGAATCGATCAGCATTGTACAGATGTTGTGTAGGTAGACATAGGTGGATACGTAGTAAAGCTCGCCCACCTGAATAGCTGGCCGCAACTATGCGGTTCGGAGCCTTGCACGCTTGCGACATTTAGGACACTTCGAAATTAGCATGACTTAGAGCAAAATAGTGCGCTCACCGTCGTGTCATGCGCAGACGACCGTGGTCAATGCCGACCGGTACATAACGGAGTGTGTATGGTAATGACCGTTGTTTTACACAAATATATCGTATCGACCGTAACTGTTCGAGTACAACACAAAGGTTGAATTATCAATGCCTTTCATAAAGAGGAAATGTTCAAAGGAATGCCGGTGACTGGCGCAGACATGCAATCATGAAATAGTTATGAGGTTTTTTTTAACTCTCAGCGCTCGAACGTAACCAGTTGTCATTTATGAAAGTATAGCGTACGTTTCATTATTTCAACAACTTATCAGTTGTACGTGCGCTTGTACATGATAGCATTCATTATTTATCTTAGAAGTAAAGTGTTCTCTAATTGAAGCAACAAGAGAACTTTCAAAATCTTAGTATCCGGTTCATGGTCTGTGTACGTCGAACAATCGCTAACAGATCGATACTGCGATGCGCTTGCGCCGGTCACGATGTAACCACATTAAACGAAGGTCGAGAAACGTGTCGATTTCAAAAGTTTTTGCGAGTGCTCCGGACCACATAATGGTCAAGAAAAACAAACGTTAGATAATGCTAGTTGGAAAAGCGAGCGGATATCATTCGTGTTGCCGTTTCAAGGCGGTTCACTCTTTAACGCCGACTGTGTACAAGATTACATTACACAATTCTCGCAGCCAGTTACCACTCGTGTAGTAAAAGTTGCTAGAAATTGAGATAGCCATTTACGAGTATGTTTAATGCTTAAGTCAGCCGTCGGTAGGCAATAAGACATAGAGTTAAGGTTAGTTAGTAGACGAGGCAGGCAGTAAGGTTCGCGTACATTTTCAGCGAGGACTACTACGGGGATCTGGATCTGAAGACGATCCGCAAGAGCGAGCTGCTCGCCGGCCTCCAGCAAGACGGCCAGACCCGCAACACGCCCAAGCAGCTCAAACCCCGCCCCCAAAAGGAGAACTAAATAAAATCCCCCACCCCATAACCTTTTAATACTCACATAGTTAACTATAAACCAATACTCTTCGCGCACTACGAGCAACCTCTATAAATGTGACATGTCTGGCTGAATACAGATGCATTAGCTTTGTAAAGAAATAAACTCGTTGCTCATGGTGTGTGGAGATCGTGTTCCAGGTTCAAAAATATTCGATTAATAGTGAGTGAGCTACAGTTGATATGTATCACTTCTAGTTGCCAAATACTTCTCGTTGTAGCTTCTTCGAACAGTTTCATTGAGGCACGTTAGGAAATTAGTAAAACCATACAGCGATAGATATATTTATTATTTTACATTATGCCTTAGTATTTATAGTGTCCTTTCAACATAATTATATCGATACCAGTTATTAGAGCCTGTATAAAGTTTGCACGAGAACAACTCGAGCGTTTACAAGAGTTGTTTGGCATTTATGACAACGTAGTTCTGTTTAAAATCCTCGAGGACATCGATAAAGCATTGTATCCGTTTGTATACCATGACCTTGTAAATATATTATTGTACTGAATTACTTCGCTGCGACTGAGTGTTGTTGTTTGATAGAAACTGTAATACTTAAGTTTTATTTTTAGTGATAAAATAAACAAAAATTTATAAAAATTACTCTCTGTTGTATTAATTACCTGTAGTGATGCACTATAGCACCGTTTCCTAACATTTCCACCTCACCGTTTTCTTTTTCATTAATTGCATTCACTGTTCTAATAATATTAATATTTTCTTGGTTTTCTTTGTATTTTCTTCTGTCTAATTTTATTTTACTGACTGTAACAGCGAACCGTCTTCCTTGGGTATCCAGGTACGTTAATATTATAACTTAACGTTGATACCAATACATTATAAAGGTGTGCCCTTGTGTAAGTAAACTCATTATATCTAAATTCTATTCTTAGTTTTAAACATCATCATCATCAGATCATGAGTCTTTCTGGCTTTCTAAACACATAGAAGATTTCATATCATATCGATCAATTCAAAATATCCTTTCACATAACATGAAGAGACATGCATCACATGCATTTGCCCTCATTTAGTCATAAATGATCAATCTAAATTTTTTAGATAAAAAGTAGCATGCTTATAATCTTAATTTGTATTACAAAATCAAATTAAGATTTGGAAAATATTTGTCATGAACATAACAATTCCATATTGACTGAAATCAATGATGATTCTATAAAAGAAACTGATGATGTATTTTATAAAAAAGCTAAGCATTGAAAGCAGAACAATGATAACGCTATTAAAATAATAAAAAGAGATGAACACAATATCTCCAAATATACAGTTAAAAATAAAACTAAAGCAGTTGATTCATTAAATGATAATATTACAGCGAGGATTACTACGGTGACGTCGACCTCAAAGCGTTGAAGAAGTTGGGATTCTGAATGTCAAGGAGCGGCTCGAAGGACAGACTGAAGCTAAACCCATTCCATTTGATCTAAACAAATAAAAACTGCCTCTTCAGAGTCATACGTTATTGCAAGGGTTTGTATGCGCTGTAGTGACAATATGTTGATTGCAAATCATCTAGCTTGATGGTTGTTAATCAATTCATTATCAAATTCTCTCCCTTTTACTTCAAATGTGTGGAGATTATTAGCCGAGTGTTTCTAGTGCTCCATTAAAGGTTTTGTCTGTCTGAAGAGGCGCTCGAGTATCTCTTATCCATGGACTCCGAAAGTGAATCGAGCCCACTTAATTTTTTGGTCTGTTTTGTGTCTAAAACAATTATTGTTGCCAAATTTTTGGAAATCTTCAAAAACCTTGACATGGTACCAACACAATGTGTCGGTACTGTGTCGAAATCTATGTTCTTAGTCATAACACTTATGTAAGTTAAGTTAAGCGAACTTATATTTTAATATTTTGTAAATAAATCATATTTTTATACAAACACTATTTTTATTTTGAAAGTAGCTAACCTTTTTCGAACTACAAATCAAGTAGACCATAAGTCATGGACAAGGAAAAATAAATGAACCGAGCAAATGATTAGATAGTTTATTAAGTAATCATTTCAATAAATTAAAATGCAATTTGCTGTTAGAGCAAGTCTTAAATAAGATATTAATATTAATCTAGGCAGACACCTTGTAGCCAAACTAGATTTATGACCAATTAATTTCTCAATTCTACTTATTGATATGTATTTGAACATGGCCTGTTAGTGTTGCAATATTTTAGTTAAAGTGGTACAAGAACATGACTTGTTTTGTCTCTTGTCAAGCAAGACTAATGTAAAACTAGATATGGCAGTAGAGGTAGCAAAGCCTATAGTTGTAATAATTACAATTAATGAGTAATTAAATATCGGCTTTGACGATATTGCCGAGCTGCAGTTGGCGAATGGCGTCCTGGCGAGACATGGCTATGTTGGTGGAAGTCCAACCTGGAAAAGCAGTAAATATTGATTAAAATTGGCATAAAAATATGGAGAAAGATATTAACAAATACTGAATCAAATAAGCCAGTTCCTAACTAGTTGAAAGATGATTAAGGTCTATTACTGTTTAACGACACACGCAACACTAGTCCATTCCAAATCTAATTAGGCACTAAATGCAATGTTTAGGTTACAAAACCAAAATTATGAGCATTTTAATGAATCATTTGGGCAAGACTCGAACGTTCGTTAATTAGCGTGTGTCTATTCACATAGTAATAAATTTTTGATTGAGTAAAACTTGAATTGTATTGATGTTGAAAATGGATGATAAAATGTTTATGTGTGAAGTTAATAAGGCGATGCTAATGAAGCTGTAAAGCCGACTCACTTTGGGTGTTGACTATGGAGTTCTGAGAGAATATAGTATCGATTCCATCAGGTTTGATAATTGATGGGGGTGCGGCAGCTACAATGGGTGGTGATGGTGGGTTAAATGCTGTAGTAGGTGCACTAGGTGGAGCAATAGATGCAGGTGGAGCGGCAGTGGATGCTGCAGGTGCAGGAGGTGCAAACGGTGCAGCAGTTGGTGCAGCTGGTGCGATTGATGTTGATTGAGGAGCAAAGACTTCGGCGTTGATGGCAGTTGATGTACAGTCCACTCTTGTTGGATAGTCGCAGACGCCAAGTTGCTATAATAAGATGAAGATAATGAAGTACATATTAAAAAAGGTTTAGAAAGTATAGAAAATATAACTGATAAAAGCATTGAAAAATTAAATGAAGATATTGTTGATTATTATGTTATCGGCTTAATCACATAACTGTTTGCGCGGAACTCTACTAGTTTCAAGCTATTCTAGAGGTACATGTCTCACGAAAGTTATAATAAAATTAGAAGATACAGTTGATCTAGAAGATAAAATATCTAATGACTCTGTGACCTTAACCCTTAAATAGAGAAAAAAAAATAACCCTTATAAGTAGACAGTGTTGAAAAGTAAACACTATAAATGCATGTGAAGTAATTGCGTGGGCATACTGCATAAGTGTAATAAAACCATATTAAGCAGAGAATATTGGCATTGAAAATTTCCATATTGAAAAGCTTGTAGTAGTTTTTTACTTCGAGTTGAGTCACTTTGATATTGAAAAAAGAAGTTAGCTAGGTAAACACGTAAAAAAATAACAAGTGTATAGGAGAATTCCACAATTATTGAATTGACATTTTATTTTAAAAATAATGTGTTTTGCAATAAGCATTTCTTTGAATATTTAGGTACTTATATTAGTTTTTTTTATCGATCAACTTATTTATACATGTTTTTGTTGATTGGAAAATAAACGAGAATTCCGTTTAACTCAATTTGGAAATCGTATTTAAAGTACCTGATTAATTGGGTAGGTAGGTAACATAAACCATTTTACTAAAAGGAAGCAATTAAAATAAAGATTTATCATTATACATATTTTTCACACAAGTCAATATTTTAAATATGTATTTATAAGCTATTTTCCCACAACTTTAATTACTGATTTTATTGTTATTGATTTAAGGTTTATTTTCTTTTGCACTTATGGCATGAAGGATGGGATGTACCTGGTTGTATGAAAGGTCAGCAGGACACTTAAACTTCACCGGCTGTCGTCCAACACAAATGAAGAACTCGTTACAGTTGAGAGCACTTCGGAACGCTTCGAAGTCCTTCTTGCATTGTGGTTGGGTTGGAGGCTGTTCTCCTGGAAATTGTAGACGAATTAAGTTTTTTTTTGGAGAAACATACTAAACATATTGGTCTACTAATTAGATTTTTATAAGCTAAGCTGTCTATCATTTAACGTACACATCGAAAGAATTTCATGGTCGAATAAATAACAAATCGAAAGAATTAATTAACTAATAATTATATGATTAAATTTGCATTTCATTTTAGCTCCTTTTTTATTTTGTAACAGTAGAAGTTTCTTTCACTGAAATCTATTGTAATTATTGCGTAATTTATCGATGTAGTAGAACGATTGAATTAAGTACTTAGTTCAAATTGATCTCCCATTCATCTATCCGTTCATCCATCAGTCTACCTGTATTGAAAGGCAGGATAATATAGTTCAACCATCCTGCATCAATAAAAAGACCTTTTACTTAGGTGCATAGGGTTCAAATCCACATGTGAGCATTAAGGGGGTTACATAGGCGTGACCAGTTTACCGGGTCAGAAGTATAAGATGTCGTAACGGAGACGACCCGGCTGAGCATTTTATATAACCCGGCTGACATTTCCACGTCTGACGACATCTAGCGATAATAATATTTACATATCCGTTGGTAAAGTATCTAATGTTCATATAAGTTGTATATGTGTTAATAGTTTTTGTGTGTGTGTAAACATAATGTATAATGGGTAACTGTCTATTATGTTTTCAGAAAGACTCCTATACAATTGTGACGGAGTCTGTAGGAGATCCACATTTTTCTAATCATGGTAATTAGATATAGTGATCAGTATATGGCAATAGGCTCACGCCTTATTACATGGGACTTATAACATAAAATGTAAAAAGTGAGTGTACATTATACAGTTTAATTTACGTACTATAATGTGCAATAGTGCACCTCTGCCTATCCTTTTATAAAATGTATGACGAAAATGATAAAAGGCGTAACGATATCAAATTACCATACTATATGTATGGTAATTTGATAAAACTAAGATCAAATAACATCAAATCATATCATTAAGTTATTGATTATCCAGTGTGAGAGAAAAATAAAAATTTCAATGTACTATACATTGATGGTATAAAGGAAAACTATATTATAATACACATTTTTATGCAGATTCGTTTTTTTTAATCTCGAATTCTATAATTTATCTCCACTTACGATTTGCGACGACTAGACGTAGACAAAGAATTTATGACACTGATGTAACAAGATTCCTAGACGTCTCTTACATCAGAAGCTGAAGATGTAAGAATTGACCTGTTACTGTCCACTACGTTAGATCAGTGAACCATTACCGGATAAAAAACTTCTAAATATAGTTTCATAGTAAAATGTGTAAAGTAAGTTTTGATAGTAAAATTTTAAGTAGTAGTGTATTCTCTGTAGGATACATACAAATATACTCGTTTCTTATTAAACATGGATAAGCGAAAGAAAGTAAGTAATGTACATAGGTATTTTTTTGTACCACGATGGTTGCAAGTAAGCACACAGCCCACCTGATGGTAAGTGGCTATCGTAGTCTAGGAACGCTTGCAACACTTGAGGTGTTACGAGTGCATTGCGGATTTAAGTATACATATAAATAAATATTATTTTTTTAAAAGGTGGCTGCCTTCAATTTTCTTTTCCCCCTGCATTTTGTTTAAGTCACGTAAAATCCCTAAAACCTTCACCCAAATCTGAAAACCGCATCAAAAACAGTTCAGTCGACCGCGAGATAATCTTGTACAAACATACATACAGGTCAAACTGAAAACCTCCTTTTTGAAGTCGGTTAAAAATTATATAGAGCAACAGCAAACATACATTTTTGACGTCGGTTATAAAAATCATAAAGTATGAAAATACTTACGTAATTTCCTACTCTCGCAGTTCACATTATCAGAATAGTCACAGTACCCTTGATTAGAGAACAGCAGTCCCTGTGGGCACTCCTGCTCCACTGCCCATCCATCCCAACAGTTAAGGTAGTTATTACAAAGTTTCGGTGAGGGAATCTGTGCCCTCTTGCCCTCACAGAGAGGGTTCGGCTCAATAATCGGGTCTGGAGTGTGAGTGAGCATTAGCTTGTTGTGGTATGATGGGTCTTTCTGCATTTGTTTTATTACTTCGTTTGATACTGGGATGGTCAAGGAGAATATGTTGCCGAAGTCCTGTGGAAATTAATTATAAAAAGATACATAAATAGGTACATAATATAAGGCACATACATAACCTCACGCCTGTCTCCCATGGGAGAAGGCAGAAACTATGGATTACAATTGTAACACATTAAACGACGAGCTTGTATGAACAGACTGATGAGTGTTGATGAAGCGAAAGAGATATGGAAGAATCACAAAAAGGTTACATTATGGATATTGATAGTTTAGGCTACTGGTCAATCTAATAGTTGAAGTGTTCATTTAAGTTTAAATCTATTTTGTAGAACAATTTTTGTATTTAATGTATGAGAAACAATGTATGAGTAACTACTTACTTTAATAAAACCGAAGAATGGATTCAAGAAACTCCCGTAGTAAGGCCAGTGTCCAGTGTTGAGCCTCAAGTTCTGTAAGAACGGGTTGTTTGGGTAGGGACTGGGGAATGTTTTCACCAAGTTACCATCCTCGTCGTAAACTGAAAAAAAAAATAACCCATTATTTTTACAATCTTTATCATAATGGTCATCGTCAGTAGGAATACATACACTGCTGATCAAAGGATTATCTCTTTAAAGGAGGTTTAGAGTAATCCCCACACAAGGCAAACGGCTTGAGCACCGCAGTTAGGTCAGCGAAGCTTAAAAGGATTAGGCTGCAGCTACACTTTGGTTTGCAGCCAGTTTTAAGGCTTATAAGGGGGTCCTAGTCCAGATTATCATTAGATAAATCGTTTATGTCCAACGTAGTAGTAGCCTGAAATAACGCGAACATGTAAACAACATCTGTATTTACCATACACAGTAATAAACCCACTGCTTCTTAAACACAACTATTTAAAACCACCCATTCAATTGGACAAATATCGACAGCATCAAAGACATTTACATATAAAGGGACGGCGGCAACACGATACGACTCCGTGACGTGACCGCGACGACGTATGAATCCTCCTTAACGCGACTACAAAATAAAGGACCACAAGATATATGGCTCTTCTCAAACCGAGCACGGCCATAAATTCCACGAGAGTGCACCCACTAATAAATAACCGCGAAGTTCCGACAGCCTGTTAGTACCTACTTTATAAGGTTTATTTTTGTTAAAATAAGATTACTTATAAACTACTTTGTAAGTGCATGCATGTGCAATCCTAGATTTTTTATGGTAAACGAGCAGACGGATCACCTGATGGTAAGCAATCACCGTTACCCATGGACATCCGAAACGCCAGAGGCGTTACAAGTGCGTTGCTGGCATTTTGGGGGTTAGGAATTTAAGGGTTGTTGGGCGTCCGGTAACCTCACTTACACAACGAAACAACGCAAGCGTTGTTTCACGTCGGTTTTCTCTGAGGCCGTGGTATCACTCCGGTCGACCCGACCCATTCGTGCTGAAGCAAGAGATGCTTGGATATGATGATTTAACGAGTGTGGAAAATACTATAAGACACTTGAATACATCAAGTATTTCAGTTAGTCACTGTCTATAAAAAAGAGTACTGTGTGGCAACTGCAAATAAACTAAATGGTATATGAATAAAAACTTATTTTTAATCCGAACTGGTAACAAACTGCCAACGCATGCATGCCATGCAAATTGTTAAAACATAAGTGTGCTTTTCCACCAGAGATGTGCTATGAAGATGTAATAGGTAAGCTGTGAAACTATGTGACCGTTTCCACTGATACTAAGATGTACGAGGAAGATGTATGTGAATATGCGATATATCGATAGTAAGAAGCCATCTATAGCACAAATCCATACCACCCATCTAACCATATAAAAATTATAGCTTAGCCGATCCGTTTCCACCAGTGCTATGCTATGTATACCAATGAATATGACCGGTGTAAGCCAAACGCATCCACAGCAACGAAGCATAGCACGTCTCTGGTGGAAAACGTCTTAAAAACAAAAGAAAAAAGCTAGACAACAGTACAGTATAAACCAATCAGATACCGTACCGTACACAATTCGAAACAGCTACAAACATGTGTTTAAAACTCATACATGATACCAATTAATGTACATTCACTTTATACGTATAAAATCTTGCATTATTCTACAGCAAAGGTTATCGTACGAGTTCAATGACCGGGCAGCCATTATTGTGTGATATCCTTACTGCCTGTCACGTCTGCCGTAATAGAAAGATGAAAGGATAGCCGCGCCCGCCTAGATTGTCTATTGAGTAAAAGGATACTCGAGATTTAGCTTTTAATCATTTGATAGTATAGAGGTAGCTTTTAAAGATTAGAAAATGGTTTTAGTTTGCATTTATAAATTTTATGTGAGAAAAATAAATAAATAATATTTTATTTGAACCATCAATATGAAGGACAGTAATGACTGACACAATAACAATCAGTAAAAATAAAAATCAGTCAAAAGCCCAAATGGTAGGTATTTGATTGGGAGTGGTTGCAACTGTGACTACCGACCATTGGAGAGCGTGCCATTGAAGAAGCCTATGTCCAGCAGTGGACGAGAACAGGCTGATGATGATGATGAAATTAATTTTAATTTCATGTAAATTGAAAATTTTGATGCTGTATCAAAGTACAGTAGAATCCGGTTATAACGACTGCCAAGGGACCGGTGACATTACGTCGTACTAACCGGAAGTCGTATTAAACGAACAGAAAAAAGTTTGTTTTTATATAACAGATATTACAGTTAAATGCCCGTTTAGGTGATGAGCAGATAAAAAAAAACTCATTTTAATCAAAATAGTTATTTATTAATTATTCAAATTATGTAAGGATGTATAATGTACGTACATAATGTACCGCTTTCTTACATGTAAGTGTAAATCTAACAACTTTAGATTTAATGCAAAAAGTTTGTAATGTTTGTTTGTTTTATTCGCGTTTTATTGCGTCACTTGGATTTACCTACAAATTCGTACTCATCATCATCATCATCATCAGCCGAGAGACGTCCACTGCTGAACAAAGGCCTCCCCCTTGGTCCTCCACGTAGAACGACAAGCCGCCACCTGCATCCACTGGCTCCCCGCCACTCTGACGATGTCGTCGGTCCACCTAGTGGGAGGTCTGCCCACGCTGCGTCTTCCGGTCCGCGGTCGCCACTCAGTCACCTTCCTGGCCCAGCGGCCATCAGTCCTCCGAGCGACGTGGCCTGCCCATTGCCACTTCAGCCTGCATATTTTGAGAGCTATGTCTGTAACTCTTGTTCTTTGGCGAATTTCCATATTTCGGATTTTGTCGCGCAAAGATACTCCGAGCATAGCTCTCTCCATCGCGCGCTGGGCGACTCTGAGCCTTTCTAAAAGGCCAGCAGTTAGGGACCATGTCTCGGTACCGTACGTCATCACTGGCAACACACACTGGTTGTACATCCTGGTCTTCAGACACTGCGGGATTTTTGACGAGAAGACTTCATGCAACTTCCCAAATGCTGCCCATCCGAGTTGGATTCTTCGAGCGACCTCTTTCTCGAAGTTGGACCTACCTAGCTGGATGATCTGACCCAGGTATGTGTAGTGGTCTACAACTTCGAGTATATCGTTCCCAACGACAACCGGTATAGGTGCAACATGGACATTTGACATGATTTTCGTCTTGTCCATGTTCATTTTAAGGCCCACCTGTTGGGAAACGGTATTGAGGTCGCTGAGCATGGTGTTCAGCTCTTCCAGCGACTCTGCCATTACGACTATGTCATCGGCGAAACGGAGATGAGTGATGTATTCGCCATTAATGTTGATGCCGCGTCCGCTCCAGTCCAAGAGCTTAAAAACGTCCTCCAGTGCGTTCGTGAACAGTTTCGGAGATATAACGTCTCCCTGTCTCACGCCCTTCCGCAACTGGATTGGCCTCGTAGTCTCTTCCTGGAGTCGGATGCGCATGGTGGCGTTGTTATACAAACACTTCAAAACCTCGATGTATCTATAGTCGATGTGGCACCGCTGGAGAGACTGCAGCACCGCCCAGGTTTCGATTGAATCGAAGGCTTTCTCATAGTCCACAAACGCCAAGCATAGTGGCAAGTTATACTCCTCGGTCTTCTGTATAATCTGCCGCAGCGTATGAATGTGGTCTATGGTACTGAAACCTTTTCGGAATCCGGCTTGTTCGGGAGGCTGGAAGTCATCAAGCCTGCGTTCGAGACGGTTCGTGATGACCCTCGAAAACAGCTTATACACATGGCTCAGAAGTGAGATAGGTCTGTAGTTCTTTAGCAGACAGTTGTCGCCTTTTTTAAAGAACAGAACCACCACACTCCGTTGCCATGCTACCGGCGTGGTTCCCTCGAGTATGACGGAATTGAATAGCTTCTGGAGGACTAAAAGTATCGGTTTTCCACCCGCTCGCAGAAGTTCCGACGTGATTCCGTCATCGCCCGGCGCCTTGTTGTTTTTAAGCTGTTTGAGAGCCATCCTAATCTCGTACAGGCTGATGTCTGGGATATCCTCAGTGTAGTGCCGCGTCAGTTTAGCTCTTGGGTCCCGAGCTGTACCGACGATGGGTTGCCGTGTTGAGGTGTATAACTGTCCGTAAAACCTCTCGAGCTCTCCGAGGATCTCGGACTTCGACGAGATGACGCTGCCATCCTCGGTCTTCAGCCTCGTCATTTGGCTTTGCCCAACAGACGAATTCTTTGCGAAGACTTTTGAGCCCTTGTTTCGCTCAATTAAGTCTCTGACTCTTGCGGCGTTATAGGCCCGCAGGTCACGTCGCATGTATTTCGAGATTCGTCTATTGAGCTTGCCGTATTCAGACATATCGTCTGAAGACTGCAGCCTCATCTCGCTACGATCCTTAAGAAGTTTTAAGGTTCCGTCGGAGAGCTTTTGGGGCCTGTTTCGGCGGGGGTCTTGAAGAAGTCTGACCCCACTGCTCGGACAGTTTCCACCAACCCATTATTTATCTCGTCCACGTTTCCACAATCAGCTAGACACTGGAAGCGATTTTGCAGTTGGAGTTGGAACTGCTCGGGGTTTTGGATCTGGGCACGTCCAGGGCGGAGCGTGGACTTCACCAGGCGTGACCGCTCTAGTTTTACATTGATGTTCAGTGTGCCCCTGACAATACGGTGATCGCTACCGGTTTTCACCTTCGCTATCACAGAGACATCACTGAATATACGTCTTTCGGTCGCCATGATGAAGTCGATCTCATTTTTGGTAGAACCATCAGGGCTTATCCATGTCCACTTCTTGGCCGGTCGCTTCTGGAAGAAGGAGTTCATCAAATAGAGTCTCTCCCTCTCCATAAAGTCGACCAGCCGCTGGCCCCGATGGTTTCGCTGCCCATATCCAAATGGCCCTATTCTCAACTCATCGCTATTCCGTGTGCCCACCTTTGCATTGAAATCCCCCATCACAACGGTGAAGTGTGTTTCGGAGGAGTGTATGGCTTTTGAAATTTCCTCATACAGAGCCTCTACTTCGTCGTCACAATGTGTCGAGGTCGGCGCATATACCTGTATGACCTTCAGCGAATACCGGTTAGATATTCTGAGTATAAGGTACGCTACCCTGTTCGACACACTGTCGACCTCACACACGTTGTTGACGAGAGACTTGCGGACGAGAAATCCGACACCACCCTGGGATTTACGGTCTCCTTCCCGGAAGAAGAGCAAGTTGCCGGAATCTAGGATTATCGTATCCTGACCCTCTCTTCGGATTTCAGATAGTCCCAAGATGTCCCACCGCATTTTGCTCAATTCTTCCTCCAGCTCGACAATCTTCTCATCAGTCCGCAGTGTGCGGATGTTGTGCGTTGCCAGGGCCAAAGTTCGTCGGGGGTGGTAGCGCTTTCTCTGCCGGGGATTCTTAGCACCCCCTGCTCCGCCGTTACCTGATCCGCTACCTAGATCAGGAATAGCGGAGCTGCCGGGGACTGGGGGCCGTGTAATTTTGTTGTCGCTCATAGTGAAAATTTTGTTGTCAGTTTTAGGCTCATAGCTATTCATTTATTTCATTATTTTCTATGAATTATTTGTAAACACGGCAACGCTCGTCGTTGTGTCGTTGTAACCGGACAATTATGTGTGAAATTCGGTCGTTAAAAGCGGATGGTCGTTGTAAGCGGAGTCGTAATAAACGAATGTCTATTTATGCAAGTTTATACTAAAACCAAACAAATGCCTAAACTTTCGTCGCTAAAAACGGTTGGTCGCTATATGCGAAGTCGTACTAAACGGACTACACTGTATGCGCTTTGGTTAATAACTAACTGACTTTTCACCTCAACAATGAATTGTGTTTGATCAAAAGTGAAACTCATGAAAACTAGCATCCTTCTGATTACTGTTAAATTTATAGCCAACCAGAACATTTGTAATTAGATCGTAATTAATCGTTAATCTTGCGGATACAATGGGTAATTTGTGATTCTTTTGTTATTCATCACCAAATGTAATGAATACATTATCTTTTATTATTGCTCCACATTGTGTCGTCGATAGTTTCCTGTGTCGTGATTGTGTTTATAAACACACTTCATACATGACACCCAGATCCGGAACAACAATTTGTGGATCACATAAAGAGTTGATCTGTGCGGGAATCAAACCCGCAACATGTTGTGCGGCAGCAGGTTGCCACCGCGCCAACCGTGCAGTCAAAAATTTTAAGCCTTACGTGTAAGATCCGCAAATTCACTTGTATCATGTGCATTGTAAATTAATATCACTCAACAACTCCCACAAATCATCGGTCGATAAAATATTAAACAAACAAAATATATCAGCAATTATAAAATTGTTTTTAAAAGAAATAATTTCCTGAAATAATCCTTTATACAATAATAATATAAAAATATCAACAGGTTATTCACTCGTACGTAGTTTTATACGTAATCCGATTAAAGTCGTTTTATTACAAAACATTATTATATGGAACCGAGCTGCATAGTAATTGAAATAAAGCAGGTGACAGTAATAATTATCTACATATAAACATATACATGTTTATGTGTGTATATGTTTTAAATGTCAGTCAAGCAATATCGCAGGGCGGCATCAGTTTTGTAAAGTCAAGGATCCGGGGTTTACTACTTACCTACCTACTTTCAGTAATTTTACAGTGAAGTTCCTCGTTCCTATTTATAAAACATAAATCTTGTAGATTTAGTTTACTAAAGCAGTAAGTTTAGATTACAGGAGAGGCTACGGGCAAAAGGCTTTTATTAAAATATATTTTTTATTTTTAAATGTAGTTGATATTTTTGATTGGTCTGTTTTTAATATTTCAAAATAGCACTGTGTAAATGCTATTATTGAAATTAATAGATCGTAAAATTATTTAATGTAATCTTTTAGCTTCGATTGTATCTATTGTTCGACATTACAATAAGAGTTAAGCAATAATATCTTGTTAAAATTGTTGCTAGATATCATACAATTTATTTATTTCCATGAGTTAATAAAGGGTAAAAATATAAATGAAGAATACTATATTAGTATACGTATACCTACATAATTAGAATAAATAATCCATCCCATTATAATATGTAAGTTTCATGCGCGAATCGACACTGCGACGCATGTCTAGCAGTCGATTGCTTTACTACTGCACTTACGTACAATACATAATGAATGAATATAATAAGAACAACTTAAACAATCAAGACCATTTTATATAATTGACCAAATGCAAATGAGTAAAATTTTTTCCAAAAAAAAAGAGGACGAACTTAGAACACCCTTTCTGTACAAGGTACATGAGTACCTATAACAAGAACATTAAGATTTTGACTATTCTATCTACCACCGTATTATATGTATACCCTCATTATATATCACCTATATGTAACATTTAGAATAACACACTTACATAGCAATCGCTGTTGCCGCCCATCCTTTGCGCCCGCGTCGCCTTTACCACAGACCACACAGATAAATAAAGCAAGACTGATTATTTTCATCCTTACTGATAGTGAATGCACAGGGCAATGTCAGGGCTAAGAGCAAAACCTAGCTTATATAGTGTCGGAGAACGAAAACAAGTACTGGACCTATACGTACGTGGGATCTAGATTTAGCCCAGGACATAAACGAAAGCCTAAAAGGGTGCGTTCATTCTATAATAAGTGAGGCTTTTATTACGCGGATGGGATTTGAGTCATATTGGATTTTGTATTTTTTTTGTTTCTTTGTATTCTATTTAGGTATACCTATAGTATGAATATCTGTTCTATATTCTATTTTTAGGTATAGAGAAAAAAAAAAAAAAGGACATATTACTTAGTACAATTTTTGATGATGTTATTTTGTTTGAAATCAGCCTCGTATATCAATCAGAACTAAGCATGTATCTACAGGAATAGACCTATGATCATCTGCAAGGAAATTAATCAGATTCAACTACGACGTTTAAGGTTTCGCAACTAACAAATAAACAAACAAACATAGACATTATGAATTCATATCCGCATTACTAACACAAACATAAGCTACATTGTATGTATGATGGACATGCACATTGAACATCATAAGCCTACCCCAACATAATTCAAGTCATACTTGATTCCTGTCTAAACTACGCGTCCAGTACACTTAGTACAAGTTAGCTTTACCTTTAAAGTAATCGAAACGAGAGCGCTCTGATTGGTTGGTTCATTCGAGCCGGCCAATCAGAGCGCCGAACGCGCTCTTGTTTCGATTAAAAGCAAACTCATACTAAGGGTACTGGTTGCTCCATTAAATCATAGGCAATCTGATAGAACATTCCTTTAGCCACATTAATCAAACCCTGTCCTACCCATCTCCGTTTTGAAGGTTTATTACATTATGTCCTGTGTAATAAATTGCATTTCTTGTTAGTCGCGATGAAACTCGTTAGCTCTAGTCGGTGACAGTTAATTTTGAGGTGATTTTTAAGTTAGGAACTGGAATTATATTTTTTTTAGGAATACTATTAGATATTACTGGATATTGAATATTACTATATTACTCTTATTATTGGATATTACTTTTGAATATTAGATATTTCTCAGTTTTTCGTAAAGATGGATGTAACGGAATCTGGATTTGTGCCTAGTGTATAATAAATTTGGGCTCGCTGTTATCGCAGCGGTAAGTCCCCTCTTTGAGGAGTGGCTAGAGAGGCGCCACGGCGTCCTCACCTACTGCCTGACGCAGGTGCTTACCGGACATGGGAGTTTCGGTAGGTTCCTGTTCCTTATTGGGCGGGAGGAAACGCCCGAGTGTCATCACTGTGAGGACCGCCCGGAGGACACGGTAGAACATACGGTGGCGGTGTGCCCTGCGTGGGCTGAGCACCGCCAAGTCCTCAGGGATGTGGTCGGCGACGGCGACCTCTCGCGCCCGGCACTGGTTCAGGCCATGGTGCGGAGCGAGAGGGACTGGGATGCCGTCTCCTCCTTCTGCGAAGCAGTCATGCTAGCTAAGGAGGAGGCGGGGCGCGTGAGAGAACAAACCTCCTCACGCCCCAGCCGTCGCGAGAGACACTCCGGGCGTAGGGGATCGCGAGACGATCTCCGGCCACCGTAAGTGCGGGCCTGCGGACGGCGAGCAAGGGTAGCTCGCCGCCCGAACAGATCCAGACCCGTGCGTGCGGCGCGTCGCGTTTCGCGCGCGCCTCAAAGAGCCATCAGACCACCACAGATGGGGTCCAGCAGGGCTGATGCCTGATCCGGAGCTGCGGACTACCTAGCGGGTTTACCGGAGCTCCGGGTCGAAAAGCAGGAGAAGGAACGGGGTGGTTTTTAGTCAGTAAGAGTCTGACACTCCCTCTCGCCTTGCCCAAGGCGGGAGAAGTCATTGGATGATTTTCCCCCTCAAAAAAAAAAAAAAAAAGTGTATAATAAATTAATAATAGATCCACCTCCTATTACATAATACTTATAATATGAATGACTTCTGCCTTTTTTGAGGGGTGGGGGAGCGAAATCATCCATTAGCTTCTCCCACCTTGGGTAAGTCGATGTTTAAGGCGAGAGAGTGTGTCAGACTCTTCATGACTAAAAACCACCCCGTTGTTACTTCAGCTTTGAACCGGTGCCCCAGTTACGCGTTGTTGAGGCAGTCTTTTCGCTCGTTATAATCATATAAATAACTAGCTGTGCCCGCGACTTCGTCCGCGTGGAATAGTTATTTTAGGCATTATATTTATTTTTGCAAACAGCTTTCTCAGCTTCATAAATTATAGCTGTTACCCACGGTTAATTTGTGCATTGAAAATTCGTGATAGCACTGGATTATGATTATAAGGAACAATCCACACTCATTTCTATACTATATGTGTTTCCACTGTTTTCCGGAAACCTGCGCCTATAGGTTGGGTAACCGCCACCCCGGTTTGTGTTTCAGAAATAAAATTCCTAGGGTACTTTTTAGATGGGCTCGCTACATACGCGTTATAGCAGTGGTAAGTCCCCTATTTGAAGAGTGGCTTGAGAGGCGTCACGGCGTCCTCACCTACCGCCTGACGCAGGTACTTACTGGACACGGAAGTTTCTGTTGGTACCTGTTTCGAATTCGGCGGGAGGAAACACCCGGACGTTTCGTCTGGGTGTCGTCATTGCGAGGACCGCCTGGAAGATATGGTGGAGCTTACAGTGGCGGTGTGCATTGCATGTGCTGAGCATCGCCATGTCCTTAGGGATGTGAATGGCGACGGTAACCTCTCACGTCCAGCTCTAGTTCAGGCCAAGGTGCGGAGCGAGGGGGAAAGGGACGCCGTCTCCCCTTCTGCGAAGCAGTCATGCTAGCTAAGGAGGAGGCGGAGCGCGTGAGGGAACGATTCTCAACACGCCCCAGCCGCCGCAGAAGACACGCCGGGCGTCGAGGATCGCGTGACGATCCCCGGCCACCGTAAGCGCGGGTCTGCGGACGGCGAGTAAGAGTAGCTCGTCGCCCGATCAAAACCAAACCCGTGCGTACCGTGTGTCGCGTTCTGTGCGCGCCTCAAAAGCCAGGCCACTACAGATAGGACCCAATAGGGCTGATGCCCGATCCGGTGCTGCAGACAACGTAAAACAATACCGGGGCCCCGGCTCAAATCAGAACGGTGTGATTTTTACACTCCTTCTCGCTTCACCCAAGGCAGGAGTAGCCAACGGATGATTTTCCCCCTCAAAAAAAAAAAAAGAAAGGGTACTTTCTAGAACAAATGTTTTCTTTCATACATGGTGACGCAAGGTTATGAAATCCTTAAGGACAATATTTTTATACCCTATCATATTTTTATACCCTATCATATTTTTATGACAATAAATTGTAAGAACCGTAGCAATTGGCGTTCCATTGTCTCTGCCTACCCCCATGGGAGACAGGCGTGAGGTTATGTATGTATGTAAATTGAAGAATTGGATTTTTTTGTTTGTCAAATGTTTCAGCCGACATTATTGCACTATACGTAGAATCTGGTTGTACTTTGTTAGACGCTTTCGATGGTCAATGATCAAAAAATGTTTTACTTCGTTAGTAAGACTATAATTTTTTTGAGTATAGTTACACCAGGCTCCGCGTCGTTCGCAAACAATGCCTCTCCTCCTGGCAGCGTCGTGTTTCGCACATCATGCGGCGCGGGTGAATTTTATATCGAAGTTATTTAAAAATTGTAATATCTTCTAAGATGTTTATTGAAGTTTAGTGATGTCAAAGACAATTTTGTTCACAATTAAATACTCTTAATGAACAACACATTTATTTCGATAAAGATTAATATTTTTTCGTTAATACAACTCTTAACAAATAATGCATTAATTTCGACCCAGTTTGATTACCATAAAAACGATTCTAGTAAGTTAATCCTAAAAGATAGACATATACTGTCGCGGACTTTTTTTAGATCATTTTAAGAGGAATAATTCTTTCGTACATATAATTTTTGTATCTTGAACCATTTTCGCAGCGCACGCAAAGGAAGCCCTCAAGAATTAATAATTTCCCCCGTTTTGTCAACATTTTCCTTTATTTCTTCGCTCCTATTAGTTATAGCGTGAAGTTTTATAACTTATAACCTTCCTCAATAAATGGACCATCCAACACAAAAAGAATTATTCAAATTGGACCAGTAGTTCCGGAGATTAGCGCGTTCAAACAAACAAACAAACAAACAAACTCTTCAGCTTTATAATATTAGTATAGATTCTAGGTAACATAGAAACAATAACGTAAGGTAATGTACTTTTAAAGATTTTTAATACTGCAATAAAAAATATTACTTCACCTCCACTTTACGACCATTGTGGCGATCCTTGCGTAGGATTTCCACGAGTACATGCTTTTATTGTATTTAGTTTAGTTAATTACGGGAGAACACGCGCCGACGCCTTCCGCCAACGTCTTAATGAATATCCTAATAAAGGGAATTGTCCTTGGAACAATTCATTGCGAAAATTGATAACAGATCTTTGATTGTTTGATAGTTACATTTCATGAAAGGATAACTAAATATATTTATCTTTAAAATACTTCTAGTTGTTCCTTGAAAATGTCTGTGTTTCCAGAAGATTACAACCTGGTCATCATTAAGTCACGAATGAATAAATGGTTTATAGGTAGGCATGCTTTATGAGCTTACACATGGTGGCCATAAAAAAACCTTAACTTGCACATATATGTAACGTCACGCCTTTTATCCCCGAAGGGGTAGGCAGAGGTGCACATTACGGCACGTAATGCCGCTATACAATGTACAGCCACTTTTCACAATTTGTGTTATAAGTCCCATGTAATATTCATGCCCATATCCACCCAAGTTTCATGTATTAATAGGAGGTGAGCCTATTGTCAACTTGTACATATCTCCAAATAATTTAATATTAAACTTCATCTAAAGTTTACTAAGTCAATAACAATTTCAAGCAAGTTCTTTCATCATTGAGACTCAACTTCTTTCATGTTTCCAAAACAGCAAAAACATTTTTCCTTAAACTCAGCAAATTGGCAAAAAGATTTACGCACAACACGACCTAGTAAATTCAGAGAGATCGAAGTAAATACTTAAAAAAACGAAACGTTTCGGATAGACTACACGATCTTTCCTTTTTATACAATCGACTAAGAGTAAATACTTTTTGTTAGAATAAAATGTTGAGGCAAAGGAAATATCTTCACGCGAACCTGGTATGCCGAGGAGTAATGGCAAAAGTGCTTTTTAGTGTAAAATTTAATTAAAGTATAAATAAATCGGTACTGTAGTGAAATGCTTCTACTGTTACCCTGAATGGAAGTTCAATTTATATTTGTCTTTCAAAATTCTTTAGAGCTTGAATGAGGTAAATTAAGAAGAGTGAATGAATAGCTATGTGGTGTCTTTTAAACTTATTTTTATAGTAATAAACTAGCGACCCGGCAAACGTTGTTTTAACTAATAAACAATTTCTAGAAAATAGATAGTAGCCGATTCTTAGAGCTACTGAATACGCATATAGGCGTTTCTGAGGAGTATGGTAACTAACATTGGGACATGGAAATTTTAAATATTTGATCAATAAAGGTGCTGCCACTGTTCTATAATATAGATATATGCAATAAATATTTATTAATAGTAAACGTTAGTTAAATATTTGGAAGCAGTAATTAAAATATTTTTACAACACATACAATACGAAACGCATCAAAAAAATCAAACAACGAATCATAAAATAAAAATCATCTCAAACTACTTCACTTAAAATTGTACTCAAACACACATAAACTAGAGCACATTTTTGCCTAATTACTAAAAATATCTGTCATAAAATCTGTGATAAAGTGAAACCATTTGCTTGGGAGGAGATCACTTTCTAGTGCGCACGCGCATGAAAGCAATATTAGCATGATGCGCACGAAATCAACAATTATGTTACACTTGCGCTCATTATATGCGTAAATCGGTAGAGAGTGGATTTATTAACCACTGTTATGATAGCTGAGAATATTTTAAGAATGTGAAAAACGTCTTTCAAACTACGTATACATAACATATTTTGAGTAATTAAGTAAGTACAAAGTAAATCTGAATTGCGGTGATTAAGGCTTTTTTTTGAGGAGGGAAAATCATCCAATCACTTCTCCCGCCTTGGGCGAGGCGAGAGGGAGTATCTAATGACTAAAAACCACCCCGTTCCTTCCTCTGCTTTTCGAGCTGGAGCCCCGGTAAACCCGCTAGGTAGTCCGCAGCTCTTAATACGGTTACTTAACCAATGGGTTCTGGGACTATGAGCCTCCTGACTCCTTAGCAATTATTTTCGATATAAAATCGTTACTAAGGAATAATTTAAGTAATTAATGAATGTCTCTGAGTGCGGTAGTTACATATGTCTTACCCATGTGTGCGTTTTTTATTATATAGTAAAAGCGTAGTGTAAGCATACCTTAATACCTTTAGGGAACAGAGAGTAAAGTTCCCTAAGATCAGTAAAGGAGGAAATTCTGAGTCTTGCGCTATTTTGATGTTCATTTCATCTTCCGAAATGAAGATTACAAACAGCATCTAATTATATGAGAGTGTTTATTACTCTAAATACGCAATAAAAACGCAGCTTAAAATTGGCCTATTTTTTGTATTTAAATTGTTAAGTATAAGACACAAACAAAATAATAATAACATCAAATACGCTACAGACTACGTTTATTAGACAAAGACTAATTACTTCTAATAAATAAAGTACATATTAAATTTTAAAACACGACTTGTAACTGGGTTAAAATAAGGTATATTTTGAAACAATTGTGATCGCACAGCGTCAATAAAATTTAGTTTTTATCAAAAAACCGTCATTTAAAACCTTTAAACAGTTCTATAAATTATTTTACTATTTTAATAAATAGACGGAAAAGTTGAAAAACGATTTCCACATTCAATTTTTTATACTACATAGTTTCTTAGGTAACTAATAGATGGCGTGATTAGTTTCAGTGAAAGGTTTGATGGATAGTTAGATAGGCTTAGTAACGATAGATGGGGCTAGTAGTATCGTTGGAGTCTATTTTCATACGATATGTTGGAAGTAGTTTGAACGATCCTATGTTAAATTATACACATTTAAAGCTCTCTGTCTGTATGTTCCAGCTAATTTTTGAAATGACTGGACCGATTTTGATGGGACTTTTGTCGGTAGGTAGCTGATGTACTAAGGAGTAACATAGGCATCTCTTATTAAAAAAATACATAATTTGTATAAAATCAAAATCCTGTCAAATAAATTCTGTCAGAAGTATTATTCTACGCGGTCGAAGTCGCGGGCAACAGCTAGTATTAGAATTATAATTATGCAAAGTCAATAAGGAATTGAATGGACCTAAATTAGGCTCCAAGAGAGATCTCAATCCGGAATAATTTACTTGTGTTTATCCTATCAGTGCAAGTAAAGCCGCTAGTCATAAGTACATGTTTGTGTCCTACATAACAATAAAAAATATCATTGAGACAAACACTTCTTCTTGTTTTTATTTCATTTTCTTATATTTCCGCGTCTATATATAATTTACAAAAACACATTGCATGTTCTAAAAGTATAAATAATTTTTCGATATTTTTCTTTTAACCATCGATCACACGAAAGATTTTATAGATAGTGGTATTTTTAATAATACAACCTACAATATTATGCTATAAGTTGTATATTATGTCTGATGCTTTTATTGATAACCTTTTATTGTGCTTCAGTTAAATATAAAGATTATCAAGATTATGAGTCATAAAAGGCGTACTCAACTAAAATGTATCATAAAATCTTATAACCACCGAGATTACTCCCAAAGAACTAGGTAATTATTATGCAGTAATTATCGAATATAGTCTTAGTAACAGCACGCCTAAGTGCATATAAAAAATATCTAAGGAGATAGATCTAAATTACCCCATGTCCTATAACAAAGTATATGTGTCACGTTTTATACGAGGTGGGATAGGTAATTGTGTATGGATTGTGATCCTTCTTCTTTACACAATAAAGTACAAAAATGTTTGCCTCTAGTCATATATGTAGTGTGCAAAATAGTCGAATTGTACTTGACAATTGTAATTTTTAAGAGCGGCACAAGCTCTCAAATGTGCCTGGACAAACTTTTTGTCATACATACACAAATTACATATAATATTAAGCTTACAATTTTTTGATACGTTGCCCTACACTGGGATTTTCTTCTGTGTCGTGTCGTGGGTGCGTTTACAAACATACAAGTTCACATGCACATGTTATACAGTATGTCAGTATAACTTTGCCGTAATCGAAATAGAGGTGTCAAGCTCAAAAATTATAGATACTAATATAATATGATTGCTCAAAAAACGAACATCAAATAATAAACAATACAATTTTTCAAAAATAGATGAACTTTTATACATGCAATTGCAAATAAGTCAGGCAAAACGACCTATCTTTAAACCGAACCAATTTGTATGCATTGAACACGCTTATTGAGTGTTCAACACAATGGACACGATAATAACAATGTGCAAATATCTCCGAACATATCCGGGACACTTAATCACTATGTAAAGTAAAAATAGCCCGAGATATTTCATCCGTTTATTCGACGCTATCTCGGGAAAAGGTGAAGGATTGCTATCCGGTTAAAGAATGCTATGGATGCGATCTTAAATACCGATCGTCAATTACTTCTTTTGAACTTTATTTTATAGGAACTGTAATTAAGGGATTTTCCTTCTTTTTTTTTAAATAAATGAGTCATTTTATGAGTATTTTATATTAAGGTGGAATTAATGAAGTATGAACGGGGCAATCCCGTTTATGTGAAAGATAATAAATTAAGTTTTAAAGGCGTTAAAGTCTTTTAATAGTTTGTCGTTTTAATATTCTGTTAATAGCAAAAAGTCAGCTAAAAATAATAATAATAATCTAAATATCTTGATTTAGCTCATGAGGTTGTCGACATGTGGGATGTAGATTCAGCAATCATTGTGCCGATAGTCGTATCTGCCAATGGCCTTATAGCCAAAAGCCTCGACCAACACCTGAGTAGGCTAACGTTAGATGGTTGGATCAAGAGCCTGATGCAAAAGGCAGTACTTCTGGACACGGCGCGTATTGTCCGGAAATTCCTCTCTCTTGAGCCCTGACCACCGGTAGCTTGGATTTATCCCGTTACTGGTGGGCTACTGCTTTTTATATTTTTAAATGTTTTTTTTTCTTTTTAATTTAATATTTAAAAATGTAATAAACAAGTATAAGAAATAAATAAATGATTTTACGGATCAATCATCATCATCATCACTGCTGAACATAGGCTCAATGTCGTCTAGATAGGCTGGTTGTAAGCAACCTGCATTCAGCGACTCCCTGTGATCTTAATTAAGTCATTTGTCCACCTTGTGGGTGGACATTCTACAGGTCAATATTTATCCAGAATGCTTCAATCGATTTCGTTATTCTCAGTATTTAATCTGCATTCATGTGTACTGTTAACAATACTTACAATATACCCTAAAGCTCTACTTTACAAATATTTTGTACGGCAATATAACATGACAAAAAGTACATGCAAGGAATGCCAAATATCACATTTCTTCACTCTGCTGTAAGTAATTTATCATTAATACACGAACACTAACAAATGAATGTAGACATATGCTCTCCCCACACGCAATGTTCTTTCGTAAACCTATAAATTGATATAAACCGTGACTCATACGTAATAAGGACTCAGTTCACCATTGTATCGCTGCACAGCCTTGCTGCTAAGTGGGCAGTACTTGTATTGATTCGGAAGACAATAAGTTGATTCAGGGTCTTATTCGTAGAGAGAGGATGGTGATTGAAAGTTTTGAGTCTAGGAGTCAAAGTCAGTAATTTTTTGAAGGATTTGGTTTAATGTACTGGTTATTAAGTTAGTAACAAGCACAATTCATCAACAGGAAACAACGTAGGAGAATATTATTGGACGGCCTTACAGAAAGCTGGCGTGAAACAACACGTGCGTTGTGTTTCGTTGTGAGATTGCCAGAGGCCCAATTACCTCTCACCACAATCCACCCAGTCCCCAAATAGCCAACAATCCTAAAATTCTTAACCCCTCCAAAAGGCCGGCAACGCACTTATAACCCACTCTGATGTTTCGGCTTAACATCAGGTTATCCATCTGCTCGTTTACCAACTTATTTCGTAAAAAAGACTGTGAAGCTCGTCTGCATAAAGGGATTTGTCATAATCTCCACGCTTTGCAGATGGATTGAAGATCATATTAAAAAGCTGAGGCTTATCAAAGAGCTTTGATACCCAATCAACACGACAATGAAAGTTAGGCAGTAGGTAGTAAGTGGCTACAAATGTGTTCTGCTGCTTTACCATAAATATTTTATTTTGAAATTCTATGATATTTGTAGCATGATAGGTTTTTATTTATAATCTCAAGAATTTCTTCCATTATTCCATATGCATATTTCATACCCATCTTGGCACACATTTAAATCATAGTATTTATGTGTTAGATACTTATCGATACTGAGTTATGTTTTGAAGAAAACTGGACTATGACTGGTGTATATTATATCCCACCCAAAACATAAATGTGAAAGGATGCCAAGTTCGATAATATTGGAATGCTTCGCCTATAAAAGAAGTGAGATCTAAATAAGTACCAAGTTCCATACACAGACCTCAGTTAAAAATGATATAACAAGTTGGCAAGTTTTCACACACTTTGTTATAAACCTACTAAACGCAATGAGTCAAGTATATAATTTTCTATTAAAACTTGCCAAGTTATATCATTTTTAACTGAGGTCTCTTTTGTAAGGTTTATTTTCTTTTTTTCTTATTTTACTTTACTTTGACTAAATACAAACCTTCGTAACGAATTTTAGGTCGGTACGACCATTGGAAGATATAGATACATTTTTTGTTTTAGTTCCTAAGGGGTATGAATTTACACCTTCATTATTTTTAAAACCGACTCACACTTGGCCATTTTCAGATTTTTTCCTTTACCTTGACCTAAAGACCTACCTCCATGCCAAATTTCAAGTCAATACGACCATTGGAAGTGGTCTAGGTTTTTGATGAGTGAGTGAGTCAGTCAGTGAGTGTATAGTAAAAATAGCGATTTTCTGACGTCAATATCTCAAGATCTACAATAGGTACATTAATGAAATTTTGTATTTTAGATAAGTAAGTAGATCTCGATAGATACTAGAAATTTCATATGCGTAGATAAAATAGATTTTGAGTTATAGGTGGGTCGAACTTGGCCCGAAATGGTTCGTGTAATATAACCCACGGCCGGTGTGTCGGTTTTTTTGCTCGAACTTGGCGGACACACTGCCGTGTGTCTAGATCTCAAGAAACTATTCGTATATATTATGCCCATATAATAAGATCTATGTAAGAATGACTTTATTCTTAACAGCTTGCACTTCATCATCATCATCAGCCGAGAGACGTCCACTGTTGAACAAAGGCCTCCCCCTTAGTCCTCCACGTAGAACGACAAGCCGCCATCTGCATACACCAAAATTAAAAAATATATATTTAGTAGTGATGGTAAATAATGACTATTTGTAAAAATCAGGATCTTTCCATTTCCCAATCAGTCAATATTGTTTACAATAACAAAATAAAAACTATAAACACGTAAATTTATCAACTAATTAACGGCTCTTCAACCGCTAATGAAGTGCGGCAGCCTGATTGCCATTCAATGTGTAATCTACTTTCCTATCGCAACACATTCCACGTCAGTGCAATCAATTTACCCAACAAACAATTAATAACTAATTTTCTATTATCAAATAACTATTTAACACTAAATAACTGCGATTGTTATACTGCAGACCATGTAGAACAATAACAGGATCCAGACTTCGTGGAAACGAGATGCAAGATATGATTTTCGTAATGATAGAAAGAGAGAGAAGATTATCGTAACCTTTCGCTGAGCTGTAGCACAGTTAAGAATGGATGACAAAAGTGAATAAGTCAGTGCGGCATAGTGCGGTACGGACGTCACTCTGATCGATTAAAAAGTCACATTTAAGTGACATTTAAGTTAAATAAGTGTTAGCGTAGTGTACACGAGATGGCGTTCCGATCGTGCGTGGGAGTCGTTTTGTTGGGCTGTTTAGGTGAGTTTTTCTTTTTTTATGTGTAATTTAATTTAATAAAGCGATTGTGGTCTATTTTCTTTTATTTGTTTATTAATTTTTAAGAGTGCAGTTAATAGATGTATTGAGATAGATTTTGATTTCAAAATCAATACTTCGAGACAAGGAAATAGAAAGTTTGATTTCTGTAACATAAAACTTTACCTTGAACCTCTTACTTCAAACATTTTCAACACAGAGCTTAATCACTGAAATATATCCTTACCGTACTAATATTATAATTTAATGTGAAAGTGTGCTTGTTTGTTACAAACAAACAAACAAACACACTTTCCGTAGCCGTATTGTAACTGAGTTTTTTATGATACAGTTTTTGCGTTTAAATAATATAATTATTAGTAAGTAATATATTAGATAGTAATAAAGTAGTGGTATAAAGTATAATTACTAGATAGTAATAGAGTTTACTTCTTTCTTTGACAACACAGGCAAAAATATGGGTAATACCTACTTCATCAAAAATTACATTCACATATCTCAACAAACCTTTTTAAACTATAATTAATTTACACATTCAAGTCACGCACTTTCATTATTTCAGTTACAACCTATTTCGGTGTAACCTTTAGCAAATTATTATTCAGTGGAGCAGTAACTATTACAATATGTCGGGGAACACGTTAGCCTTGGCGCCTTGAATTACAATTCCTGTCTAATTTGAATGCTAGACAACCAATTACTATATTTGATTAACAATTTAATTAATAATTGAGTCTGTGGAATGAATATTGATATGGGTTGACTAAACTAGGTTTGATTTTCAGGTCGTGCAAAGAAACAGTATTATTGTTTACTTGTATTATTTACTGTCACTTTCAAGGGTAATATATCTATTCATTATACGTTGGGTAGAGCTGAGGTCTAAAATAAATTCAAGACTTTCAGTAGTAAGATGATAAAAGTTCCGTCTCAACGTGAATTGCTATCAAAACTGATGAGAAACTTGGAAAATCATTCTCATCTACCTACCCCTTAAAGAAAAGATAGGCGTAATGATATGCTCTAATACATTAAGCTCTCTAAAAGCTGCCATACTATCGCTTAATCTGTTATTATCTAAGATTTAGCCTCGTAACGGCCGTCATTGGTTACGTCTGCCAGGAAGAGAACAAAAGACATCAACGCGCTCCACCTTTTAAAAGAGAAAGTTTTTATTCTGAACTGAACTTTTGATGTCTATGTTTAGATGTTATCATTTTTTTTACAAGCATAGCTTAAATTACATTAGATTTTTATCATATTGGGTGCACCTGATAAATGTAGAGTTTCTCAACGGTATAACACGACGGTAGCAAGAAAGCACACCTGATGGCAAGTGGTTGCTGTGATCTATGAACGCTTGCAATACTTGGCCTTGGCCTTAAGAAACCCATTTCATAAAAGGTAAAATTAAATAGCTAGAAAACAAAACATAGACACTTCAATAATAAAACTAGTCATAGGATTACAAATATCATATTACTATAGGATCATCGAAGTGATTCCTTCATTAATTCGAGACTTGTGTAAGATACCCAGCTGTCGGCAGTCATATTAGCCTCTTACTTAATCAACAAGGCAGCTTTACTATCAAATATTTCAGTTCAAATTACTACAGTTTGACCTTAACTGAACTTAACTGCTGTAAGCTATAAACCGATTACTTAAGTTCAAGTAACAGTTAGTAACAACTATTCTAAGTAAACTAACGGAGTAACAACGTACTTATTCCATGCACGTAGAGACGCTGAATTCCATTAAAGTTCAAGTGGGTACATATGTATGTATGTATATATGTATGTATGTATGTATGTATGTAATATGGATGGAATTTATAATCTTAATTTCGACCTTTTGTTGACTATATTATAAATGGTTTACCGATAATAGTAAAATGATGTCGTGCAACAACGCTTGCGTTGTGTTTCGTTGTGTGAGTAAGGTTACTGGACGCCCAATTACCCGCCCTCCTCCCAATCCCGATACCCCAACAACAACCCCAAAAGGCCGGCAACGTACTTATAACGCCTCTGGTGTTTCGGATGTCCATGGGCGGCGGTGATTGCTTACCATCCAGGGATCCGTTCGCTCGTTTACCGGCTTATAACATAAAAAATATCAGTAACGTGATTCACTACACTCCTTTCTTTTTCTGGCCTTTACCCAACTATACAGGGGTTGGCAGTGATGAGCATTTTCTTAAGTATATTGGGGTTTGGCACTAACTTGACTTAAACTTGGACGAATGCCAATACATACATATTTTACATGGCTCAACCCGGACACTACTCCATAATCTGCAAAGGATAATGATTGTGTCATTGTTGTATAGATCTGGTAGGCAGTTGTTTTTTTTAAATTACTGACTGGGTGTTGCTTTTAGACTTACTGCCACACTCAGAGACATTAAATGGTTGTCCATCTTCTACTGGAACTGAAATTCCATAATACTTATTCCTAAATATTTCGGCATTTGGTTGTGATTAATATTTTTTTCAGTTGTAGTTATATACCTACTTAGCATTCAATATTTCTATTTATACCTATCTAATCCTGTCTCTTTCCAAATATCAATTTAAATTGAAATATTTCTTGTTGGACTGGAAATTAAATTATTTTAATTAAAATTTTGTATTCATGATAAAGGTCAGGTCATGAAGAGGCTCGTTAATTCTAATTTAATTATATTTTGCATAACAAGATTACTTATTATCATTGACTAGCTACTTCCACGGTTTCACGCGTTCTGCTCAGCTCCTTTTGATTGTAGCGTAATGTTTTATACCTTCTAACCTATCTCGGAAAATGGACTATCCAAAAGAAAAATTACAAACAAACTCTTTTGTTTTATATATTGAGTACTAACTGACCATATTGTACCGCCTCAAACATTTTCTTCTCACCTTTTAAACCTTTCCTGGACTTTCACAAAAAATTCAACACCGAAATTAACCAAATCGGTCCACCCATTTTCGCATTTTATCGAGACTAACGAACAGTAATAGATTTTTATATATATATAGAGATTCTATTTCTCTCTTGTCATATAGAAAATGTGAAGTAATAATGATCCCTTTGATATTAGAAGAAACCTATCCCCTTTTGCTCTTATTTACTCAGGTGCATATCAAGCTACAAAGACGTACAATGCACCTAGATTTCGCCAGCTGTTTACATAGACTGAAATGGGAACAAGTCTATTACCAAACAGCGAATCAAATACCAGACTTCGTAGCAGATTATTTCGTGATCGAAAACGCTTTAATATTTTACTCAACTTGGCAGCTAGATGCAAATCCTATGTAAATATTATAGATCTGTCTGTCTGTCAGAATACAAATCTAAATATACCTATATAACTCAAAAGTGACTAACTGACTGACATAGTGATCTATCAACGCACAGGCAAAACCACTGGACGGATCGGTCTAAAACTTAGCATGCAAATAGATGTTATGACGTAGGCACTCGCTAAGAAAGGATTTCGATCAATAGGGATAAAATAGGGAATGAAAATTTGTATGAAACTTCAATTTAAAACCGACCGGGCTAAGACATTGCATGCATAAAGCTACTATGACGTAGGCATTACCTAAGAAAGGATTTTGATAAATTCCATTAATGATAATACTTCTTAACGAAAGCAAAGCAGCGAGCGAAAGATAGTCGTATATAAACATTATAAAAGCTGTCTGGCTGTCTGTCTGTCTATCGATTGAAATATGAACAGTGTAAATATTTTGGACGTGCCAATCGAACAAAGCTACGTGTGTTAGGTAACAGAGAAATCAGTTGTTGCACCATACCGTTCGTTTATCTTACAAGTTTCATTCTATTTTTAATATTTGCAGTTGCAAAAATGCTTTACAATTTTTTTCTTAAAATATTATCCGTTCATTGTGTGAATATTGAAAAGTAAATGTGAAAGTAATAAAGGTGAAAATGTAAATAAAGTATTTTTATTGAAAATTATTTCCAAAGCATTTTCAGTCTGGAGTTGCGAACGGCGCAACGGATTGCCGGGATTCCAAATTAAAGAGCAGGAGTAGAAACGGAGTGTTTATTAGTCAATAAGAGTCTGATACACCCTCTTACCTCAACCAAGGCGAGAGAAGAAGTTGGATAACTCTCCCCTACCTCAAAAGAAATTAACATAATTTAGGTGAAACAGTTGCTTAGCAAAAAATTAATATAAACTAGTAAAGGTCACAGTTATTTTAGATTTCTGAACTAAAATCTCAAAACCCGAAATAAAAAATATGTCGATGAACAAATCATTATTAATCAAAAAACATGAAACAATGTAATGTAAAATACTTTCCAAACAGCGCTTCAAGGTAACAATTTAATTTGATTTTAAATATATATTTTAAACGAATTCTTTAAATTCATGTTAAGTAACTCAATATTAGAGTCGAATATAGAATCAAGGTCGAATGTTTTGATTTATTGATATGAAATAGCTGAAGTACCAGCTTCTTCGCGTTCACGTGAGATAAAAAATATCCTTTCACTCAAGTTAGCTCATACTCTGTTTGTAAACTAAATTTCATCAAAATCCGTTCAGTACTTTCAGCGTGATTGATGGACAAACATCCAAACAAACAAACTTTCACATTTATGATATTAGTGTGAGTAGTAAAAAGAACATATCGTAATGTTTATCAATTTTCTTAAATGATAACCTTGACTTCTAATTTCCTCTAAACCTCATACATTTTAGAAAGTACATTAAGTTGAGTTCAATTTATTTTTACTGTTGGTAACATTGAACTGCAGGAAGTGACCGCACTCAATGTGAACTACTTTTGTCACCGTGCGTCTGCGCAGGAAGTGTAACGCATATACAAATATGGACAGCCTGAAGATGTGTGTGTTACTTTTATTTTGTTCATAGTGTCTAAGTACACACAACCAGAATTTTTTTTTTAGAAACGTTGCCCCATATTCGTATTTTCTACTGGGTCGTAGATGCGTTTACAAACATACAAATCTACATGCACTTAACACCAGATCCAAACAATAATTTGTGGATCACACAGAGATCACAAAGAGTAGCTCCGTGCGGGAATCGAACCCGCTACACGTTACACGGCATACAGTTGCCCAGACACCGCAACAACTGTACAGTCAAAATTAAGCTACATTATTGTTTTTGAAAACCCTATTTTTTTAATTAAGATACAGTATGTCTTTATGATGTTTATCAACATAATTATGGCACCTCAAGCACTACAAATTCACACTCTAGTATTCTCACAAATTAAGAATCATGTTATTATACTGCGAAGAAATCAAAAGTCTTCGTTCTAAATGTCATTGAATAAATTAACTTTGTATATTCATTACATAAATGAACAAGTTTTGTTATCAATCGAGGCCAAGTTAGGTAAGCGAACGATTAAGAAGCTGTTAGGCCTACCACTGTATAAAATTAATTATACAATTAAGTTCAACATTATATTTATTTTATGTATAGAGTAAGCAGAGGAGAAATATATGGGTTTTTTCAATAAATAAATAACCATGTCTTATATCACAAAATAGATATATAATTTAACTGCCGTACTCATTCATTTAATGATTACTTAAACTATTCTTTAGTAATCCTTAGTAACGGTTTTGTTCCGAAGGTTAAGTAACCCTTAATTGGCTCTGGGTGCGGCGGTAACTTCTTAGTTTTAGTAAAGCGTTTTGGTACTTTCACAATGCACAACCCCGTGGAAAAAATCCTATCAATACTTCTCAAGTATCGTCGCTGGGCCACCACGATATCACCACTGCCATTAAACAAAATTATTATACAAACTTTTCTAATAAATCCATTTCATATCTTTCCAGTTCTTGCATCAGCCGCAGGACCAAAGCCTAAGGGTAGGAAACCAGTCAACCCTCCAATAAGGACTATTGCTGAAAATGAGAGGAAGGCTGAACAGGAAGCTGAAATCACGAACGACTGTCCTGAAGACGGTTTCTTCGCTGATGCTGAGCAATGTGACAAATATTATGAATGCAGGTAAATATCCTTTATTTCTAGTGTGTCTTTATTTCTATGAAATGACCGCAAAGGGATCAAAACCACGAACACATTTTGGTTATCAAATCAAAATATCACATCTCTCGATACATTGAAATTCACGAAACAACTGCCAACTCACTTTAAAGGTTCCAATATCAAATAAAAAAAAAAACAAAACATAAAAAACAGATTCACAAAATAAATTTCTTTTTGATAGAACCCAAACCTCAAAATAAATCATTCATAATTAGAATGCATTTGTTATAAATGTAAACTCCTTTTCCTTCTCAGTGCAATGACCTCAAGATTAAAAAAAAATACATCACTGAACAAATATTTGCATTTCGTGCAGGGAAAGGATGTTGACATTAGGTTTTAGGTAGAATTTACATACTTTAAAGCCTGCATAACGCACTGTTGAGTGGTTTGAACAGGATTTTGTTTGATTATACATGATTATGTATGTAGGTAAATAAATCGTGTACTTTACTGAAGTATGGTGGAAAAGGTGAAACGTGGGTTGCTTTTTAAATACCCTTTAGAATGACAATGATTAGATAAGTGAATAATATAGAGTGGATGAGTAATTTTGCAAAGCGTAATGAAAGTTATTGGTGTATTTTCAACTCTCTTTCTATTGGGAGTATTTTATCGTTAACTCTGCCTATTACATTCCATTGCTGGACTATGCGTATATAGTCCAGCAGTGTATAAGAAGGTTTGCAAACAGATTAAGATCGATAAATGTTTAAAAAAGATATTGAAAAATATTCATATATTTTTGAACAAGATTTATTTTCTATTTCGTAATATAACTCGATATTTTTGATGCTTTACTTAATTTTAGGCAGATTTTTAAATCTTAAACCTTTTACTTTACAGAGGCGGTACCATAATTGAGAAGCTGTGTCCTGACGGTATGGTGTTCAACGACTACAGCGCACAAGAGGAGAAGTGTGACCTGCCATTCAACCTCGACTGCTCAGCTAGACCTAAACTCCGTAAGTACTTTTATATAGCCATTATACTATAATGGGAATTTTCCTATATGTGTTATAATAATATATTTAGATTCCTGTCTTCTTCTGTAATCTCTTATGAATTTATAATCAAAACCTTAACTTTACAAAAAGGGACGATTTAAGTAAAAAGAGTAAATAGAGAGCTATATTATTAGCAGGTATGTGACATACCTATAGTGACAAACTAGAGTTAAAAGCCGTTGCCCCACTTTAGGATTTTCTCCTGTGTCGTGGGAGCGTTAACAAACACACAGGCGGGGACGGGATCTCATATCCCGTCCCAAAATAACAATTTGTGGATCACACAAAGAGTTACTCTGGTGCTACACGTTACACGGTAGCTGGTTGTCCACCAACTGTGCAGTATGCATAATATCCGTTTCGTTTATGATACACTAGTATTAAATAAAAAATAAAAACAAGGAAATTAAATCACATTACTTTTTTGCTATAAGGAAAAATATTTCGGCGAATTAAGAAGTGAGATTTATTACTAGAATCGTGCTGTACATTGCCTAAGCAGTTGCTATTTTCGACCACAGACACGTGCAGCACCACAGCACGTGTTTGCTATTATGTAATCAAGTAGGGTTGTCGCATTGTCATAAAATTATAGTCAACTAAAATATTATTCATATTTGGCTTAAATATTAGTAATGAACACACAGTCCCATATTTAAAAATAAAGATGTTTTCATATAACTCTAAGGAACTCTCACATTTAGGAAAAATAATTTTGGCATGATATTGATCTTCATACTGCAAAACCAACTTATTCATGTCGTGTCAAACTAAGATCACATTAGCAAACATTAAACATACATAGCGTGTAAATAATAGGAAAGCTTGCTGTTTTCCCAAAGACGATTTTCACGAGCTATTTATTATAGCAGACCAATATCCTAACAATTTTGACTAATCGTATTCCAGTAAAACGACCATCAGCATTATTGTCAACCCTAGACAAAGTCACAGAGTGACTGGTTAGTGACATCATTAGAATACAGATTACACACAAATGCCGTAGGTCAACGGAGCTGGAACAACTTTCACAACTCAAGGGAGGCGCGACCTTGGCGCGACGCGGAATTTATTTACGCTGTGACAATATACATACGTGGCTTTATCTGTTGATTTTTACGATGTGGATGTCTATTTATAAATTGTTTTTAAATTCGTACTTTGGGAGTATGAAGATTACAAAAAAAAAAATTGAAAATTAATTAGTGGAGAATGAAGCTGTAAAAACATAACAGTCGACTCTGCTTAATTCGAAATTCGAGGGACTCCTAAAATAATTCGAATTGCCGAATGTTTGAATTATCGAACGGTCCGAAATTTGAACTTGTGAGGCAAGTTTAGATGCTTACCTCTGCAGACCCTGAGAGCTTTCTGTCCCTTTCTCTCTGCATCCTCAAAATACAGAATACACAAAAATGTATTAATTTAATTCGAAATATAAAGAATTTTTTTAGGGAACTCGTGATAACGCCAAATCACCAAGAGGTTTGAACTATCGAAGATTTGAATTATCAAGAGTCAACTGTACAATAAAGTTTCAAATCTATTTACGATATATGATACTCAAACGTCATACATTGTTAATGACAAGAGATGACATCAAAAGGAATAATTAATTTCTTCACTATTACTGTCTGTCATCTTATATTAAGTAAGCTGTAGATACAGAACATCGGCATTATTATTTTCTCTGCAATACATTATACATAAAAGTATTTCCTTTTTCTTCATATTGGCGACAACTTTCCATTTTCAAGGGAAGTGCGACCTCGCCAACTGACGCAAGTTTATCAGTATGTTTTAATAAAATGTATTCGTAGAAAATAAATTACAATCTTTTGTAAATGGAAAATTTTACGAAACAATTTTACCTTTATTAAAATTACGTTCTGTATTATTTCGCCAAAAATGTTAAATATGTTGTATAACTATAGTTTGTCCAAATTATACTTTAGTAATCATTCTCATTATTATCAAATTATGAAAATCTAAGTTCCAAGTAGTTATTAAGGCATCAAATCAAATGAACACCCACCACTGCAACTAATCATTTAACTTTCAAATACTACCTATAGTTAACAAATGCTCTTTAATCCCCAGAAACTCCAATCCCCGCGCTGCATTGCCCTCGCCAGAACGGTTACTTCTCCCACGAAGACCCGAAGGAGTGCGGCAAGTTCTACTACTGCGTGGACGGCAAGTTCAACATGATCACCTGCCCCGATGGCCTGGTGTACAACGACAAGACTGGCATCTGCACCTGGCCTGATGAGGCCAAGAAGAAGGGCTGTGGTGCCGCTGGTGAGTAACTTGCCTTGTATTTTTGTTAGAAGTCTGAAGCCTCATTACGATAGCAGCTCATAACTGCTCCTTGCTGGTAAAGGCCTCTTCTGACACAGAGGGGACTTCAGCATTAAGCCTTTTAGAATTAAATTACAAGCCCTTAGGTTTATTTACCTTCTACCATAATTATATTATTGGGGTCTATAATAAACTTTGAACGTACTGGTAACTGGAAAATAATCTCATTGGTACTTGTTACATTTGGAACGGCCGCAGTACGTCAGAAGCCGTAAGCTTTGCACCACCCATTTTTTGAGGGTAAAAGAAATAGTGTCAGACTCTTACTGACTAAAAACTACTGCCTTCCTACGACTGCTTTTCGAGCTGGAGCTCCAGTAACCCGATAGACAGTTCGCAGCTCCAGGTTCAGACCTGACCCTGACTATTACACTCTTACAAAATATTTTTATTGGTGGTAGTAACTTAATTAAACTAATTTAAATAAACAATTATTTTCTTCACAGAGGTGTTCGCCTTCGACTGTCCCCCTGTGAACGAGACCTTCGGTCTGACCCACCCTCGGTACGCTGACCCTGAAGACTGCCAGTTCTTCTACGTGTGCATCAACGGTAACACTCCTCGTCGCTCCGGCTGCAAGCTCGGTCAGGCCTTCGATGACGTCAACAAGAGATGCGAGTGGGCCAGGAAGGTTCCCGAATGGTAAGTAGTATAATTTTATAGTGATAGCATTGAGACATTGTTTGGTTAATTGCAAGAGTTTAAATCTGGTGTCAATCAATACTTGTTGAAACCTCCTTTTACTTTTACGACGAATGTTATGTAGCATTAAAGAATGACTACCGTACTTAAAGTTCACGTTAATATGGAAAAATAATTAAAATACATATGCACGACGCCATGACTTTGTCAACAATGATCATCAAAGACCCAAATATGTGAAAGAATTTATTTTTAGTCACAACTTCACGCAATTTGTAGAAACTTCTAACTAATTACATCTTTCCTTGCTTTTACTGACAAATGCTATTTCTATTTCTAGCGCTGACTGGTACAAAGGACAACTGACTGATGCTGAACTGGAAGCTCTAGAGAACCCTCCTACTCCTAAGCCTAAACCTGCCGGCTCTCCCTCCCGCCGCAAGCCAATGAGGCCACACAAGGGCAAAGCAGTGGAAGTTGATGCCGACGAGGAATAGAGCATTTAATATAATTATAGCTTAATAAAAATAGTTTTGTAAGGATAAAACTGTTATTTTATTTTATTTTTCTTTAACTATGGCACTTCCATCAGCCAATACAAGAATATTTTATATACATTTAAAGATTTCCAAGGAATATCCTGCTTTAAAGAATAGGTATTGTAAACCAGGTCTTTGTTTGGATCGGACAAAGTGTCATTGTAAAGTATAGGACATTGGTTTGTGTTCAAAAGTCATTACCATAACTTATATCGGCCTCTTCAGTTCACAAAAGTTTTTTTCTTAATATACAAATCTATACTGAAATTTGTTGGATGGGAAAAGGCTTCATGGACGGAGTCCGATACATTATACCGATCAGATCCGCACCGCATTGGATTTTACTATCCACAACGCCCTCCAAACTACGAGATATAGAATTAGATGAAGAAAGCTCATATGTGAGAAGATAATGCAGAAGGTCACAACCCTCAGCATTGAGGAAATCAAAGCAAGGAAGAGGAGAATACTAACATATTAAGCTGAAGTTGTTTGTTAGTTTGAACGCGCTAATCTCCGGAACTACTGGTCCAATTTGAATAATTATTTTGGTTTGTATAGAACATTTATCGAGGAAGGCTTAAGCTATATATCATCACGGTATGATCAATAAGAGCCGAACAGAACGGGTGAAATCGCGCGGAAGTAGCTCGTACCTACATCTATCTTTCATTCCTTTGTTCGAAGTCTATCCAAGGTAGTTGAGTGACTATATTATGTCAGGAGATAGGAGGCAATTTTCCTACTTATTTGGGGAAAAGGTCCACATAAGGTACATTATTAAAGTAAAACAAACAAGAATTTAATTAATTAAATATATTTCTCTTCTCACATAACTTTCTATTTACATTTCCACTATTTCATCAGCATTAATATTTACAGAAAAAAAAACTCTACATGAAAAAAATACATAAATTTGACGATTCTATTGTCTATGGTAACTAATATCACTCACGAATCAACTGTTTTTGGCAAATCGTTCGTTTTTAACGTGTTTATACTGGATCACACTGAGTTTAGGTTTAAGGAATAAATAGCACTCGGTGGAAACATATTTCCAATCATTCTGTGACATTAAATTAATATAAAAATAGTGTATCACAAAACGAAAACGTTTGTTGGTCTGTTCGTGTGTCTAATGCTACTGAGAGTAAAGTACAATCGACAACAGTGCTTCATAATGGGTTTGACTTGATCAAAAGTTACGTAGCTATTGTTTGAGTTCAGAAATGTGTGTGTTTTTATGCATGAAACAGTTTTGTTGATTGTACGTACTAATTACGTAGATCAATGGCAAAACTGAAATGGTACGAAATTTTAAGACATGGTCAACAGTTATTATTTACAAGTTTTGACTTGACGATAAACAACTAATATTACTCAGTCCCTAAAACATTTTACGTACTAAGTAATATTAATTATATTTTTTTTATATAACCAATACTCCAACCCACTTTTATCCAATTTTCATCCCTATCGTTTTCGTCTTATGATACAAAGTTGCTTGAATCCTCTCACGCGTGACCGCAGTGAGGGACAAGTTCTGGGTCTTCGCAGGTCAGGCTCTGGTCATCAAAGACCTTGTCTTCTCCGCAGCTGATGAGACGAGGGTGGCCTTCCACACATGTGATGAGCCTGTGGCAGTCTCCAGGAACAGGGAAGCGAGGGAAAGGCCAGAATTTGGCGGCCTGTGAGTTCGCTGGCACTTTCGTTGGGCATTTGAAGCCGACGACAGCTGCAGAACAAATGCGATGGTTTAGATTTTACATTTTATTAAGCAGTTTGAAGTGTATTACAACGCCATCTATGGTTTAAGTGCTTAACTAGAAATAATGCAGTTTTATCTCTGTCACTAGGTGTCTAGATGGCGTTAGGTGTACTTGTGTTATTTTTGATCTTACGGCAGATTTTACTTAAAACGTAACGGTAAAACAGGGTGAATAGGAATCGAAAGGTGAATACAGACAGAAGAAGGGTGAATAGATACTATGAAGAATTTCTCTGTACCTTTTCACCTCTCTTCTGTTCCTATTCACCTCTCGATCCATATTCACCCAGATTTATCGTAGTAAATAGGCAAGGAAATGAAGATAATTTTTATAACATTAAAAAGATAAATTAAAGGTTACCTTCAGGGTTGCAGAAAGGCTGGAGGAGATCAGGCCAGTTGCAGCCGTGGATGCGCTCGTCGTAGACCAGGCCAGGGGTGCAGGGCTCCTGCTGGGGGATACCGTAGGCGCACTTGATGTAGCTGGTGGAGCACTCGCTGCTGTCAGGGTAGATGCCGAACTGGTACTCGCAGCCGGGAGTCGATAGAGGAGTCACTGGAATTGTGGAAGAGCAAAATGAATTTTAGATGTTTTAAAGATTAACTGCTTGGCTTGAATCGTCACAACTTTAACTATTTAAGGCTTTAACGGCTGAGCTACAAGATGACATGATAACTTCACATTTCTTTATTGCCCTATAGAAATTTGACAGATACTAATTACTAGCTTCTGCCAGCGGCTTCGCCTTTGTTCCCGTGGGATAAAAATTATCCTATCACTCGAGTCAGTATAACAAATTTCATCAAAACCCGTTCGGTTTCTAACCCGGGTAGTTTCAGCGCGATTGATGGACAAACAAACTTTCACATATACAACATTAATAATTTTATTTATACTTTCAGAAATTTAAGCATACTGGAGGTACTTACAATCAGCTTTCCTGTTGCCACAGTCGACAGCCCAGTGGTAGTTGCAGTGGTTGTGCACGGCGCCCTTGCCGTCGAACAGCAGGCCATTCTCACAGGTCTCCACAGTCAGGGTGCCGTTGGTGCACAGGAAGAACTGGTCGCAGAGCTCTGGGTGTGCGTACGCCTGGAATTTGGAGAAAAGTTATGTTGTTAGCACTTCTGTATTTACAGACAAGAACAGGTATTTGATTTAAGTATCGAACGGATTTTTATTTAAGAATAAATATGTAGTATTTGATATTTAATCCGTTAATACAAAATTTAGTAATTTGATTTGTTTTTATTGTATTTTAATTTTATGTAAAAGTTATATATTTACCTGAACTCCATACTGCTCTGGACACGCGGGTGCGTGCTCCAACAGGATACCGGCGCTGGCTGAAACAAAAGATAACACCAATTTAAGTACAATTCTTATTATAATTAAATTTAAATCTAATTCTTCATTAATATTTTATGATCAACTAACTTCTACCAGTGGCTTAGCCCACGTTCCCGATCGATAAAAAGTATGCCTATTCCAAATTTCATCCCAAGCCCTCCACCGTTTTAACGCTATTGAGTGACAAACATATACACACAGTCGCTCACAAACTTTCGCATTTATATACAATTTAGTAAGATTTATTCGTTCAGAGCTGTTTTCGGAATAGTGATCACTTTTTTCTAGTACATTGTTCAGTTGCTAATTAACTAAGTATAAAGTAACTCGGTATCTACTGACAATGTCCGCCTCAGTTCATTAGTGCTGATTGCGGCTGATAGGCTGCAGTGCTTAATTACTGGAGGCCTTTTCGTAGATTTCTAAACACTTTATCGTTGCTGTAATTATGTGGTTGAAGGTAGTCTGAGTGTGAAGTGTGCACTATCATGCGCGTTTCAATTTATTATACATTTTGTTCATAAATTATTTTTATTACAGAGTTAAGTATGAAGAGACTATGAAATTTGAAAAAAATCATGGTTTAAAGTAGTAAAGCTGTTCTCCATTAATTTACATGAGTGAAGTGTAATTTTTAGTTAGTTCAGTATAAATAGTGTTAGAGATAGACATACACACAAGATCTCACAGTAAAATTTCAGATATTTGTTTTAAAGGATCGCCAAGTTTTATTACATACACTGCATTTATACCTCAAAAAGTGAGAGTCAAATTATTTTCTGCACCTTTGACTAGACTTTTTGAGATAAAAACATGAGACTAATGTTAAACAAAAAGGTAATTACTGCCTTAAAATTATGATATTAGAACACTTATTTACTTAAGCACTAAACCACTACATGAAAACCGTCGCAACAAAATATTTCCACTACATTAACCAATCGCCAATCAACTCGAGCCAACGATCAAGGGTTGGCAAGCGGTAATTCGAGGTTGCACTTTCGATGTAATAGCATGCGTATGTTACGTGCGTTGAAGCGTGACGTGTTGCAACCCTATTGTGAGGTGAGGTCACCGACAGTTAATAAGTACTCCAATTTCAAATTCGTCATTGGATTTTCGACTTTATATCATAGAAGTATAGTTGAAAATTAAATTTGACACTGAGGTATAGGTTGAGCTGCTGGTCACTGCAGTATTAGTCTAATTGTTTCACAGCCCGTCAGTATGATTAATTGCTTTGTATGAAATTCGGTTTAATGAACTAAGGTCGAGTGAATTTGAACTTTTATTATATTAAGATTAGAGTTTGTTATTGATTGCCGAAGTAAGCGGTTAGAATTTCTTAAAGCAAAATATTGACAGGTCTTAGATACATACACGGAAATTTGTGATCCTTGATCAATGAGGCAAGACATTAACCATGGTTTATTAGCCTAAATAGTCTTATAAACACAGACTTTTTGTGTAACATTAAGTCAAATTACCAATTATTTGAATGGCGTGTCGAATTAGTAAATATACGTACTTGTAAGCATGTATTTACTCATCAACTAAGTAATTATTTTTTTAACTGATTTCTTAACTTACCTAAATATCTTGAACGTAATTTGTAAATTCGTTAAATTTTTGTTTATAAATTTATTCTGGTCATATTGATTTATTAGAAGCATTTTTTTATGTTTTAAAGTCCAAGTTTACATGCACTGTCTGTAATTCTAGATCTTGTGAGTTAAATTTAATCCATTTCCTGATATTTTATTATTTTAGTTTGCTTTACGTTTGAAGTAATCGAAACAAGAGCTTGTTCAGTGTTCTGATTGACCGTCTCAAATAAACCAAGGGTACTAATATTAGATTTCCTTCCTCATATTTTATTTACTTTTAAACACTGAGAATACTTATTTAATTAAACATATTTACTAACAATTGCATAACAAAGGACCAGGAACTTACTACATTTCTGTTCTACAACAATTTATGCAACTTCCGATAATAAAGGTTAAGCGTGAGAGGTCGAAATAGTCCTACGATACTTGCCTCACTTTCTACAAGCCTTTAAGGGTTAACCAGTAGATTCAGTTAACAATACATACATCTATCAAGCAATACTGGTACAAACAAAAGGGTAAATATTACTGTACGTTATTTAATTACTTCAAATACGTTTTAACATTTAACAGTTAGCGTTTGGCTACCACCTTGCCTGGTGGTAAGCAGTGATATATAAAATCTAAAGTATATTTTTTTAATAACTGGCATTTTCCAAATTTCAAAACCATCACAATATTCAACTAAGAAAATGAAGCGTTACGTGAAGTATCATTACAAAACTAACTCATTAGCATACTACATTTCAAACACACAATACGTCTTTAACCGACAACGTAAGTGAAGGAAGTCATTTCACAAGAACAGAGGAAGTGCACGAACGAAACAATTGCATCGATTGCATACAAGTTGGCAGATGAATAGTATACTGATTTGTATAACAATTAAGAATGAACATTGACTTAGAAATGAGTTTAAATGTTAAGAAAAAAGAACTTGGGTAATATACTGGAGAAGATTTTTGTGTAAGAATTTTACAGACGTTGCGTTATTTAGTCAACCCAACTGACTCCTTTTGTATCCTACTAGCTAGAAGATAGAGTAATAATACAAAATCAAAAATAAAATATTGATTGTTTTTATATATTCGATCAGTGCTAAATCTCGATATGACTGCAAGAAATAAATAACTACTCTGCAGTCTTATCCAGATCAGATCAGATCAAAGTCACGCCTTTTATCCCCGAAGGGGTAGGCAGAGGTGCACATTACGGTCTTATCAAATACTTATTAATCCTGTGACCCCGAGAAAGTTTTAGACAGACAAGATATTAATCGAATTTTCATATCAGGTACTCTATCATAAGAAATTAGATCCAATAATGCTGTCTAACATAAAAAATAGATACACACGAAAACCAAATTCCAACTAGAACAAAACAATAGTACTTAAGATCGTGTTTAGCTCGCATCAGATTAATAGCATCGTGAGTGAAGCAACGTCATCGCAGATGTCGGCCAGCGAGGCAACAACCTCGAGCACTTTTACTTTTACGATACGAATGTACTAGAGGAGCATCTTCGTACTATTGCTGTACATTTCAGTCCATGTTTGGGTATTTTTTTAGTTATATCAATTATATATTACAGCTATGGATAGTATTTATTTATCACATGTACTATACTAGTTTCTGCCCGCGACCCCTAACATTTAGGGGGATGAAAAATTGATGTTGGCCGATTCTCATAGATACCGGATAAGAACAAAAAAATCATCAAAATCGGTCATGCCGCTTCGGAGGAGTTTTGAGCAACGAAAAAAAAAACTGCGACACGAAAATTTTATACATTAGATTACACCTTACGCCATTACGTTATACAGCCAATCTTGTTTAGCAAAAGAGGAAATTAAAAGTAAATAAAAAACTATATATGCAGGTCGCAGTCAAGTCATTGGGAGAAGATGTACTATGTCCTTCTTTTCTAAGTATTTTAATTCATTGTCATCATTATAATATGTTGGAAAATGTCAGTTGCCAAACAAAGCCCTCCCTCACATTTTTCAGCTTAGCATGTGGATTAAAGATCACAGTCTGCTGCTAGTTTTTCGGTGGCTGTTAATACGTTTTAGGTCCTTTTTTGTTTTACCCTTGTGTAAACTTCAATGCCTTGGGTACTGCCTAACAAGTTGCCGGTTGGTTTTTAGCCAGTAAGAGTCTGTCACTCTCTTTTGCCTCGCCCAAGTGATAGAAATATTTATGAAAAAGAAATTCAACATTTAAGGTATTACAATCTGTAAGGATTTAATCCATTAAAAATTTCCTATACTATTAAGTTTCTTCTGGAATCTAGTCTAATAAAATCAGGTAAGATTTATCTTGAAACATTTGACTTGAAAAGAAATTCAATTAAAATCTGACACTAATGCGAGATAGAAGTCAATGTCGCTAGCATTGTAACGTCAACATAATAATTATGACATGTAACATATGCAACCAGTTACCTAGACTTATAATTATACTAAACGTTATATAAAAGAACTTAACCGCTGTTATACTTTCCGTGACCTTGAGACACATAGCAAACGGTAGCACACAGTGATAATGTGCGTTGGGGCTCTAAAATGTTACGATTTGTATTTTTTGGTATCGAGAAAAAAATTTGTTTTCATGGGAATAATAAATCTTCTTTTTTTGTTCCTTTACTTGTAATAAGTGTTAAATCTCATTATAATGTTAATAAATGTTAGATGTTACTCTAAAAATGCATGGTTTGTTAATCCGAAACAAAATAAGACAAAAAAATATTTTTTAATATCATTATTTATATAAAAAAAAACGTTTTATGTTTGTAATTAGTGTCTTACTAATGTGTATGGTATTAATTTACATTTTATAACTACTATGTAGTTTAATAATTAACATTTTCCATGAATTATAATTAAAAAAACTCAGACATTCAAAGTACAAAACGTTGATATTAAGTAACATTAAAAAAAATAAGTATTACACCATTTGAAATGATTATGATTTAATCAAATTTAATTGAAATAACAGGATGTAACGTGTCTGCACTAGATAACTTCTACAATTAACTTATCTGATTCAGTTTCCCCTCAAGCAGTCATTAAACATGTTATTTTCTCACGGATATTAATTATTACACTAATAGTGTTGGATAATCTTGTTATTTAATCTCTGTAAGATGATGAGTATGGAGATATGTAACGATAAGACATTTTATGTTTATGTGGCTATTTTGTAGTATATATTTATGGCCATAATAGTTATTACATGGGTATACAATTATATATAAGAATACTTACAAAGTAAAACGTTAACAAGGTTTTGTCAGAGTCTTTACCCAAACGCGTTTTTGTGGAATAAAAGTAGCCTATGTGTGATTTCAGACCATTATCTACCCCTATTTCAAATATCGACCCAATCCCTTCAGACTTTTTGACGTGACTGAGTAACAAACACACAAAGTCATTTGATGACTGTTGATGAAGTAAAAGAGGAATGTAACATCCGTAGCAATTGACGTTCCATCGACTTTGCCTATCCTCATGGGAGACAGGTACGTGAGTTTGTGTATGTATAGTATTATAAAGTAAAATTCTCGCAAAATAAGAAAAAATATATTCGCATCACGTGTAACTAGCTAAATAAGTTCGTTTCCCGCTCATCAAAGCAATAATGCAACATTATTGCAGTAATATGCACCAATATTCTAATTCGTTCGTTCGAGTTGTACTCCCATCAATATTAATAATTCATGCTTTGGTTCGATGTAATCTCAGGCGGCGTTATACATGTCGTGACAGAAATGCGACGCGCTTCTTGCATTCACAATATCATGATTGATTAACATAATAAATGAACTATAATGAATATGATTTATTTACTTGTAAGTGTAGTTTTTGCCATTAATAAAGTTCATTTATTTTTATAAAATTGTAGTTGTTTGTATCTGGGGGCACGGCAGTGCCCCCGCCAAGTCGAGCAAAAAAAAAGCGGCACGGCCGTACCATCCTTTTCTCGAAGCAATTCGGGCCTTTTTCGACCCCCTATAATTCGGTTGTGGATAAAGCAAGAAACCTGAATCTTCAGTAACTAATCCGGCATTGTATAAACACGGAATATTTAAAATTTCAGTCAATTTGAACCAGTAGTTTAAGAATGACAACTTGTTAAAGTTTCTAAATTTTGTCACTCACTGACTCACCGATCATCAAAAGTCCAAGGCACTTCTAGCAGACTTAGAAGCTTCATATTTGGAATACATATAGAGTTTAGTGTCTTAATCATGGGAAAACTTAAATATTTTGTAATTTCGGTCCAGTTTTCCAAATACACCAACTGCATCAATAACTTTGTAATCCCATATAAATATATGGGATTACAAAGTTATTTATGCAGTTGGTGGTTGGTGGTGGTTATAAATTTAATAGGTGTAGATAGGTACCTACCATATGAGGCAAGGGAGGGGGTATAGGGTGGGTAAGGGTGTGTTTAGCCCATGAAACTGAACAACATTATTACTTGTAAAATGGTCGACGTAATGAAAAACACATGATTGGACATGTCTTGAAGTACGAAAATCTAATAAAACAATATATTATAATTTAAATCTGTTATATATAAATTGTTAGCGCGACTAGCCTCCTTACAGACAGACTGGCCTCTATTTTACTCTATGACTGACAAGCAAAATTGAGAAAAACTGTGGCTGAAGCTCAAGAAGTAGTACCGGAAAAGAAAAAGAGGAAGACTACATATAAAAATAAGAAAATATCATAAGACCTTTAACAAAATTCGTTAGAAGTAGATGGTATCAAAAAGAAAGGCTCTACAAAAAGAAGTGAGATCCCATCAAAAACATCCTGTAAAAAACCCAAGTCTCGCAGCTCAGTCTTTCTACCGTCAAAAGTTGTGAGATCCATGTAATACCAAGTCGGTTAATCTATTTAGTGTCTACTTGAAGGACCATCTGTCTTAAGTTATTACATAAGTTATTATCATGCCAATATTAAAAATATTTAACGTTTTAAACAAATAGATCGACTTGGACATCGCATGAAAACAAAATGAATATTACAATATTATATTAGATTCTTTAGTCTCTCGCGCCTCACGCGATTGAAACTCTCGTTCCTGTTGGTCGCTGGCCCGTCGTGCTGTGTAGTGTGATAAATACTAATAATCAAATCAAGCGATGTCCAAGTCGATCTATTTGTTTAAAACGTTAAATATTTTTAATATTGGCATGATAATAACTTATGTAATAACTTAAGACAGATGGTCCTTCAAGTAGACACTAAATAGATTAACCGACTTGGTATTACATGGATCTCACAACTTTTGACGGTAGAAAGACTGAGCTGCGAGACTTGGGTTTTTTACAGGATGTTTTTGATGGGATTATACAATTGTGAGACTACAAGCGACAAATTGTTTGGCAAATGTTTTAACTTACTTATGAGACTTAATAATAACTTAATCATTGTACGCGAAAGCTGAAAACATTTACCTTAAACTATTCGATCGATATAAATCTGTAAATAAACTAGTACTTGAGCAACAAACTACATTAATAATTAGTTCACAAACCAGTACTTTGCCTGCAAATACGGGTATTGCGACAATTTCATACATTTTGCAAGAGCATTCTCAAACTAAAATGTATTACTTGTACCGGCCATACATTATTATTATCCTTTCAGAAAATCTGTATCGTGAAGTGTGTGCAACATTTTAGCCGCCCGCGTGGCTAAAAGGCGAAAGTAGTTGTGACTTGTGAGTGGTTAGCCTTGATGGTCATGCGCAGTTTACAACGCTAACTGATACAGATTAGATCGGCTCATGTGTTTAACAATAGTTTAAACTTTAGACAATTATAATGTGTGTGTAATTATTTTAATTAGATTTTTTTACGCCAACTTAAAAAAGGTTGATGTTTTAATAGTTAGTTAAAAGTTAAGTTACTTACTCGCTTAGGATTTTTTTTATTGATCGTCAGATGTGTTTAATGTTTAATCCTTTTATGACAAGGGCGAGTAAGCGAAACTTGCGAAGTTACGAAACTGAAAGAGCCCGATCCGATAGAATAGTACAATTATTGAATAATTGATTACAGGGGTACTAATACAGGGGTGTCAGTACGGAGTAATTCTTTGAGTAGCCAACAAATTTTTAATCTAGATTTGTTTAAAAAAATGTGTAAGAAATAATCCAAATATAAGGCTGGCTGGAATTCGACTAAAGATAATAAATTAGTCTCTACTATAGTGGCCTCATAATAAATTAATGTAGCAAATAATAATTTTATGTTAAGCCAAAATAAACCTTAATTAGTTGGATGTAAATTCAATTTTATTCGTTTATTTAATATAATGTATAGTGATGAAACCTAATACAAACATAGTCTAGAATGTGTATTAAAATTAAATATGTATTGGATATACAACGGTATCTAAGTAGGTATAATACTGTTAATCAAATCATGTTACTGGTATTTTTACATAGACTTTATATCAAAATAATTTTATGTAAAAATATTTTATAATTCAAACATTTTATGAATCCTATGCAAGCATGCATATTTGCTTTTAATTAAAATAATTCAAATATGTGTAGTTTGGAATGTAACCAGTTGGCTAACATAGTTTTAGTGGCATTTTAATAAATATTTTATTTCTGCTACATATTAAAGATTTTTAAATCATTCTAGAATTTTCTCTAACATTTTCAAAAGAGCACGTGACCCTACAAATCGGCCTGGCTACTTAAACACACCCATACCAAAACACGGGAAATCTTAAACAGACAGAAACTTCATAAACCACGCAGACAATTAAATATAACCTTTAAACAACTGTAAATAAAAACCAATTTCCTATTTCACTTAAATGGTATTGAAATATTAATGACGTAGCGAAGCATGAAATCTAATTTAGAACTGAAAAAAGAATGTTAGGACCTGACCATTAGCTTAATAGTTACTGTAATATAGCTTGAAAAGAACGTAATCATTAACCTTGCTTATATAATTGGTAAAATTGGTGCTTGTACTTGAGAAACAAAAATGAGAATAACTTTTTGTTCGATTTAGTTCCGACTCTATTACATAAACTCGTAAAAGATAAAGGAAATGCTCTTTTTGCTCGACTTGGCGGTAGTTACAGATTTGTCTTTCACAAAATTAAGTAATGGAAATTGAAATATGTCATCTCTTTTATAGATGTGACTACTTAGTTATATACTATTAAAAATAATGACACAAAATAGAGGACACTCAGAAATATTTAGATTATAATAACAGTCACGTAAAACTACACACAAACATGCTACAACTAAAATAAATAGAGAAAGATTAATATAAAATGCTTCGACGAATTTCTCGCAAGATCTCAGTTCCTGTTTTAGCGAAAGTATCACGTTTAACCAAAAGATTACAACAGCCAACTGATGCTGTGGGAACTACTTATTTGCTATTAACTAACAGTTAACCATGGTTCATTGTTAGCCAGTTAAATGTTGGCAATATTTAACTATCTACGCTTGTAGGAAATAACTTGCATCTAGTAACTGGCTCCTACTTTAATAGTAGTTAATGCTTAGTTGTTGAAGTAGAAAATTTATTAGAACTGTTTTGGTTGACATAAGAATACGAGAGGAAATAGAGAAATCGACTTAGAAAATAGCATCACACCTATTTAATAAATGTAACACCCATTTGTGATAACGTAACCTCACGCCAGTGACCACACAGTCACAGTCACAAGAGGCTAGGCAGAGACTATGGAACGCCAATTGCTACTCATCTTATACGAGTATATTTCTTTCGAGCACAGGATGACTGTTGATGAAGCTAAAGAGACATTGGGTATTTATTTATTTTGTTGTTTTAAATTTTAGGGCTTTATTCACACATCATAGTTTTACTACATATATAAGATACACTCACAACAAAAAATGAATGACGTTTCATTATGTAACTAATTTAAGATCAAACAGAAGCTATTTAAGTGAAAACCAACACACCTTAAGCAGGCTTTCCAAAGAAAAAAGGTATTTTAAACCAAACCACATAGTGTATGTCAAACGTTTCCTTAGGTGACGCAATGCGATGTCTCAAAGCCGGTTTCACTTGAGCCTTCCGCGGTTTTGCAATTCTATTATCGAATAAATAGGAAATCAGCATCTTATCAGCCAGTTCTATCTTCACTGCGTATGTATGTATAAACAAAATTCGTAACTCCCAGATATAATATAAAAACTCTTTCGTAGAATTCTAACCTAGAAAGTGGCTTTCTGTCTGTCTGACTGTTTGATTTGAATTCGGTGCTTCGAAAAATCTAGATTTTTTTTATGTTTAATCTCGGTCTCAAATATTGTTGTTAGTAGTTTTATTTCTTGAAAAAATAACCATCCAAACATAGCACCTCCTTCTTTTTTTGATGGCAGTAAAAATAAATATCTTTTCAAATATTTTATGGCTCTATCGGCAATAAATTGCAGGGAAATATGGCACTCATTTACGCACATCAACAGCATGTACCAGTCCACTGCAGAGCTATGGGTCTCCAGTGCTTAAGAGGGATTTGCTATAACCTCCACGCTTAGCTGGGGGATTGTAGCTTGCCACTTTAAAGATTCAGGTTAATCAGAGAGCGTTACTGGAAAATCTCTGATCAATATGCAGTCTATTAGGAACAGCATCAGTAGTTACAAATAACCAATTTAAAACTTACAGTCTAAGAACCGATTAAATGTTAGACATCGGGCAGTCGGGAATTATTTTTAGTTTTATATGCATATTCTAATAATTTACATAGAAAAAACTAAAAAAATGCAAAATAGTCAGTTCTCAATACATAAATCTAGGTGGTTTTATTTATACTTTTTTCGATTCAAGTTTTTCTAGCTCATTCTTTCATTAATGCTGGCCACTAAATTACGGAATATTGTATTTGACATAAATAAAAATAAAAATCTAGATTTCGTGTTTGAATTTAGAATGGTTTTATTAGTTTTTCTAGCCGTTAGACTAGACTATAAAATAAATGTGTCTGATTTTTAGAAAGTCGATATTATTTATTGATTTAAAAACCTATTTCCTAAGCACTTTATGTGTAAAATAACTGGAAGTATTTTTATTAAATTTCCAGTAGAGAACTTGTTTTTCTAGCATATATTATGTTGGTCGCTAAAGGACAAAATTATGACAACGGATGAAGAAATTTCCGTCCATTCATTTAGTAAGAGTTCATTCATTTCAACAGCAAATTGAACAAGTTTTTGAAACCAGTTTTTGGTGAATATTCTAGAATCTTTTAGAGCTATTTTGCAAATTAACACCTGTGAATGTAGCCTGTCATTTGGCTAAAGCAATAAATTGTATGTTGAATAACACCTGTATTTAATATACCTATCAGCACGCACCACATGAGAGACAGAAAAAGTTTTGTCGTGAGTGAAGTTACCAGAGGCCCAATCCTCTTTAATGTTCCCCCCAACAAGAATCCCGAACTCCCAACACCAACAAGCCTCAAATTCCTTATGAACACACTTATAACGCATCTGGTGTTTCGAGTGTCTATGAGCGGCGCCGATGGCTTACCATCAGGTGATCTGTCTCGTTAACCGGCTTATTGTTATTCTAGCGATCATTGGACCAAGTAGATTGACAATACAGTATATGTATATATGTACCTACTACGTATGTACATCAACATGGATAATTATGACAAAAGTACACTAACGACTAAATTATAATGCGATTCTGTTCCGTGTGATAATAGTAAACATTACTTTAGTATATTGACACTTGCACGCATTTAATGCTGATGTCATGTAATGAGTCATTAAACATGAGTTAGTGTCATTGGAACTGACATATTTGAACTTACTGTGTCATTGAGAAAGTTATACCTACTTTGTTATTTACCAAAATTCATATTATAGTTATATGCAATATATTTCGAATGAATTGGATTGATGAATGAGCTAATTATTTAACTAAAGAGATTTATTTATGACTAGGTAGCAATATTGAAAAAAATCAATTTTCAGTAATTGACTGAAAATGCATTTTTTTAAATATTGGCCCACACTAGGATTTTTTTCAGTGTCGTGAGTACGTTAAAAACGTTCATATACACATCACACCCAGACCCAAAACAACTATTTGTATACCACATAAAGAGTTGCTCCGTGGGAGAATCAATGGCAGCCGGCCCAGCCACCATGACAACGGTACAGTGAAAATTTATGATTGGCAAAAATAAAAAAAATATTTTTTATATAAATTACTATTTTATACATATACAAAACTATATCTAATTTATTGAATGTAAAAAAAACGTAACGGAAAATTGAGGAAACATTTAAAGAATCTAGGTTGCAATAATTCGAATCGGTAGTCGATTATACTATTAGAGTTAAACGAAGCATCAAAAAGAATTACGATAACTATCTTTGCTAACACATAAAATAAACACACGTGCAACAAATATTTCCTCAAAGACATGCGTAAGCGCGAATTCGCACAGAACACAGCAAACATGAATGGTTTGTATGACGAGTGACATAAAAGAAAGTGCGTACGCGCAGTATAACGTAACAGATGATTATTTATAGCCAATAAGATGACTGGACTGTTATGTAAGTGATGCGTCTAAGTATAGGCAGCGATTGATTTGCAATTTTCAACCTAGTTGTGTTTTTTATAAGCATGTTACTGCGTTGTAGTGTGTGGATGATGGTGCTTAATTAATATATTACTGTCACTAAATTGCAATAATGTTACTAAAACATAAAGGTAGTAAACAATGAAGAGATATGTTTATACCCTGTTTATACTAGTCTACTGATTATACGAGATACTTAAATATAATTTATTGTGTCTGTATATAACTTATCTGTGTAATGTTATACGGTACGTTATTTTCGATAGGTATTGCGTTATAATAAAGTAATATTCAAATATGAACTGATTATGTTTCATTCAGGTAGATTCTCGTTCGACCAGTCTATAGTTATTTGACCTCTATTGGTACCAAAAACAATATCCATAATTTAAAGTTATTTATTTTTATTTTATTTTATTTTATTTTATTTTATTTTATTTTATTTTATTTATTTTATTTTATTTTCTTCGGAAAACTTACAGCTAGGATACAAATAGTTGAGAAATATTGAAAGAAGGCCAATTACAAGTTTCCACAGGTAGAATTATAGTAGAACAAGAAACAGTAGACAGATAAGAAAAAAAGAAAAAAGTAAAGGCGCTCAGAGCAAGTACACTGTAGCATTGAATAATATTTCAATGGTTTTCAAAAAATCTCGTACACATAATTTTTTTCAGTTTGGAGACACCGGTGAAAAATAGGTCCAGATCATCAACGCTTTCACACAATGCGTTGAAAGTTCTGCTAGCCCTTATCATGTAAGAATTTTTACGATAAATACACCGCACTGAGGGAACATTTAGAGGTCGATGATTCCTCAGAGTATGAGATGGGACTCGCAGCCCAATCTTGCTCACTAGCTCAGAACAGTCAGCTGTACCATCAAATAACTTAAACAAAAGTGACATGTCAGCAATTTTTCTCCGCTCATTTAGAGGAAGAATGTGAAACTTCCTACAGCGACTATGATAGTTAGGTAGGTAGGTTTTAGATCTAAACTGAATGTACCTCAAAAACTTCTTTTGAATACTTTCGATGCGATTAATGTAGCAGTTGTAGATAGGGTTCCACACCGGTGAACAGTATTCGAGATGACTACGCACAAAAGCACAATATAGTATCTTGAGCGTTTTAATGTTTTTAAAATCGGCTGAGATTCTCATGATGAAACCTAGTGCTTTAGAAGCCTTTTTAATTATGTCGTCAATGTGTATGTCGAATAGTAGTTTAGAATCAAAAGTTACGCCCAAGTCTTTTATCTTACTAACTCTGGTTATTGACGTGTTATTTAGTTTGTAATCGTAAATAATAGGTTGAGGTTTGCGAGTAAACGTACATACGTAACATTTAGAGACATTTAGATCTAACCGGTTGGTAATACAATAAGTTTGAAATATGTTCAAATCATGCTGGAGACATTCAGCATCTTCCTCGGTTCTAATCTCACTCAGAATCTTCATGTCATCCGCAAATAATAGAACTGAAGAGTAGGAGAAACATGAAGAGACATCATTAATGAAGATATTGAACAACAAAGGTCCAAGCAATGATCCTTGAGGAATTCCCGAGGGTACAAAAGCAGGCCTAGAGGTGTATCCATTTAGGACTACAGTTTGACACCTGTTGGCTACATAAGACGAAAACCACCTATACAAATTTCCACTGATGCCTACAGCTAAGAGCTTCTTCCGTAGGATGGTATGATCCAAGCGGTCAAAACACTTACTGTAATCAGTATAGATCACGTCCACCTGGTTGCGACGAGACATACACTCAGCCAAGTAATCACTGCAATGGACAAGGTTGGTGGTTGTGGACCGACCTCGTAGAAAACCATGTTGATTATATCCATAATAAACGTAAAAAAATAGTCTGTATCGGCAACCTACCTCACAACTCTGGTGAGGATAATTTTTTCGACGCTTTAAATTAGTTTTTATTCCTTTTTAATATTTTGAGGTATTTTTAAGTTATTTATATTTTAGTTATCTTTACATATATTATTAAATAGTTGGTATATCTTTATGATTTAAAACGTTACGCCTTTCGAATCACGAAAGAGGTAGGCAGATTTCCATTTCTATTTCCCAATTTCTCCACGTGAATTTCCTTTGACATAATGGCTCAATAATCATAAGACTTATTAAACTTCGTGGTCACACTAAACATTTGTATTCTCGTTACAAAACGCATTCGACACAGATAGTGGGTAATATTTTTTTATACATTCCGGCGGTTTTGCGGTCGTAAACATTGCTTTAACGACCTTTATAGATTACAACATGATATAAAGCAAGTATTGTTGGTAGCTAAGTGGTATAAATCGTTAATAGGGTTGTACGATATGACAAGAAAAAAATAATGTAGCTCCTAACAAGATAAAAAGGAGTATTCAAAGTCAAAGTTAAAGCATTTATTTAAATTAATCCTTAATTAGGCACTTAGGTGGGTTTTATTACTTAGGTAGTTTCCAAAGTTAGATAAGTTATTTAAAGATACGTCACTTGTTACCATTTTTACGGACATAAAAGTTACATCATGCCATATTTTAAATTTATGTATCATTTTAATTTCAGTTATTCGATAAATATATAGAATATTACATGTTAAATTAATCTACTAGATCAGTGTTTCCTAAAGTTGTCTGGACTTCTACCTATCTAAATTAAGTCCCTAAACTGAGGGAATGAAACCGTTACTAATATATAAAAAAAAATCAGAACGGTTGGTTAGTATGTCTTTTTACATACAAGGCCCACTAAAAATTCGCTTGCGACCACCAATGGCTCACGACCCATAGTTTGAAACCCTGTACTAGATATATGTATATTAAAAATAAATTATTCTTTACCCTATTTGGGGTAAATTACACTATTCACGGTAATATATTTCAGTACACAACGTTGCCTAAAAGAAGTTAGTCTATATAAGGTATTCTGGTAATAAGGAACATATGTTCAGCCAAATATGTTCAATATTATGTTCGCTGTACGGTGTCTAATTACATCATTAATCATGCTTGTTATCCAATAGTGTTTGGTGCTTAGCTAGTATTGCATTGTGAATTCGTTGCAAGGTTAAATGTAATTGGGTTTATGTAGATCGATTATAAGTAATGTGCCGTGTCATATTTTCTATAGAAATTATCTTGCAAACTTGGCAAAAAATTATGATAAATGACTCAAATACTTTCCAAAGGATTTTCACCTGTATCATGGGTGTGATAACAAACAGAAAAGTTCACATATACAATGACATCCAGATCCGAAACAACAATTTAATTTGCTAATAACACAAAGTGTTGCTTTGTGTAGGTTTCGAATTCACTACAAGTTGCACGGCAGCTGGTAGCCCAGCCAAACCGTGCAGTCTATGTAGATTTAAAACCGTTAGGTGTTAAAAATTCATAATATTATTTTAAAAACAAATACAACTACAACCATTACCTTACTACCTCTAAAAACCAAATTATGATAAACATATAATAGCTACGATTATGAACTTTTTATCAATTTCAAACAATAGTCTTGAACGTCAATAAACAACAATGCTGGTATATAAAACAAAAGTTGTCGATATGTATCTGCGAACAAACGTTACAACTAAATATAAAAACATAATGCAACGAACAAACGGGCACTTTGACCGCGTAATTGTTAATTAGGCAGTGGTTGCCTGTCACAAGGCTAACCTCATTCGCAATACATACACTATAATGTACAATGTGTGTATGTGTGCGTGTGTGGTTTGTAAAATATAGGGTGACACAAAAAAGAAAAAGTTTGTTTGCCTTTTTAAATTAGTATTTAGATGAATAAAACGCAAATTTGATAATATAGTCGTCTTGTATGTTTCATTTTTGTTTATATTTCCATAATTGTTAGTTACAACCCCTCAGCCTTCGTAAAATATGTTTGAAACGATTTGTACCATAACCCCTTGACATATTAATAATGCTTTAGTAACAGTAAATAAACATCCTATATAATATATTATATACGTAAATGGGCAGACCGAAACAGTCCGAAGTAATTCACTTTGATATTTATTTAAGACCACAAATTTCATATAAGTGCCGAGTTTGGTTGGTGGTTAAAATTCAATGCAATGCTAGGGTTGGTATTATAAAATTATTAATTTCGAAATTTCTAATGTTTACATACTCTGAATTTCAAGACAGTGCTGAGAGTTGAAATATTCTGTGTACTGGATTACTGCTTAAGATTTTTTGAAAAATTATTTATTGCTTTGTACTACACTTGATTATATACGGTACATTGTAATATATTGTATATAGATATTTATAAGTGTGTATGATGATATTTTTAAATGGTTTAAGCTGGTACACGAACAGACGTATATAACCTGATGGTTACATGTGGCAATTGCCACCATTCATGGACGCCTGAAATACCAGAGGCCTTTAAATTTAAATATGATAAAAGTAACTGTTTGACACAAAACATGGACAATGGCTATTGTAGAAAATATTATTTCATTCATCATGGTCCATTACAATTGGGTCTAATGGTTGCCGCTTCACTGATTTCAATCGATGACCTTGATTGTACTAAAGTTTGACACATGACATTCTTAGTACATACTCTAGGAGGCTGTACACTTATAGTCAAGGAGGTCACTACTTCAAGCTGAGAAAAAAATGTTCAAGTCTCACTTCAGAAGACTTTGAACAAATACACTCGAGCTTTTAAAGTTGGGTTTTAAGATTTATATACTACTAGCAACCCGCTCCAGTTTCACATGGGTGTAATGGTGATATAATTATTATGCACGTATTATATAGGTATATATAAACCTATTTCTTGAATCACTCTATCTATTAAAAGTATCGCATCAAAATCCGTTGCTTAGTAGGACAGATAAAGCGACTTAGTTTTATACTATGTAGTGATATGCTTTATGTCGGACTAAAGTTAGCATTATTATACTTGACAAAAGACAAGAATTTTGTTTGTATGTATTTTTGCAATCTTTTATGCCATCACAATGTCTTTGTTAAGCTAAAAATAATAAAAAATAACTACATAAATCTTTCAAACACATTGTTTATAAGTGACATTTTATTTTAGTACTTTATCGTTAAATATTCACGTCTGGTCGCGTTGAATGAGTAATATCGACAAATATTTCAAGTAAAATATTCATCCCAAAATGTCGTTTACTGAATTTTAAGCAGTTTTAAAGAGCACTTACCTCTGTACTAAAATAAAATAATGTTTGTTTAATGGAATGCAGCATTAACAAACATACATTATGTTCATGTGTATAAATATTTACTTTGTATTGTTTTATTCCTGTACTGTATATATTTCTTATTTCTTTATATATTTTATACACTTGTATCTTTATCCCAAAAACAATATTTTTTTATCAAACACTTATCAGTTTTTTTCAATGAAACAATGAATTTATTGTTGCAGTGCAGCTTTGAGTGTATACTTTAGGTTCTGTCGTAAGTATGCAACATGCATTAGATTGCACATTCAAACAATCAATGTAAACAATTACACTTGTCAGATAGATATGTTGTAAAGAATATAAAACGGTTCAATTTAAGCACTTACAGTGAACAAAAGCACTTACCCGTATTTACTAGAATAAACTAGAGATAAAATCAAGTTACAATACACAATTGTGCAAGCAGCGCGTTGAACTCTTTTGTATGGACAGTTTTAGTTAGCAATGGTTATACAATTTCAACGCTCATAACGAACAATTACGGATTATAACCATGATATTACTTAATCTTAATCTCACGATTAACATTGTAATCTTGTGTACACGATCTCAGCTGTTCATATCGGGCTACAATGACTAGTATAAACTGATCTCTCTTCGTAACATAAACTTACATAGCACGAGGTCATCTTATTCTGGATTGTATATTTATTGATACAATAAAAAGTATTGCATACACGATATCTTTACTTATACATTGTATTTGAAATATAAAGAATACATACTGGCATTCATTTCACATGTTTTTTTTTATTTGACCGTCTCAATTGATTATAATGATACATCATTATTATAAAGATGCTAAGAAATAAAGTATTTTTTTTTAATCTATTTGATTTTGGAGTTCCATCTCTTTGTTTTCTGAACAAAACAAACGCCTTATTGCTATATCATCTAATCCAACAAAGTATACGTCAAATGACCTTGAAATCAAAACACACGTGTCTCCAGACACTTTAAGCCTTATTAATCACAATCCCATTAACATTTCATAACTACATAAATCACCAAGCCGGCCCAGATTCATTATATATTTTTTAAATGTCGTTCAGCAGGTGGGCCTTGAGTTTCGTACAAACGTTCTCAATTCCGGCTCCCTTTCCAATCGGTTGGGTAACTGGCTGCAGGAAACAGCTCTATTTTATACAATTATGTTCGAACCATGTATTTAATTAATATTTCATATGCCTACTGTTCATTGAAAATGTTTGTTGTAGTATTATTTGGTATTAGTGTTGATTTTTTCTTGTTGGATATAGACTTGCAAGTATTTTGCTGAATTTGACAGTTACTCGTGCTCCACAGAGCCAATATATGTAAATGATAAGTTTTGCTAAAATGTCTGCGTACGCATGTTCAGAATCTACACTAGTTATACTATCACTCAACAGATGGAGTTACCGTAACTTTGCTTTTCACCGCCAAGACAAATAGATAAGATTAGATTTAAGTTGCAGACGTTCTTTCTGAATGCAGTCTTATAGGGAGGCAGAACACATATTTTTAAACATATACCCTACAATATGAGTAATTATAAAATTATGACACCTGAAATCACATATGAATATATGTTGTACTAGCTTCTGCCAGCGGTAGGATAAAAAGTATTCTATGTGTTATTCTAAATCATAGCTGTTCCAAAGTTCATCCCGGTTGAGTAACAAACATACACACTAACTCACAAACTTTCGCATTTATAATATTAGTGTGATGTTTTACACAAACGATAGTAAACATAAACTTGATATTTATGTAATTAAAATTCGGGTTAATGTATCGTGCGTGCAGTCATATATAACAAGTATTCGTGTCAAGAATTTGGACAAAAACCACAAGAATGTTAACATAACTTGTCGTAGTAACTTACATAACAATTCGAATGTTAGGTAAAGATGATATTGACGAGTGTCGTCATTTGAAAAGACGTCTTATGTTATTGAGATACAGGTGGAATTTCTTTTGTGTGGTTGCAAAATCAGTTGGTGCCTAGTGTTGTTTTTATTTATCGATTCATTCATGAAATGCTTACCGTTCACGCAATCGCTAGTTGCAAAATCTAGAAGTTTTATTGTGTATCTTTGAGGTTACAAGTTAAAACAAAAAAGTGATCTAGAAAAATTCTCGTTTGCAAATAACTATCACCAGTAACAATATTATATGTTTATGTATCAAAAGAATCTAATGCATAAACGATCCTTTTTTGAATTCGTATTCACTCAATGATCTTATGTGTCCTTTTATATTTCATTTATTTTTATCTTTTAAATTGATTTGAATTATATATTCGCCTAAAATATATTACTTCATACAATATCTATTTTACAAACAAAACTAATATACATATATAAATTTACGTTTGACAAATAAAAATTTCACAACAACATCGACCATCAATTTATGAAGAAAAATGTCATAATATATTTTTTACGATATTTTACAAAATACATAGAATCTTATTGACATTTAGGTTGTAACACCTGGGCAATCTGTCTAGTTTGTTACAAATGTGTGAACAGAACATTAAATCTGTTACGCAGTCAAACTAGTTCGTCTAGTTCGGTGAAATGAGATTATTCGTACGTGAAAAGTTAATCATTTGAAGCTAATAATATATTCTGTGTAGACGGGTTTAGTAAATGAACGTTTTGTTACGTTTTGTTTAATTATACTTGCTTTGGATCTAGGAATATTTGTTGTTTTAATGGTATTTATACATAGAAGTGAAGTGAAGATTTTGGAAAATTACAGTTACAATATCATACAGTTATGATATCATAATGCTTATGATATTAGTGGGTAATAATGGTACATATCATGAGACCGAAATGAAATAGTTTTCTGTGTAATAACAAGGATATGTACACGTAATTATACCTCTTAAGTCCTTGAGTATGTGTCTAGCTGTTTATATAATTAAGTGGATAGATCAAGTTAGTACATTAATTTGTTGTACAGAATAATGTTTATCAATTATAGCAAACCAGCTCTGGCTACTTGATAATAGAGTGTTTGACGACAGTTGTGACCTTTAGGGGAGTTATTGATAAAAAAGCTAGAAAAAAATGATATTGATTTTGGTTACTCGTGACGCTCTTTTGGGACATGCTTATAATTATTGTTTAGTTTTGATATTGAAGATACTGTCTTGGTATTTTTTTGTTTAATTTTTCGCAACTTTATTGTACAAGGGTGGGTTTAATGCCATACGTATTATGATTGGTACTTAATTTTATGTAACCTTTCATAACAATGGAAAATAAGAAATATTTTCTTATCATTATCAACTTCAATCATTTTAACATAACTAGACAAATATTGTATTTACATAAAAAAAACTTACCGTAAGCCACGCAGGCGAATAAAACCGCGAACTGTACACTACTCCTCATGTTTGCTTGTGTGTGTGTCACGACGTGTGCGCGTCGTACTCGGCCCGGTAGCACTGGCGACGCGCGCGCAGACGGCCAACCGCCCGCCGAACTCGGGTTGGTGGCGGTATCTATAGTAAGGACGTGAGGACGTGATTTTCTTCTAAAATTTTAAAGTAGTGAGATTGATTTAACGTAGTAATTTGAAATTTTAGAAGAAAATCACGTCTTCAAGTCCTCACTAAAGTGACACCTAGTTTTTTAAATGTAACACCTTTTTTATTTACGTCATTTCTATACTCGTATCTTTATTTGTTCTTTAATATACGTAGACTAACAGCAACATTAGAAACAGATTTAGTTGAGCTTACATATTTTTTTCATATTTGATGGGCCGACGTTTGACGAGTGGTATACAATAATCACACCCAATTCAGAACAAAATTAAGTTTACGGTAACGGTACTCATCAACTTTAGGTAGCCTAAAATAAGAAAAATATATCAATTTTACAATCACAACATATTTAAAAACAAAATATCTTTTCATGCACACTATCCAGCATCCGAAATAAAAAAAAACTACAAATTACTTCTTTAACGTTTATTATTTGAATACTACAGGGCTATGAATACAGCACCTGTCAGTATCGGTCTCAAGTCACCTCTTACGAAAACGGCCATATACCTCACGCGGCGTGCTTTGAGTGACAATACACGGACACCACGCCGCTGGAAGTGATAGCAATTAATCGAAAATTAAACTTTAATCTGTTACGCAAACTCGTGAGAGAAACTCACTGGCTGTGTCTGACAGGAATATCTAGCATATAATACATGTTAATTAAGATGTTAGTCAAGAGATTAATTGTGTACCTTTTAAGGGTAGTACACAATAGGGTATCAGTTTGTTGTAGAAGTATAAAAATAAATAACAATAATAAATAAAAAGAAAAAGAAGAAAAAAAGGTAATTTAAAAAACTAAAAAACCCGACTGCGTTTCTTGAAAAAACACTAAAACAAGAATACAAGAAAAATTTAAGCAGTCGGGACCCATTCTAAATATTATGAAGACTTAGTGAGGGCACATACGGCTTTCTAGAATGGGTCCCGACTGCTTAAATTTTTCTTGTATTCTTGTTTTAGGGTTTTTTAAGAAACGCAGTCGGGTTTTTTAGTTTTTTAAATTACCTTTTTTATTTTATTTTCTTTTAGTTTTATAATTTATTATATTTTGATATATCTAGTATCATTCTCACAGTAAATACGAATCAAACGACCCCTATCAAGATGAAGTCCATCGAGTCGTTCAGGCTAGAGAGTGAGCACTATTCGAATTTGGCCCGCCGACAAAAATCCGCCATTTATTTTTTTATTATTTTCATATATCTAGTGTTACTCTCACAGTAAATACGAATCTAAGGACACCTCTCAAGCCAAAATCCATTAAGCCGTTTAGGCTAGAGAGTGAGCAATATTCGAATTTGGCGCCAAAAATCCGCCATTTTGTTTTTTTTATACATTCTGATATATCCAGTGTCACTCTCACAGTTAATACGAATCTAACGACACCTCTCAAGTCAAAATCCATCCAGCCGTTTAGGCTGCAGAGCGTGCCAAACAATTATACATACATACATACATACATACATACTCTCGAAAAACATAACCCTCCTTCTGGCGCAGTCGGGTAAAAAGTATATAACAATCGCCTGCATGATATCCTAAAGAGACGTAAGTAGTTTTATTTTCCGTTTTCAGTCAAAAATGTTAATAGAACCATCATACCACCACAGATTGGGCCAACCAGGGCTCTGGCTCAAAGCAGAATTAGGATCAGGGTGGTCTTTAGTCAGTAAGTCTGACACTTCCCCTCGCCTCGCCTAGGGCGGGAGATGGCATTGAATGATTTTCACCCCTCACTGCTTAATCATATACATAATCCTCATTCACATAATCCTCACTAAGACCTTTGATGACTTCCAAATTGGAAGTGGTACAAAGCGACCTGTTTTCAGTGACACGTTATCGTGCCTTTATCAGGTCATCTGTCCATTTTGTGGTAAATACAGGAATAACTATATAAGTTACATTAAAAACGTATATTTGAGATTAGTAGTTCGATTTGAAGTGATTTCGATCATAATATACTCAGTAATCGAATTAAAATTAATACTAGAGCACGTCTTGACAAAATGCTAAGCCTTATTTAATGATACTCTGCGCTACTACAAATAGACATGACCTTTAAAGTAATAGAATGATTTATAGTTCAATGAGATTTAAAATGAGCTGATACAGGCTTGTTTGGAATGCAATTATAAAAAGTTTTATTATTGCCTACTTAATTTAATTTAGTAATAATAAGTAACTGTTGTATTTTTTCATTTCAGCATTTAGTTGATATTATAAAACTCGTTCAGCACATGCATTTATATATTTGTACTCTTACTTACTTAGTACTTGTCCAAAAATGTTTGTCAGAATAAATTGTCCAACAACAACAAATTGTTTTTGAGGCCCCCCTCAAAAACAATTGGATGATTTCCCCAAATCATCCAATTGCTTCTCCCGCCTTGGGTGAGGCGAGAGGGAATGTCAGACTCTTACTGACTAAAAAGCACCCCGTTCCTTCTCCTGCTTTGAGCCGGAGCCCCGGTGACCTGTTACGCTGTCCGCAGCTCCGGATCGGGCATCAGCCCCACTGGACCCCATTTGTGGTGGTCTGGCTGTTAGAAGCACGCGGGAGGCTTCCAGACTTACAAATGAATCTAGTTCAACAATACATCTGTGCCCTTATTTGCTTTTCGCAGTTGATCGTGTTTGGTGGATAGAGGAACGTTTTGCAAGTCTTAACGCTGCGAGCTATTTAGTTTCGAAATCACTTTTCTTTATGTTAATTTTATTATCACGATCTATTTGTATTTATGTTATATACAATGCTTTTTGTAGTTTAACTGTGATGATGAACTATGATGAATAGACCCTTAAGATTTCAACAAGATCATGGTATTTATTACATACATGATGCCATACAATCATACATTTTTGGCGTTATTGTATAATCTAATTATGTATATGTTAAGCCCAGAAATTACATTTGAGGTTTTGCTTAGCAACTGTTCTCGGAACAACTCGAACAGTAAGCCAATTAAGACATAAAAAGTAAAAGTTAATACCTATATTGCTATCCCTATCTGCAACAATACATAGAGCACTATAGCTTTGTGTAATAAAACAATATTACGCCAGCCATTTATTTACTAGGCCTAACAGAATGCCGGAACTAAAATTGGCAATACGCACAATTTATACAGTACTGCTCTCGTTTCGAAAACTTCTAAATTAATACGTTCACTGTTTCGGAATACAGGTAGACCAAAAACTGGTCTAATACGCAGGATAACTGGTTACGTCTAATATACAGGATTAAAGACTTTGACAAAATATAATAGTGTTTTCGTAAACATAAACACCGTGCCCAGAAGCGCGACTGTAAAGCAAGGAGTCTCGGGTTGTATTCATTTAACTTTTCACAGAAAACTGGCATGTAGCGCTAGCGTTATGTTTCACCATGGGAATGAGGTAATCGGAGGCCCAATCGTCCTTCCACTCATCTCCAATCTCAAAATCCCCCAATCCTCAAATCTCTAACCCCCAAATGTCCTCTGGTGTCGTTAGTATCCATGGGGGGCGCCAATAGCTTACCATCAAGTGCTCCGACTGTTCGCTTGCCGCTCTATACCATCGAGGCAATTACTCAATAAACCATTATGAACCTTAATATCTCTACAATTCGCATTACGCACGAACAAAACTAAGCCTATCATTAACAGAACAACAACAGCTACACATGCAAAAAAAAACAAGACCAATTAATCGAATCGCGTATTGTTAGTGAGTTGCGTATGCGCACAAATTGGTCACGATCCGTGTCCCCCCGAAACAAAAACTTGACGTTATCTGCTATCAGCCGCTCCACTAGTTATGTTGTAAGTTTTGGTTACGAGTTAGGAAATGTATGGAGGAGGTAATTTAAATTGTCTTACTTTTTTAGTCTATTAGTCACAAGTGCTACTTTTGACTATGAGATATTGGTTTCGATTCCCAGGTAAGGCAAAGTATTATTAGCTTTTTTTCAGTTTACATATGGACTAATTATGTAATTTAAAATATCCGTAAATTATTTTGTAAGTAAAGTAAATAAGGAAAATCGCTTAGTGACATGAATATGACTGCAATGATTGCGAAGGGGTGGTGTGGGAGTTATGCAATGGCTACGCAGCTACTACGCTACGGCTACGCAGTGGCTACGAGTTGACTACGCCAAAAGATTTTTATAAACTGTTTGCCCAGTTTAATTTTTCGCCCGACTTTATAAATCTCAGCACAAGTACCAATTCAATAGCAATGTTACCGGGGCTCCGGTCCTAAAACGAGGGTGTAGAAACGGGGTGGTTTTTAGTCAGTCTGACAGTCTTGCCTCACCCAAAGCCACTTAAAAAACATATAATATATAAACTGTAGTCTATTTATGCGATGTTTCTCTGAACACTACTTTCTCCACAAACGCATTATTCGCAGAAGATAAAGAACAAACTTATATAATATTTGTACAGGCGTAAAAAAATCGCAAGTCGTGCTCCGTCCATCTGTTCACCAGACATTTATCACGATTCTGACAAGAGCATGCTAGTTAATTCTTTTTACATTAAATATGTTTGTGTAGTACATAATGAACATTACGATTTGATATAACTAATTACATTTTTTTTATTATAAGTATACGTTTGCCTACTTTCTGACTGCACGGTTGGCGCAGTAGCTGGGTGACTGGCTGCTGTGCAACGTGTCGCGAGTTCAATTCCTGCATTTGGCAGAAAAGTGAGGGAGAAAGACATTTTCTAAGTAAAATGACCATTATTAGTCCGGAGTCAGGAAGTTCGGCGGTGTCCCACCACTGAGCCTCGGAACGTACGTAAAGCCGTTGGTCCTGCCGGACCTCTCTCCGATCTTATCGTTCAGCCGTCCCATCGGGTTATGAGAGTGATGAAACGATGCAACAGAGAGTGCACCTATGTTTGCGCACACACTTGTGCACTATAATATCTCCTGTTTAGTGGGCTAGTCTAGTTAAATAGACTGGCCATCGTGATCGAAATTGATCAGGGATACTTTTTTTTTACTATCTGAATTGGTGGTAAGCTATGATGCAGGCCAGCGCGCGATGAAATACGTCAGCCTATAAGCTTATATGCTCGAGACTTGGAAATACAGATTAAACTCTTGAAAAAATGACAAATAATTTCACCGACTTTTTTGTCACATTTATACAGTTTATTTCTTTAATAATTAGCTATTTTGTTCATAAATCTCATTAAAATATTCTCTTGATATCTTTGCTATAATTAATGTTGAATGAAAGTAGTATCACTGGTATCTATCTATCATATAGATAATTAAAATCAATTGCTATATTGTTAATGTCATAATTATGTCCTGAGGCTCTTATAAAACAAAATTGTAATTGTAATTTAGTAACTGGAACATGTTGCAAAGATAATTTTGACAAATTGAATTTCGAAATCCTTATAACTAGTATATAAGAGCTACTATTAAATATAAATATTGATTCAGATATAGTTTCAACTCTTAGTATATTTGTATTTTAGTTATAAGTAAACAAAATTAATTCAAAGCAGCTTAATAAAAAAAAATATAAACATAGGTAGAGATTGAATATTTTGAATAGTGCCATCTATCCTCAATAAACGAAATCAAAACGTTATTTATGCACCGCGCTTATTTGTTACTGTGTTGGCAATGGCAAGTTAGACTTTCATTTTTGCTTGCTTTGATTTTTGACTAAGAATAATACAATGTACTTTATTAGAGGCTTCAGGGCTAGGCTATCCTTTGCGGAGAAGGGGTCTAGTCATATCCCACTTGCTTTACATGGATGACCTCAAGTTGTTTGCTCCAAATAACAAACAACTGATGGAACTACTGAAAATAACTGAAAAATTTAGTAGTTCCATCAGAATGGAATTTGGAGTAGATAAATGTGCTGTCATGCATGTGAAGCGAGGAGGGATTGTGGAATCTGAGGGTCTAGAACTCTCAGATTTCACAAAACTAAGAGCGCTCTCCGCAAATGATACTTACAAGTACCTGGGTATGTCAGAGGGATTAGGCATTAATGGACCGGACATGAAACAATCGTTACGGGAACGCTTCTTTGGCCGCCTGAATAAAGTGCTGAAAAGTTCATTATCAGGCGGAAACAAGGTGCGAGCCTATAACGGTTGGGTCATGCCGGTTCTAATGTATTCTTTTGGTATACTCAAGTGGACTCAGACTGAACTTGACACTCTGGATAGGCGAGTCCGAACACTGCTGACTGCAAATCGTATGCATCACCCTCGTTCATCGATCATGAGGTTGTACATCCCGCGGAAGTGTGGGGGTCGTGGCTTGTTAAATGCTAAGACCCTTCATAACCGTGAGGTGTGCAACCTCAGGGAATATTTCCTGAAAGTAAACGAGGGTATGCATCGAGAAGTAGCGGCAGTGGACAATGGATTCACTCCACTATCTTTAGCAAAAGAGAACTGGCGCAAACCTGTGGTACTAAGCGTCAATGACCGCAAGGAGGTATGGCATAGCAAGGAGCTCCATGGACGCTTCTTCCGGGCCCTTCATGGACCCAGTGTAGATTTTCTGGCGTCCGTATCTTGGCTACGATTCAGTAATCTCTTTGGAGAAACTGAAGGATTTGTCTGTGCAATTATGGACGAAGTTATCCTTACGAATAACTATCGGAAATATATTATTAAGGATGGGACCGTTGACATATGTCGGGCATGTCATAGTCCTGGTGAATCCATAAGACATATAATTTCTGGTTGTGGTCGTTTGGCTAATGGTGAATATTTGCATAGACATAATCAGGTGGCCAAGATTATCCACCAGCAACTTGCTTTGCACTACCAACTTGTTGAGTTTGAGGTTCCATACTACAAGTATGCGCCCGATCCAGTTCTCGAAAACGGCCATATCACGTTGTACTGGGATCGATCTATCATCACTGACAGGACTATTGTAGCCAACAAACCTGATATAGTGGTGATAGACCGACAAGCGCGCCGCACGATGATAATCGATATCACCATCCCTCATGACGAGAACCTCGTGAAAGCTGAAAAAGATAAACAAATAAAATATCTTGACTTGGCTCACGAGGTTGTCGACATGTGGAATGTGGATTCGGCTATCGTTGTGCCGATAGTCGTGTCGGCCAACGGTTTAATACCCAACAGCCTCGACAACCACCTTAGAAGGCTGGGGTTGGGCGGATGGATCAAGGGCCTGATGCAGAAGGCAGTACTCCTCGAAACGGCACGTATTGTGAGGAGGTTTCTGTCTTTGGAGCCCTAACCACCGGTAGCTTGGACCATGCTCCCGCTACTGGTCGGCTCCTATTTTTATATTTTTAAATGTTATTTTGTTTTTTATTTTTATAAGTAATGTTTAAAAATATAATTTTAGAGTGTTTTAAATAAATATATGGAATAATACAATGTAAATAAAAAGGTATGATGTATAACATACTCGCCAATAGCACAGTTATCATATCCAAATTAATGTCTACTTATCTTTTTCTTACATCCTTGCCTTAAGTACAAGTGATTGCAAATGCACTTGTGCAAGAGTTACAATTATTATCTGTAATTGGTTGCAATCGCCTGAAACAACTTTTAGTGAACCTAAAACTAGACTTGATCAATTAATATTAGTAGACAGTTATTAATAATTTTCTACTCATACAATACTATAACTTTTAATAACAGAACATTTTTAACGAGTCAAATGCATTATGTACCATTATATATTTTGAATTCTACAGAATATCATATCAATAGAAATGAATCGATAAATATATATACCGATAAATTTCTGGGGTATAATCCCAGAAATTTATCGGTATAATCGATAAATTTTGAATTGTACATTCAAATTGAAATCTTTTTTGCAAATATATTGAATTGTCTTTGAATCGCTTTTATATTTAATTCAAGATTTAAATTCTGGAAATAGCGCTTGAGGAATTGTAAGAACTAAGTAGTTAAAAAGAGGCTTCATTTATCTCAATGTGATCTTTTCGCTCTTACACAGCTAAGGCTTCTTATTAGTTCCATGTTTTGTAAACAGATGGCGCTGTGTAAAATATAGTTAATGTTGTTATTAAATTGGATATGCAAGTAGTTATTACTTGAAGGGAAATATAAGAAATTAGTTAGTTGACATTTAATTAAGTAGAAACTTAGATTTGCTTTGTGAACAAGGAAACAATAAAGTACTGATTAGATTAAATTATTAGGTTAAAAATAATTATTATTAACTTAATTTGTCCATAAAACATTTTCATATAAGTATACAGTTCCATGTTTTAACCATGTGTTAATCAGGTTTTCCAAATAAGCAATATCTTACTTTGATATCCTTAAATTATTAATTGCCTTTCGAGTATAATCCAATTAAATGTCTACTGTACCAATAAAAACAAATATAATAAAGTTAGTATTAAATTTTATTACACCTGTGTTTCATTTAGCGTTAGCATAATATATCTGGGTATGTAACACCTTTGTTTCAATAAAAATATGAAATAAAATAAACTAAACAATGTTGTGTTTTGATTTCTAATCCAATAAAAACAAACAACTGCATTCTCATTAAAAATGCGTTTTCAGCGGATTATTTAAGCTCAATCATTATAAATTTTATAAAGAGAGGAATAAAACTCATAATGTCTTATTAATATTTATTAATTACATAACTAATATCTTAATAAGTATGACACACTTTACGCCTTCTTCGGTTTGCTCTTGTCAAAAGTTTGACCCTCGTAGTAGTTTTCACTGAAACAAACAATAAATGATTAGTACACACAGCTTTACGCTTCAGAAAGGTACTCTATGATAAAATAAATAATACCTATCCAAAATCTAAGTTAATATTTTTAATCTTATTTAATACTTTAGATGCCATTGGATTACTAGAGACTTGGCACAGCATTGGCTAAGGATTAGCCTTCAACAATTTTCAACTGACAGTGAAATCATCATCATCATCATATCAGCTACAAGACGTCTACTGCTGAACATAGGCCTCCTCCAATGACTTCCAGATTGGAAGCGACCTGCAGTTGAATACTTAAATAAAAATAAATTTCCTATTATTTCTAGTCCTTACCATCCCTGAACCTTCTCAGGGTCATCACACATGAAGGTGTCCTCATTGTAGACCTTGCCGAGAGGGCAGAGTCCCTTCTGGGGCTGGACTCCATTACGGCAGATGTAGAACTTCTGGCAGTCTTCTGGGTGGGGAAAGGTTGGGTGGGGGAGGGCACGACCGTTGGGTCCCATCACTTCACCGTCGGGGCAGGAGAAACCGTCGTCCAACAGATCTGGAAAGTGGCACATATTACACAGTTAATACAAGTTTTTACATTATTGAAATAATATATACAATGTGATAGGGGTCAGACTTCTAACCCGTTAAGGTTGAGTACTACATCTAATTTTATGACAAAAAATAATAATATGGGGGGTTGAACCCCCACTTGAAAATATTGAAAAATAGCGATGTTTTCGGTAAAAATAATTCAGAAATGATTTTTTTTCTCACCAAAACATTATCAAACAAATGAAAAGAGTAATGAATTAGTTAGCCAAGGTTATTAGCTACCGTTTGTCGTTTTTTTTTTTATTTCTACGACGCATACTACCTTTGATATCACATAAAGTAAAAAAAAATATTAAAATAGCCATAATTTTTAGGGGTAGGGGATTCGACCCCTTCGACCCCTGACTTTTGTCGATAAAATTAGATGTAGTACTCAGCCTTAACGGGTTAGAAGTCTCACCCCTATCACATTGTATATATCGTAATAGAATAGAAAATATTGAACAGTGACTTTTGTTTATTTAATAAATCACACATAATAATTACACATTGAACGCCGTTGTGGTCACCGGTGACCGACGTTAGTGGAGGATTTGCCTTCAACAGTTTTCTAATGGCAGTCAAAGACTTAATTTAAATAGTATCTGATTGAAACTTTTCTATCACACAACTAAATATGTTAATGTCTGTAGTTTGTTATTGTTAGTTTCAGTAACTACATTTTCAGTTAAAACATTAATCACTCTACAATTTCTTTAACATTCTAAAATCAAGTATTCAACTATTTTCCTAACTTACCCTTGGTGATGTGATCACACTGCCTGTTGACAGCGTCCTTCCAGTCGCAGTTGGAGGTCTCCTCGTCGAAGTAGAGGCCGGGGGGGCAGGGCATCTCGTTGGGGGTGCCGTCCGAGCAGTAGTAGAACTTGTCACAGGCCTGGAAAACAGAAAATAATATACTAAAAGTAAACGCTAATGGTGATAATGGCATTTTCTGAGTAAAATGACTATTTATTAACCAGGAGTCAGAAAGTTCAACGGTGTTTTACCCCCGTGCCTCGGAAAGCACGTAAAGCCTTTGGTCCTGCGCCCGTCGTCTCTCGTATCCTCATTGGGTTCAGAGAGTGAAGGAATAGAGAGTGTACCTATATTCACGCACACACTTGTGCACTATAATATCTCCTGGGTAGTGGGTTAGTGTAGTTAGACAGACACTGACTACCATGATTGAAATCGATTGGGAGATTTATACCTCAGGCATTAATCTGGTTATACCTAAGGCCCATCTGGCATTGTACATTAAAACTACATTAATTGAGCCATAAAACCAGCAAACAGTCTCAAAGTCATAATAAAAGTAAGAACGTGGCAGTCTACCTCTAACGGACTTGATATTCTCACGAAAACGGGATGATTACACAATTACACATAGCTTTAAAGTAGCGTCATTATCACGAATAAGCTATATAACGATAATAAACATAAAATAATAATAATAAATATCTCATTTTAACCCAAGTAATAGAGATATTCTCAGTTTTATTACATATCATAATGTTTGAGTCTGAACCGTTTCCGTTCACTGCCCTTTGCCTAACATTGCCTACATTACTGCGATATACAAATGTTAGTTGCAGTATGCGTTAGTTGCACAACTCACCTGAGGGTCGGGATGTTTGAAATATCCGTTCTGTCTGGGGCAGCCTTTAGTTGGTTTCGGTTCCTCTGTAGAAAAAAAAAGACTTTAATTTAACAATTGCGTCAATACTAAATGCTTCCGAGAAACAGTATATAAAGGTCACTTTTTCCTTGAAATGCAACGAGCAGTTTTTATTTACATCATTATATTTTATAAAATTTTGCTAAAACAAATTAATTACATGCCAAGCTTAACTAAAGATTAGGTAGTATCTAAATAATAAATTACTGCTGTATATAAAGATATGTAAGATTCGTAGCAATTGGCGTTCCGTTGTCTCTGCCTATCCCTATAGGAGACAGGCTATGTATGTAAATAAAACTTAGCGTTCACCTAATTGCAAACCCCCAGCCCGTTTTGGTAGCTAGCCAAGGTTCGCAATTCATCAAACGTTAGAGTAAAAGAAAACCCTCTTTTAGGAGGGACACCTCTGTTTAGCAATGGATATATTCTGTTTAATGATTATCATGATTATGTGACGATGATATAAATAATGTGTTACTTACGCAGCTCCTTCCTGTCTCCGCAGTCTACGTTGGATGGGATGTCACATCGCTCCTTGTTGGGGTTCTCGTCTGAGAAGACCAGACCGTCAGGACACAGTCTAGTTTCCGCGACACCTGTGTAGATGATAAAATAATTTATAACTTCACAAAGAGTTTACTTTCGGAATTGAAAAACAGCATGTCTTTTACACGTAACTTTACGTTAATTTTGTTAGATTCCGAAAAACCCTTATGATGATTTGCACAACCTAGGAATTGAACTCCTTAAGCTCTCGTCCCTTTGCTCGACAGACACTCGATCAATTCAATCACCAACGTTCAAGATTTCAAAACATTCACTGACACGCATTAGGTACAGATACACATGTACAAGTTAAGATATAACTTAACCAATTTCACTACCAATAAATTTCAGTTATTGTAGGTAGTTAAACTAAACTGTTCTATTTAACGGAATGGTTATGTTCACGCTATGGTTCTATTGCTATGGTTTACGCAAGTGGCAGTTTTCAATTTTAGTTTTATATAAAACATAATGCTGAATATCGGTAGAGGCATGCTAATAAATCACATCAACAGCCTATACGTGGCAACTGCTGACCAAAGGCCTCTTCTCGCATTAATCACCACGTTTGCTCAAAGCGGTTTGGATAATATAAATAAACAAATTCAATTATGAGTTTGCGGATTTGAATCTCCAAATGACCATAAAATCTCTTGATTAGCTTTTAATATTTATTAATAACATACGATAGCGGACTTAATGTCGGGTGGCATTCTCTAACAGTTAACCATTCATTGATGCAGAAATGTGCAACAGTAGGATGATAAATCGATTTGTGACACAACATAAGTTTATATACATAAATGCATATTATACTTACATTAAGAAATACATACGAAATATAAATAATAAATTATAATATTAAAATTAATTAATTAATAGTTTGTGATAAAACTACAAATGCATTCGCATAATAATATCTGTATTTTCTCATTTCTGTTTACTCAAAAAAAAGTAAATACATTATGAATATGGCCTCTTATAAGATAATAAATTGCACATAAAATAAATAATTATACCTCTTATTTAAACACTGCAATTATTTTGACTTTCACTTCCCAAAATTTTTAACACAAGAGTATTAAATAAGAATCTTAATTTACCTTGAAAATGTTCAAATAATAGAGAAATCTTTTTAACATTCCCTGCTGCATGTGGTTTACATTCTCGTCTGTACGTAGAAACTGAGAGAAATGGTGCTTTGTATAAATTAGAAAATTCAATTACCTAACAGGTGATAGATAGCATACAAGTCTACTTGCTTGCAAGTTTATAGTTCCACTATCTAGTATCAATTTTAAACTAGTTCCATACCTAATCAATTACACGCTCTATTGAAATTTCTCTTACCGCATAGATAATGATTTCATTACCAAACACATCGATTATTATTTGATACCTACTAAACCAATCGTACACATAAAACTTAAAAAAATACTAAGCGCCTGTTTCCCCACTTTAATATAAGTATATCCCGATAAACTTATGTAACAGATAGTGCATAAAAATTTCGTTTTTAATTCCAAATTATCTAATCTATAGCGACTTTTGAAACGTCAAATTGAATTGTCCATCAGTATGTCTGTCAGTGAAGCCAGGTGCTCGTTCCAAAGTGTTCCAAAGCCTATTAATTAATACTAGTGGTCGCCTAGTGGTTGAAATTCAACCATATACGATTTAATTTACAATACCACTTAACATACGTTCAAGGATAATTTTTATTTAACTCAAACTCAAACAAACTCTTTTATAAAACTCTATTCATATGAGACGTCAATATCATCGCAATGTCTATCGATTTTGACGTTTTGTCAAATACGATCACATACTATGCATGTGTGTGTAATGTTTTATTTATTGATTTAATGTACTTTATAAGCATTATTTTTGAAAAATATTAGCGTTATGCACTTCTCCTACACATAAACTATAAGTGTACCAAATTTTATGCTCCAACGTCCGCGCAATTTCGTAAAAAGCGGTCCAAAGTTTTTGCATCACGTATTAATATATAGATATGATTAAAAATCTACTCCAATTTTTTTGTTGCAATTAACAATATCAACCCCTTAGCTGATCACAACATCCACCTTTATAAAAAAATGTTGGTCAATTAAACAAAAACAAAAATCTTAATTCTCTTTCACTCGACAAACGAACTCTCAATTCAATTTTGCAACGAGCTAATAAATCACCGCTTTACACATGCATACATGATTGCCGATCCACATATTTTGGGCAATATCGGACAAGCTTACTTCACAGTTATGGTCGCCTTTGTAATAACATGCTGAGGAAATGTTAGGAATTTTTACACTCTACTTGCGTTAGTAATAAGAGCGGTTAAATGTAAGCAAAAAATACGATTCTGTCACGACATTTTGTTTAGTGTTTAGTAATATCAAATTTTACAATGGGCCTACTACTCACTTTTGGTTTGCAAATCGTAGTATAGTGGTTACGGTTGCGATTTAGATTATTGAAGGTCATGGTTTCGATTTCATGTTAAGAATAATTGTTTTATACCATAACCATAGTTAACCCTTAATTTGACAATGTCCGGTGTGACGGACACTTATTTAAAATAAATCCTGCCAAGGTTTAATTTCATGTTCATCGATTTCTAATGGACTACATGTTTGTTTATACCATAAACTAATAGTAAAAAAATACATAATGATTGTGGCACCATTGCAAATGTCAGTTGGGACGCAAAATGTCTGTGAAAAGGCGGCCTCCTGATTTGCTCAAGGTATTTATAATTGATTTTCTTATTTTTTGTGGGAAAATAAACTGCAATATAGATTTATTTATTAGATAATAAACATGTCAATCACTTTTTACAAAAACATACGCACTTTATTACATTTTTATGATGTTTATTTGTAACTAAAATGTTTTGTCCGTCACAGCGGACATTGCCAATTGTTTAGAAAAGTACGACTTTATTACTATGTCCGCTGCAGCGGACAACGCCAAAATGTGTGTGCTTTTGCTTGTTTGCTTATGGTGCTGAGTTTGATTTTTTTTTCTTTGCCAACAACCTAATAGCGCAATTAAAATTATTGCTTTAGTGCTCAAGGAACATGCACCTTCCGATGCAAGCGAAATATCAGATTCGGAAACTGAATTGCATGGTGCACATACTAATTCTTCCACCCCGCTGTCTTTTCCTGCACCATCAATTGCATCTTCCCTTGCTAGCCTAACACTATACATCCGATGAAGAATTAAATTCTGAAAATGCTGATACTATACCAGATTCTGACGTCCATGAAATGGGCAACTCCATTTATGAAAATGTTCCATCCCTATCTGCTATTCCTTCATTGCATGCAACGCCTATAACACCAATAGCTTCTTTATTAGTACCCCGAAAAACAAGATCTAGGCACCCACAGTCCAAGCCAAAAGAACAAAAAACACCAAAAAATTGTAGCAGACAGACCAAGCGACAATAGAAGAGGATCATCCTCACGATGATAAATACACACAGAAACTCAAAGGTGAATCATCTTCTAGAAGATGCCAGAAGATGATTCACCTTTGAGTTTGTTTTACCTTTGTTTCTCAAGATATTCTTACTAGTATTATAGAGCAGACCAACTTATATTCAGTTCAATAAACCGGCAAATCAATTCAACTAACCGACGAAGAATTTAGAGACTTTTTAGCTATCCGTGTTCTTAGGGGTATTGTTGTAATGCCTTCTTATCTTGATTATTGGTCACAAAAATGTATGTATCAATTCGTACTAAAATGTTCGTTTTTGTATTTGTATTTATTAAAAAAACATAAAAATAATTATGGTTTTTATTTTCCGTAATTTGGCAGTGTCCGCCTCAGCGGACATATAAATCTGACCATTAATTTCTCAGTAATTGGCAATGTCCGCTGTGACGGACACCACTTTTCCCAAAAGTGGGCTATTGTAGATTTTTTTTTTCATTTTTCTAGGACGTTATAAGATACCCCTGAAGCCATACAATTGTCAAATTCATATATTTTGAATATTTTTATCGGTGCCAAATTAAGGGTTAAATAGTTTCTTAGCAATTTCCACGATGTATGTATTTATTTTGTTTTGGAAATTGCAACTGTTAGAGTTAACCTGAGGCATACTACATAGATAAACTAGCGACCCGCCCCAGCTTTGCATGGGTGCAATGGTGATATATTATGCATGTATTATACATATAAACCTTCCTCTTGAATCACTCTACCTGTTACAAAAAACCGCATCAAAATCCGTTGCGTCATTTTAAAGATTTAAGCATACAGACAAACAGACAAAAACAGTGACTTTGTTTTATACTATGTAGTGAAGTATAAAGCAAGTATAGGAGGCGACGAAGGCCCTGTAACTCTATAAATCCATGCAGTACTTTTTGAGTTTAGCCTGGACATACATGCAGACAAATATTGTAAACTATATTTTTGGCTTCAATAGCGATTGTAGATTACGTCCCAAGTATTCGTTTCAAAAATATTCAATGTACTATTTCAACTTTTCTACGATTTCATTTTTATATGTATAGATATGACTATTAAGTCGTACATATTCTTGTAGCTTCATTAAGTTTTAACATAAAACCAATTATATTAAGAGCTATTTTTAAGCTTCAATAGTTCATAAAATGTACACTTTAATGGAAACCGACTTTTTAATTGGACAATTGAACGTGTAATAAAATATAAATGATGTGAACATGAAAGTAATAAAACATTAATTGTATCTGTACTTAATTGAATTTTATGAGTGAAATTATTACGTACTCTAATATAAAGATGAAGTTAATTATCTAGGAAGATTTTCTTTCCCACATTATAGTAAGAAATTTATTGTTTTTGTTCTTTTTAATGTCGTATGTCACATAATACTATTACCCGTTGTTTCCTACATGTAATTAGTATAAAGCATTGAAGTCATAACCTCGATGTTATATAGTTTCGAAGAGAAAATCACAATTTACTATAGAAGAGAAAATCAAATCTGCATTTTTATGAATTTTCTCCAAAAGTCAGATATCAGATATTTTGTCCATTGATTACGGATTAGAACTGAAATTTTGTCCTACATAACAATAAACACTTTAAGTCACACACACACACACATTTGTAGTAAGCTAAATGCATCCACAGCAACGGCGGATGTATTTAGCTTGCACAGTTCCATAGTGGATGTATTCAGCATGTTTTTACATGGAAACATGCGTACTATGGATGCGTGCTATCGATGTGTGCTATGGATAGCTTCCCTACTATGTATGCAACGTGTGCAACGTGCATACTCGAGCTTTGCATCTTAGTCGCACTTCTACATAGCTTAGTATTAGTGGAAACGGTCACATAGTTTCAGAGCTTACCTAATACATCTTCATAGCTACATAGCACATCTCTAGTAGAAAAGCACTAATAAACTTGTACAAATACTTAAATACCAAACTATCTAAGACACCAATAGCACCAATTTAGAATGACCTCTCATTAGCCCTATCCACATAATGAACACAGGTCATTATATTCACTCTATAATGGTTATTACACATATTCCTACCTATATTAAGTAAACCCGGAATTGTAGAAACACATACACTGCAATCATCCTTCGACTTACATCATCAGTAGTTACTATCTATGCACTTTGCATGTTTGACCTTTAATACTGACCTTTACTGCACTTGTAATAAAGGTCACATTGGTAGGGATCCGGGTAGAAACCACTCTTCTCTGGACAGTCGAACTCTTGCGCTGAAACTGAAAATAATTGGTTGTTAGAATATTTTGTGTAATACAATAATGATAGAAAATTACAAGTAAGGAATCTTTTCTAAAGAGTTATTGTTGTAATTCATTCTGGTTTGTAAGTAGATATACACTCGATTTTTAGTAAAATGTTATAGAACGGGAAGCTGTTGAGTAATTGGGTGATTTTAGTTCTAATACCTATAAGTCTTATGAGTTTTATGGTATGGCAATTTTAATATATACCAATTAGTATATAATATATACCATTTTGATAAATGTTATTTATTAATTAATTAACCAAATAATGGTTTTAATAAACCCATCATCCAAAATTTAACATTTCTTCAAACAAAATAATGTATATTATATTGTAATAAAAAGTATAATGGTAATACGTTTCATACTATACTATAGTATAGAATAGGTAGATATACTATAGAACAGTTAACCAGCAAGAAAGTAACCTAACGCCTAAACCAAGGCCGCTAAGTCTTTGAACCAATTCCAGTAAGTAACTGAATAACTTACTATTATAACCGTTATAATAATAACTATCGTAAAATGTTAATTGGCCACGTGGTGCTTAATTAATTTGTGTACATTTATTACGAGAAATATCTCTTTAGTAGTCATTGACTAAGATATCTTAATAATATGTTATACAATCCAAACAACCATGTGTCTTTTAGTCATACCAGAAAATTAACTAAAAATCACGATTTACTCACATAAATTAATGGAGGAAAACTCTACTAGTTTCGAGTCACAGAGGGACTCTTCATCATGAGCAGCATGCGCAGACGCGGCGACGTCGCGCAGCCTAACAGTAGGCTAAAACCGTGAGTAAACGGAGATTTTTAGTTAATTTATACTAGAAAATATTTCAATTAGATTCTACTTCCGAAACAGGCAAAAAATTTCGGAGAAACCAACAGTGAGTAATAATATGTCGGAATAAAATAACGACTACCTAGTATATAATTATGTCATTCAAAACCAAAATTGGTTATTATAAAATCCAATTCAACGTGCATACATAATGAATTGATTGACATACAATTAATTAAATTAGCTACCTGCACTAAAAACACGAGTCTTATTTTGTAACCTACAATTATTTTGAATATTAATGTCGCAGCGACCCTGAATGAAATTATTAAATAGGTAATAAGAAAATTAACTAGTAGCAACCCGGTAATTACTAATTTACTGGTCAAATTCTATTTTAGAAATAAATACCTAATGTCATTAAACTGGGAACAAAACTGTGACCTCAAACCCACATGCCAAGCTTATCGATTATGGCAAACCCTTTAAGGTGGAGGAGTCCACAGTCCAGTAGTTAACAGTCATGGATTGCTGATGTTTGAATTTACAAAAGTTGTATGTAAGTACTTAATGAATTTACTCCAACATGTACCTACTAGCTACACCCGCTCGGTTTCACCCGCTCTGCTCTGCTCCTATTGATTGTAGTGTGATGTTTTATAGCATAGCCTTCCTCTATCAATATGTTATCCAACACAAACAATATTTTTAACATCGAACCGATAAATCCAGAAATTAGCGAGTTTCAAACAGTCAATAAAATAAAAAGAAAGCTAAAATTATAAATAAATTTAAATTATTATTTTAAGGAGGACACTCAACTAAATGATATAATAATTAATACAAATATTACTCCTTATACCATAGACCAACACCCATTACGAAAAACTACTTTCGACAATTCACGGTCAGCACATAACTAGCTACGAGTAGCTTGTCACAAACAAATGCGTACTACCACCCGCTAAAAATACTTCGCTCGCATTCTAGACTATGTAATTGACCCTGGCTGTGTCACACAAAGCCTTAAGATTGACAGCCACTCAAGTTCACCTTGTCAAGCAATCATTTTCATAATAAGTATGATAAGTATCGTTGTGAGAGTAGAAAGTGGCTAAAATAAGCAAAGTGTAACCAACGATCTTTAGGTTAGGTAACAGACAGTTAAGATTACTTTGATATATATATTAAAGTGTTGTGCAGAAATGCGTTCGTTTAATTATAGCGTAGATATTTTTTCTTGATAACAACACGAAATATAAGCGTTATTTTGTCAGTATTTACGTGCAAAATAATGTTCTCGCTATTACCAAACCCAAAACGCTATTTCGAAATGGGTCCATATGTATTTACTTGTCGTGTTACTTTCTTTTAAAATACTTTTTGTTACTGACTGACTAAACCTAAAATATTATATTACACACAGCATATTTATTATAAAATTGGGCTTTAAACATAAATTTTATCAATATTTTTTTGAAGTGGATGATAATCATCCAATGGCTTCTCCCTCGGGCGAGGGGAGAGAGAGTGTTAGACTCTTACTGACTAAAAACCACCCCGCTTCTACTCCTGCTTTTCGAACCGGAGTCCCGGTAAACCGCTAGGCAGTCCGCAGCTCCGGGTATCTTATCAATCTAAGTATAACATAGTCCCTCTATCAACTCATACTCTCATTAAAATTACATATACCCGCAGTATTAAGTAACACCGATCAAATTAAGTGAACTTTTCACTTACAAGCAACAAATTGACTAAAACGGACAGTGAATCGTGACTCATGTTTCGAAAACCCTTGTGTTAGTGCCCTTGCGACATATGTAATGTGTGTTAGGTGAATTAACTATCTAGAGCGATTGTGTGGTGAAAGGAGTTTCAGTTCATCGATAGATTGGTACAAGATTTTGGAATACTTCATTAAGTAATGCCCCTTTTCACAAGTCTCCCCTAAATTTAAAGATACCCCTAATCTAAGATAAATGACTCTTAACGTCTTACTTTAGGTGCTTCTTTTTTGAGGGGTAAACCATCCAATGAGTTCTTCCGCCATGGGCGAGGCGAGATCTTCCTACTCTTGCTTTTCGAGCCGAAGCCTCGTTAACCCGCTAGGTAGTCCGCATCTCCGGGACCCAACCCAGTCCTTAGCAATTGTTTTCGAAACAAAGTTGTTAAAATTGCTAAGGAATAGCTTAAGTAATCATAAAATGCCTCTGTTAGCACCATGTTCGTACTGTAATTATCAACTTAACAATGTAATTATCAAATCAAGTACTAATTATGCCTAATGAAAAACGGATATATCAATACAAAAGACTTCAGGAAATTACAATACATACATAATTTCAGCGGAAAAATAAAATTAAGGTTACTAATGTTATGTAAGGAAATATTTATCACTAGCTTCTGACCGCGGCTTCACCCGTCTTTACACCATATTCTATCCTATTGATAATTATACTACTATCAGACTCCTCTATCAAACTTAATATTGTTTATTATATTATTTAGCGATATATACTGTGTAAAATATAAGTCAATAACTATTTCCTAACGGGGCTGGCATGTTCTAGAACGAAAAGTCCCTAAAAAAGTCTCTGTCGAACTAATTCTAAACTACATTTTATGATATTTGTAAAGAGAAGTATCTGATATTTTATATGAATGAAGAAAAATTGCAATGAGCAATATCTATATAAGCTTCCAAACATCCACTTCAATACAAAACCACAAGAATTGCAGTAAAATGTTAGCATAATAGCAATGTAACATGCATATTGGAGGATATCCGATTGTAATAGAAAAACTATGAAAAATCGCATACTTATAACTTGTATCCGTAATTTTTATTGCGGGGTCAATGTACTCATGTGCATGGATAGATGGTATTGTGCAATTTACATACCTAAAAAAATGATCTTGCTGTTTGTCAACTTGGTAATTAAGTCATTTATAATACTGATAGTTTTTTTTTTACTATTTATTCATTTATTTCAGGCTTCATAGGCCCATATAAAATACTATAAACTAATACATTAAATTAAATTATATGATATATATAATATATATAATATATAATTATAATGATAATACTGATTCAATCCGACTAAGTTATGTCGAGTGTCTTATGCGCAAACATCGGCGCATAACAGAGTTGTTTTGTAGGGGTCTAAATCATTAATTTAGAATGTGACAGTTTACTAGGTTAATCATAATTTCCACACTTGGCTGGTGGGCTGATGATTGGTGATTGGGACTAGTTCAGAAGGAATTCTCACCCGTTATTATTCTCACAACATGTCGGGTACCACAATCGAGCTCACTTCGCACTCACTAGCTGCTAGCAGTGTTCTCTGTTAGTCCTGATCCTTCTGAACTAGGATCACTAGCCCACCCACCAAGTATAGAAATCTCTATATAATAATCTCTAATAAATAGAAAACTCTAGTAACTATTAAACTGTCACGGACTAAATTAATGATGACCAGAATAGACTAGCTCCTCCGTAGCGTCACCGCACTACTGACTTAAATAACGTGTTTTCTTCGACAGAACCTTTCAAAATCATTGTATTTCGTACATTTGGTAATGTAACAGCACAAATACTAATGCTTTTCAATTTAGCAAGCAATTGTGTGTAACTAGCAACTGCATAGGAAACCTAAATAACTAAATACGGAACTAGTTTACCGACAAGAGTTCTAGTTTCTAACAAAATGCTGTTTGTTGCGAGAGTCTGTGACAAATTTATGACGTCATTCAGCGTGTAAATATTTTCATATACATTTTTATTAAACTTTCTTGAGATATACTAAATTCATTATTATTGTTTTTTGACTTATTCTCATAATTATTTGACGGCTCATATTCATATTTATGAACAGCATTCCACGACATACGACGCGGAGACTATCGCGCTGCTACTAGTCGAGTTCCTCGTCAAATAATTACGTGAGTAAGCCGAAAAACGTAATAGTTAGATGAATTGTGTATATAAATTGATGTTACACTATATTTTGTATTGTTACAAGACTTTTAAGTAATTCTAGGTACATTCGGAGCTTCAGGTCTATTCACTGCATCTTTGAATGCGGTTCTTTTTTTAAGATTTTTTCTACAGTATTCGACGAATGAATTCATTTGAAGATCGATTCAACCATTCTTAACTCATTGATTATTATTATATATAAGTACATTCTTAACTTTTTGATTTGTATGTCATTGACTAATATGTAGATTAGGTACCAATTCCCACTAAATAAAAAAAAACAATACACTATTTCTGTGGTGTCAAGGTAAAAGGGGATAAGTCATAAATTTTGAAAAATGAGTTAATGACACAGTTGGATAAAAAAAATGAATTAGTTTTACGGTAAAGAGGAGATAAGTCAATTTAAATTACGTATATAATACTAATTAATTTTTTTTATCCAACTGTGCCATTAACTCATTTTTCAAAATTTATGACTTATCCCCTTTTACCTTGACACCACAGATTTAACGGTTTATATTCTGTGACCGAAATGTTTGATTCAATAATTGAAAACTTAATGTGACCTGCATATGCTCATCGTATACTAATTTGTCATGTAGAGTGACTCTGAAGAATTCTTAATAAGATATTCTCCCGCCTTAGGTGGGGCGAGAGGGAGTGTCAGACTCTTACTGACTAAATACCGTTCCTACTCCTGCTCAATCAATCTATATTTCATATACATTATAAACAATTTATTTGTCCAATAAAGCTGGCATCTTACATCTTTCTTCCATTTATTCTGTCATTTTAAGAAAAAAAAACGAGAACTAGTACGAATGCCAAAACTACAAAACCTAACAATAGTAAAAGATCTGTGGCGACACATTGACAAGTAACAAGTGACAGATGACAGAAGTCGCACATAGACTATCGACGAGCAAATCAACGGATGACGTCACAAATATCCTGCATCGCACATACGAAGTTTACATGCGAATTAACACGGATAGAAAATCCCAACGAACAACAGTTGGGCAGAAAGCCCGCCAGGCATGATCACCTCGCCTGGTCGGAGGATCCTCCTTTTCTTAGGGAACTTTACTCTCTGTTCCCTAAAGTGGTGACCCCGACGTGATTGAAACCAACCTTCACGGAGCAGATCAGCACCGTCATCCTTATAGCCATCTCCCTCACCCATCACTTCTCCGCTGAGCGGTAATCAAGTCGCAGCCAACCAGCATCCTCGGCCTCATCAGGGACCACCACACGCTACATCGAAGATATGCAGCCTGGTTCTTCCCTACGGCCTCATCAGCGTCTAGGCACAGCACTCTGCACACGGTCTGAGGACGTCTTCCTCCCGTCAACGCAGACGCCAGCCACTACGCACCTACCCTCGCAGCATCTATTCCCCGACTCACTGTGGGACACTGCGAGCTTCACTACTCCGACTCACTGGAGTATCACCCTGCACCGCTCACCCGACTCACTGGGCATTCAGCGGCACAGTTCCGACTCACTGGAACTAGGGACATTCTACACTGGCTCTGGCACCGCTCATCTCAAGCATCGACAGCCGTCTCAACAGGATCGACCTCCGGTCTTGGGGGGGAGTGATGTGGCGACACATTGACAAGTAACAAGTGACAGATGACAGAAGTCGCACATAGACTATCGACGAGCAAATCAACGGATGACGTCACAAATATCCTGCATCGCACATACGAAGTTTACATGCGAATTAACACGGATAGAAAATCCCAACGAACAACAGTTGGGCAGAAAGCCCGCCAGGCATGATCACCTCGCCTGGTCGGAGGATCCTCCTTTTCTTAGGGAACTTTACTCTCTGTTTCCTAAAGATCAAAAACCATACCGAAGTATCTAACTCATTATCTCGATATTTTTGACCTTCCGTACTAAAAATCAGTACCTAAACATACATACATAATGAACACAATACAATAATTATATTACCTAGGTACTAATTCATCGAATAATTCACCTTTGTCGGTGCAGCACAGTTCCGATTGAGTCATACTAAGACAGATCTTGCGAAACTAATCGCGAATTGTGTGTCTGCTATCGAGTGCTACAATTTGAATATAACCTATGCATAACTACATTATACATAGAGTATGTCATGCAATTCTGGTCCTTATAAACGTGTAAAACTGGTAAGATGATTTATAAATTAGTTAATTTAGGGACTTCAGCGTAAAATGTTATCTTAATGTTCCTTAGAAAGTGATTAGTCACGAGGTGATTAAACCCTTCTTTAATCAATTAAGAATGAAATAAACTGCCTTATTCAAAGATTACTATAGTATAAGCTTTGATAGAAAATATTGGATGACGGCAGAGTAGAGAAGATTACTTATTCCCATCCCAGACTTAGTTATGGGTGTAGTAAAACCCCAACTATTGGTAGGGGAGCCCATCAAGGGATTTTGGTAGTTACTCGAGTGCGTCAGATTAAAATATAGCCATTTAATCGATCTGGTTATAAGGGAGGACTAAATTTTTTTTAAATATGTATCTATCTTTATCCAGTCAGTTTTCGTCAGATTAAAGGAAGAGAGGTTAATAGCAAGCACTTCCTATAGGAAGTGCATTTAAAAGAATCTGCCCAATCTGCATCGTGGGCTTCCCTACTATGTCATATTTTTGATTGGACAGAAATCGGGCAGGAGTGCTCTCTAATAACCCTAAACCTTTTGGCCTGCGACCTCTCTCTGGTTTTAGGGGCAGGTCCCTGGCAAAAGATAATACCAAAATCCCTTCTATACATATAAAGGGGGTAAATAGGCCAAAAGTGAACTAACACAGGATTTTAATGCAACTTAGATCAATATTACAATTTAGTAGGTTACTGTAAGTGTAGTTTATTGAACTCTAAACGGTTATTTGAGAAGAATAAGTTTTTCATGGCCACTGTTAGTAAGATCGTTTATATTGCAAGTTAATTGATTTCAAGTACGGAGATTTCTTACTGATAGATACAATAGGGTAGATGAGTAACTTTTATTTTAATGCCCGTCTTGCAGATTACTTTAAAACATTAGATACGTATTTTTTATTTTATTACGGAAATAAATACTTTTGCAAATATATAGATTTGAAATATCGCGTGACGTCACTTCTAGGTACATTTTATACGTAGAAATGACGTATTTGCTCCCATTCCTAAACTTTGATTCGTTTTATCTAAGTATTGTTATCTTATAAGACAAAATAAAAAATACGTGTCTAAAATTTCCTCATTAGGCACTGACGGACTAAATAGAATTTTAATTTTCATATCCCATCATCATCCCTACTTACCTAAGCAGAATTAATAAAACAAACCTAGATTTTATTGAATAAACGTTGAAAACATTTTCAAATGAATCACATTAAATTTAAATCTGCAGGAATCCGTCTTATTGTAACACAAAACTTGAAGCATTATCACCCAATTTCTCAATCAAATTCTCGTTACGAACACACCCTATAATATCAAGTTATCAACACTCTAACTTAAAATAAAAACAAAATAACTTAATAACACTTACCTAACGCGCACACAAACCCGACGGCAAAGAATAAACTTTTCATTTTCTTATTTTGATTTAAAATTTAATTTGAGGTAGAAAAATTTATAAATAGAACTTTATTTAACTGTTCGTACGTGCGTTTCCGTTCGAAGGTTGCTCTGTATTGCGAGCGGGGCTATTGTGACCGGCGCAGGCGCAGCTTACTAAACCACGCACGACCGTAATGACTGCGATGAAAGTGAACGAAAGTTTAAAAAAAAGACATTGACTGATGAATTTAACATTCAAATGTAATTTTTGTATGTGTTTTCGACAATTATTTCGAATTGTAATTAATCATCGTTATAATAATATTGTCTGGGACTATTGTTGCCAATAAACCTGATGTAGTGGTGATAGACTGACAAGCGCTCTGCACAATGATTGATATCACCATCCCTAATGATGCGAACTTCGTGAAAACTGAGAAAGATAAACAAATAAAAAAATATCTGTACTTTTGCTCACGAGGTTGTCGACATGTGGAATGTGGATTAGGCTATCATTGTGCTGATAGTCGTGTTGGCCAATAAGTTAAAACCTAACAGCCTCGACACCCACACTCGGAGCTGCGGACTACCTAGCGGGTTTATCGGGGCTCCGGCTCGAAAAGCAGGAGTAGGAACGGGGTGGTTTTTAGCCAGTAAGAGCCTGACACTCCCTCTCGCCTCGCCCAAGGCGGGAGAAGTCAATGGATGATTTTACGCCCTTAAAAAAAGGACGCTGGCATTGGGCGGATGGATCAAGAGCCTGAAACAGAAGTCAGTTCTCCTGGAAATGGCACGTATTGTGAGGACGTTTCTGTCTCTGGAGCCCCAACCACCGGCAGCCTGGACCATGGTCCCGCTAATGGTCGGCTTCCGTTTTTATATTTTAAAATTAAAAAAAATGAAATTTAAGAGGACGTTTAAATAAATGTACATGAATATGATTTATAATTGAGAAGATATCAATTATGGTCTGTTTTGACAGGTTGTTAGAAGAGCCACATAATTTATCATCAGCTCAATTATTTAGTGAGGAAATTGATACAGATACTTGTATTTAAGTGTCGACGTCTTGTTATGCATGCGTTATTGATTAACCTGATCTTATGTGTGAAAAATTATGTGAGGAGGTTTAATAGATTTTCCTAAGAAGATATTTCCTCATTCAAAGTACGAATAAGACCTTTCAGTTTTCGCCAGATATGTATATTAACCGCCGTACTCAGAGTCATTTAATGGTTACTTAACCCAGTCCTTAGCAATTGTTTTCTGTACAAAATCGTTACTAAGGAATAGTTTAAGTAATCATTTAATACCTCTGAATGCGGCTGTAAGAGTTAGAAATGAATCTATATCGCTATACACTGACCAAAACGCTTTTTTTTCATTATTACAAAATTAACGTTAACTTATAAAAACCTTACTTTAAACTTAATACCAGGCACTCACAATAACTAAATAAACCTATTTTCACCGAACCTCATTATTTGATACTAATAGAATCGCATCGTAGTTTAGTGCACGAGTTCTTGCAACAGTGAGTGTATCGAGTCGCCAAGAAAAGTCACGATATCTACATATAGCGATACATATACATACATAATGTAAGTAAGTACATACATATCTATAGACAGTCGAGGCCCAAAGACGATAGCCTCGGAAATGGCCACGTCATGGTCAATTTCATGGAATTATATGCCGTGTGACTTATCAATTGGGTATATTATTATATGCACTTACCTATACTTTTATAGGCAGACTATGTTTTTGGAATTGGTGCTTAATTTTTATTGGTTGATGTGATGGGACATGGATGGTTATGGTTCAAGATAATGGAGTTGGTAACATTCATTGTTTTGTGTTGACAACGGTTTTTTTAATAAATGGCTCCGTAGAACATTGAAGAAATTGACTACTATTTGAATTAAGGTATTTTGATGATAATGATATTTTTTTTACATCTTAAGAATTAAGCAGTCGTGCGAAAGGCAATCTTGGAATTACATACATATGCCTATCTCCTATGGGGGTAGGCAGAGACTATGGAACGCCAATTGCTACGAATTTTTCGCTTCTTCAACAGTCATCAGTATTTGCAGTCTAATGACGATAATTAAAATTCGAAGATTAGGTACACCTCTAACATAAAAGGTATTAATGAGACGGATATTAATAGATATTTAAACGAATACAACCTGTAATATTACTGAATTTAAGGCGGAATTCCCATACAAGTCTTAAAATAGTTCTGCGAAAAGTGACAGGAGCAAAAAGGAACGTTAATTTTTATTATTTCTTGCTCCACATGAAGGCTGTTGAGGTCGTATAAATACTTGGGTTTTATCGATAATTCGAGGTTCTTAATAATAACAATTTACGTCTTCCGATGCATTTAAGAGACACTTAAATATTGATATAAGTATCGTATTGCTATTTAAGAATATACGTGGTTATTTTTTTTCAATAATTTTGGTGTTTATCACAGGTTTTTTTAAGATTCACTTTTAAATTAAATATACAGATGATAGAAGATAAATACTCGAAAAGCATGAGTAGGAACGGGGTGGTTTTTCGTTAGTAAGAGTTTGACTCTCTCTCCCGCCCCACCAAAGGCGCGAGAAGTCATTGGATAATTTTGTCCCGTCAAAAAAATAGACTCTATTTCTCTTTTGTTAACAATTCAGTAATATACGAGTATTACGAGACAGTACCTAAGTTATTAATGATGGATAATAAATTAATCAAAAGATTTATAAGTCGAGAGCTACACAGCATGAAGCTTCAGGTCACAGACCTTTTTGCCCACGAAATTAAGCCCAAGTACAACTTTATCTATTTAGAATAGGCACAGCAATACTTCCATCCAAATTATTACAACACTAATCTAGATACATTAGCATAATAATCTACTTTCGACCACTTTCGTTTTGTTCTCATTGGAGTTACAAGTTAAGTTACTGCGTTATGCGACCTTGTCAAACGAAACATAAAAGGTGCGTAATTCACAAGGTTTTTATTTAAAGAATGAACATTCTTAACTCCATTCACTGATTTACCGCCTTCCTGTATTTAACTGCTATTTTGGTTTGTGCTTCAGTAAACGGCTTGAAGCTTGTTCTTCAAGCTTGTTTTTGGCAAAATTTTGCGACGTCAAAAATGTTTGTGATAATATTTACGAATCATATGAATCTCATAAAAGTCTGAATAGTTTAAGTCATCATGGTCACCTAACTAGATATTTAGAAAAGACCGCGGGAAAGACCATCCAATGACTTCTCCCGCCTTGAATGAGGCGAGAGGGAATGTCAGGCTTTTACTGATTAAAAAGACCCAAACATAAGCCTATCACTTGTTTTTTAACTCCACTTGTCTCTTATTAACGAATCTCTGCAAAAGTATAATCTAATTAGTCCCGACAATAAGATATGAAAAGCTCATATTTATTTAGAGGCGATATCTATAACTGAATTAGCTAATTATGTAACTCTCAACAATTCATTTTGCAAATGTCACATAGCAACTAAACAAGTCAGTAGGTTGCGTTGTTTCCAAACAAATCTTCCACAACTAAAGCTTGAAAGTCTCAATTTATTAGCTCATAATTTAGTTCCCTATTTCATTAGCTTCTAAGCCTATTGTTTAGCAATGTACGGGGTTAAACATAAACATGATAAACTTTACTGAAGCTATATATACTGAAGTCAATAAAGTATGCAATGAATTGTTTTAACAATTAATAGTATCGCATAATATAATCAGTGAAAGTGAGCACTGGGTACGTATATTTAAATGAGTAGGTATTGTAATTGCAGATTCATTTTATACATAATTATAATCCCTTTGGGAATTTGCAATTGCATCATCTTTTCTTTCTCTGTGGTTAATGTTTAAGTTTAACTTCGTTAATCGACACAATGACATTAATAATATGTTTCCTGATTTATGTGAAGTCATAGATGTACAGAGCGTAATGGTATTATTACATCAAAGTTTTAGTGGTCTAAAAGTAAAAAAGCGACGTGTTTCTCTATTCTTTTGAAATTATCCTTAACAATTTCAAATTTACTACAACAAAGCTACGAGTCAAATAAAATAGAGCAAAAGAAAGCAATTAATAAGATAAAACTACAATACGTGTCAAATACCTATTGATACTCCATTAAGTGCAGCCCACTTTAGAACTCAATCAAGCAAAAAAGAAATTACAAAATTGTCTCGTGCCAATAGATTCACTGACAGATAAACTGATATTAGGCAATATTAGCACAATTATAGTTGGGTAACGAACATGCCTGGCAAACTGGTCTAGGTATTGTAAACTAGACATGGCGACCCGACGTTGCGTGTACATATTCACGATCGCAAATTAAGGTAACGACACACTGTCGAAACAACGTTGTACGTTTTCATGCGCTACTAAGAACTCAATGTTTTTTTCTTTAGGTGTAAAGGAGAGTGATGTCGCTGTTGTTTTGTGTGTGTCGTGTGATCTTGCCTTTAGTTGTGGATATGTGAGTGAGTTGTCGTGACCACGATTGTGTAGTGACAACCGGCTGTCTCCGGTAAGGATAGGATGTAGTCAATGACATTATCAGAATTAGGTACCTACGTGATTGTATATTACTATAAAAGTTAGTAGGTTACGTTGCGTATTAAACATTTTATATTTTATGGATGAGAGATGTAGAGAATTAGGAGTTAAAAATTAAAAAGTTCTAAGTAAATGTCATGTCATACTTTGCTTTTTAGTGTAAAATGCAAAATGTACAAAATATTTAATGGAATTTGATAGTTATCGACAAAAAATCGAAGGATCCCTGCCCTTGAAGCCTCGCCTTATATTTCATCAAGGTTCCACTCCTTTCTTTTATTTTAAGACAGTTTTGAGTTTCAGGAACATCGAAAACTTGAATTACCTTCGTAATTAAGGAAAATAATTTACCCAAATAACGTTATTTTACAGAAAATTATAGTACGGAATAAATCAATAGTATTTACTTTGTTCAGCCTGGAGTCGAACACAAGAATTACGAACCAAAAAGAGCGATATTTGAAATATCACGTGATGTCACTCCTAGGTACATTTTATACGTAGAAATTACGTATTTGCGACCAAAATCAAAAAATACATGTCTTTTAAAAAAATACACATTTTTTATTATATGTAGGTAATGAAAAAGTATGTATTTTTTGACAGACTGACGGACTAAATAGATCTTTAATTTTTATACCCCGCCGTCATCCCTGTTGTAGACGTCGTCCTGCCGGAGGTTGTATGCGGGGGTCGTGCGGTCCATGGCCCTCTACGGCGCCCCTGTGTGGGCGCCGAACCTGATGCGGCGGCCAACTCGGACGCTGCTCACGTCCCAGAGGGTCATGGCCATCCGAGTGATCCGTGGATATCGCACGATCTCCGGGGAGGCGGCGAACCTCCTTGCCGGATTACCGCTGTGGGATTTGGAGGCAAAGGTGCTCGCGCGCGTCTTTAGATTGCGTGCCGACGTGCGTCGCCGGGGCGAAAGTCCGCTGCCGCGCCATTTAAGTGCGTGGCGGGTCGAGCTCCGGCGCGATCTCATGGCGGATTGGCAGCAACGACTGTCGCAACCGAGGGCTGGGCTCGCTGTCATTGCAGCGGTAAGTCCCCTCTTTGAGGAGTGGCTAGAGAGGCGCCATGGCGTCCTCACCTACCGCCTGACGCAGGTGCTTACCGGACATGGGAGTTTCGGTAGGTTCCTGTTTTTGATTGGGCGGTAGGAAACGCCCGGGTGTCATCACTGCGAAGACCGCCCGGAGGACACGGTTGCGGTCTGCCCTGCGTGGGCTGAACACCGCCGTGCCCTCAGGGAAGTGATCGGCGACGGCGACCTCTCGCGTCCGGCTTTGGTTCAGACCATGGTGCGGAGCGAGGGGGACTGGGATGCCGTCTCCTCCTTCTGCGAAGCAGTTATGCTAGCTAAGGAGGAGGCGGGACGCGTGAGGGAACGAACTTCCTCACGCCCTAGCCGACGCGAAAGACACTCCGGGCGTCGGGGATCGCGTGACGATCTCCGGCCACCGTAAGTGCGGGTCTGCGGACGGCGAGCAAGGGTAGCTCGCCGCCCGACCAGAACCAGACCCGTGCGTGCGGCGCGTTGCGTTCCGCGCGCGCCTCAAAGAGCCATCAGACCACCACAGATGGGACCCAGTAGGGCTGATGCTTAATCCGGAGCTGCGGGCTACCTAGCGGGTTTACCGGGGCTCCGGCTCGACAAGCAGGAGTAGGAACGGGGTGGTTTTTTTCCCCCTGAAAAAAAAAAAAAAAAAAAAAGACGTCGTTACTTATTCTTATTAAAATGACTAGCTTCCGCCCGCGACTCCGTTCGCGCGGATGTCGGTCTTCGCGTGGAAGTTTTATTTCTCCATTTTGAGTAACTCTGACATTGAAATCTTATAAATATCTATTGGATCCAAATACGGCGAGGCCTATAATAATTAAGGAGTTCTCCCTATTGAGCTACTGCTGTTGAGCTCGCGTTCTATAGAATAAAACTGAAAAATAAAGATTATTTTCTACGTATTATTCATCTTTCGCCCAAGATCATAAGGTACGTATAATTATACCAAGTTTCATCGAAATCGAACCGTTAGTTTTGTGAACGTGATGCCGTAACATACCGACAGACAGACAAAAAAAATTTAATCACATATTTGGGTTTGGTATCGATCCAGTGACACCCCCTGCTATTTATTCTTTCAATATTTTCAATGTACAGAATTGACCTCTCTACAGATTTATTATAAGTATAGATTAATGAATCAATGAATGGAATGAATGAATGAATGAGAGTGTTATAAACGTAAGAGTAGACAAATATAATCAGAAAGTTCCAAACCAGATATGACAAAATGTGTCATTTATATTCGTATCTTTTCTTTATTAATCCTTCCTACATGTCAAATTAATGAAACCGACCTTACAGGCGCCAAGCGTGTTCGCATGTCGTATTAACTTGCATCACATACATAGGTGAGATAATTTAACAATGCTGTAATCTAAGAGCTTGTTCAGCAAATAATAATTTAATTTAACATTTACTTTAACACACGATTACTTCACGTACATTATGATTATTACAAATTACTGTAATCTTTGTTAAATCTTACATTTACAGTTGGTGATTATTATTTATTGAGGAAAAAGTGTGTTTTTATTTTGTTAATTTTAGGTTCATTTGCTTTTAGGTAATTTTAGGTTTATTAAGAGATTTCAACAAAAAGGAAGTTCTCGGTTTGATCTGTATGTATGTTTGTGCGCGATTATCTCGCGTTTGGCTGAACCGATTTTGATTTGGTTTTCAGCATAGTATTTTTCAGACTTAGAAGAAGGTTTTAGGGATATTACCTGGCTTGAAAAATATAGGCGGTAAAAAAGGCGGTTTCCTCTTTTTATTAAAAAAGACTATTTATGCACAAATCAAAATTATTGATGCTAAATTTGAAATTAAAATTCATACTCTAAGCGACTATTACCTTAAAAACTTATTGACCATGATATATCTGCAACAGAAAATAAAAAAATCTATTAGCATATATTACAACGTCCGCAAATACTAACATAGCTAATAATATTCTAGCCAAAACTAGTTGAGTGTATGAAAGAATTCTGTAGCCTAATTAAACTTAGCCCCAATTAGCAGTTTAATGTGCACTTACACAGTCGACAGTTGCTGAACTGATTTCTAAATACTGTTTCATCATTGGAAAGCTTGACCTTTGCCGTTGATACAAAGGATTGTTTTATTATGTCTAATTTGAATTAACAGGTTTTTTGCATACCTATTATAAATTTTATTGAAAGTTATTTTATGCTCTAGTATAAAGTGAACAATAGAACGCTTGAACTACCGCTGAAATGGCGTGTAGTCCAGATGCTGATAGCAATGCACCTCAGAATAGATGACTCTTTAATCTAAATGGGGTCCATCATGCAATGAACGTATGTAGCTACATTTACCTCTTAGCCGTCCGATACTCAAAGAGCCAGACCACCATAGATGCGGCCCAGTAGGGCTGATGCCCGATTCGGAGTTGCGGACAACGTAAAAGGCTACTGGGACTCCGGCTCAAAGCAGGAGAAAGAACGGTGTGGTTTTTAGTCAGTAAGAATCTGACACTCTCTCTCGCCTCACCTAAGGAAGACATTGGATGATTTTCCCCTTTAAAAAAAAACTGTTCGATACTTAATCCTAAACGTATTGTTTAGAAAGTTTTCAGTTCATTTTTGCTTATTTTAGAAACATTATGCATAGAAAACTATTGAGAAATTGAATGTTACTAAAAATTATATAACACTCACTATCCTTAAACACTATTCAAACTTAAATCTAATTTGTTACTACACACTCACAGCCCAAATCAAACTCTGTATGAAGTTTTATTGAACCTAACCTACCAAAAAATTACCTCACGCCAGTCAACAAGCTATAACTCAAAAAGAAGTATTAAAGAATTAATTGGTAGACATTTTGTAAGGCCAGGCCATAAGCGCAACGTACAAATAAACCGAACATACTTGCAACATGAATTGCAACTTGCACAGGCTATTAGCCACACTGGCACGATAGATAAATAAAAAATCTAATAGCTGTAATAAAAAAAAACCAAAAAGAACAAACACCTATTCCTTTTTTTGAATTTCAAAAGTATTGAATTTAAATTTGGATACGCTTTTTTTTCTTTTTTGTGTAGTCAATTTTATTTTGATTTCAGCAAACTTTTTCGTCTTGTGTTTTTATGTATGTAGGTAATTGATTTGTTTCATGAACGGTTATGTGCATGATATAATGTGTTTTTTAAAGAGAGACATAAAGAGAAGAGACGTTTGTTTTCTAAATAATCATTAGCATATAACAGTCTTGCTGCCTGTAGACTTTGACGCTCTTCCAGAAGATCTGAATACTTGGTGAATATTGGCCCTGAACTTTTGCGTTACTTTGTAACAATGCAACATACGAGTAATAAATCGTAATTAAGAATCCTTCTTCCCGAAGAATACATTCTTGCTTAACAAATATGGAATGTTGATGCAATTTTTATCCGTGACACAGCCTACTTACAGGCAATGTATTAACTTTTTAGTCTTAATATGGCAAAATATAAATTTTGCCATTATATAATTTATCTGTCTTCACAAATTAGGTCGAAATCTCTACTAGATATTAGCATTAAGTGCCGTAATCTGCAGGTGCACTTCTGCCAACCCCTTTGGGGATAAAATACGTGACGTTGCATATATAACCTCTACCAGAGTCTTAAATCGAAATCTTTGTCACAGCATAATTAACAAGAGTCAATAAATAAAGTCAAACTGGCGTTTTTTTAAGTTGAAACTGGCCCTCCCATGTAAGGAGTGGAGGGAATTTCCTGCACAACAGTCTGATAAATGTTTATATTTAGATTAATGAGGTGATTGTTGTAAAAATCTCAATAAGGTTCATTAACCAAACCGAACAAATAAATCCACGCTGTCAGTGTTTTAATTCCCTTTAACGACAGTCGGATTCATTTCATTAACTTCTTATGTTGTAGAACTAAAACTAGCCAATAACTTACGAGTGCTGCGGAGTACCTAGCGGGGTTATCGGAGCTCCGGTTTAAAGGAGGAGTAGGAACGGGGTGGTTTTTGTTTAGTAAGCGTCTGACACGCCTTTTAGCCTCACCCAAGGCGGGAGAAGTCAAAGATGACTATCCACCTAAAAAATAACGCCAATAACTTATAATAAATCATCATCAAAATGGTATTACTTAAAAGACTGTCCACTGTTCAACATAGGCCTCTAGATAGAGAATTCTATCGGCGCTCTGATTGGCCGGCTCAAATAAGCCAACCAATCAAAGCGCCGGACGTACTGTCGTTTGCTTCAGGTCCTTAAATGACACCTTCAATAAAAAAATTGTTAAACAAATACAACTTTTAACAATAAAATCAATGCATCATAACTGTACCGACAATTCCTGTAACACAAAAAGAACCAAACAAAACATTTGATTGTTCTTGAGAAATGTAGATGTAGATCTAGATTATAATACAGTTTAATTAGTGTATAGTTTAGATACGACTGGAACTGTTTAAATATAAATCCGAATCGTGATAATATCATTAAAATATCATCAGATCTGAGTTCCTTTCTCAAATCCGTACATATGCCTTTTGTTTTGCTAGTACTGTTGTCTTTAAAGATAATTGGGTTCCGTTTTAATCCTTATTTTTATTTTTTTTATCCTTAGATGTCGTGTTTTCTGGGAGTTGGTAATAGTGTTGTACTTGGTTGTTTCATGCTATGAACTCCAAAATGGCTAGGACGTTATTGATGAACTTTTAGATTAGAGAAGTTGGTGATTTTGTGGATTTTAGTAAAAGTATTTTTTTTTACAATACACATCACACCGAAATAACAATGTCTAGATTACACAAGGAGTTGCACCGTACGGGAATCTACACGTTGCATCAGTGCAGTCTGAATACTTTCCGTATTTTATTCCTCTCTAGAATAAGAAAAAGGTAAATTTTATCGTATAAATTACATTATGTAATTTAATTACGGTTTATTTTTATTCAACCATACAAAGTACACATTTAATACCAAAAAAAAAAATGCACTGAAATAAGTATAATAAATTTCTTACTTACGGATCCCTAACTCCGATCTGCAGTAGCCTGAGGTCTTCCAGTTTACAAGGTGAACGGTTTTGGAGGCCATTCAAAATAAAAAAATGCCTTAGTTTAGATTGGAACATTTTACTGAGGTCATCAACCTTTATGACTGCTTCGTTACTCGTATGTAAGGACTTGAAAGGAATCCAATGATTTTGTTTGATTTATTGTGTTCATAAGGAGTTTAAATAAAGTAAATTGGTGCTTAATATTAGTTGCTTATACAGACTGTTTTTTTTTTTAATTTGCGATTTATAGGATCCAAGTCGTCATGTTCTTTAATCCTCCAAGGGTGGAGATGCAAATTCCGGTAATTAATGCCAGTGTACGATATACTCCCACTTTTCACGATTAGTGTTATATTATGTCCCATGTAATAGGGGGTGAGCCTATTGCCATATACTGGACACAATTCCAGACTCCGTGCTACTACTGGTGAATTTTCGTAAAACCCAAAAAAGCCCAGTACTACTTTGCCCGACCTGAAAATCGAACCTGAAACAATTGTGACCACACGATGAACGATTCATAGAATTCTTTCTTAAAATTGAGATTTAAATACTGATTCTGGTAGGAGACATTTAATTTGACTTTATACTCTAAAAGTGTTTAGTAACAATTATTAGAAAAAAAAATCTACAATTAGGTACCATACTATTTCTTATGTTTATAATAGTCAAAATGCAAACAAAAACGCACACCGTCAATTCTCATTACTTTTAAATAGTTAAATAATAAGTTTAAAAACATTTTTACTACATTACCTATTATATCATCAAAGAACACAAAACAAAAAAAAAAGAGAAAATAGCATTCTTTAGACAAGTAAGTATAACAAAATGCCTCATTGTAATGCATCATAAGACATATTGTCGAACAATTATAAAATTCGTCACATCCTCTCACTGCATACAATGTACTAACGAAATAACCAAAAAACCTGACCTTACAACACCTATAAACTTAGTGAACCTAAAGTTCAAGTTACACTGGTCATGTATCATGTGTCTGCAACTATGTATAGACAATGAGCTTTCAAAAATTAGTTCTCACTGCACGTAGGTAACATAATGTAATAGTCTAGGAGACAATGTGAATTGTGACTGTGTTACTGAGAACTGCCCACCCTCCTTGTCACATAATGAGGCTTGATGAATGAAGGAACTGTTGGCTAGTGTTATGTGAGCTGTCAACGTAACACGGTCTGTTAAAGAAGAAATAATTTCTTGGTTAAGAATATTCTTTGAGAATCTTAAGAAATTAACTTGTCTTGAGATGGTTTGCCGAAATTGTAATAAAAGAGATGATCAATTCTTCACATGTTCAACCCAAAATAACAATTTGTGGATCACACAAAAATTGGCTCCGTGCGGAAATCAATACCGCTACATGTTACGCGGCAACCGATGGCCTAACCACCGCAACAACCGTATCTATCAAATATACAATAAACAGCAGATTTACAATAGAACACCAGTCGTAGTGCTTCGAAAACTAAAAAGAAAATGTCAAAACAACACACTCCCAATCATACCACTCAAACAAAACCAAATTGCTTTAACTCCCACATAACATTACCTCCACAACTAAACTCAAGACAGACATCAGTCAAGCCATTTAAAATTTCCATAACCGGGATTGAATAAGGGCATTCTATTCGTATTTCTTCATCGAAGAAGATAGCTGTGCTTGGCATTTCACATGCGTGTACCTGAACATAACATTTGACTATGTATTTGACATTTAGGCGACCTTTAGATATCAATGAGAGAACGTTTATGTAAAAGCTGTTATGTATAAAGGTAATTTGGTTTTTACTTAGTGATAGGTAACGTTCGGGACATTTTAAACCGACTTGACACTTTGGCAATGCGTAGAGATGTAGCTTCGTTGTGCATTCTCTATCGCTTATACCACGGGGATTGTTTTGAACTTACCATCAAATGATCCGTCTGCTCGTTTACTCTCTATTCCATAAAAAAATGTCTTACTGCTTGAGAAGTTGCAATTGCGGTTACGCGGCAAGGGATCATGAGTTCGATCTTGGGATAGGATAAAGTATGTTTCATTATTTCTCAATACATACATAAATCAGTAGATAAGTTAATAATTTGTGTTCCATATCTGTAGTATGAATATTATAAATGTGTAAGTTGAAACTATTGAATAAATTTTGATGGAATTTGGTATACAGACAGAGTATGAGCTGACTTATGCGATTTGATTTACTAGTAGTGACTTTTTATTCCACAGGAATGCAGGCGAAGCCGCTGGCAGAAGCTAGTCTAACTTATTCTCAGGATATGAACCTAAAAAGAACCTTGAGTCCGTTACACTTCAAATTTCCTATGGAAATGTACTTTTCATTACGTTTTTCAACACACACCTTTATTTCGTGTGTACGCAGTCAATTAACGAACCGCTTAATTACCGTTTATGTTTTGTAAGTTTACTTAATATAAAACGAAATGTTTTAAGCCATTAACAACATTAAACAATGAAAAATGTTTTTATTGTGAATACTTCATACTATTTTGCATACGTGTAAGTTTTTGTTTTCACCCCATTCCTAACTATTCTCTTACCTATTCCTACATCTAGTTACCAAATTCCTATACCTATTCACCCTATGAACTCTATTCACCCTGTTTTACGGTAATGCTATATCTATTAATCCCCGAAGGGATACAGAGATGTTGACTTTCAATGTATTCTACTCAGTATTTACCAGTTATGTTTATGAGTCCCACTAATAGGTGAGCATATTGCCATATATCACTCATTGCTTTATACTTCATACTGGCTACTAAGATTTTTTTAAAACCAACTATTTATTTACCCGATTGGGGAATCGAATCCAATATCGTCACTGCTAAACAGCAGTGACGATTGTTATCAATGGACATTGACATGATATTGTATGTTAAGTTAAGTGTTTCACATAACACAATTATATTCCGGTTGAAATTGAAGTCATCGTCGTGTAATAGAGGTCGAACCTATGGGTAAACTCTGAACTAAATGATTGCACGACTTGGGAATCGATACCCAGATCTGTTCGCTCAGCTATAATCACTTTTTCAACAAATAGTATGGAGATATTATAGGAGTTGTCCTAAGACTGCAACCAGGTAGTTTTGCTTTAGGAAATTGTTATCATAGAAGTAAAGACAGGTAAGACAAAAATAAAAAGCAGATATTTTTAACTTAAAATGTATTTAACTTATTAAGTCTTAGCATACAACTATATTATGATATCACTAGGCTTAAGATCTCGCTTTGGGGGCGGGCGCGTCCTCGGAGTCTTTGTACCAGTCCTCACTGAAAATAAGAAGATCAAATTAGAATATAGAATGAAATATTTTGAACCTATGTCACTCACTGACTGATGAAATGAGAATAAACAGTACTGAATATAAATAAGAATCGTGTAACTCTTGGATGCAGGTGGCAGCTTGTGGTTCTACGTGGAGGACTAAGGGAAAGGCCTTTGTTCAACAGTGGACGTTTTCTGGGATGATGACGATGATGATCTCACTCTTGGCTTCTAACAATCTAGAGACTAGCTTTGTGACTAGCCGTTTGTAGTTTTATAGATTGCTTTTTATTTTGTTGGTTTTATTTCTAGGCTTATTTTTATTTCACGAATTAGGTATTATAATTTAGTAGTATTTTATTTTTCATTATTTACTTTATTAAATTTTATATCCCATTCTCAACTCACCATCCGCGCACGTTCTCGGGAGCGTCACATTTCTGTGACTCCTCGTTGTAGACCTCTCCGACTTGGCAGCCAAGGTCGCGGGGCTCCACACCGTTCAGGCACACGTAGAACCTCTGGCAGTCAGTGGGGTGGGGGAACTTGGGGTGGGCGATAGCCTGACCCTGGGCATCTACCTGCTGCTCGACGGGGCACTCGAAACCGTCCTTGGTTTTCTCTGTAACAGAAAATCGAGGGTTAATATTTTTGATCAGATCAGAGTGTGAACCAACACCCATGAAACGCTATAGTAACATTTTAAAAAACAATAGCACCTTTCCGAAAATTCTTCTCAGGCAACCTTACCAAACGAAGGTCGGGGGTAAACTCCAAATTCCTATCTAATGAACTTCATAAAGAACAAAGAGAAGTAGACCTTTAAAATATGGTACTGATACTCACTTTCCTGCACCTGGCATCCTTGTCTGCCAGCCGCGTCAGGCCAGACACAGGTTCCGGAGTACTCGTCGAAGTGGAGACCAGCGGTGCACTTGACTTCGGTGGCTTCACCTTCGATGCAGTTGAAGAAGACGTTGCAGATGGATGGGTCAGGGTGGGCGAAGAAACCGTTGCGGCGGGGGCACTGGGCGTTGGGCTTGGCAGGTTCTGTAAAAATAAGTACGGGTAAGTATTTTTAAACTTGTAGTAAATATCCAAATAAGAGTCAAATATTCAATAAGAGAATATTTCGCAAAATTTTGGCTGTCTTTGGGCCCTATCATAGAGCGTATATGTTAATTGTTTGCATGCTGATCAAGAAGAATGAGTTTTATTCACTTCGATATCTATAATTAATTCAACAAAATCTACTTTTAAAACCCAAATATATAGTTTGATTCTTAAAAATATTTCTTCAGTTACAAAAGTGATTAAAAAACCAATAAAAAATCAAACAAGTCATAAAAATACCGTTATTTATTTAAAATCATCGCGTGACCTATAACATGTGACCTATTGCACTTTAAAAAAAACATCTACAAATCATATTTACAATTTAAAAAACATGTAATTACGAATGCAGGCTGGTTGCATCAATGCAAACAACTTTTTGAAATTCGAATAAATTTAAGAAGACGAATTTTTGTGTCATCCAATCACAAAAACTGGCTGCCATATTGATCTGTCATCGTTATATTGATTTTTTCGAAGTTGATCCTTATTTTTTACGCGGTAAGGTTGAAAAGTCATCGACCTTGAGTATAAACGGTCGGTTAAGCTAGGAAATGACAAATGCATTGCGCGGTTAAGGAAGTCGATTGGTTCTGGTATCTTTCACCGAGTTATGTCAAGATCTTAGTTATTTATAATTATCTACGCCTATTATGTGACTAAGTTCCTGATAGCTGTATTGGATAGATTTTTCCGTTAGCAATGATATTACTATTTCAGAGATTGACTTTTGTAAACTTCTTTAGTGTATTGCGAATAGAAACTTTTTTAATCCCTGATGCAATAGTGTCTTCGTTGCTTATGAAGACGTTTAAGAAAATTGTTAGTCATGCTATCGAAAGATGAACCCATCTTTAATTAATCTATCTAGATTCAGTAGACCAAATCAATGTTATTGCAAATGCTAACAAAATATGCTTTTTATTTGTTTTCGCCAGTATTGACTATGCTTGGTTCTATATTAAAAGTTGACAATGTCAAAGTCCCCAAGTTTAGTTTCCAAGTCACGAACTCCAACTTGTCGCATTCCACACATTCATGCAGTGTTCCTATACTCCATCACTTTAGGTACATTCCAATGGTAATGTTATTTACTTGGAATAACGATAGAGAAGTTCAAAATATGTATTTTGAAAAAAATAAATAAGTAGTCACATTTGAAAATATCATTCATGGTATGTGTATGTGATCTTCTTGGTAGGTGATTCTACTTCAATTGGACCCTTTACAATCATCGCCTTGCAGAAGGAAGCATTCTTACTTTATTTTGGGCGCCTTTTCAAATACTTCTCTAAAATAAAGAGGATTTAATACTAAAAGACTACAATTGTTATTATTTAATTCCAAAAATTATTATAAGGTTAAAGGTCTATAAGGTATTGCTCTATCCTATAAGGTGGCAGTCTTATATAATGAAATTTGCTATATTATAGCTATAGCTATATAGCTGTCAAATCTAAATCATTATGAAAGAATACCATGAATAAAAAAGTCAATTTCAAACGCTAAACGTTCTCAACAAATGCTCACATGTAAATGTCTAGAACCGTCTACCAGTTGGCCTAGAAAGTCAGCCGCGTGTCGCCACGACCTAGCCGGTCAAAGGTAGACAGGATACCTTCACTACATGAATTGTCGCAAGTGACCTCACACTGACATTTGATCTAACTATGCAGTTGGTCAACGCGTGTCGTTCGTATTTTTTCCTCCTGTGGCTTTATTTCCGAGAAATATATTTTATTGGCGTCTGTTTCATTGCACGACTTGTAACGTGATTTCGATGAATACATTTGTCATTGTACTATTTTGATAACAAGAAAAACGAGGATAATATTTCATGACCGACCAGAAATTGAACTCAGTACTCCTTTACCAAACTCCACAAAGATTATACAATCTAAACTGCTTCATACGTCAAATACAAAAAATACGCATCTTCTTTTTTAACCTTTCTTTAAACGAACAATCCAGCATCCCCTATACTCTAATAATAGTCTCAAACAAAAACTTACGGAGCTCAGTCCTGTCTCCACAGTCTACGTTGAAGGGCTGGTCACATTTGTTGATCTTCCTGATGGTAGGGTCGAACACCAGACCGTCTGGGCACAGCTTGGTGGTGGCCACGCCGTCCACACACTCGTAGAACTTGTCACACTGGACGGGGTCCTCGTACTGTCCATCCTTGTTGGGGCATTTGAATTGTGCACCTACGGAAGATGGGTGAGTTAGTCACTGGTTCGTAGGATCTGGAAGGTATGTGATAGTAGACTTTGTGGAAGAATATTGTGTTTTATGTTCATGGTGTTAGAACCTAAGTTCTTATTTACTGTATACACAGATAGGCAACAAAATTATACGCAAAATGTTTGTATTGTCATATACTGACTTCTCCCGCCTTGGGCGAAACGAGAGGGGGTATCAGACTCTTACTGACTAAAAACCTCCCCGTTCCTACTCCTGCTTTTCGAGCCAGAGCTCCGGCAAAACTTAATAGTACCTCGTAGTATTATTCCAAACGGCTAAAGTTAACACACATGCTGTATTCATATTCTAAAATATTCCAAACACATTACAACAACATATAAAAGCGTTGACGCAACCCAATTAGGTCCATCATTAAAAATATTGCCAAAAAACAATAAATCTCACTCATTAACTACCAAATTAGATTAGTTACAGAATCGGTCGACCGAAACCGTTCCAGTCCGACCGGTTTGTCCGAAAATCGGACCGATAGTGAAAGCCGAATTAGGTAAATAATCAAGTTGTTTCTTCTCAGAAACAGATCAAGTTTGTCTTACATAAGAATGTAGTGTTACATAAGGAGTGACACACATTCAACTGTTCTCGACATTTGCTCGATATGTCGACTAGTGTTGTGATTGGTTTTTGCTCGAATTGCTCAAATCTTTTGCTCGTTTCAATACGCTTTTGTTAACTTTCATTGTGATGCCAATGACTCTGTTTAAAAAGATGATGAAATCGTTTTCTAAAACGGCAAAAAATACGTTCCTAGACGTTGGCGGTCTCCTTTGAAAAGTGTTAATAAACCTTATTTAGACAAAAAATATTTATAGCATAAGAATGCAAATAAAAAGCATTAAATATTTACTGTTAAAAATGGAAAACACTGGAAACGTGCTATTTAACCTTCATAAAACTGCTGGAAATCATTATGTAATATTATTATTTTACAGTTAGGTATTAAACATCTTGATATTTAATGCTCAAACGAGTTTAGAGATTTACATCACATCACTAACTGAATATATAGATTGACATTTTAGGAATAGTGCCTTTTTGCAATGTAAATCAATGCTAACTGTCAAGGCCGTATGAAATTGTATAAATTAATAGTTTAACAAGCTATTATTGATTTAATTTTATAGTATTTAAATGTGAATTATGTTTTATTCCAAAAATAATTTAAACAGTTACTTAATATACAAAAAATGAAATATAATTAATGTTTATTAATGAGATCATTATGTAGAAAAATGTATTTGATTAAAGGACAAAATAAAAAGTGTTTGTAACCTTGAGCATTTAATTATAGTATAATAGTCTAGTTGCTAAGGAATTATACTTCGATCAAATTATACAGGAATTTTAAATTAAACTTTTTAATAATTAACTTTCATCGTTTTTGCCTACCCTATTTTCACTATTTGTGTCATAAATCCCATGTAATAGGGGGTGAGCCTATTGCTGTACTGGCCATAATTCCAGTCTCCGTGCTATTACCGAAAAAAAATCTAAACACTGAAAAAATCCAGTAATACTTTGCCCGACCCGGGAATCGAAACCGAGACCCCTTATCCGGCAGTCGCACTTGCGATCACTCGACCAAATAATACCTTGCAAAAAATTATGTAACACACATCTGCAATATGTGTAATGTATGTATCTATCTTTTTAAAAAGTTCCAAGAAAAGTATGTCACAACCCGACCCCAGTGTAAGTGTTATAAAACAAACTAACACGACCCGGAGATCATGTAACATACGACGTACGACGTACGACGCAATGTAATTGCAGACAAATAACTCGTGTACCGTGTTTATCATAGTTTTATGACTACTAACTGGCTTCTGCTAGCGACTTCGCCTGTGTTATCGAGATAAAAATTAGCGTACATGTATTATTCCTGATTACAGTCAATGGCTATGTCAAATTTTTGAGGTCTGTTTAGTAGTTTTCGGGTGTCAAACATACAACCATCGCAGCACTATAACCCATGTGTAAGTAAACTTGTACGTTTAGCGCACCTACGAGACAAGAGACAATCCCAGTGTGGGGCATTTTTTAAAATAACAAATAAGATATATCATTTGGGATTTATCAAAATGCCGAAACTAATTTTATATAATTTTATATATGCCAAAAAAGGATTGATTTTTGAATGTTTTTGATCATCAAATATCGATAGAAGGAATATGCAGTAAGTTTTACCTTAAAAGAGATATTTTTAAACCCACTTTAAGTATGCTTATAGCGCTAAGTAAGTTTATATGGCACACACATTAAATTTTTTGTTACCTCTACCAATCATCTTCACACACCTCTCTCAACTCACCTACCAACCAAACATCAACCGTCAATAGCAAACATTAAATGTTTAGAACAACTAACATCAAACATCGATCAATACACGAACAAAAGCTCAGTGGTGTAATGTAACACATGATTATCGAAGGTGTATTGGAACCGGCGCGTGACGCAACGAGTGAAAGTGACTCGCGTTACAACATCAGTGCATCGCGGTGATGCAGTAAGGGTCGAGATGATACTGACCTGATGTGATACCATTCTATGTTATAGTGATGTTCTTTCTAGAATTCGTTTTATTCGAATTGATTAGAGATTGCAGTTTGAGGATGACTTTTCGGTTGTTTTTTTTATGTATAGGAATAGGTGGCAAACGAGCCATCGGCTCACCTAATGGTAAGCGATCAGCGCCGCACTTGGAAACCCGCAACACTAGAGGAGACACATTTGCGTTGCCGGCAATGGAACTCCTTAGTATAAGTGGTAATTAAATATAGATATCGTACATAGCCAGAGAGTGTATATTGTATATCATTGTCGATAGTTATCTAATGAAACAGAAGTGTTACAATAAAATTCTAAGTTATAACTTGTTAGTTATTAGTATTATTCAATTCAAATAAATATAGAAATAAACTTATAATAGATATTTATCATTTCTCTAACGATTATATCAATTTTATTGAACATTTATAACTTAAATGGATATTTTCTATCATCACTACCATTAAGTGTTTCCATATCAGCTTCTAATTTATTTAAATAACTATAAATTAATTACATAATTGTTAGCATTGGATTTGTGAGCAAAATCATATACAATCTTGTAAATAAAGGAACATTGAAAGTTGGCAAAACCAACGCTTAAGTCAAAGACTACACCTTAACTTTAATAAAATTACATTAGGTACTTTGAAGGCCCAAAACCCATGTCCAACAGGTTTAAAATTCAATTAAATTTGAGACCTAACCCTGAACGTATAAGATTTCTTATCGAAAATAAACAAAAGAACATAAATCCTTAACGCGGAGGTAAATCACGTTTTTCTCAGGTAGTGACAGGCATACGAAAATAACTTCGGAATAAGTATATACCTAACGTGGATGTATAAATATAAATACATTCCGAGGAACAAGTTTTACTTTTATTTGAACACTGGTTTGGCGTATCCATTAATTTATTATTTCTTTGCTTTTCTTAGTAGGTAAAGGTATCAATGTGTGAAATAGCCTTAAGTGTGGTTTAATTTAGATGAGAATACGTGATGACTTTATTTATTTAAAGTAAAATAGTATAACGTTATAGTTATTTGACTCAAGCGTGATATTTGTCTTATGTTAACGTTATATGTACCTTACCTTTATAGGTATAGGATACATTTTACATGTTTTATGTTGGTTTTGAGTAAATAACTCTCATTTTCCTACACTGTTTAATAATGATTCTCTTGATTTATTTGCAATGTTTGGATGGCAAATCTTAAAACTAAGTTATTTTATTTTTTCAGAGAGCTCTAAGTTGAATGATAAGGTAATACCTGTGTAAATATATTAACCTGTCATAAATAACATACGTCTAATTACAGTTAACTTAATACGAGTAATAAAGTAGAAGTAATTTAATTTTATTACAGAATGTGTATTACCTACTAATTAATAACATGCACTGATAACTTTTATTGATGAATATTTTATACTCTTTAACGTAATTTATGAATATTGTTTTCTTACTATAAATTATTTATTAAATTGACTAATTTTGTCTCTACATAAACTTGACTACAAATTTAATCCTACTAATATTATAAATGCGAAAGTTTGTATGTTTGTTTGTTACTCCTTCACGTCAAAACGGCCAAAGGGATCTAGATGATATTTTGAACAGGGCTAGATAGGACTTTTTATCCCACTGGAACGTAAGTGAAGCCACTAGCAGAAGCTAGTTGAAATATAAAACCTTATACACAAAATAATCACTCAATAAAAAATCACTCTTTCAAAATCCATGCAACTTTCAGTCATATCATGAATAAATAATATTATTACAAGTGAAACATAAATTCCACTAAAAACTTTGCAATATTTTATTACAAAAGTTCACAATATTTGCGTAAATTTTAATATCACCGGTGTCAACACTATCACGCAACGGTTCGTAGAAAATTTTTGTATGAACTTTTGTTTTTTTTAATGTCATTTTATGAATAAATAAAAAATACATTCGAAGTGAATGTCAATGTCGAGTCGAGTTACAACGAAATCAGTGGACGGGAAAACTAAACGCAATTTTTGTTTGTTTGTTCGTCTGTTCACTTGCTTTTGTTTTGTGGTTAGAATTGTTACTTTATTTTCAAGTTTGAGTGAAACTTGTTAATATCTCTTTGGTGAAAACTTCTTGAAAGTAGCTCTATGGCTTTAAATAATTTAACAGTACAGTGGTTGAAAATGATTATTTTCTTTGTAGTTTCCATTCAATGACTGCACGGTTACCGCTGTGGCTGGGCAACCGACTGCCACGCAACGTGTAGCTTTTTTAGGTATTTTTCGTGTTGGTTCGATTCCCTCACAGAGCAACTCTTTGTGTGATTCACAAATTGTTGTTTCGGGTCCGGGTGTCATGTGTATATCTACTTGAATGTTTCTTAATGCACCCACGATCCAGGATAAAATTCTCGTCTGGGGCATGTGGGAAAGGCTTGTTTAAAAAAAGGATATAATAATTTAGAAGGCACAATGCAAGCACAGACTCTATACGCATTCATTTAATTAAAGTTTTGTGTGGCCTATCTCTAAATGTCAAAGCTGCTGTTACCATGCGAACTTTAGCCTTTAAGACTGATAATAAATTCATATTAATTAAAATACTGACTCTTTAAAAGTGGTATTAATATTAAATAGTAGATTTCTTTGTTGAGCGAGTGAGTGAATGAGCAAGTAAGTAAGGGATTTTGGGTTCGATTACCGGGTGGGACAAAGTATTATTGGAGAAAAGTTGATTTAATCCCGGGGTCAACAATCCATTCGTGAATAGCAATAGAATGACACTCTATAAAATGGCATTAATAACTGGTAAAAACTGGTCAAAGAGTAACTCTTCATCATCAAAAGAAACTTCAATACAAGTTGCAACCTAACATATCTCGAACACTCCCATTTCTAAATTCAAGGTCAAAGCCTGCCCTGATTTTAATTAGGAGAAATAGCAATTAATCACGCCATTATAGACCTAATTGCATTAACATATTGCACATGACTGCCTTACTAATAGATTGCACGTAGCCTATGAATGCAAACTAGGCGGGCTAACGGACAAACAGACAGACAATTGAATATACGTGAGGAGACTCTTTATTTACTAATTGATATATAAAATGGTATGTGTTATTCTGCGTGTGTTTTAGATTTTAATCTTGGTGATAGGACATTTTTAAGTCGAGCATGGTTGCTTTTGTTAAGTCTCTACCAGGAAAAATTGGATTAAAATTTAAATAATGTCATCCTAAAGTTTTTAGTTCTATTTTCTTCTATTAATGTAAGTTTTGGATCTAAGTGTTAATTGTTTTTTGAATAAGGTCGACATAATTTCTTCATTCACAATGTACTATATTCGATGTTATATTATTTAACATACATAAAAAATAATCAGTTGTCACAATCAATTACGAAATTATTACGAAAGGACATTTCGGTGAAATTAAAAAGTTTATGCGTTGGCGTTACACTTTACCTACACATAAGTGGATACGTACATGTATAATTGTATACTATATGAGCAATATAAATGCATTTGTGCAATAAACCACACCTACCGACAGTTCGTTATGTCAATATTGACTGTCGCAATAGTTATTTAGTTACATTGCCTTACTACGTATTGTTACGTGATAGCAAGCGTCCTCAATATTTTCCAATAACGAAATACTATTACTATGCCATTAAAATCATTTGCATACAATTATTGATTACACTAATACAGATTAGTTGGGTAATCTCCAAAGACACGGTACGGTACCGTACTTTGTTCGTCACAATAGTGTCGTGTGCGTTGATGTCTTTTGTATGGAACGTAGGCGAAGTATTGCTACGGGAATACGTTTCTCAAAATAAATTGATATTTTAAGTTTAAATGTTATTATTATTGGTAATAATTATTATTGATGTTATTATAGATAATAATTAATTTAGTTACATATAAAACAATTATTGTATTGTTATAAATATAGTAAGTAAATACTTGTGTTATTCGATTTATACCCAACGTTCCATTGTCACAAAAAATAATTGTATAAACCTATTTCTAGTGGTTTAAACTGTCAATTTGGTTCAATTTCTTCCACAAAGAATACTATAGAACATATTGTCACAAATGTATAGAAAATATATTAAGTATACTTACTCGCTAGCGCGGTGACAGCTGTTAGTACGATGAACACTTTCATGATGTCTGTCTGATTATGAAATTATAAAAATTACAATTATAAAAAAAGTTTTTAATGACTAGATTGTGGTCCGACCCTTGTGGCGACCCTGGCGAGACTGACGGACTCGGGCGTCGCGCGCGCCTTTTCTTCGCCGGCGCACGCGCATGGAACCGGTAAGACTTAGGCGTGATTTAACAAATTCTTCTATTAGTGAAACAATAATAATTTGCTATAACATTATGCGGTTGCATGGCGCTATCATCAGCTGATTATGTTATATTCTAATCAGATCCTAGGAATCCCGATGGTGTAACCGGCATAGGCGCAGGCGCAGATTTCAGGTGACTTGAAAAGTAGGGGCGTTGTTGTCTCGCGCGCCGTATTGTCCTTGGATAACTTAATTCTCACTTTTTCGTGCCATTCAAAATTCCAAAGAAGTCTCCGAAATAGCACATATCGTAAAAAGGACTGTGCATGTCTAAATTCAAGGTCGCGCCTGATAATAACATATTCATTAAAACATGCTGAATTATTTATATTTTGTAGGTTCACTAAAAAGAGACGGTTTTTAGTGCTATAAATTATAGACTGTGGTTTTGTAGTCTAACTTCGTTTAGCAGTTCAAAACAAACGTAACTAATTCTTTTTTTATTTTAAAATTGAAATAAATAATCTTAATACCCTAAAGTTGTAGGTTGGTATATGTCTATAGATGTAAGTACAAGCTCTACATAGTATAATAAATATAACAGAGCGTATTTTCCTGATTTACTACAATTCCAATTACCCCGGTTCTCAAACAACCCTTATATTCCAAACTCCTAAAAGGCCGGCAACGCACTTGCAACGCTTCTGGCGCTTTGGTTACCACCAGGTGATCTGTCTGATCGTTTACCGACTTATACCATAAAAAAATCGTTTACTACCACAAAACCACAGCTACTAGTCGCAGATAAAGGTTAATTATAAATTCGCATGTTTGATTCTATAACGTATTGCCATGTAGCAACCATATGATACCATATGTCAAACTATGTTGCAAGATTGCTGAATAATAAATACGCCAACACTTAAACGGGTCTTTTTCCTTAATATTTGGAGTGGATAAGACCGTAACGTTGATCTTTTGAAGTACATGTACTTGCAGGTTATTGACCTTTGAAAGTGAAGTATTTATAGGGTCATATCTTGTTTGGAAGTTCGGCTGTTTAGTTTGTCGAATAGTGGCCTGAGTGACTGCCTGACGCCATAGTTTGGGATTCAAGGTGTGATACTTTGAGTAATGGTTTTTATCAATGACTCATTTGTCTTCACAGGACCAACACAAATGTTCAAGAAAAGGATAAATACACAATAGTAAGGAACTCTATATATGAGTATATATTTGGCAAACTCTGTATACTTGACAAAATTGTATATCTAGTGCCATATCTACTGAGAGTAGAGATAGTTTAACGAGACTGATGGCAAGTCCTTAGCCCTACTACTATACCATACATATATCACGTCGAAAAAATGTGACCGTCTCACACAACCGGTATAAGAGTGAGCGAGAGATCTGAATAAAATGACTTATGACAGTTCGCATGTTTAAAATGGCCCAACTATAACTGCCGTACTCGGAGTCATTTAATGGTTACTTAACCCAGTCCTTTGCAATTGTTTTTAATACAAAATCGTTAGTAAAGAACAGTTTATGTAATCGATAAATGTCTCTGAATGCGGCAGTAAGAACCATTTTTAATGTGTACAAAGAGCACAGATATTTTCTTCACGGTTGACGCGGTGGCTAGGCAACCGCCTGCTGCGTAACGTGTAGCGCGTTAGATTCCCACACGGAGCAACTCTTTGTGTGATCCACAAACTGTTGTTGCGGGTCGGGATGTAATATGTATGTGCACTAGTATGTTCGAAACCGCACCCAATAAAGAAAAGAAAATACGAGTGTTCCCATACTAGTATTTTCTTCGATATTTTGTTTAAACGTTTTTTTTTTAAACAAAAAGAAAGAAATTATCTAGTACATTACATATATTGATATCGATTGTAACATATTGCAGATCCATAATTACTTATGCACATAATAATTACGTTACACAAAGTGCAAAAGTTGTATCTACATTACGCAATGGTATAAGATAGAACCTTATCTAACTTCGTTATGAGTCAGCCTTTGTTCGAAGCCTTATTGTCTTTCTGAGTAATCGTAAATTACAAAACGTATATTTAGCTACAAATCTATAAATAGATAACCTTAGTCTGAGTTAAAGGGAATTGTGGGTCAATTTAGTACAAGCATTAGTGTGCTTTTCCACCAGAGATGTGCTATGTAGCTATGTTACGAAGATGTATTGGCTAAGCTGTGAAACAATGTTACCGTTTCCACTAATAGTAAACTATGTAGCTGTTCGAGCAAGATGCGTAGCTATAGTATGCAATTTATTCTAGCATGCAATTTACCTATTTAATAGTAGGAAAGCCATCCATAGCACACATCCATAGTGCAAAACTACTGACAGGGAAGTTAATAATAGATACCACCGCGTCGGTCACTTTCAACCAGTCCATTTTTCATTTTTGACATACTGCCATAGAGTTGCTTATTTGCTACTTATTGTCACTGATAAAGATCACATTGACAGAGCACATAGGCAGTGCTCTCTGACAAACTCTCTCTCAGAGTAGTTGTAGAGGAGGCCCAAAGTCCAACAGTGAACTACGATAGTCTTTTGTTGTTCATGATTAAAAATCCACATCTATCAAATCATGGGCAATCGACATACGACTACCAACATTGGGAATACTATCAGCAGACATTGGTACTCTTCATTACCATTCAGCCCATAACCAATATGTTAGTTGGTTGGTTATCCGATATTGTAGGTCCTACACACGACTTTAAATCGAGCTATACAAAACCAGTTTATCATGCTCTCGCTTTGCATATTCTTTCCGCACATACGACGGTCAGTTTATACTAGATTTGCATAGCTTGATGTGTTTTGTGTAAAAGACAGTTGTAATTATAAAAAATTACACGTAACGCCCACCTGTACAGTGTGACTGCTAAAATGACTGAATTATAAAGTTATGCCTTGCTTTTTAAATATTAAGATCCAAGATTTAATAATTTATTGGCATTTCACTATAACTGTTTCTTTATTAAACTATTGTTAAGTTTACTGTATGATAAATCTTTGAAATTAACACAATGTAAGGCAAGTAAAATAAAGAACTTATTTTTTAGTGAAAGATAAAGTTATAAAAGAACGAAAGCGTGTGCGTAACAGTTCTGAACTTACTAAACCCAACCAATAATGTTGGAAGTGAGATCCAACGAGATCCAAAGAGAAGAAACACTTCTATGGGGTTATAGAACATCTGTTCTACAGAAGATTTTGTCCTAATAACAAGACATTCTGAATCAAACTTGTATTTAAGCAAACTGGAACTACAAAATGCCATGTACTGCTATTCTTACATACTTCTTTTACTTTCTAAATCAATATATCAAAAGCATACATTATAATCTATCATTAGTCTGAAACAAATTGTTTGTTGGTAAGATGTAACCAATTTGTGAGGAAGACTTCTCTTATTAAAAACTTGTTTCGTTAGTACTCGTATTTACCAGCGATATCTATGTACACAGTATATAAAGTGATTCCTGAAACCTACAAAATTGTACATGTAACCTCTTTTTTGGTTATATTCAAGAAGTACCCACCTATAATATATACCTAAACGTACCATTTAAGAAGAAGAATTTTCATCGAATACCAACTGCGTGCTAACAATAAAGGCAATTGTAACGGACCCAAAACACCACGAAACGTACACAAAACAGTAAATCAACGTTACAATATTCACTGCAATACTTTGTAACACTTACGCCATACTGAATCATAATTGAAAATATAAAGTAAATCAAAGAAACTAGACCGCCTTTCGGTCAGCTAACAGTTCATTCCAAAATTCACTCACATTGGTGATACGACATGCATTTTAATATACACAGCCTAATTTATGGAACTTATGTCGTATGCACAAGGAATAATGTTTAAAAACAAATGTACTCTGCCAAGGAAAAGAGAAAACTTTTAGATAGATATGGAGCTGTGTTGAATCTTAAAAGATATGTGGAGAAAATTTCATTTCGTTGCTATGGGGATAAAGGGAGAATTGAGCTACCAGACATCCGATTGCCCGACCTTTTATACATTAGTATTATATATCATAAATTGGGAAAGGGAAATTCAAAACAATACGATATTGAAGGAAGTTAGCATTTTATAAATCGCTGCTTTACCTAACACTGATAACTACGACTTATCTATTCATTGTCAGTAACAAATATTAACAGAATCATAACTATGAATATCTAAAACAGATAAAGGTATGACATATGTATATTCTATTACTCTTTTATTCTCCTCTTACAATATCTTCTGATTTATTTCGATACGGGATCCAAGACAATCATTCATGTCCCTGGGACGCACCGGACTTCAGTGTTCCGGTATTTTTATGGTTGTATCTATTGTAGATCTTGGTTTACAGGAGTTGCAGCGGTATGGGAGATTATGACTTATATTTACATATGCCTTCGCTTACAGAATGCGTTACCTATATTCAACATCACTTAGCAAGCAGATAAGTAATTGTCATAACTACGTTGCATATGCAAACGTCGAGTCAATCAACCCATTGCAAAATCATTGAACGAACCTACATAAGACAAGGCGGAAGTGTAAAATATTTGGCTAATGTAATACCTAACTAAAAGACGTTATGTAATGTTTAACAGTGTCGTGATACAGGCTTGCGAGCAAATGTCCATTTTATTTCATTAATAATACCTACCTACCTACTTACTTACTTACTTTTTTTATTAAAATGTCAGGTTCAATTTTCTGTTTGAAGAAATAAACTATTACGACTATCTATGAACTACATGTTAGTCATGTTTTGAAGAAGTCTATTTTTTATTTATTTAATTTTCTATTTGGATGTTTTAAAGTTAGTCTGGTCTAGTTTAGTCTATAGTGTAGACTACAGACTAAAGTCGTAGTAGTAGTATAGTAGAGTGTGACTAGGTAATAAGAGGAATGTTAAGAAAAATACTATCTATTACTTTCTATCCTGATATAGATTTACGTGGTTTTTTTTCGATTGGTTTTTTTTTGCGGGCGGAATATCATCCAAGGTATTCTCCCACCTTGTCGAGGCAAGAGGGAGTGTCAGACTCTTACTAAAAACCACCCCGTTCCTACTCCTGCTTTTCAGGGCAGTCCGCAGCTCCAGGTCAGATTTTCCCGGCTAAATTAAGTTAAATAAAATAAGTTGTAACTTATTTTATTTAACTATGTATAGCTAAAAGCTATGTATAGCTTTTTAACTGGATACTAAAACTGAAGCGCTGTGACCAAGAAACTATGATCCATATGACCAAGGAACTGTAATTTATAAGAGTACAACCTCTGAACCAATATTGTGGCTCCATTTGCATGAAATATTGTGAACAGTTTACTTACCGTACCTAATAAGATTATAATACCTATTTCAATTAAAGTAGAAACTTTAACTCATTATCTCCAAATTATTGAGTAATTAGTTATGTTAATTATTCACATAACCCTTAAACATACGTTTACAGAGGAACACAATACTCGTAAACAATTAATTCCGGTAACTTTAATTAACTAACAAACTCTTACAAAAACTTACAGCGGATATACAAACAGCTACATAATAAAAATAGCCCCGAGTCCGTATTACGCGCAGGCGCAGGCAAAAACAGTGGTCGTGCGCGTGCGCACTTTCGCACAATCTCCGGCGATACGGTCCTAGAAGATTGCGTGACCTCGCTGCCAGATTGCTGGTATCAAGTCGTATCACTGACTCAATCGACTTGAGAAAGGTGATTAGAGAGTAGGTAACTACACTAGGGGGCCTAGAGGCAATTAACTCGATTAGGATCGATATGTCAAGTACGAGTGTAATTAAGCCATCAGTCTTCTAATGGAATTGTTTTAATCTTCTAGAAGGAACAAATTGTGGATTAGGGAAAGGAATGATAGAACGTGGTAAAATAAAATGAGTGTCACTAGCAAGTTTGTTCACTCGAGTACTCAGTGTCTCAGTGACCCTCTTGTTTTCACGGAAGAAGTGTGTGGTTTTAGTCGGTAAGAGTCGAGACATAACCTGCTGTCTGACGTACATCGTAAGTCAAAAGGTATCCATGAGGGTTTCCACACGTAAAAAAAGGTAACTACACTATGGGGCCTAGAGGCATCCAACTAACTCGATTGGTATCGATATACCAAGTACGAGTGTAAATTAAGTCACCTGACTTATCGAAGAACTTTTCTTCTAGAATCTTCTAGAATATTCCATATAGAAGAAACAGATTGTGATTTTGACAGATTGAATTGGCTTCTCACTTACCACCAGTACCACTTGTATACCAGGTATATACCTAGATGCTATAAATATGCGTCTCTACACACAAAACAATAAGCCAAGCAAAAACAAAAGAAACTGCTAATATTGCTAGTGCGCCACAGTGGCACTACTTTAGCACGAGTAGCTCTGTAGCTACCAAAATAAGAAGTAGATTCGAAATCTATTGTTTTTCGAAACTTCATTAATTGGAAAAGATTTTTCTCTTGCGGTGAAATGGTCCGATCATTGGTTTGGTTACACAATGAAAATAATAAAAGTACCTATAATGGAGTAATTATAATCGCTTTCTTTAATATTAAATCTAAGTGGCCACTTTGTTTCAATTGAAAGATCAAACTAGTTATTTAAGCTAATCTACCTATCTAATAAACTATAAATAAAGATACCTGTTAGGTAATTAATACTCTTAAGACCCATCTAGGTGTCTTTTAATGACAACCATATTATCTTAAGTACGGATACCTATACTACTCAACGTCTATAGACGTCGCGGCAGGCCCAGAAGGAAATGGCGTGATGAACTCGACTCCTATGAAAAGGATTGGCTACAGAAAGCTCTGCATAGACAAGAGTGGAAGGAGGGTAGGGAGGCCTTTGCCCTGCAGTGGGATGAATATGGCTGAAAATAAATAAATACCTAATAGATATCTAGGTATGTTGTAATCTGAGGTTGTGGACTACCTAGTGGGTTTACCGGGGCTCGGGCTCATATAGCCGGAGTAGGAACGGGGTGGTTTTTAGTCAGTAAGAGTCTGACACTCTCTCTCTCGCCTCGCCCAAGGCGGGAGAAGTCATTGGATGATTAATTATCTCCCTTATAAAAAATGGTATGTTGTAAAGAATCCAACAAACACATACCTACGTCGATACCTACTACATAGGTAGGTACCGACTCTTGACAATTAACTTGACCGACACACAATCCAGTCATTAAGCTAGTATCAATGACACATTCTAGGCATTACAGCTGTTAGCAACAATACGGAACAAGCCACTACATCGATAATTTCATCAGAACAAGCTTATTTACATAAACGAAACCAGTTGGTAGACAAGATCGCGAGATCATACAATAAGACTGACAGACAATAGTAATAAACTTTCACATTTTAATGCCTACATGACTGTATCACTCATAGACGTAGTGCAATCGTGAAATTAATTATATGTTAGGTAGTATTCGCGTAGGTATGGGACGATGTAGGTTGTGACTCGTGTTGATATTCGCAATATTACCTATTAGTAGGTAAGTAGGTATGTGCCAAAATACCCACTAATTTCTCACCCACTCAGTTGGTCTCTATCATATAATATTATTAATATGCATAAGATAGTATTAATAGTATAATAATTATACCTTATTAATTCTTGACGGAACATGCACGACAGCAGCGCCACTTTTAAACGTAACTTAGGGGTGTCTTGTCAAATACTTACATAATGAATGTCAAGTGCTTATTATTTCTATAAAATAAAATAAATCTTTATATATATAATTCTTCTGTCAGTGTGTATGTCACTGAACTTCTCTTAAACGACTGGACCGATTTTGATGATTTTTTTTGTGTGTGTTCAAGGGGATCTGAGAATGGTTTAGATTCACAATTTTGTCCGCTGGACAATGATTTTTTAATTATTTTTTAATTTATCAGTAGTTGTTGATTTTGGAATGTTTTACATTGAATCCGACAGACGGCGCTACCATCGCAGTGTCAAATATGAATGACGTTAGATATTGTCATAACATTTGAATAACAATTTTCATCAAAAAGGTCCAGAATGTTTTAGCTTATTAAAAAATTTTCAAATTTTCAAATTAAAGACAGGACAACGTCTGTCGGGTCCGCTAGTAGACTATAAAAAATATCTCCCTAAATAAAACTATTTATGAAGAAGAAAACTAGTCACACTATATATCTACTTTAATTGAATTCATCCAGCAGCCTTCTTATTTTGTCATATAAAGGCAATAAATAGTATTTTTATAGACATTTGTTAAAATATTATGGATAAGGAAAAATGGATGTTATTATAAAAAATATGTTGAAAGGAAATAGGTATTTTGGTTTGGACTAACTGGAACTAATGGCAATAGTTATTTAATACGAGCAAACATCATTCATTAAACATCGGCGACTTTAACACCCTATAAAACAAGTCTAGACTCAAGTATTCTCGTAATCTAAAATGTTTGTTAAGTAAATAATAAATTTGTTTAAACTTTATTTATAGGTTACCTATAGTTAACTAGTATTAGTAAATGATTACTGACGTATTGGCAACCAATTAAAACTAAAACAACTTAAATCAAAGCAGCATTTTTTTATTTATTCAAGTTTTTGTAGTCAATTCGTGTTTTTTTTTACCAAAACCGAAAATGTTGAATATCTCAGAAATTAGCCACTTTCCGCCCAAGGACATCAGGGCTAATTTTGTAGGAAATTAGTTTTACTGTCACCTCCCAAGAGGAATAGGTACGTCAAATTCAAAATCACCCTGTATAAGACAACAATAGAAAACACATTGTGTCTCGTGTGGATCCACATTTAGGCACACGAAGAGAAACCTTGTACCCTGTTTTTTACATTTTCAAACTGTATTACACTTACAGAAGAATTTTTATCAAGAACCAAGTTAATTCTTTCAACATGTTTCTTACTCGAGCAATATCATTGATCCTTTTAGTTTCTTCTCGAGAGAATTCGTTATTTGATCAAAATGGAGGCAACTGCAGTAGGGTACCACTTAAATAAAACTAATACCTAATATTATTTTTATAATATACCTAGATATATCATTACTGCATCGTTCGTCTCTACATTGGATTTAAAAATAAAACTGTGAAAAGTGGGTGTACATTGTACAGTGACATTACGTACCATAATGTGCACCTCTGCCTACCCCTACAGGGATAAAAGGCGTGACGATATCATACAAAGTGTAGATAGACAGATCATTTAACAGAAATCCTAAATTCAAACCGAACAAAAAGAGAATGCCAGCTTCACTAGGTCTGCGTAGTATAATAATTGACAAGCACAGAGATGCACAGGCCACGTTGCATAACCACGCATAACATAGCGACGGAGTCAGTTAGCTAAAGGTCACAACTACATAAGCGTAGGAGTTTAACGAAACGATGCGACGACAATATAAAAATTAAACAAATATTGTGTTAAGCTGGCTTTGTTTTTTTTGTGGGTTATTATTGTAAAGTTTGTTTTAAGAACCAAGTAAAAGAGTAGGTTGGTATTACTTGGTATTGTTATGAAAGGCTTGCATTTTAACCTTTTAACCGCCAGAGTCGGATATCCGACGCCGCAGACGTATATATTATATAATATACGAAATTAACTAGGTTTAAAATATTGTTTAATTTTACCAATTGATTTAATATTATTAGAAATGATGCGCTCGGCGCCGGAGGCATATTTTGATGACGAAACTCCCGGCGGTTAAAAAGTTAAGAGATAGGTACTATAGGTACTTCGTAGGGTGCTCATTTTCAGACTCCATACGTCTGATCTATCTACGGCTACATTCAACTCTCCCTAACTGTCCGTAGTCTCATCTTTAGAAAATAATAAGACGAGACGTAGTGCAAAGTTTATGAAATCAAGACATCTCTAAGACATTTCGTGACCCACTTTCAATATATCTCGTAACGTAATGGCACCAATGATCGACAGTTTTAGAAGGTGGTGTGTTTGTTTCTAAGATTACGAGTATTTTATTATGTTTTAAAATAAAGGTGACGTTGTATACGATAAAATATGTCCTTGAGATATGAATAGGCTATATTTTCATTTTTAAATATGATGTGGACTAGTATTAAAACCAAAAATAATAAATATTAATAAAATCCCCGATATTCGACACTAGAACTCCAATTATCGACACCCAGTTATCGACAATTACCAGTTATCGACACCCAGTTATCGACAATTACCAGTTATCGTCACCCAGTTATCGACTATTACCTGCAATGAGACAGTAGACTGATTTGATACATTAGTTAGACCGTAATCAAATGGAACAATTCAGTAAGTATTAATTTATTTGTCTTTTATGTTTAGGTACTCATACATTGTTTTTATAAAATTTGTCAAGTCTAATAACACTGACTACAAACTTTAAAAATCTTCACCAAAATAAGCTTTAATCTTGAATACTGTTTTATTTTGATAAAACTATACACTCTGATAAGATTAAATAAGTACAAATTAGGGAAATCAACAATAGTTACATATTTATTAAAATTAATTAATTTTATTTAGTACTTGGCCCCATACTACAACCAATGGAAGTTCTTCGTGTTATTTTGTCATGAAGAGTAATTCTTGGTACTCCGAAACGTTGCGCAGCACTTGCTATCTTTTCTCCATTCTTAACAGCTTCAACTGCTTTTTCAATCTGGTCGAGAGTGTAGTTTTTTCTTGGAGCCATCTGTAAGAATCAATTACCTATTACTGGTAACTTAAATATCTACCAATTCGGCAAAGAAAAGATGACCGTCGGTCACCGTATTCTCTTGTCAAATGTAACAAATAATTAATGGAATTGCAATGTGTCGAAAAGGATAAGTATTTACCTAGTATTCATGACCTTTGACTTAAATTCAATATAAGTACTTAAGTCATAAAAAATTAAGCAATTATTTTAAATTCAAATCCAAAAATAATTTATTTCACAGTTAAACAAATTTTATTTTTATAACAGAAAGAATTATTATCAGTGTAATATATTTAATGTATAAAATACCTACTAAATTTAGTTTATAAAATGTATGTTCATTATTAAATGTAGTTTTTTTCTTGGAGACATCTGTATGAACCAATTATCGACACATTTCAATCCCATTAATCGACATCGTGTCGAATACTGGTAACTCTACTTTGATCAACCTAATTTAAATATCTAACAATTCTGCAAAGAAAAGAGAACCATATTCCGTGGTTACACAAAAATAATTTTAATAAAATTATTATCGACACTCGTCGATGATTGGAGCAAGTCAATTTCTGAGGACCAGTAATCGACACCGGCAATTTAGGTTAAAAAAATAACCTCCTAACTTTTTTTATAAAATAAATCGATCTTATCATTCCCATAATACGGCTTAAAAACCATCAAATTAATATAAGTTTCAATATATGAAAATAATGAACATATTTTGTACTTACGTTCTTACAGAATCCGCTTAGAAATGCCGTTATTTTGTGAGGAACACTAGTCGAACTAAGTTCTCACATGGCCATTTGTAAAAAAAAGGCGGATTTCTTTCAAATATCACTGGATGACAGCAGGAAGCGTATTTTCTGAGCCACAGTATAGCCATATTAAAAAATCGTATTATAACTCTTATTTTCTCTAATTAGAGAAAAAAATTGTCGATCATTGTAGCTTGTCGATCATTAGTGCCACTACGTTAACTTCGACATTTCATGAATTCTCTTGAGCCTTTGATGTATAAAAAAAATGATATTTTCGTTTCATTGCTATATTCATGCACAGTTAGGTAAGATTCTTTACAACTATAGATAGGTGGGCTATGCATAGTGCGGAAAGTACGCGGCGTTTCTAGAGACCTTTTAAATGGTGGTGTTATCTATTACGATACGTTGGAGTTCCTCAGGGTTCAATACTTGGCCCATCTTTGAAGACTATAGAAAATGGGACTCGGAGAATGAAAAAAATAATGGTACTTGAGGTATCTATAATTATTAAAATATCTTTTTTAATAAAGTTTAATTATTAAACTTTAGTGTTAATAAATGTAATAAGGGTAGTAACAGGTATTTAGTTTTTATTAATCTTTAGTAACATTTAACATAATTATTACTACGATGTCATCTCGACAAGCTTTAGCGCGACTTCTTCTAGCTGTTTATTTTTAATTATCAATTCACTATTCTTTTGCTTCATATATCTCAGTTTTTCCTTTAGAATGAAAATGCTTTGAAGGTTTCGCCCCAGTTTTTCTTTATTAGACTCTTCTAAGCTATTTCTTCTCGCTCGGGATCCGCTTTTAACGTACCATATTCTTGTATCTCCTTCCTTGCCTCTTTGAGTGGTGGTAATTTTGAACATGGCTTTCTCTTTGTATATATTTGCGAACATATGTAGTACATCCATTCCCGTTTCTTTAGCTAGCGTGTCTACGTATTTTGGGAAATGTGGTTGTATCATGTACTTGTCTATATTGTATCTGTGCACGTATTCATGTTTGGTATACGTGTCGCCGTGTTTGGATTTAGTCACCTCTTGAATTATTTCGACGTTGTAATCATCTGTTTTTACTTCTCGTACGTTATTGCTGTAATAAATATTGGTAATATAATTTGTTGGTTGATAAATTAAATACTTTAGAGATAAACTGCATCGATAATTGATAAATACAAATACTGCGGGGTAAGGGGATTCGATTTGAATTTGCGATTGCACTAGTAAAATATAACTGGATAATTCGCTTTCTAAAATCTCAGTAATCTTACTTACTTACTTCGGTTAGAAGTACGTCGGACCAGCTAGTCACTTAATACAAATACAAATCTGTTATATAGTAATATAAGCTCACCATACCTCACACACTAGGGGATTATATGGGACATAAAATCGAACAAATTAAAAAAAATCTCACCTATTCAACAAGTCCTCATTAGTTTGTATTTCTTTATCCACACCATCTTTCAAACCTGTAATCAAGTTATCACCGACAACAAAACCAGTAACATTGCCATCTTTCATATAAACATCGAAGACTGGAAGAAGCGTGTGCCCACTGCCAGACTTGTCAGCCGTTTGTACTGCTACGTCTTGCGCGTAGCTTCCATCAGCAACTTCACCAACATATTGCACAATACTATCAGCTACTTCTCCATCCTCAGTTATATATTGTACTTGACTCTCTTCAATATCTTGAGTATTATCATAATCTTGTTCCAATACTTCACTTTGATCAATTTCATCTACTTGTTGCTCTTGTACCATTCCTTTTTCTATTGCTTCAGCATCTTCTATACTTTCACCAATAGCTATGTACTCTTCAACAACTTCTTGCGTTTCGTTACCATCGGTAACAACAGTTTCGTACGCTATATTATCAATTTGATTCTCTTCAACATGATTCACTTGTTCTTCTTTAACATACTCATTACTTATGATTTCTTGGGTTGTATCATCGCAATATTGTATTGTGTACCCCAAGTTTTCAATTCCATTTTGCACCAGTATATGCAAGTCTTCGTCTAAATGTTCCACAGTTTGTATGTGTACTGATTCTTCGCCTTCAGGTTGTGCCGCGTTTTCAGTTTTTAATGAGTAACTAAAATAATAAAAAATATAACTTTTTAATAATAGTTTTATTAGATAAAGGTTACATTTAGGTTAATGACAGACCAACAAAACCACTGTCTGTGGGATAGCACTAGTGAAGAACAAAAGTGCTATTAGTACTCAGCTACAACATAGTAAGTGGTAGTACAGTCAATAAGTATAATTATTCAATTATGCACTCTGCAAGTACACATTTGTCGAACTTATTGTCGAACTTAAAACAGAAATAGTCCTCAATAATAAACTTCTACCCAATGAGCTAAACTGTCTCAATTTGACTGAACAAATGACTTGCCAATAGCAAAAATACTATTGGGCAAGAGACATAAAACGATACCAGCGCCTCTGGCGGGGCGAACACCCTCATCAAGTATGTATATGTGTTTAGGTATTAATAAAAAACAACGAATACTGTACCTGTTAGTCAACACAGGAACACACTGATCAGCAATCCACGGGTTGGGCTCAATCTCACACTTGACATTGACAGAGTCCTGTAAATGCTTTACACTCTGTAATGTTTCATTTTGACTGTTGTTTGCTTGATTTGTATTAATTTTGATCCTTTTCGGTGTTTCCGAAATCTCTTCTTCAAAGACTTTCGAACCTGCAATATACATACAAAATGTTATCGTAGAGGTTTTCTGTACCCTTAGGCCGAGTTTGCTTTACGTTGAACAAAAACGAAACGAGCGCGGTCGGCGCTTAGCAAAGAAATGAAGCCGCGAGCATTTTTTTACTTTTTCATTTTATGATAAATATTTTCTGATAAAGGTCATTGGGCGGAATCCGACCCGGTCGCGGACACGAATGAAAATGATATCAAATGAAAGAGTATAAATTTACTTAACATTAGGTATGGTTATTTTTTTTTAAATCCATGGGACATAAAAGTTAGAGCCAAAAATAGACGAAATTAAGTTGCAACTTTGACATACTTCCCAAATCGATTAATGAAGCTGAAAATTGGCATAGATGTTAACAACATGATTATAAACAAAATGTCAAAAATCCCCATCGATTCGACTTTTACCAAATGAAATATTCAAGGTCAAAAGGTCAAAATTACGGTTTTTTCTATTTTTCTCGAAAAGGGCAAGTTTTATTGTACTGATATGTTCAACAGAGTTGTAGATCATATAATTTTTTACAAAAATGGTTCATCACTTTTACCCTTACGACTTTCCATTCGTGAGATATCGCGGTTTTAATGAAATAAAACATATTTTATATAATACTCGCGGGGTTTTACTTGCTGCTCGGCTCCTATTAATTGTAGGTAGCATGATGTTTTATAGCTTATAGCATAATTCGATAAATGGACTAATTAACAAAAAAACTATTCGATTCGGACTACTAGTTCTGGAGATTAGTGTGTTCTATAAATTCTTCAGCTTAAAATATTAGTACTACTTTTCCGCAGTTTCAATCGATGCTCGCCTTCTATTAAGCATAGCCTAATGTTTCATTAATTATAACCTACCTCAATAAATGGACTATCAAACACAAAAGGAATAATTCGATTCGATGTTGTAGTTCTGGAGGTTTGCGCGTTCAAAGATACAAACTCTTTAGCTTATATATTAAGTTACTAAGTATTCCGGCGCTGTTTCAATCGCTCTGCTCAGTACTTGTAGACCTAATGGTCTACAAGTATATTGTGCTGAATAATTCATTTATCCAGGAAGCTTATAGGTTATAAAACATCACGCTATGATGATATACTAGGAGCCGAGCAGCGAGTAAAACCGCGGCAGTGGTACTTACGCGCTAATCTCCAGAACTAATACTGCGATTTTTTTTTGGTTTTGAATAGTCTACTTATCGAGGAAGGTTAAGCTATAAAATATTACATGACGGTCAACAGGGGCCGAGCAGCGGAGCAGGAGTTTTAGTATTATTTGAAGCTGAAGAGTTTGTTTGAACGCACTAATGTCTAAAACTACTGGTTCGCACCAAATTATTATTTTGTGTTGAATAAGTCTATGTATCGAGAAAGGCTATACGCTATAAAACATCTCGCTACAATTAATAGAAGTTGAGTAGCAGATAAAACTGTGCGGAAGTAGTACTAATATTTAAAGCAGAAGAATTTGTTTGAACACGCTAATCTCAAGAACTATTGACCTGCATCGAATTATTCTTTTTGTGTTAAATAGTCCATTTATTGACTACAATCAATAGGAGCAGGTAAAATCGCGCGGGAGATAGCGAGTCAAACTCATTGAGTTATGTAAACTATGATTTATTTATTTAAAACCGTGATATCTCACGAATGAAAAGTCGTAGGACTAAAAATGATAAACCATTTTTATAGAAAATTTTATGATCTACAACTGTGTCGAACATATTTTAACGATAGAACTTACCGTTTTCGAGAAAAATGGAAAAAACCATAATTTTGACCTTTTAACCTTGAATATTTTTTTTACCAAAAGTGAGATCGATGGGGATTTTTGACATTTTGTTTATAATGATACACGTAACGTCTATGCTATTTTTTAGCTCTATGCGAATTATGTTAAGGATATTAATCACGCCAAATAAATAATTATGTAAAAGTTTATTTTTCTCCACTCTCCCACATCCCACAAGAAAGCAACCCTTACTATGATAAACTAGACACATTTTATTCATATTATATCCTGACAATTTTATTTCTGTCCGCCGTGGGTTTTTTTCCCATACATTTTGCCCATTGACCTTTATTGAAAAAAATTATGTCGTATGAAAGGCAATTTAATTACTTATAAAATGACAGTATTTTGTTATAAAACGATATCTTTTTAAAGTTGTAGATTGCCAGAAATCTTTAGAATAAAAAAACGCCAGTGGTTCCGTTTCTTTGCTCTCAAGTGTAATAAATAACTTACCAAGCTTACGACGTTTAGTTGGCTGAAGTGCCCTTGCTATATTTTTAAGGGCTGATCTGTTGATAATTTTCTTAGTTCTTATCACTTCATCATCAGCACCTGGTTTCAACAAAATAAATTAATTCATGCTCAGTTTTTCATAACTCTCCACTTGACTATGCATACTTAGGGGGCTGATTTCTGATTATTATCCTATTTGGATTATCAAAATATTTAAGTTCACACTTACTATCATGTTGCGCCTGGGCATCTCCACTCTCATCTAGATTGTCACCAAACATTTCGTCGACAGCTGTAATAAAAAATATGTTGATAAATAATTATTGATTATTACTCACTAATTAAAGAGTAGTGGCGCTTTTTTTTAAGGGGGGAAAATCTCCCGTCTTGGGCGAGGCGAGAGGAAGTATCAAGCTCTTACTGCCTAAAAACCACCCCGTTCTTACTCCTGCTTTTCGGGCCGGAGCCCCGGTAAACCCACTAGGTAGTATGCAGCAGTTTAAATATAGAGAGCTAGCAAGACACATGACAGTTGCAAGAGTAAAAATACTCCAAATTATAACACTAGTGGCACCATAAACGTCTTGATAACTAGTAAATAATGGAAAAGCAGGTAAAAATGAATTATTCATTACATAATAAGTCTTATATTTATAAGAGTAAGTGTGAAAATTGCTTACCTGCAATCTTCTGTTGTAGCAACTTCAATCTTTGTTCACTGATGTGTCTCTCTCCATCTCTGCGCTTCATATTCTTCTCTAGCGTATAGAAGAACGGACGACTCATGTTGAAACCAGTTTCCATTTCAACATACGCTTTGATTTTCATGAGGTCCACTTTTAGTTGGAGGAAATCTTTAATCTGTAATTGAATTTATATAAGAACTAACTTAAGACGTCTTGGTACGAGTTTGTTTTACGTTTAACGAATTCGAAACGATAGCGCGCTCGGCACACTGATTGGTTCGTTTATTCGCACCGGCCAATCAGAGCGCTGAACGTGCTCTTCTTGCGTTTTCGTCCAACTCGTCCAATAGGAATCATCAGTTATTCAATTTACTTCAGTCAGGAATTAGATTTTTTTTATATCTGGTGTTACTACAGGCAGTCAGATAGATGATAGAGAAAATTTAGCCCTTTTCAAAGAATGATCAGAATTAAAGTTTTGTGAAGAAATACCCGGTAGGGTGTCTTCACAAAACTTTAAAAGTTAGTTTTGTGAAGACACCCTACTTTTTAACAAAACAAGTGGTAGCTTCTTTTTGTTATCTTTTGGTTGAGGATAATGATGCTGATTTCTTTTTGTGATGTTCGAGTATCTCCCATCACATTCAATAATAGTTTGATGAATATAACAAAAAGAAAAAATACCTCTTCCTTAACATAAGGCGGTAATCGACGTCCATGTTGCAGCTTGTAAAACTCTTGTAAAGATAACTCATGATCATGGTGATTACACACGTACACTACGGTGAGCTCTCTCTCGTTGGGTAGATGCCTTAGCTTTATCTTGCAAGGACAGTCAGTCTTCATGTTGTTGTTTCTGAAAAATATATGAATAAATTGAATTATTATATGGCTAATGTATCAGAATATATGAGAAGTGATCAATGTGGGATGTCAAGCAATAGTAGTTCAATTTTTGTAATAACTATCGTGTAACATACTAAATTAACATTAATGGAAAAAAGCTCTACTAGTTTTGTAGGATGAAGAGTCCCTTTGTGACTCGAAACTATTAGAGTTTTTGTCCATTCATTTATGTGAGTAAACCGTGATTCTTAGTTAATTTAGTAGGTCATTTTTCAATGTTATAATATACATGATGTGCCTCACAAAAATACACCTGGTAAAGTAAATTTACACCAAGTAGGAAGATAATTTTAATGAATTGATGACCAACAAATTCTAATATGAAGTAATGTATATGAACTTATTAATTTATACAAACCTCTTCCTCAATCCTTTCTTCTTATACTTTTCCTTAGTTCTCAAGTAAACACAGTTGTATGTGTAAGTTTCATTCCCCGTGTTAGGGTTCCTTGAATCTGAACAGCTGTAGTAGAAGCACCAACGCTTTGCATTCTCATTCAGGTACTGTACGAAGTCATCGTGCGATTTAAACTTGTCTCCGGGCTTCACAAGTTTCTCATCTTCGTGTAGGAATAATCCTTGGTGATCGGTACAGTATTCACTGTACGGCAGGTAGATAAGCGCTGAAAAAATAAAAGTTAGCTAGTAAATTTTTTTAATGATGTTTTTGTGTGTATATTGTATAATGCCAGAAAAATTGACTTATTAGAAATCAACGACTATTCATAATCTAATTAGAAATCTTTAACGTTTTTGAGGGGGCATAAGTAATCATCCAATTACTTCTCTCGCCTTGGGCGAGGCGAAAGAGTATCTCTTACTGACTAGAAACCACCCCATTCCTAATCCTGCTTTTCGAGCCAGAGCCCTGGTAAAAAACTAGGCGGACTGCAGCTCCAGGGAAATCTTTAACTTATATACTTTTAATAACACAATATAAATGATTAAATAATGTTATAATCACCTTTTTTGGAATCTTGAGCTTCTTCAAGACTCATTTTAATAGTTCTTATAGCAAGAACTCTTTAATATTTTAATGTATAATCTGAAAATAAATAAATGAGACAATCAATGCTTAAGAAAAGGTTACATTAAACTTATGCCTAACAAGATAAATAGAAATCTGTGTCTTTACTATTGTATAACTTTTATTCATACACTTACATAAATACTTATGTAACCATAACTAGCTTTTAGTTAGATGATCTTTAAAACATTTATTTGCAACTTCTTAGATGCATAGTGTTTGTACAGACTGTGAAAGTGTGGGAGAGTCATGCTTCGGCACGAATGGGCCTGCTCGGCCGGAGTTATACCATGGATTCACAAATGATTGACATAAAACAAAACTTGCATAGTGTTTTGTGTGTTAGTGAGGTTACCAGAGGCACGATTACAACGCACTTATAACACCTCTTGTGTTTCGGGTGTCCATGGGCGGTGCTGATTGCTTACCATCAGGTGATCCATCTGGTTGTTTACTGGCTTATACCATAAAAATTACTTTGTGATATTATCTACTGATCTATCTTTGATATTTAATTTCTCTGATTTTAATTAAGTACCTAAAATAACCAATCATACAAAATTCTCATTCAATCAAAATTTATTTATATAAAAAATATAAAATTTTATTATTTTATACTAGGAAAGCCCTTCATTTAAAATTACCTATGTTATAAAATATTCATTAGCTTTTTTTTTTTTTTTGAGGGGTAAAATCATCCAATGACTTCTCCCGCCTTGGGTGAGGCGGGAGGGAGTGTCAGACTTACTGACTAAAAACCACCCCGTTCCTACTCCTGCTTTGAGCCGGAGCCCCGGTAACCTTTTACGTTGTCCGCAGCTCCGGATCAGGCATCAGCCCAACTGGGCCCCATCTGTGGTGGTCTGGCTCTTTGAGGCGTGCGCTGAACGCGACGCGCCGTAAGCACGGGTCTGGTTGTGGTCGGGCGGCGAGCTACCCTTACTCGCCGTCCGCAGACCCGCACTTACGGTGGCCGGAGATCGTCACGCGATCCCCGACGCCCGGAGTGTCTTCTGCGGCGGCTGGGGCGTGAGGAGGATCGTTCCCTCACGCGCTCCGCCTCCTCCTTAGCTAGCATGACTGCTTCGCAGAAGGAGGAGACGGCGTCCCATTCCCCCTCGCTCCGCACCATGGCCTGAACCAAAGCCGGACGCGAGAGGTCACCGTCGCTGATCACATCCCTGAGGACACGGCGGTGCTCAGCCCATGCAGAGCACACCGCTACTGTATGCTCCACCGTGTCCTCCGGGTGATCCACGCAATGAAATATTCATTAGCTACTGAGTGATTAATGTTATATCAACTTTATTATTGAGGTCAATTTCTTGTTATCATTCCAATTTTAAATCTACTATCATTGCATAAAGAGTACCGAAAAGAAAGAAAGAAACAGTTTTAATGTTTATTCTCTATGTTTTTAACATTGTAAGCTTTTAAATCTTTTTTTTTTAATCCTATCTGGATCTAATAATCCAAGAACCTCAAGGACACTACAGATATACTTTCATTATAATGTAAATAATATAGTAAGTTGTGATGACATAATGAAGCAATTTGATAATCAAAATGTTTAAAAAATAAGATTATCAGTAGGAAAACAAACTTTGTCCAATACAGTTCGTATTAGAAACTAAAACAATAGCCAAGCATCCTCTATATTGTGCAACAAGACAACCAGTAAAACCTGTAGGACCGTAGTTTTACTATCAAGAAAAATTACATAGCTGTAAATAAAATAAAGAATTAACGCCACTAAATTCATTTTAGTAGTCCCTAAAGCATTATTTTTCTTAAATGGGTTATGTTACACTCAAGCAACGGCCCCAACGCGTTGTTCGTAAAACGTTATCAGAGCGTCTAAATAAATCGCTTACCTAAATGCAGTCAACTCATGTGACTAAAGTAAAAATAAAATTGTAAACAAACTTCGAGTTTAGGGTGAGTTTTAAACACAATGTTTTCTTTCACACATTTCCCTTCTCATTGATAATCAGAATATTTGACATGCGATGACTGATGCCACTGCCACTTTGATTTGATGGACGTTTGTGTCGGGAAAGTATGGATAGAGTATGGAGTTCGGATATGTGTGAATTATCAAAAAAGGTTTATAGGTATTAAATAAGGTATGCGAATACATAATTTAAAAAAATACGAGCAGTATTTACGTCGTCGTTAATTTCACCTTTGATAATACATTAGTGCGATTTTCGAGCATGCATATCCGAACGAATCTAGCAGAGTAATAAAACGATCTAAAAAAAACGTTTTTCAGATAATCATTGTATTATGTATGAGTTATGACTCCTGACAACAAGTAACAATATTATAGATCGTTTAAACCTTTTAACCAGTGGTTATTTGGTCAGTGGGTCAGTCCCCGTAATGTGAATTTACTTTTTCAGGTGCATTTCCTGAATTTTCTGAGATTTATTTCTTATATTATGGTGTGGTAAAACATAAAACTAAACCATTGTAACTTACAACTTTTACAAGTTATCAGACCGCTCGCTCGTTAGAAACATATTTAGAATACCCTCTACTGGATGTAATTCTTAGACTAATGGTATCTAGGGTTAGTGGCGCCAGCTGAATTCATCTGATATATTTAGCAAGGCTAACATTTCGGTGGTTTCGATGGAGGTGAATTCTGGAGTCCTGCCGTATATATTGTGATAAAATTATAGTCGTATGTATTGTATACTATTTGAGATGAGAGTATTTTCAGCTATGGATAATCTAAGGTTGGACTCTCGACCATAATAACGATTTTGTCATTATTAATGTTGGGACTCGCACTATGCTTCACCAAATAGTGATTTACTATGGATTACTGTGCTAAAAAAAATCTGTTTCATTTACTGCGAAAACGAAAAAATAAATATGAAATATTTTTTTAAATGTAATATTTTGATACTAGATAAAAAGTAAATATGAATGAAATATTTTTTTCTGTGTCACACACAGCACACTAATGTCAATTTTGACATGACATACAAAGTCAAAACATGAAAACAAGAAAAGGAAAATAAACATGTGAACATCATGGCATTGTCGGCCACTTTAGTTTCCCAACTAAACTAGAGAGATAAATACATTAAGTCACAACATTTGAAATCTCCAGTCTTAACCGTGAATCATGATCGTTGCTCTTCAGACTTTGGTTTTTTTCCGTGAATCTTTACTGTCGGCATTGGACAGTTTGTTACGGCCTTACTATAAGCACTTGACTTTAGCTTTTACCCGGAGTGGGAATGTTTTGGAGGATGAGGAATCTGATGACCAAGTGTTCGCGGAGTATGACGATGAGAAAGGTGTTGTATTTTTCCCGCCAATGTACGCTCAGCGGTATGCCGCAGTTAGCGACTGGTTAATGGATGATCGTTGGTGTGGGAAGCTCGAGAAGGTATCTTTATATTTGAGTTACTTCTTATAAGAAAATTAAGTACTTACGTATCTCTCTCTGTCTCAACCGTGCAAATAAATAAATAGTCTTTGTACTGAACTCAGGTCTGTGAAATATGAAATAACTTAGAATAAAATTTAAAAAAGTTTATGTAAGTATCCGGCACTTAAAATAAAATTATCAATCAATACATCTGTTACAATCAGACCTGTATATTTATTAGTATTTACATTTTAATTTATGATGGGTGTGGCTACATGTATGTAGAGGTATGAAGGTAATTTGATAAAAATTTAACCATAGGTGGACTACTAAATATTTAAAAAATTACTAAGACCCTAGGTTCTCACCACAACTGTTGAAACAACCAACTCGTAAACAGTCTTCTACCTTTCAAATTAGGAATGTTAAGGATTATTTGTTACCAAGAAGTTTTTGTTACAGGTAGTGGATTTTGGCCACCATGACATGAGTTTTATCAAGTATTTGAAAGAGGTTCCTGGCATCCGTTACATTCTTGGTGTTGACATTGAGACCATTCCTCTGAGATGTTCTTCTGATCTACTTGGTGGTGATGAGTATTCTCCGAAGAGGGAGAGCCCTTTGCAAGTCACTGTAAGTTTGTATTTTATTTGAAATTGCTGTCTGATAATAATTATTTATGGATCTTCTTTCTTATTTGTGCTATTTAAAATAGAAAAGAGCGTAAGATTTTACAAAATTTATTGCTTTTTTAAGTTTTGTAAGTGTTATGAATTTTCAATAATATTTCATATTTTTTTAATGCTTTGATATAGTAACTGCTTTTACTCAAGCAGGTTACAAGCTTGTTTACCACCATCAGATAATCTTTAATTTCAGCTCTTCCAAGGTAATGCAGCAGATCCAGATTACCGTCTAATCGGCTGTGATGCTGTTGTTGCAATCGAGATGATAGAACACATGCTTCCTCATGACCTGGAAAGACTGGTTCACACTGTATTTGGATTCATTAAACCCTGGATTGTCATCTTCACTACACCCAATGCAGATTTCAATGTCTTGTTCAAGGCTTTGGAGAAGAATGGTCTCCGACGTATGGATCATTTCTTTGAATGGACTAGGGAGCAGTTTAATGATTGGTAAGTGACTTAAATTTAGTTTTAATGTAAGTTTGACATGTTATGGTGGATTTATTAGCTACTATGATGTATTGTACCCTTAGTATGAGTTTGCTTTACGTTTATAGTAATCGAAACGAGACTACTTTTGGTGCTCTAATTGGTGGTTTTATTTGAACCTAAAATAAACGTTAAACTTAGTAAAACTCGTACTCAGGGTACTGAAAAAAAACCATTCCAGTTATATGTAGTCTTGTTAAGATAGAAAAAACCAGTAATATTAAATTGATTTATTTAGTATATCAACTAGATTTAACTAAAATGTCATAATGCTACAAATATTATTATAAACATTGTGTTTTCATGATCGCAGGTGCAGTAACATAGTAGTTAGGTATCCTAACTACACAGTGACCTGCCAGGGCATAGGTCCGGGACCGCCGGGGACTTTGCACCTCGGCTGCTGCAGCCAACTCTCTTTGTTCATTTCCAAAAACTACCATAAGCAGGCAGATCTAAATATCAACAGTTTGGCTTTGGTTGAAAGTAAGTGTTTTTATTATTTTTTTTGGTCCTAATTATAGATAAATAAAATGATAATGTAATGTAAACGCTATTGTTATATTGTAGCAGTACCCTTAGTATAAGTTTGCTTTACGTTTAACGAGATCGAAACGAGAGCGCGTTCGATGCTTTAATTGGTTGGTTTATTCGAGCCGGCCAATCAGAGCGCCGAACGCGCTCTCGTTTCGATCTCGTTAAACGTAAAGCAAACTCGTACTAGGGTCGACATAACGGTGTAGATTTTTTAAAATTTCTTGAAGGAATTGAGTAATGTGATATCGATAGCAAAAACATTTTTTAGATATATTTTTGTACTTTCTGTTGCAGATGCACCGAGTCCCAATAACTTTAGCGACCTATTTGGATGTTGCGACAGTTCGGTGGGTACTAGGCAGGAAGTCGAACGTGGAACGTCTAGAACAAAACAAAGGTGGGCAGTTTTTCCAATTTCTTAATACATTCTTATTACTTATACATATGTTTTAATGTATACAAATACATACCTCATAGCTATGAAGTATGATGATAAAGTTTCTGATATCTTAGTATTCCAAATCGAGAAATTACGTAGGTTCGCGGCAGCCACTGCCAATTAAGTTTCTATAAGCTTAACTGATGCATTGCATATAGAAGAAACGTACAAATGATCCTTGAATTAGACTGAATAAACCTAACTTTCGTGAGACATACTGAAATAATTATTATGTTATCGGCTTACTCACGTAACTGTTTGACGAGCAACTCGACTAGTTTCAAGCCATGCTAGAGGCTCATATTAATGAGCAGCATTTCGCGTCACACGATGCGGCGATTGTCGCGCTACTACTGGCGACTCGAGTTTCACGCCCATCACGCCCTCTGCCTGGAGTCACGCCCACTATCCGGCGCGCGCGACGATGTTGGCACGTTAGACTTCTTCGCCGGTGGCTGCGTAGGTGTGGTTGGTTGGGGTTCGATTTCCGGGACGACGTAAATGATTAATATTTATTTACACTCTAAAGGCCGTTAATGCTCTTCGCGTCCAATACAACAATGCATTCAGGATGCTGTTGGGGCTGCCACGCTTCTGTAGTGCTTCAGGGATGTTCGTGGATGCCCAGACTGACAGTTTCGCTGCGGTAAGGCGCAAGCGTGCAGCATCCTTGTTGCGCAGGGTGCGTGCCAGTACCAACGGCCACCTGAGTGTCATTGCCAATAAACTAGATTGTCCTATTATCTGATTTTTAAGTCAGCTACATGCTCCTGTGCAGCGAGGTACTGTTTACTAACATAGTGTTATAAGTTGTTGTGGTACTAACTAATTTTTAATTTGTGTGTTTATGGATTTTTCTGAAATAAAAAGATTATTATTATATTATTTTTATAATATCCAATTAATTCCTAACTTTTCAGCACGGAATCCCTAACTGAGTTAATTTACCCAGAGATACAGTCACACCTAACGCTTGTCATATCCTCAACTCTATGCAACTCGATGCCCTTCTCTGATCCTACCTTTGTGGAGACCTACACGTACAAAGACCAAACTCTTCAATGTAACCTTGATACAGAGATAGGAAAAAGTTTTCTAATGTTTGACTATGAAGATTATTATCATGTGTTGGTGCCAAGGAGGCGGGTCCAACATAAAGTTTATGAGATTGAAGATGTCTGTAGCAGGTCTTGTGATTTTTGTTGTCTGTACAATCATCTTGATCAGATGTATCAGTGTCCAGTTAATAGTTTTAGTTTAATATGCACATTAAAATTCTATCATTAGATTCAAGATTTGCAAGCATTTGAAGAATATCAATTACATAGAATAAAGGTAAGCGTCAACAGGTCCGTATCGTACGCATCCCACGCATTCAGTACGCATCGCATCTGGTACGGTGCGTATGATGCGGATCAGTGGACGCAGTTGTAGGTATGAGTTTCTATACAAGACAAACTAAAATCCGTTGCGTGCGGTGCGTACTATGCGTACTTTAAGTAAGCGTAAGCAATAATACCTATGTACATGACATCCTTGTATCCATTACATTCTCATAGTAATTATTCTTAATTGCACCATGAGTAGACCAAACAAAAACGATCTTCGTTGAAAGGGTAAATCAATGCAAAACGGAACCCTTATAGATTCGTCATGTCTGTCTGTCCGTCCGTCCGTAGGTCACAGCTATTTTTTTTCTCCAGGTTAAACTGCTCAACGCTACAAGTGAAAAAGTTTTCGAAGACCACGCAGAATTTGATGGCCAAAAACAAGATAGACTCTCTAGTCCACACCAGGGAGGTGGTGGACGAGATCCGACACCTCACTAAAACGTTGAACTTCAATAAGTTCAGTCGACCTGAAGATGGGAGTCATATCTGGAACAACATCAATTGGGGTGACAACGCGCCGTACTGGAACCAGTATTATAAAATAGTTAGAGAGTGCATCTATCCGTTTGAGGTAAGATTTTGTTAATTAGATACTTTTATTGCTGTGTTTTACTAAAAAGTAATCCAATTGATTACAAAACTAAAAAGTAATGAGCTAATTTTCATGCTGTATTTTATTTGCTTTATGTATGACTCTAAACATAAAGACAACAGTTTTTGGTCACAACGCTTGAGTTAGAGTGATTTGTTGCATTTTATTTGATCAAATAAAATGCAACAAATCACTCTTCATATATTAACTTTAATTATTTAAATTTGGGTTTCTCTGTTAAGCTGACGCATAGTGATTTGTGAGATATTAATTTGTATAATATTTTTTGTAATTTTCCAGGCGAAATCCGAGGAAGCAAGAATGTTGGACCTGATATCTGAAGAGATCAACCGTCTGATCGACATGCAGTATGACGAGGAGTTCTCGGTCGACGTCAACAGGCTGGAGATTCCCTTGACTCAACTCATGACTGTCGTACATCATATTACTACCGACATCGATAGAGTACGGTTAGTAATATATTTATCGTTGATGGGTTGAGTTTTATTAGTGCTGATTGCTGCCATATTGCCGGTAACTTCTTTTGACATCAAATCCCATAACGTTAGAAAGGGAATGTTGGCTATTGAGAATGATACTCTAGTTTATTTAATGCTGGCAGGGATAAATAAAATACTATTTTTCGATAACTAATTTTAATCAATAATAACAACAGCCTTTTAAAATAACATTTTTTTTTTGAAACGAAAAAAGAACATATGTTTCTTCTAGTCTACATAGAGTATTCGATTAGTAATGTATTCGAGAGTTGTACCATAATACCAATATAGCTATACCATATCTACATTTGTCTTCTTCAGAGACCTCCTCGAATGGAACGGCTATGAGGTGGTGAACGACGTGGTGATCCACTCGCGGCTCGTGGTGGACAACACTTCAGTCGCCACGCACGACGAAGACTGGCCGGACAATGAGACGTTATCTGATGTAATTGAATTCTGAAATATTCTCATTTTATTATGTACTCGCTGATAAACTTAGTGGCGACTTGGTGGTATCTAACAGTCAGTTTTAGTAGTCTATCTGGCTGTAAGGTCCATGTAAAATATGTTTGAATTTTATCTCAAATAGACAAATCTACTTGGTAGTAGATTAGTGAGAATGGCCCTTTCAAATACTTTTTTGTCTTGTTGTCAATGCTCTACGCAGTCTCACGTTATTCTTGAAGTTTTTGAGATAGGATTATGTTTTATAATCCAGTGATTATAAACTGTAATCATTTTTACTCGATATGACTTAGGAATCGGTCACATGCACTTATTTGCCTATCACTACATGGCAACTTTCAGAGTTGACTTCTTAGATTATGCTGACTATAATATAACTGACATAGAGCGAAGAAAGTACCTTAATGACATAATAATGGTCAAAGTAGCACAAATAATGTACCGCATCAATACTTTGTGTTTTGCCCACCGAAGATGGATTTTCTGATTTGCCTGTTTGAATCAGATTGCTTATGGTCATTAGTTACTTATTCATTCTTGTAGTGTATTTTAAGATCTTTTACTGAACGAAATGTACAGAACATTCGTTCGATTGCTTTTTATTTTTAGATTTAAGTGGAAGTCACAGTAATATGCCAAATATACTTAAACTACATACATTTAAAGTTGTTAAGATCCATATCTAGATAGGCATCTATTATTTGGATTACAATTAAGTACCTTTCATAGTGTGTGTATTTGTGTACCTTTTGTTTTAAATTAGCGTTAGTTTGGTCAGAGTTTGCTGAGTTTCCATTAGTTATTATTAGAAGTAAGTTTATTTTTTATTGGTATGTAATCTCTTAAGTCATTGGACTGATATAATGTAGCATTTATTAGCTAAGTAAGTGTACCTTAATTTACTTTGTTTTTAGTTGTATTTTTGGCAGCACTGATACAAATGTAAGCGATCGTTGGCGAGCGCTTTTTTAATGTTATTAGAATTATTCATTGAGTTTTCTTACAAAAAGATAAAAACTTTCCTAAAAGGTCTTATACACGAGTAGCATGATGCCAACGGCAGAGTTAAATGCCGTCGACGGCAGTACGGCACCAACCATCGACGCGTTGGCGGCAGCAATCGACCAATAGCTATACTTGCAGTTGTAGCGTCGATAGCTTGCAGCTTGTAGCGTCGTTGCAGTTGAAACATCGACGACGATGCCGCTGACGCGTCGACGGTAGATACCTTATCAACATGCTGCTCATGTGTAACAGATTTAAAAATAACCTACTTGAATTGATTTTAACTATTTGTCAATTGCTTAAAAAGTTGTTATTAGTTAAGCATTCCTGATTTAAGTAAAACATTTTAATACGTTTATCTAGTAGCTTAAGTGTCACATGTGATGTGTTTTTTTTTTACATTAAATTTTATTCAAAATTCTATTGTTTTATTAAATTCCTTGGTAATATAATATTCTAGTAATCACCATATAGGCGAAGCTATGAGTGGAAAGATAGTTTACTTATAAGTTACAGTACCCTTAGTACGAGTTTGCTTTACGCGTAACGAGATCGAATGATAACGCGTCCGGCGCTCTGATTGGCTGGTTCATTCGCGCCGTACAATCACATTGCCGAACGCGCTCTCGCTTCGATTACTTTAAACGTAAAGCAAACTCATACTAAGGTTACAGGATATTATTTGGTTGGAATTACTTCATTTTCACAATATTTATTTGGAGTATTTATATGTGTTGGTGTATGTATATTAGTAATAGTGGGGCCACACTACCTTACCGTCTACCGGGCTGTTACCGCAATAATTATGACATTAAATTACTGTTCAAATTACTGCATGAACTGGTGTGGTTACACTAGAGTTTACCAAGATATGTCAATAAATTAGGCGGTAAAATATCACTTTGATAATTAAGTCATAATTATAAGATGTATCCCAAAGAGATTAATTTTAAGAATTAATTCAATCCAAACCGGATTGGAATAATTCCAAAAACTCGAGCGCTTTTTCATTTGACCACTCCATGTCGGTCGATACGTGTGTCGCCGGTGAACTCATATTGTACACTGAACAAACGGTAGTGTGTGTCGGAGCTATTGCCTACCACCATTTGCCATATTGATTGGCATTGTAAAATTATGACCATAAATCGTGGTTACACCTAGGTGTTGTTTAAGTTATGGCAATAATTATTGGCATATCACGGTAGTGTGGCCTCAGCATAAAAAATAGTATGTATGTATGTAGGTACGTATGATGCGAATAAGCATATATTTATACATACCCATGCGCGATGAGATCCACTCGCACCTCGTGGTGGATAAAATTTCTATGATGCGATTTGTCATGTATGTAGTTTCCCTTTAATTAGTGTTATTGTTTTAATTACAGCTTTTTGTTTGCAGTGGGACACTGACCTCTATTCCACATCGATGTCAGTGGGAAGTACGATAATACCGGACCTTCCTGGTTTGATACGTTTCTATTTATACATACTCGTAATTTGTAATGAGTGCTACATTTGTTATGGTTGTTGAAGTACAGGCGTTTAGGATTATTTTTGAACCTTATTTCCTTTAAGTAAAGTAGAATTTATCTTGTACCAAAATTTGTGATTTCGCTGGGACAAAGTAGGAAACTACTAGACTAGGCCTCATATAGTTATTTAAGATTGACGTGTAAAAGTGTTATCTTGTAACCTATTTGCAAAAATAAATACCTATCATTTACCATTTATCACTTGTATTTTGCCGCCAATTATTGTAAAGGGCTACATTACATAATTATCGTCATTTTGTCAATTCATTTAATCAGAAATATATAGATTTTGTAATTATTAACTTACACAAACAAAAAACTGACAAAGGGTATTAAAAATATGATTCACCTTTCCTCCCCAAAGGACGTTGTCTACGCCGTGCCTTAGACGAAAAAGTGCGCAGTTTAAGAAGAATGTTAAGCGCCGATGAAGACATTACTACGGAGCTGGACAGGGTAGTCTGTAGACTTATGAGGTTGGCTTTACACTCCAGTAGGGGGCGCCAGACGCCTCCCCCGTCCAGGTGGATGCAATGCAAACTGCTTGATCTCCTCACTCTCACGGAGAAGGCTATAGGAAGGCGTAAGAAGCAGTTTATTGAAAACTATCCAATTTTGGCTATAGGTATGTGGTTCCTTATTAATTAATAATTTATAACTTATAAAATTGTATAACTTGAACGCTACTGGATGGTGAACGGTATTCGGCAAACGAGAGCGCGTTCTGATTAGTTGGTCTAATCGAGCTGGCCAATCAGAGAGCCGTCACGTTCTCGTTTTGATTACTTTAAACGTAAAGCAAACTCATACTATGGGTACTGATTTCGTTGGATTTTTTGTAAGGGGCTTAAGGGGGGAAAACGTGTAAAAACCTTGAAAAATTAAGATTCGTAATATTGGCGAATACTTAATCTCGTAGATGTTTCTAATTTCTATGTAAACAATATGTAGCCTTCTTGGCTCTTCCGTCAAATAGGTATATAATATATTGAGTGTTTACCATGAAGGATTTGTTAACGAATTTCGATATTGTTTTTTCTGAATATAATATTTTGTTTTTTCTTAACTTTCAGAGGATGCTAAACCGCCAGATGTTGAACTAGACCAAGATACTAGAATGTAAGTTAAATTGTTTAGATCATTTACTAACATGTTTATAGTAAAAACACCCTTACCTATAACCGTTGACATATAATTTATTTTTGCTTACAGAAAAGAAATTGTTGAGAAATATCGTTACATACTACAACCAATAGGTAACGTTAATTTGAATTTAGTATGATGTACTGTTTAAATTATTTAAACTTTTAATTTTTTTTTCTTTTTATTAGAAAAAACGATCACGGACGGTACAAATGGTCAGAATTCTGACGTAGATATTATGGAAGACGAATGTCTCAGTACGACTAGTAACGAGTTCTTAAAAGGTATTTGTTTTATCAGTTTTAGTGTTTAATTGCGATGTTTTCTCTGTCAAAATAGTTGATATCAATAAAATAATCTTTCATTAGGTTATAAGAATAACAGTGTTTTGAAAAAAGTTTGTATGGAAGCATCCCCATTGTTAGTTAATTGTTTTCACAAAAGCAAAACTATTTCCAGACTATGAATATGCCAAAGATATTTCCCCAAGTTTGGTTATACCTGAGCCAGTTTTCAGTACGGAGAATTTCAAACGCGCAGATTCGCCTCATGTAGAAGAGAATCCATTAGAAAGAACTAAAGCTTGGTTAGATGATGACATTGAAGATACTTCATTCCCCGAACACGAAGTAAATTATGAAAACATAAGTTCTGGTGACACAGACCATAGTCTCACTAACACAAGACATAAACTCAAAAAAGCAAGCAAAAGACAAAAGATAAATAAAAAAGATTCCAAAGAATTTAAAGCAGATTCAAAATTGTCATCACCAAGCAAAGTTTCTTCGAAGTTTAAAATTAAACGCGACGATAAACATAAAAAGAAGAATGGCAACACAAAGAATACGAAGAAGATACCCAAAAAGAAGCCGAATTACAGCGCTTTGATCAAGAATCAGTATTCATCATCTGATTACGATAGCTATCCAGTTCAGTCGAAGAGAAAAAGTAATGAGAATCAGTCTTTTAACGTGTCTGCAACAAAACCGGCAAGTAAACAACTAAGATTACTTTCTATAGTCATGGTATTAGCAATTTAATAAGTAGTGATGATTTCAGATCCCCGAAAGTTTAATAGAACTTTGTCATCCAGAATTGAAGGCTGACAAAGGTGGGCAGCCTCGTCCAACAACGACTAATATCGCCGACATTAGCCATAACATAGTAACTACTAACAGACCTAGTTGTGACATCGCTGCCACCGAAGAAAGTTGCCTTGTTGATATTGTCATGCAAGACTTTGAGGAGACTATAGCATTGCGTAGAACTGTAGGGACTGATGCAGAAGAAAAACCTGTTGATATTAAGGATGACGTTGACAGTCTTAATAATGATTTCGATGAAACATTGTGTCTCAAACATGAAGTGAGCACGGAAAATGTGCAGTCACAAACAATTTTTCTTAACGGTAATTAGTTCTTATTTTTAGAATCTATCTTCACAAAGCCATCCCACGGAATGCTCAAATTTTAAATGTAGTGTCTTCTTACAACATCTTTCTTTTTTAGATATAAACGAACCTAGTACGTCAAAGGGTATTCGTCATAATATTAGCACTGACGTACAGTGTGGACCTGATACTTTTGCAACTTACTCAATGCTATCCGCATCTACGTCTTTGGTCAAGATACCGCCCGTATTTACCGCGGGCGTTAAAATTAATGAAGTAACAGCTGACACTAAAATGAAAGGGACAGATTTTGGTACATCTACCCAAGACACTAACACCACAACTCTTACACCAAGATTGAGGTCGGTTGGAATTAAAATAAAGGATTCTGATGTAAATTTAAATGCCAAAACTGAATCGTATAATCGAATAGAATCTTGTACCATGACCGTACAAGATTCTATTCTTCAAACGCCTGGGACGTATAGTTACTGTTCAAGACGCGGTTCGGATAGAAACAGTATAATATCATCTCCTGAGACAAGAATGTTGAAAGTCATATCGAGTAATCTGAAAACAGAGGATTCAGGATCAGAATTTTGGGAACCAAGTATCGCGAGTTCCTCAAAAACTCGTACGTTTTTTGTAAATGCGTCTTTAAATGCAAGTCAAGTTATGGTTAAATCTGCTATGAGCAAAGACGTAATAATAGAAGCGTGTTCTAGTAAAGATATGCGTCCTAGACTATGCTGTGGAGGTGTCCATGTCCACAGCTTCAAAGAGCAAGAATCGTCTGAAGATGTTGTTTATCAAGGACAGTGGCAGCGTCATAAACCTAAAGCGTGTGCACGAAAAAAGTCTCGCAATTTTATACCTTTAAGAAAAGCCAATGAATCGGCTGCAAAGAAAAATAGAGAGACTTTAAAGGCAAAAGGAGTTAGTTCCAAGGAAAAGGTAGTTAAGAAAAGACAAGAGAAGAAACAGACCGATGCAGAAACAACGAAACCCGTTCAAGTGCGACATAAAGAACCAAATAAACTAACACGAGAGGAAAATAGCCAAACAATGAAGCCTTCTGTTACTAGTACTAAGAAATTATCAAACACAGCTAAGAAGATGCCTAAGCCAGTAAAAACGTTTACCAAGGTAAATAACGTTTCCAATACTATAAGAAGAAACTACGTCATTGTTCATTAATTTTATTTTTACATTGCAGGTCGCATCTAAATTAGGAACTAGGTACTATTTCTTTTTTTATTATTTGCAATTATAAGAATTTAAACACATTATACAACATTATTATGTTTCTAGTGTAATCACAAAGAACACCAAATCTACGTTTACTGTCAAGAAACCAACTATATTGTCCAATGCAGCTGTTAAAAAAGACAATGATAAACCACAGAAATTAAAGAAAACTTACATACCCTTATACTTACGCTTACGAAGAGGTTCACTGCTATCAGACAGCGACAAAGAGAATTTAAACCAAAATATAGATTCTGCATGTGAATCCATTTCGGAAAATAAAAATAGTGTAATGGAGAAAAAAGTTCCTATTAACAAATGGATTAAAAATGACATCGAAAAAGATTTGCTTAAATTCAGCAACGAAGTACGCGAGAATGTTAGTTACTACATTTTTCGCAACGAATTAGAAAACAATGTAGAATCACCAGAAGATCTATCAAGTGGGAGTACTGTCACTCACACTGATCACAATAAAAGTACCCCTAGGCCTTTGGAAACTGTGCAACGTTCTCATAGTCCTCAATCTATGAATAGTTCCACTTGCTCGTCTCTAAATAGTGTAGCTACAGTTAGGGCAGCCACCACACGAAATAAGAATATGACCCACAGGAGACATTCGGCTTCATCTTACAAAAGTAATTTAACTACGAATAGTGATTCAGATAGTGCACCAACTATGAAGAAAATTAACAAACGGTGCAAAAGTGGCAAAAAGACTGAGAATAAAGACGTCATCAACACAGAAAGTGTTCCGGAATCAACACAAAACCTAAACAAGTCAGCTTTTAACAGTAAGCACAAAAGTGTGTATATAGCACAAATTAAAACTGAAGGGTCTCCACCGCCCAACACTGTGTCGCGACATAAGACACAAATAGCAAATAAATCAAATATAAAAATAGCTACACGGAAAGACAGCGATGAAAAACACCGTGCAAATGACCCTACAGTTTCGAAGAAAAAGTCAGTAAAATCAGATACATCATCGGTATATGAAGATTTTATTACAAATCAATCAGATTCTTTCGAGAGTTCAGATTCCGCGAATATGGTTCTGGTTTTGGAACCGCAGGTAAATTATGATAATATTATGGATATGCAAAATCATTCACCCGTTCGAAACGAACGAACTGCGGACTGTGATGTAGATCCCATCAGTCATTCAGTACCAGAATGGGTTCAAAACTCGAGTTTACACAGTCACGCAAGCAGCATTCGCGACTCTATGAGACGGATATTGGAAGATACACTAGATTTAATTATTTGGCCGGATGAACATAATGTCCATCATTTAGATTCTAAAACGGTCATTTTAAGTAGAGAACAAAATCATACTGCTCGTGAAGATAAAGATGACCCATTAGACGTTAAAGTACCCGCTGAACCCGTCGGGATCACACAATTTTTAGAGAACGATATAGAAACTGCTTTGAATAGAACCTTCGATACTGTTCGTGGCGACGAGTCTGCGACGGTCAGCTTAAACGACACAAGTTTAACAATTGCTGATTTGGACATGTTATCATTTGATTCAATCATATCAGTTTCAAAATACTCTGAGTTTTTCATGGCTGACAACGAACTTAGCCTGTCTTTAGAGTCGGAACAGGCACCGACAATATTAGCACAAAATACGACCTCTGTGCGGGATCTATTTGAACGGAAAGAACCGCACATGATTCAGGTACGAAATGGACCCTAGGAGCATAGTAGAATGACTAATTTTGCTTTGATCAAAATGACTGTGATATTTCATATTACAGAATACTCCGGGTGCACTTGCAGTGCAAGCATTTAGTGGATTCTCCCTCGACGTTGAGCCAGTAGCTGGCGATCAACCTGATCCAATCGCGCTTATCGACTCGGAAACAGGCAGTCCGGCGTTAGGAATTGCTAGACAAGCTGTAAGTGTAGTCATTAAGTTTTACAAAGTAATTTTAGGTAATTAATTATTTGTTCTTCATATTTTTTGCATTAAACAAATAAATGTTTTTTTCAGACGTCGGAAGAATTATTTATATCGGGTAGATCATCAGACAGTTACGAGTCGTGTCTTATAGATGACGATACGGTTGTTCCGAACTGGTTGTTTCAACTTCTCAGTCAGCAACAGTCTGTAAGTGTCTTATACACTTTGTATACCCTGGTACTTTTTAATCCTTCCTTTTATTGATATTGATAACGTAAATCTCAACTTCTTAATGTTATGCTGAATGGAGCGCCTAGAATATTTACGTTTTTGTTTACAGGTACTCCATTAAGCATAATGAAATATAAAACGCCTGGGCGACTCTTACATACACACTCCTATACCTGAAACAGCATAGGGCATACACTCTCCAATTGCAAGGGCTGCATACTACATTATTAAGCTTTGATTAGGTGGAAGAAGATCAGCAGCCAGTCCTTGTGGGTCCTGCGGACGCACTACCCAATGAGCCGATGTACGACGCGAATGGAAACGTCATTGAACCTGCCATGATTGGTGTCGGCGCTGGCGCTGGTGACGGACGAGGCATGCATAGTGACCACTCGCAAGATAGTTCTGGGAGAGGCACCTCACTTAGTTCCAGTGATACCTCATCAGGACCACAGAGTGAAGTCAGCGTGAGTGGAGTTTGGATTTTAAAAGTAATGCCTTGTAATGTTAATCAGGATTAGCTGAAGATTTTCAACTTTGATAATTATGATACATTAGTTAATTACTGAGACATGTTCTTTTATAACTCAAGAAAATGTTCCAATGATACCGTTTTTGTTGCCAGACGATCCTAATCGACCCAGCATTTACGACTCCGTTCGACCTCCTTCGTGATCCCCTGTCTAGTTCTGCGGTGTTGTCAACTGAGGCTCACTCATCTGATAGGACGTACAGAATAGACAGTAAGTTGTTGATGATATTTTATTAAACTGACTTGAAGGTCATTGTAATGTCGAATGTAGTCGTAGTATAAATGTATGTACAGAGCATTTTCCATATGCCAAATATGAGTTTCGTGTTACTTGGGCAGTCTTTACAATATTCAAAGCTACTATTTAATCGCTGACACGGGCGTTCTTGATGGACGTTCCGAAGGATTTGTTTGTGACAGTTATGAATAAAATAAAGAATGATTTCATAGCATTAGTAAGTATGCGTAGTTTATTGGTAGAAATATTTTCTTTTAAATTAATTACAAATATTTAATTCAGTTCTGATATAAAAATCTTCGATTATAGGTGACCTACGTGATGACAGGACGAGAATCCTAAACGGAGCGAGTGATGTTGACGCTGACGTGAGCTCCATCGATACGGATGTACCCGATCTGTCTGATAACTGATTTTTTTACTATCACACATTGTATTAAGTTGTGGCATTCTGCACAAACTAATACAAATGCCTGTACAAGTATTTATTGTATAGTGTTAGGGACTCCGCATAGTACAATTTTAGGACAACTTCTAAATTGGGAGATGCAAGTTTTGGTTTCTTTAAATAACGTTAAAATTGGCTCATTACCTATTTACGTAAACTTTTGTATCAGTTTGTACAGTTTTGCCCGACTTGTGATACAGTGTGCAAGGTATAGTTTCACAGTTTGCTAGGGGTGATTTTGAAGGTACCGGGCGAAATTTCAGATTTTCTTGGAAAATGAAGTTGTATGTCGCCGCCGCGGCGCGTTGTAGATATTGGCGTTCTAATAAATTATTTGTTATCTCGGTATTGGTTTTATTTGTTTAGTGGTAGTTATTTTAATTTTAATGATAGCTTAGAGCAAAGGAAAAAGGAATATTGAGTTTTTTATGGAGTTGTAAGAGGAACATATTTTGTCCTTATTGTAAACTGAATCTTTTCGTAGTCGTATCAAGTATCTACGCTTGCCATAGCAAGTGTTTACGTTCACCGTAGCAAGTGTCTACACCCGCCGTAGCAAGTGTCTACGTCTGCCGTAGCAAGTGTTTGTGTCCACTGAGACCTAAGTAAACTTTCCAATAAAAATTGTTAGTCTTGTCGACATAAGTTTTAAATTTTGTAAATTGACCCATTGCCGCCAAGGACACTGCAACCCTGTCCTTTAATTAGGAAAAATGTTTTTCCAGGAGGTGGCTGTGTGAATATGTGGTGATGAAAATTTCGTTATTGTTTTTGAGATATTTCGAGATAAATAATTTCAGGGAGTATTTAATATTGACTTTAGAAATGTCAGTATGACTATTACCTTCTGAATAACAAACTTTCTAAAATCAATATAATAATAACACACATTTATCGAGGAAATGTCTTTTTTGCATTTATTCATATTGTACAATCTTATAATATGATTCATTCTGCAAAATTTTACAGGCGAGCAAGAATTCATATATAAAACAGTAGCTCTTTCGTATTGTACATAACCATTTTACCAGTATAGTGAAAACATGCGTATAGTTTTTTTTTAGTTTTAGGATAATAAATTACTTAAATACTAATTTAAGTTTGGTTCTTTATTAATACAATATCAATAGGATTGCACTATCCTGTAAAGTTATTGGAACGTACCAAAAAACATTCTATGGTGCTTCTCTCGACGCCGATGAACTTTCTATGCTAAATTTACAATTATAATTATAACTTTTAATATAAAACAATTTCTTGTGAAGCGATTACACAGATACAAGGCAGGCATGACATATTGGCTCAGACTTTCTCATCTCACTTCATTAGTTCAATTTATTCGATAATTTATTAGGTAACGAGCACACGAGCTTACACCGTAGTACTATTTTAATGAAGTTGTCAGCTCAACGTTGGGTCGCAAATGAAGGGCTCGTCTGCAACGTCTCTCATGAAGGAAGTGAGCTAAGAGAGTGTTTACATTAGTTACAATTTATTTATTAACAATTTTATTATACGTCGTTTATTAACTGCTGCTGTTTGTGTTCGTAATTTTATTTATTCGTATCTATTAGGTATATTATCAAACTAATTTATTATTTTGAACGTAAACCGCTTGTCATGTTATTCAATACTAGTGTCTTGAACACGGAACTTTAGAACGCATTAGAACAATTGAAATGCGACTTATTTGTAGTAGTTTAGTAGTATTACATCAAATATTTTCATTATTATTTTAAGGCAGTGAAACACCCAACTTAAATTGAAGGACAGTTGGGGACGAGATTACCTAGCTAAGATTAACTAAGTAACATATCACTAGACATTTTCACAGGCGACCTCTACACAATGGTCGCTTTATATTTTACAATATTTACACATCTTAAACACGTATGTTAGTGAAACATTGTCGTATCAATACGAGGGAGTCACAAACATTAAAGCAGGACGCGGTCGGTACTCTATATACCACTCAGTCATCGAAAGTCCATCGGCTTATTGTAGATATCATCCTAACACCCCGATTACAAATGACAAAACGAAAATACCCATACGTCTATACAATAACAATATAAATATTTCTCATGAGTCAATCTTGTCAAATAATAAATCTACATAGAAGAAATCTAACACTCTGAAATAAAGGGCAACAATTTTTATAATCTGTGAGACACGCATCCCTTCGCGAACACTTTTTAAAAAACAATTTTTATTTATTTCATTTATTACGACTAGATTAGCATTTGTAATTATAACATTAATAATATCAATTGTTCAAAACGATAGATTCACATATATATGTGGAGTTTAAACGGAATTATTGATACAGGCGTATTTATTAACAAAGTATAGGTACTATAATAATGGACATACTGCACAAAAATGACACGAGTCGCGTTCCAGCGTAGACACTTTGTACTAGTTAACTATAACAGAGGTAAAATATAAAAGCTATCTTATAAACCGTTCCTGCCCTTCGCAACAAACAACAATGATCAAAATATTGAGGGAGTAATATCCGATTCGACTAAAGGTACCGACGAGCCGCGTGTTTGGAAACTCTTTTGTTCCATCTCTTTTAAAACAACGCTCATCCGAACCTTTCCAGTGTTGGCATCAAACGTCTATATAGAAAACTGAAAACTATCTCGATATTCAGTGCTCGTACTATCACTAACAAAACGGTAAATATTAGAAACATCATTGTTCAACGTTTTTTTAAACTTCATTTATCGGCTTAACACTTTGACGATGACACACTTAATCCTTCTAAAGTCGACTATCCTTAATATTTATTGGTTTCTGCCAAACACGCGTCGTCCCTTAGAGAAATGAACAACACCCTATGCAATCACACAGTTCTAATAATATTCTCATTTTTTCATCATGTTATCACAGAAAATCATGTATTTACAATTTTGTCGTACTAAAGTAACCTACATCATGCTTTGCAACAAATGTATTTGATGGTGTTGAACGATTCCTTCTCCGCCGCGACTACTGCACCCGACATCACTGACGTATAGTCATTCAAAGTGAAGTTTATATATTAGTGAACCGTTTATAATACTTACAGAATTACATAACTAACATTTTGTTAATGCACTTCGTTTGAGTATTTGCACGATTTGATGTGGAGTACATTAGTCGCAGCAAAGATGACAGCTAACAAGTGACTAGTATGACAATGTGGCATGAAGTAGTGTATCGTGTATCAAGTGGGATCAGGACGAATATCGGATTTATTATAATACGGTACAATCATCGGCAGAATTGGTTTTAACCGCTTTTGCATAGGTGTTGATCCAAATGAAGGTGATCTTAACAAGTTTATCGTTTTATGACTAAAATTAACAGTTTTTATTTATATTTTTAATACTAAAGTTGTCAACCAATTCTGATGTAGAGTGTACAGAAGATATTTCGGTTTTGTGCCTGGTGACAATTTCTAGTTTTGTATTTGCATGGAATAATCTGCCATCGACAATAGATTCCTAAACGTGTAAATGAAGGTGTCACACAATGTTTTAATCTATAAGTTACGAAGCTATTATTTAAACTGTCGACTGTTGAAACTTACAAACACATAGTTACCTACGTAACTCATGCTTATGTATTTTTTTAAATTGCTATCGTTAGGCATAATCAATATGTCGATGACTGCATTATTACTAAGTGGGAGTATCTTGTTATTCCTTAGTATAATAATAATTATAGTCAACAAAACTTTGGCTCGTCTTTAATTTACATCCTAAATGTTACTTTGAGGTATATTTTAGAGTTAACTCACAAAGCACTAAGATACTCCCACTCGGCACAAAACTGGGCCTCGCAATACATTACACGGCGCGAGTGGCCAGGCGACAAAACCTTTAAACAATACTCAGTACACGATTTAACAATTTGGGTAATCATTTAATGCAGAAATATATTTTCAAAGTTTACACACAATTCATCTTTATTTAGTTTAATCGTATTTAAATTTAAATAACGTAGGTATAAAGCACTTGGGGGAAGGACAGCAAATTCAATAAAAAATGTTTAATTATTATTTAGTATATATTAACTAAGTAAAAATTATTCGCTATGTAAATATTTTATACAATACTAGTATTAATTTGTCTGACGATGAATCGCTAGTGTTCTCCCAACGTGTAAGTTGAATACGAAACGGCGTCGGGCGGGGTCGGGCCGGGGCCCGCGCCCTCTCACCACGCGATATAACGTAGACTTTACGTAGTGCAAATTTAATATAGAAAGTTTACTTTTACAATACAGACTAGTAATTTCATTTTATGTAAAAATCCTAGCGCAAACGAGTCGTCCGGCACCGTCTCATACCTCGATCGCCCTAACCGTAATACAAATCAAGGAGTAAAATTTTAGCGAATTAAAAATTAAATTTTCCAAAACTTCGTAAATACTAGAATTCGGAGGCGGGCCGCGGCGGGCCGGGAGCGACGTCCGAACCGCTGAGCAACGGGAGTCGTCTATGTACACACGGTCGCCGAGTATAAAACGAGATCGTTCGGGGCGCTCGCGGGCGCGTCAGAAGGAGTGCGGCGCGGCGGGCGCGGGCGCGCGCCGCTAGCACCAGTCGTCCTCGTCCGAGTCGGAGTGGCGCGCGCGCGGCTTGTACCCGTTGGGCAGGCGCGGCGCGGGCGCGGGCGAGGGCAGCGCGCGCGCGCCGCCGCCCCGGCCCAGCGCCAGCGCCGCCTCGTAGCTCAGCGGCGCCTCGTACGCGCGCCCGGAGCCCCACTCCGCGTCGTAGCCCCGGCCGCGTCTGCACACGCCACGTCATTAAGCCATCCTCACACAGCACTTGTTTCGATGCTATATTGCATGCGGGGACGCCACAGTACAGTAAAAACAAAACAACTACAATACGCCGAAAAAAGATATATTAAGCGGAAGCTCTATAATTACCCAGTTATCTTCTACTTGAAATTTACCTGCACTTTAGCACAAATTGAAAAAGATCTCGTCACAAAATATGCACGGATATCCATTCGTACTTAGCAGCAGAACAATCTCTGCTACAGGTCAAGCTCAAGATAGAATTAGCTGATATTACTGAGTTAGGTTCTTTAACTGTCTAGCGTAGCACAACTTACTAATATATTACTGTAATCTTTGCAAAACAACAGAAACAAGTCTTGTTATATTGGCATGCTTTGAAACACTGCCAGTAGTATCTCACAAGTAACAACTATCAGTTCTTTATGATAATTATCAAAATATTTCAAACTAACTTATTTTGCCAATTCAGGTTTATTTAAGTTAGTAAAGAGATACTGTTTCAGAGTACGTACCTTTCTCTAGATCTATAATCTCGGTGTATCAGTCTTTCAACTTCTCGGCCGTACTCGTACTCATCGTGTTGAGGCTCTAACGGTTCTCTGACTGTGTGCCTTAGCGATAACTGGAACAAAAATTGAAATTATGTCACACACGTATAGCTCAATTTTGGAGAAATTAGTGTTAATTTTTATTTCTGCTCAATATTTTTTGACAACACGTATCGTTTAGCGTTTTCCGCGATACATATCCCGCTCTATCGTTCTCGTCGTCCTCAGTGTGTTAGTAGTGATGGGAAACGCAAAATACTTACGTGCGAGGGGCTGTGGCTGATTCTGGTGAAGGGTGGCTGCTGCTTGACCTGTAGCGTGGACGGCTTGGTGGGCGTGGGAGGGAGCTGCCGGCCGCGGCCGCGCCGCGCGCCCTCGCGCTCCCACGACCGGTCGCGCCACTCCCGCCACTCGCGGTCCCGCTCCCGATCCCGTTCACCTATCGGGGCCCAAACTGCTCTCTGAATCATTTGATGTTCTGTGCTCGAGTCAACAACGAGTTCGAGCTATGCGGTAATGATAAATATGATATAATAATTCATAAATAACAGGACGTTAGAATCAAATCAAGGAAAATAACAGGGGTAGAATCAAAGTATACCTATTTAGATGAATAATAAACAGATGTGCAAACAATTTTCTTGTGGATGTCCACCATGCTTTCCGTCTACACTCGCGCCGCTTTCATACATCTACAGACGTGCAAAGCCGGATCGCATCAACATCAATTTCAATTAACTAATAATTTAGACACATTGCTATTCCAGCAAAGGGTCTTATGGGTCTAGAAATTTTAACAGATAGTGTGCCAATTGGTATTTTGTTTCAGACCCTTTGCTTTACAATCAATGACACTCAATATAAATAGTAACGCCCCACTGAAAATTTTGAAAACAGCTGATTAGGTTCATGTTGTTCATGCCTTTTCATTTTTGCATCACGGGTAGAGGATGTATGTCCCTAGTTGGTTGATGTAATAAAGGTGAAGGTTTGTGATGTACTGTTGACAATATTTGCGAGTCTCAGCCTAGTCATAGTTAACAAGTTACCGTGACGTGCCTGTTCTTACACCTAAGTACGGAATGTTGTACTCGCAAAGCAAATATCGTGATGATAGTCAGTGTGGTATGTGAGGTCCGTTGTGTGTGGCGAGTGGATCTCACCGTAGGTGTGGTGTGGCGGGCTGGGCGACCGCGAGGGCTGGCTCAGGCTGGTCGTGGGGTGCGGCGCCCTCCACTCCTTCCCTGCTGTCAGGAATACCTTCATGTACCTTCCACCACGGTTTACCCTAAGCCCGTCGGACTACCGACCTTATTTCCTTGCTCACAAAGGTGACTCTAAAAGTTTTGGGTGTCTGTCATACGTGGTACAAAATGTAAGGATTTGATGGACACGGATTTGGATCGATAGGGATAGGTTTCTTGGTTGATTAGCTGTGTGTCCAAAGTTGTCACTACAATTGTTGGAGAGCCGAGAGCACAATACTTATATAATATACAATAGGTATAAATTGTTCATTACAATAATATGAGGTATTCTTTGATGTATCTATTAGTAGCAGGCTACTGCAGAGAATACAAAAATAAATACAAAATCTTTTAAGCTTTTGCATGCTGCATGATTTATGTGATATCATTGAAGTGCATGCGTTCAGGCACCTCTGTCGCGAGGTGCCCATGATTAAAGCAATTGTATTATGTGCAAATAGGAGCAGATATGTTTTGGTTGGGCACCAGTATTTTAGCATGCAGCAGGCAAATTAATTTCATTAGTTATAATATAATACAGGGCAGTTTATATAAACTTTACATTATATAATGCTTCATTTAGTGTACGTTGCGGCTCAATCTATTGCCAATCTGGAATGACTTACATCTAAGAAATATGAGCGGCCTGGTGAATAAAATATTAATGATACCGCTAACACTTGGGTCACGAGCATAATATAGGAGCAGTCGTCAATAGCTAACGCTACAAATATAATTTTACAAGACTAGCCTTGTGAGAATGTTTTATTATAGCTAGATTTTACAATCTAAGTATCTAGGTTGATGAACTTATCGATTTGCAGCGTAACTGCTTCGCTCGCTGACGTCTTATAACTACAACTACTAAAGTATGATTATCTACAACTACAGTTAAGCTAGACTTCCCATCTTCTCACAAAACTTTCAGAGTACCTTCATGAGAAGAAAAATGTTTGCAAAACTGTTTCAGTTGGTTAATTGAAGCTAAATAAAACATATTTTTATGTAAACGGTAAATGTTTTAGAATGAATAAATAATACTACAGGAATAACATAAGAATAAATAAATTATTAGCATGTAGCTCGTTTGTAAGGCTTATTTTATAAGTAGGTATGATAGATATTGTTGAAACGACGATGTCTTATCAAAATTGCAATAGCATTAAGCCATTTACTTGGCGGTCGACAAATCTGTTGATAGACTATTGAAGAAACAAATAGACGGTATGATCTAAAATGAGTATCTAGTACTAATATGTCTAGTTGGAACACGTTAGGGGTTATCACCAGATTTGCCTTGTTACATGTTTACATATCTGTTGTTTGTACGGGTATTTGATGATGTTAGTTGTTGCTTGTCTAGCGAGGTAACGAAACGATCACTTACCGTGCGGGTGGTAGTAGTGGGGCGCTCTATGCGTTCGCCCGTGTCTTTGATGTTCGTGCTTTACTATCTCGACGACGTTGCTGACGGTGTCGGAGAATCCAATATCGTGATGATAACCTCCGTAGTGGCCTCGTCTTCTTGGACTTGGTGTCCGTCTGTAGAATAAATCCAATTAAATTAACGAAATATTAAATGGCAACATTCATTTACCATGCATGTTACCAATCATGCAACACCGAGAAGATCGGGGAGAGAAATTGGTTAGTCCTGAAGAAAGTACATTCGGTTAGTAGAAGATGTGTATCATGGCACATACCATTGTTCACTACGATAACTTTGAGATCAATGGATTCTTCTTCGATGACACTATAAACATAAAAAGGAAATAACAAACTGAACAATAAAATAAACGAAACGTAATGTTTTGTTCTAGTGAAACATTTACCTTAAACTCGATGATCTTCCGTGGTGGCCGTTCTGGTACGTGTGAGGTGCTTGTAACCGCCCCTCGTCCAATGACTCCATTGAGGCGTGGTGCGATCCTTGCAGCTCCAATACCTACAATATTCCATGTATTAGGGCCGAACAAGCAAGGAAGATGTCAAGCGTTTATTTGCAAGCTAGTTAAGACTCATTAGACTTACTGTCCCATATTTACAAAATTTCTGAATTGTTATAAAAAACAAAAATACCAAATCATGCACACGAAAGTGCTAAACCTTGCATTCCATGCAACAGTCCGTGCTTGTGCAATATTACACTATACGTTACTTACCCAGTTTGTAAAACATATCTATGTTATAAAATCTACAAACATGCTAAGTTCAGTACACATGCAAAAGGTATTCCGGTAAAGAAACGACATGTCCTGGTGTCATGTATTATGACTGTTATGTAAGTATGTTCATGTATATGTGATTGTGCTATGTCTAAGAAAAGTTTCAAATAGTCATCCCTAATGACAGAAGAGTCGTTTAAAAACCATTCCCTATAAACATCGAAGAAATAGAAAAAGAAAGACAAAAAGTACTACAAGATTGACATAGAAAAAACAATCATCTATTACTGGAATTGTTTACCTAAACATCAACAACCATCTGTAAACTTTCAAATTGTACGATTAATACTTCGAGTCACATAAATTGATTAACTATGAGCCTAAGGCCCTAAGTTACTCTGTACGACAATAATGCCTAGAAAACGGTTAATATTAAGTCTAACAACAAACATTATAATCCTATGATATCAATGTTAGTGAACACCCAAAACAAAGCTTTGAACATAAAATTACAACATCGACTATCTATGACATAAGAAAATGCATCGATGTATTGTTTTACTAAAGGGGGACACCCGTTTAGCGGATACACATATAACATCACATTTTCGACCAACATCACGTATGGGGTATAAGATTGTCCAATTGTCACTTTACTCATTTAAAAATTTTTGTAAAAAAATTTTGTTCGTGATAATGATATTGGTGGGGACATCGATTGCACTAGACAATGGCTATCATGGTTCTGGCTGATCAGGTTTACAACAGTAATGATCGAGTCAACATAATCACCGTGTCACTTAAGGTAGTCACCTTTTTATTGTTCCTGAAACAAAAGAGAACCGCAATGAAATATACATGGTGTCATAATAGGTCAAAAATGATTTTACTAGTTTCTTGTAACGGATATATTAAATTTGTTTTGAATTATTTGAGTTAATTTTGCAATCCCCTTTTTTCCTTTTTTTTTATAAAAACCATACTAGTATTGTCTCCTGTATCGTGGGTGTGTTTATAAATTTACAAGTTCGTATTTACATCACGACCCGAAACAACAATTTGTGGATAACCTAAAGAGTTGCTACGTGCGGGAATCGAACCCACTATACGTTGCGTGGCAGCAGGTTGTCAAATTATTGCTAGATTACAAAAAAGGAGATATAATACTGTTAGCCTTTTCAATCGCGATCGTGTAGGCATATTGGTACTAATAACATAAATGGATAACACGTGCAATATGAAAATCTCTGCGTTGCAATAAAATATTTTCTGATATTTTCACAATCCATGGGAAAATGACATTATATAGAAGAGCTTTATTTTATTGTTGTTAATAACTACTTGTTTATGGTAGTGAAAATAATAAGTGAAGACTACTCACTTGAGCGACTTTCTGTTGCCGCGTCTGGCGAGGTTGGCTAGCAGATGCGGGTCTTCCGGATGTCCATCAGCGTTGACGGGCCCTTCATGGCTGAGCGAGCCGGCCCGCGAGCCAGGGCCCAGCCCCGCCGCCACGTCCATCAAGCAGTTAAACAGTGACGCCTTCTACACACGCACCCCACATCACGCATCCCCCCCACACACGCACACTTGCGCATGCTCATGTCACACAGCGTCCAAGCGCAATAGGACTCAATAGTCACTAACGGCTAAAGCCTACATGAGTTTGCGCAAACATCCCATACATCATGTCCATGCTGGAGTTCTCTTTAAATAGTGTAATGTGTGTATCGTTTGTGTTAGAGATCCAACGGATGGACAATGGACATACAACCGAATTGAGTATATATATTGTAGTGTATGTGAGGAATTCAGCTACAGGTATCTGAGAAAACAGCTATCACACGTTAGTTGTATAATGTTAGAGTAAATTTTGTTCAGTCCATGTCGGTAAAACCGTGAAAGAGCTGAAATTACAAAGCATCTTGTACCGAAACGAGTGCTATATCATTATAAAAACCATGTGCGCAAAATTTGAAGCCAGAGGCGGAGGTTGCGAGTTCACGTTTGCATTTTACATCTCAGAAATATATACGGTAGTCAAGTGACAAAATTTTTATATTTATAATCTCCAGCATGCGCAGACTTGAGAGTAAATAATGAACGTTATTTTTATAAACTCTTATGCTATGGTATAAAAATCATAGGAGGCAAATAAGAGCGGTAGGTAGCAAGAAAGCGTAATATTTTAACATTTCTTCATCACCAGGCTTCTAAAATGGTAAATATCGATTGAGCCAAAATGTAATCAAAAATAAACTTTACGATAACAAAAGCGACAGAATTAAATAAATATCGGTTGAAAAGTTCGAAACGCATTTTATCATGCAGGCTACCTAAAACTTGTTTAAAATAAATGGATCACAATAATCTAAAATGCAAAGTGAAGAGACTGAATAGTTTATGTAGGAGGTAGCAAGAGGCAAAGGGGACGATATGACACACATTGGTAAGACAAACAAATCTACAAACAGTAGGATTTCTATCTACGCGACACGGTATCAAACATTGTAACACACACATTCTTGTTACTACTACATTATTTTGCAACTATAGGACAGGTATTCATGTCGTGGTTTACAAAGCCCTGACGGACACTTGATCGACAAACGTGCCACACCTGCACAAGTTTGCCTAACTAATGTGTTATCAAGTGCGTCACTAGTACTAAATCTAATGTCTTTAATCAATTCAATCGCTAAACTACAGTTTTTATTTCTTGGATTTATATTTCGACCATTCATTTAGTCTATATAGGCCATCGTGTATTATTTAATGTATGTTTTAAAAATAAATTTATTTAAACACAATGCGAGAAGAAATTTATGATAAAGAAAAATATCTAGAATAGTGCAAGAAAAAAGTATTCAAAGTTTCGTTCCGTAAAATATTTTAATACTACCGGCTGAATGGCCGTAGGGCTATTCTCGTTGAATGCCTGAAAAGTAAACCACCAATGTAGTCGACTCGTTATGAGTCGATTTCAACTAAAGTGATTCTGTATTGTTGTACTCTTTGTTATACAGACATTTGTTCATAGGGAGCCAATCACAAGTTACGAATACTGAACACAGGAACAAGGTTATCGATAGAATTGAAAAGTTTTTAACATGGTTCTGTAAATGTACACAACAATACAACCACGGGTAGACAACACAACCAACTCTATTGAACTAACTATAATGTTTCCAAATTGTAATCTAATGTGGGGAATTATAGGGGGCCATCAACAACCACTACTTGTAAACGTGTAGTATTACCTACCCACGTAACGGTTACATTTGGCTCAAAGTGTACATATATACATACTGGCGTAAGCCACACGAATTTACTCTGGCTTCATTTGGATCTACTAAACTTACTATATTTATAATTTCATCAAATATTCCATTATTACACATAAATACAAGTGAGAAAACAAATTTACTCAGAGGTGCGAATAGATTGGCAGTTGTACTTACCGGAACGCCATTCTGCTTGAACCTTGTCGATCTCCAGCTCTCGAGGATCAGTAGTCCAGCGTATATCTTCCCAACTGTCAGTTTCCCAGCGTTGAGTACATCGTTTCGAGGCACCAGCAAGTCGAGCATCTTCTTCGCTTGTAATGGCCATATGTGGGTTATCGTTTCCCTTAATTCCTCATCGGCTTGGTCCATCTCGTCGGCTAGAATGGAATGTTCAGATATAGGTTTTGTTGTTATGGAACTTTAGTCACTAAAGATTGATATTTTTTAACATACTATCAGTATTAAGAATTGGCGATTGTTTGGTACTTACGAGATCTCATCTTGATGTTTAAATTTTCTCGTATTAAGGCAAATAGTGTTGTTGTAAAATTAACTTTCCCCTCATCGTCTAGCGGCATATTCATTCTAATAAGCTTCTTATATGCTAGTCTATTTGGACATTTGTTACCAAACCCCAGTGGTGGATCCATATTCTTCAACATATCATACATTTCTGTATAATGGATCTTACCCCTGAAACGAAATAGTATCATAGAGTATTGACTAAGTACATAGCGTTAAATTTAATGGTCACTATTAATATTCTCAATGATACTAACGTGGCGTTTGGATCGTATTCTGCCCATATTCTAACAAATTCATCAAGATGATGCGCTCCGAGGATGGACGAGTCCCTCGTTAAGTAGTCAAAGTTATCCATAATTACGGCAACGAACAAATTCAACATCTGAAAGCATATCATGTTGTGAAAGAAACCCATGTTAAAGTAAAAATAGATAACATATGTAATAGAAACCATAGTTATACTTACAAGAAACGAACAGAAGAATATAAAAGATACGAAGTAGGCGTAGGCGAGCGTACTTCCACATTCTTCGTTGGAGGCCTTTCCTGCTGCTATGTCGCACTTGGCGGGTTTGCGGCAAGCCAACATTATGTTTGGCCACGACTCACCCGTCGCGCATCTACACATACAGTGGCTCACAGAAACCGTTGTCATATTCAATAAACCGTTCAAGAAATCACAAATGCAATGAAGAGTAGTATAAAAAAGATGAGCATTTCCAGAATTAGTAGAGAGAGATAGTAGATTGATATTGTATTAATCAATTCATGATAAAAATCATTTGCAACAGACTGTTCTACACGTTTCCACAACTAAGTAACAGTGAGAATGTAAATGATGAAGTAGTTCCTTATATGAAGTGCATGCATGAGACGTGCTTGATACACAAATGGTCATACTAAAATACTCCCATATTCCTAATTCGTTACGAGAAGCGAATTCGTTACGAGTATTTATTTATCTATAAAATCGTAACATTTGTACTACACGTAGATTTTGCTCTATTGCTTTGATTTGAATTGATTGGAGCAGTCTAAATGGTGTTTTTGATATCTAGATGTCTGTATATTCCTATGTATATGTTTAAGGTATGTCCTTTGTCTGGAGTTACTTGTATTCAATGTTCCTTACCTGAACAGTAGCATGAGTGCTTGAATGAAGCTTCGAAAATTGTTGTGTCTGTTCATGTCAGAATCTGCTGTTAATTCTATATTGCCAAACACCTGTGTCCAAGCAGATACAACACAGTTGGTCAGCTTTGTATGCAAATTATAACACGTTGCCCGACTCCTATGCTTGACCCCACAAACAAACGCTACCTAATGACGTATCTATCTAGAACTAGCACTAGGGTTACGACAAACGATATCAAACAAGGGTACCAAACTATCTAGAGATACAAACAAGAAGCAATCTCAAAGTCAAGGACACCAATTAGGATATTGTCACCACTAAGGATTGTCTAAATCTACTATTTGATTATATGAATATATATATTGATGAGAGTAGTATTGCCAATGATAATGATAGTAAGTACATATGTAACACTTATAGTAGAGACAGATTTTCGGCAGTGGCCGCAAGACTCAGTAACAGCTACGTCTTTTGTACTCTCACCGAAATAGTAGCAAGAGTGCCGCCACGAAAGATTGGAAGTTGTTATGCCTGTTGATAGCATCATCTGGATCATATTGTATGTTTCCGAAAACCTGTCATTAGAAACTTATCAATACCGTTTTGTATTTAATTATGTCCAATCTTAGAATGTACTCATACTACTCATTACTGGTACGAGTCCGTCTAAGATGAATTGTCATTATTATAATCTCATTCATCTTAGGCTGGCTTATAATTTTTGAATTTTAAAACAAAAATTCTACTCCACTAAATACGGTTAAATTTCGGAATAAATAATGGATTAGGCATAAGGTTGACAATACTTGGGTTATCTAGGATTAATTTAATATTATCTATTGTTTAGTACTATGGTTATTAAATGGACTAGAATACGCTATGCTCGACTATGTTTTTCTAACAAGAGGAATACTAATTATGTATTATAATAAACTGATATTTGTACGAGCCCCTCAAAAACTATTCTATATTACCAGGGGAGGATTTACAACATTATTACAAAAGGATTAGGATTCATATTTCTACGGAGAATCCACATCCTAGCATTACGCTAGTGTTACCATGACCTAAGTATTTCTATTAGACCCTAACTCTACTAACTATTAAAAATGTACAAATTAGGAAACTTTATATGATCACAACTAGTTTCACTAGTAGTAAACAATTAATTACGTATTCAAAAATCTATAAAAACTATTCCAAATACAATGTAAAAATACCCCCAAAAGTACCTATCACACATTTTGTTAAAATTTCTTTATCATTTAAACATTTTTAAATTAAATTGTATTAGTAAAAGAATTAGTTAGGACATTGATTAGGAATCGAGAAGTGACAGGAGGAATTCCAACAGACCTGCATCCCGATGATGGCGTAGATGAAGAATAGCATCGCGATGAGAAGGCACACGTAGGGTAAGGCTTTGAAACTCTGCACGAATGTCCAGAGGAGTATCCGAATGGTATAACCCTGTCGGAGCAGCTTGATCAGTCGCGCGGCTCGGAACAGGCGGAGGAAACCGACGTTGAATGTGTTCTCCTGCGAATGACATACAATTTACATAACCTAACCAAACATCAGTACCAATATAAATAAAAAAAATATCACTCCAAAAATCATCCAATGTATTGGAACAAACGTCTCAAAACAAGCTGAAATTTCAGCCAGCATACTCCAATCTAGAATTCCAAAATGTAAAACTAACCACAACGTCCAAATAATTAAACTAGTCAATGATAATAATATAATTACTAGAATAAAATCACCAAATCAATAAAATAAATTTCGAATTAGTTAATGAACAATATGAAAATATAAATGTAATGAATAATTGTAATTTAACCAGCTACTGTTTTGTAGAGTATAGAACAAAATCCAATACGCTTTTATAAAGTAAAAAAAGATAAATATTATATGTATATATATAAAAAATCTAGCAATATTAACGATAAAATTTAAATTTTCTAAGGTTTCATGGAAATAACACACCAATTTATAATTGTTTTAGCTAAACCAAACACAATTGGTCCCTAGCGAACAACGGTACCTACGGTATAACTACAAAACTGCTATATATCCTAATATTCTAAAAATATTGTCTAGCACTACTGGTATTGGAGCGCAGTCCAATAGTATGTACACAGTCTGTCTAAACCACTGACCAATCCGTTACAAAAATCTAAGATTCCTAGCAAAATCAAATAGTTGATTGGTTACCTGCTGACAGGATATGTCAGCACAGTTTTCAGCAAGGTCGGTCTGTAATCAGGATAGATCCTTAATCTTCACTTTCATCAGAGTAAAATATACTTATAAAATTGCCAGCAGCAAAAAAGGATCGGGTAAGGCAAAAAATAAAATTAGTAGAACAAAAATGTGAGTAGAGAAGCCGAGTAAGATAAATGTAAGGAGATTAAGACAATACTTACGCCAAACTCCATAATGAGGGCGTCAATTATACTTCCAATGACCGTTATGAAATCGAATGTATTCCAAGGGTCTTTGAAAAAATTCTGGAAACAGACCGATATGTTAGCAAAGATTCTGTAAAGTCATAAAGTATTTTATATAAAAGTAAAAAAAGTAGGAAATCAGTATACAAATGTACACTTTCCATTAATAGACTGTTTCAAGATCGAAGGACTTTTCAAACAAGGAAAGGAATGAGGAAATCTCTCTTTTAATTTTTTTATCTATGCAAATACATAAAATGTTATTGATAAATCTAATAAAAGTTAATGCATTTAAAAACCTATGTCATATTAAAAAGCGTAATCTCTGAAATTCTCTATAAAATGAATTCTAAATTTAAATATATTCAAGTCAATATTGAATATTAATAGCTAGGCTAAAATATTTATAAAATAATGATAGTGTATTGTGTTAGGCGCACACGATTGTAATTGCACATTCCAATGCATTCGTTACTTCCAAATAATTACATTTGCAGCACAAACTTTAATTCATTTCATTAATCAAATACATTTTAGCATAAGTTTTCTTGCCTACAAATTGATTCTTGTTTTACATACCCATGGCTTCTTCATATTAGACAAATAATAAAGCTATCATGTTCTTATTAAATGATAAAATAAGTTATAGATTAATTAGTATAAAATTCAAAGTGTGTCAAATTCTTACCGTACACCCGAAGGCGATCAGCTTCAAAACGGTCTCGAGAAGGAAGAAGGTCGTAAAGACGAGGTTCATGAATGTTAATATGTCCATGAGTAGTGGTGGAGCCTCGTGAAACTACCACAAAATCAATACCATTTTTTTAAACCTTAACTCAAATCATTATCAAATTAATTCAACTTAAATGCAAGACCATCATTTGGACAATTCAATTATTAAAAATTTTCTTTATGTAATTATCGTAACGTCATGTAATATTAATTAATATAATACGAGTATGTTCTTGCAATTAAGTTTGTATGATTAAAAATAATTTTATCTAGCCGATATTATAATCTAATAAAACAATGTATTGTTATGTTGACATATTTCATGTAGACGTGGGTGTGTTAGTATTATTATTTGTGTTATGTTCCTTCGTTGTCGATGAGTATCATGTGTCACTGAGATGTATAGCGAGACTTGTGGCAGGGTGCTCGTGCGGCATGCTGTCCCGAATGTACAAACATGCGAACAGGTGTTATATGACAGACAACACTGATTACAGGAAAATATATCAAACAAAAGTTCATACTCACCTTTGCAACCGCAGATCTCCGCCAGATTTTAAAAGATCACAGTACTTACCTTTCACAACACTCGGCAAGTATGGATTAGTAAAATCGGGAGAAATACAACATTATAACGCGTGTATACACATACAATAGTGCTACATGCAGCAGGAGAAGAAGCCATGCTTAACAATTATTGCAAATAAATCTTTACATTCGTCGTTGTCAGAGAGAAACTAATATTGGATAATTGGGAAGGGGAAGTAATTACACGGCTGGAAATAATCCCATACAGTCATGTAAATAGATAAAACAATCACGTTAATAGCAGAAAGAGTACATTTGTACCTATACCGTATTCATTGACTTCCATCTTGTTGTATTATGTGTCGGTCGACAGTCGATACATTGTGTTTGTGTACTTACTTTGACACCATAAGCGATGATTTTCAACACCGTTTCCACAGAAAACATTCCAGTAAACCCCATATTCGAATACTTGAGGACATCCGCGTAGATGTCATTTTGATTATAGTACTGCCATTTTGTGATGAAGTGCCGGACGGTATGGATAAACCCGAGGCAATGAAAATACATAATTGTTACTTTATAATTTACCTCATCCATATCAAGTATTAGTATTTTAATGTGATGTACAACATTGAATTGTATGGAATCAATGTAAGTTGGTAGATTAGTTATGTTACGTTTCATGTAACGTACAACAGTAATACATAATATTAGAAGGAAAATATATGTATACCAAGGGGATAAGTGATAAGAGTTGGTGAGGATTATGTGCGAAGAAATTATTTAATTAGTCCAACATAAAAATAGACAGGGTCACAGACAAATTAAAAGCTGTAATCATATATATTGTTATATAAAACAAATACATATATACTAATAATATAAAACATAAATATAAACACAAAAACAAATAAACGAAATCGGGTAAAACAAAAAATAGTGTTATAAATTTTGACCACGTAATATAACTTCAATTTCTTTCAAAAATTTTGTCTCAATTAGAAAAATGATCCATTTTTTATCAATTTTCCAATAAATATACAAAGCAGCCCATAGCCACCAACAAATCACGCCTGGCAGTAGGCCATTCCACCAAGCATGCACAATATCCACATAAAGACAATTAGGAATAGGTTTTAAATAAGATCATGCAACACGAACAACATATATGGCCCATGCCACGTCCTATCTATACCCAGAGATTGTAGTGCATTCACAAGCACGAATAACCGAATAAAAATGTTTGGTGTATCTTGTGCCAAAAATGTGCTGGAAGGACAGGTATATCGTGCAGTAAACACCGATACATACATATTTAATTAATAGCAAGCGAGGATTAACGAAAGGATCACAACGAAACACGGGATCAAAATTAAAATGATAATTTGGCGGTTGGTACATTTGACGGGATAGGCTCGGTAATAATTTGAAATACGGCGCATTCCGATGCAGTGTATACTGACGCCGAATATAACAGTGATATCGTAAACACTCTGTATGTTGTGTGTACGTGTGTGTGTGTGAGTATTGAGATACCTAAACGGTAGGCAGTACTAATGTCGTGCCAATGTTGTAGTATCGTGACGTCGTCCATACTATGATTGTTTAACACTTAAAACAGACGATACACAACTAAGAAATCATATTTCTAAAGGATCTATCAGGTGCCAACAAATATTAGACGCATGTACGACAAAGGTTATGTCTTAGTTATATTTCGCCAAACTAGAGAGCTTCTCACTTACATTTATGAGCTCTCTAGATTGGTACTGTGCAGGCTTCAGTGAACTCAAGGATTGGTTGCTAATCTAGATCGTCACTTTCAGTGCCTTGTGAGACAGGCTAGGTTCTTCAGCAACTACCTTAAATAAGTGATCATTTTCTACTTTCCACATTTAGTGCTTCTTTTGTTTCGTATGTAATTTGTATGATCACTTTTAGAAAGTGTTTGTACTTATAGAATAAACATCTTTATTAATATTACGATAAGATTAATTATTACTTAATCTTAAATTAATTATTCTAGAACATTTAGAAGCGTCGGTGATACATACCTTCATCATGAGCAATAATGTGTTGAGGACGATAAGGGTCATGATTAAGTATTCGAAAGGCGTAGAGACGACTAATCTCCACACTTTGTACTTAAAACTCGCCCTTTTGCTTGGCATATACCTCTCGAGAGGCCGCGCTTCTATCGTGAAGTCTATACACGATTTCTGTGGACAAAGACAATGGAGCCATTGAAGAGGAAGAAGAATACATGGCATTCTTCTTTTGAGAATTAGTAATATGTAGAAGAATTCTCACCTGATTCTTATCTATTTCACCATCCTGCAATTCAGCTTCACCCTGCTCTTGAAATGTAATAATAATCAGAGCTACGAATATGTTAACGAAGAAGAAAGGAAACACCACGAAGTAAACTATATAAAATATGGACATTTCTATTCGAAAATTTTGTATGGGTCCCCTGTCTTCGTACGTGGCGGCCATTGAGTTTTGTAATACTCTGTAAACAAACACAATATTAGTATTAAGAAAGGTCTAATATTAATTAATGACGAAACTGACATCGGGGAATTTTTCCGTGCAATGAATTCAAACCTCAGTACAGTGAATAAAATCTATCAATGATTTAAACTTGTTAGAACGGTATTGATGCCCAGTACATTCTATCTAAACCGTATTTCTTTAAACCCATGGTATGTCTGAATGCACTTAATAACTATGTTAATAGATTTCTAACTTTATAACAATACAATAACGTTGAAAGTCAAACAAACATGACAAATTAGAGTACCTTGATGTTCTAAATTCAATGACTATAAGCCTGAATATTTTACTTGGAAGAATAAAGGTTTCTACTCACTGTGGCCACCCCTCCCCGGTCTGTACCGCGAACAGCGTAAGCATAGCCACGGCGACATTGTCGTAATGGAAGGATTGCGTCGTCCACGTCCGCTGGCTGACGCGCGGCAGTAGGCTGTTTGACTCGTACACGAAATACGACCCTCTGTTACACACGGTAAAGTTCATGTTAGAGTAACAGTAAACAAAACTGGATATAAATTTGGATAGTATCTAGTTTTATACAATTTAAAACGACCATTGTTGAAAATAAAATTGTGATATTGTCCTCCAAAATAAAGTCTTGTATCGAATAGTAATGTATCTAAGTTTGAAAGGAGAGAACAGTATTAGTGATATATCAAAAATGTTATGATGTTAGGATATTATTAAACTTAATAATCAATCAACATTAATTCGGGAAAGTATAGCACCTAGATTAATTTAAAGACACATAAAAATAACCATTATTAACAAGTAATAAAAACCAATACTCACTGGCAGTCTTCAAAAGTATTCTTACTGATATCGTTGCAGTGAAAAAATTTACCATTAAAAAGTTGAACTGCAATTACAGCGAATATGAATTGAAACAATATGTACACAATGAGAATGTTAATGACGTTTTTCAAAGAGTTCACAACACAGTCAAACACTGCTTTTAACTTTGGAACTCGTTTTATAGTTTTCAAAGGTCTGAGCACTCGTAACACTCTTAACGATTTTATTGTGGACAGGTTCTGCCCCGCGCCCTTTTTCACGCCTCTGTAACAAGAAGAAATTATTTTGATTAATATCCAATTAGATGTGAACTATACGAGCCTTTAAATTGCTTAAAACACAGTTAGTGTGATGTGAATCAGATTATTGACTGACTGATGATCTGAATTAGAATTTTCAATCAAGAGATTGGCAAGAAATCAAGTCAGCAACCTAAAATAAATTTTGAGGTAGAATAAATTATTGAATTAGAGAGCTATTACCAAACATACGGCACAAATGCCAGTACCATACTAAGGAGTCTACATTGTGCCCTAATACGATAGTTGACAATAAGTAAATCTCAAAAACTATAGTGATAGCAACTAGCAACATCATAAATGTAAATATTTTTGTGTACTTATAATATAATTATTTCTAACTGCTACAAATTGCCATTTAAAACATACCCGATCTCAAATCCGAAGCTGACAAGGGCGCATATAACGACAGCGGCATCCATGATGTTCCACAGGTCGCGCAGGTACGCGCCCGGATGGAACAGGATGCCAAGGTCCACTATCTTCAGCAACATCTCCACGGTGAACACTCCCGTGAACGCGTAGTCGAAGTAGTTCAGGATCTTGTTCCTGTTGGGGAAGAGGGTGATGTAGAAGGAGAAATTGTATTGAATGGAATGGATTTTGGTAATGATTATCGTTAATGGCACCTTACTGAGCTTGACGATGGAGGGTGTAACAATGACCTTGAGGTCTGATTAAAACTTGATACTGATATATTAACTCAAGTCAGATAAGAAGAGATGACAAATGCTTAGAAGCAAGAAACAAGGAAGTACTTTGATGGTTAGAAGTATAAAGGGTATTTATTAGTTAAGAAGGTTGGTTACAATTGTAAAGTAAACATACCTGTCACTCTCTTCCACTACGGGGTCTTCAGCCGCTAAAGCCGCAGAACTCATACATATAACTACCATGATAAAAAAATCAAAATATCTTAAATTTACAACCCAGTGTGCGCCTCGCCTAATTCTGTAATACAAAAATAATATCGAATTAGATTAATACCGTGAACTAATGTTCAATCTTGTAATTGTGTGCTTATATATATTACATATGTTTTGGTATATAATATATCAACTTACGGATTAGTAGGTGACAAAATAAACATGGACGAATATGGCAGCATTGGTTTTGGTCCATCTGGTACCTCATCTTCATCTTCTTTTTTGGCCTCTTCTTTCTTTTTATTCTGAAATATTACAACTCCATGATACTATACGTTCACTATAATACTTTCCTCTACAATGTTTCCACTACTTTCTAATTATCGTACTCTGGCTCTATTAGATTTCTCCAAAACAACCGAAGACTGCTACACTAAGTTTGTCAACGGTTTCATATAAAAAATGATTTTGTAGCTATGATGACTTATTCGGGCGAATAAGTACACATTCAGAAATAAGTTAAAGTTAATGTTATAAAAATTACATTGAGATCAAAAGAAATACCATAACACAAGCCATTACTTTATGAATGTTGTATACACCATGCGTCACAAATTAATGTCGCAAATAGAAATCAAGAATAGAATTTAGTAAATGAAAGGAAGAAATGATTCTCAAGCCAAATTCATGTATTGAAATTAATGAATACGTAAGTGTTTCTCATGAAGTTTATAGCCACCTAGTAGAAGTTAACGTAAAAATCAAATAGACGATTGACATCCATTAGCCATCTAGAGATAAAAACCATAAAGATTTTATAAAAAACACCTATCATGACATACTGCTCACATAAGCGACATCGACCCGTCTAGCGAACTTAAAATATTGTTGATATTGATGCTATGAACGAACACACACAGAAGGAGCATCATATTAGACAGCGTGCAGAGTCATGCAGTGTTAAGAGAAGCTGCAGAATGAGGTCACAGAAGAGTTAAGTGGGAACTGTGGGAATTTATAATATCAACAATATTTTAAGTCGTTGACACCAATACATTTTGAAGCTTTGCCAATGCCGAACTCGTTTTACCTTCCTATGCGTCGGCGTTGCCGGACTTATTGGAACTCCTGGTGGAGAACCGTCCACCGCGTGTAATGCACCCATCTCTTTCTCCAATTCCTAATTATCCGGAATAATGTATGAAATATGTACAAATTTTGTTCAAACCAACAGCTTAAACCAATTAGTACAACCGCTTGATATTATGTTGTAATGTTTGTGGGAGAGTGGTTGAACATGCTATGGCTTTGAAATTGTGATACTATCAACTAAACTCCAAAGCACCAGAGGATGAACACTAGAGTATAAACAAATAGAAGCTTATGACTTACTTGGAGCTGTTTCTCCTTGTCCTCCTCGACTTGTTCCTCTTCAGCCGCTGTCAATTCCTGGAAATACAGATTTGCAACATTTACACGAAAAGCGGCGTTAGATTTACAAGAGCGCGATGACGTCAACATACATCAATTTGGCAAACGTCTCGTTTGTTCACGCACATTTAACATGTTTTACGTTACTTGATCTCTTTGTAACACAATGGAAACTTAATTTCCTGGGAATCATGCAAGATCAAGTTACGTAAAAAGAAATTAATGTATGTACGCACCTGGGCATTAGCCAAGTTGTCGACAGCGATGGCAAGGAACACGTTTAGCAGCGTGTAGTTGCCAAACAAGACGAGGATGACAAAATACAGGGAGTAGATCATGCCTCTCTGGATGCCGCCCTGAGACTGGATGCCATCATACATCACTTCGTTCCAATCTTCACCTGTTAGGATCTGAAATAAAAATTAAGAAATACATTAGTTTTATTAGTAAATAGTAAATTGCACATAATTTCAGTACAATTAAAAAAAAAAAAAAAAAAAAAAAAAAAAAAAAAAAAAAAAAATATCATGTTCCTTCATAGAATATTAAGAATGAATACTGATATTTACCTGGAAGACAGTAAGCAACGCAATAGGAAAGGTGTTGAAGTTGGTCGGTGGTGTGCCATCCTCGAAGTTGAACTGCCCTCCGAACAGTTGCATGCCGAGTAGTGCGAAGATGAGAATGAACAAGAAGAGAAGGAACAGCAGCGAGATGATGGATCTCATTGAGTTGAGGAGAGATATCACCAGGTTCCGAAGTGATGACCAGTACTTGGTGACCTGGAAAATATAGAAAACATTGTGAGAATATAATTCAATAAACATATATTAAGCACTATTAGTTTCTTCAGAGTAATTCTATTGTAATCTCTTGAAACCAACAAGGGTATACCATTTATTTTTAAGAAGCACAAAAACGATTGCAGTAAAATGAAACTTTACCTTGAATATTCTCAGCAGTCTTAGAGCTCTCAAGACAGATAGACCGAAGGAGCCACCCTTGACTTCTGACCAGACGACCTCAAAGATGGAGCCGGAGATGACCACGCAGTCGAACCGGTTGAACGATGACTCGAAGTAGATCCGCGGTCCTAACGCGTACATCTTCACCCACATCTCCATCATAAACAACCCCAGGAACACAAATTCGGCATAGTCTGGAAAAAAAAGGAAATTATTATTAATTATTAGGTACTTAGGTTAATTGAGGTTTAACAAAATAATAATATAGTTTTGAAAACTTACATAAAAACGAAGTCAACCACTTGGGTTGTCTGTAATGCTCTACAGCGACGCATATCGTGTTGAAGAGCACCAAGACAATGACGAACCAGTAGAACCACTGGGTCTTTACAGTGTGCCTGATCCAGAACCGAAACCTCTTTTCGGCTCGCCAGAAGTTTGCAAACCTCCCAGCTGATCGGGCTTTACTTTTCAGAAAACCTGTTGTAAACAAACACTTATTAGGATAATGCTCGATTTCAAAGTTGCCATTGATCTTGCAATGGATATAAAACACTCTAAATTGCTCATTTCCGTATAATTTAAACTGATGCTAAATTTGACCTTCAAAATATTAGTTTACCTTATTTAATTAGTTGTTATGATTACATCGCGTGTTAATATAGTCGTGTTACCAAATGTCGGCAATTTAAAGGGTCTAATGTTTATTGCATGATCAACGGCATTTGCATTTAACTAAGGGATTCGGGTTCAACATTCAACTAATTGTTTATTAACTCTAGCGTTTACGCACGTAACGATAGCAGTCCTAGTGATACTGTTTCACAGATTTGCGACACAAATGCTCTTGTGGTTTTAAAGCTGGTTATTGATCGTTAAGTTTTATAACACCCAGTAATTGGCCGGTATGGAAACGGCATCGAAATTCAATCGGGGTCGCAATCCGAAACTTCGCTCGTATAAATCACTAACAACCCTCTTCTGAGATACCGTCATGTTATCTCCAGAAAAATATGTATGTTACGTTTTATGGTAACTTTTTGGTGAAGCTCACGACGTACAAGCTTTGGGGGGTGGGTATTGGAAGTAGCGGGTCTAGAGGTTGAAGAGTAGCAGGGGATAATACAGTAGGTTTTTTGACGCCTGTACGTTGAACACAAACATCGATTGTTGTGAAGAAATATAATTTCTCCATTTCACTAATTTTGAAGCAGACGTACAAACGTTTATAGTTTGGGTAAGACACAGGTAGGGTAACTATTCCTAAATCTACGACTAGTCTATTTGACTACTGTAGAAGATGAAAAGGAATATTCTACCAGCATCACGTTTGATCCCATACCTTGCTTTTTCTTTGGAACTGTAAACAACCAACACACAAATAGAGTACGAATACGCAATGATGATGAAAATGAAATAAAAGAGTTAGTTATCCACAAATAACATGCAACATTCATGAATTTACAATATAATTACGTGAAAGAATAGGATAATAATTTAATGATTACAAATGTGACTAATGTACCGGAAAGTTCAAAGATTCCTAACCACACTGTTGATAATAGTTACAAAGACAAAAATGTAAATAAAGATAAAGAAAATGAAGACATGCTTCTAAAAATTGGTTCCTGATTGTAAAACGAAAACGAATTTGTAGATTTAATAGAAAATCTGGTTATTTGAACTGTATTGGATATACACACAACACGACACACAGATTACAGAATGTGTAACATTCACGTTAAGATAGATGATACTGACCGTCATCACCGCAGTCTTCATCTTGTTCTTCCTCTTCTGTGTCTGTGCTTTTACTTTTACCAAGGTTTTTTAACTTCTTTTTGGCCGCTGCTCTTCTTCGTGCTGTTAGTAAAATAGATTAATTATTAACTTCTTAACTCGCAAATTGTTTTCTATTAAGATTGCCTATTTGTAATTGAACTTTTGTTCATATCGTTTTCTAATCTGCTTACCTTCTATTATGTGCATTTTTTCTTCTTCTGTTGTTCTTTCTTCTGCTAATATTACTTCCTCTGTAAGTAAACGTATATTTTAGGAATTGTTCGTTCGTCATTATTAATAAGTTTAGAAACTTCTTGACATATTAAGTGCTTCTCACTTACCTGCTTTACATATCCACTCAACGTAACCATTGAGTTCTCTCTCGAGTTGCTGCTGTCTTCTTAATTTAAGAAATTCTTGTCTATTTTCTACTTTCTCTCTTTCTTTAGCGAACTCACTGCAAACATAATTACGCGTATTGAACTACTCTAGCACTAATGAAATAATATTGATGAAGACTTGCTTAAGATGAGGAGACAAAACAAATTCTGAGAATAATCTCCAGAAATTAAAATGTTTGTATGTGAAACAATGACAATGAAGGTGAAACCAGTTTAATGAAAGGTAGCCGTATAAACAGAACTACACATTTATGTGACAAAAAGAACTAGCAATACAAATAACTTTGAAATACTCAAATGTGAGCACCACCAATAGTTTTTACTTATTCCTTAGCTACAAGTTTAGCCTCATTTATTTTCTCTAGCTTTACTTGGACACTCAAAACCGTTATTCAAAAGACCTGCTTCAGTGATCCAGTTGAGGTATGCATTGAAGTCCGCGTTGAACATTTGCCGAGCTCGTTCTTTTACGAACTGAGCCCTTCTTTCTACGCGACCTCTTTCATTAGAAAACTCTCTGGATGTTTATGATAAAACAAAGAGAACATAAGATAAAACAAAATTAAAAGTCGTTAATGATGAAATGGCAAAGTTTTTCCGACTTACCCGCTAAGAACACCGAGAACTAAGTTGAGCATAAAGAATGAGCCCAATACTATGAGAGGCACAAAGTAAATCCAGTTGAACGCACTACCTAGCGCGTCATTCGTCTGCAACAAAAGGCATCCTTTAGTCATAAAGAAAAGAAAGATACTAAGGGTCATATGATTACAGTCGTGTTGAAAAACAAACTGTACCTACGTGTAATAAAGTCCAATTCATACATTACAGAAATATTTTCATGTTAAAAGGAAAAGTACCTATATTTTAGGTACAGAAAATGTGTCACAGGCGTTTTTTTATGTCAGGAGCAAAAGAATCGCATTAACAAGGATTAGCCTTGTCTTGGAGATGATGATAAGGATAATGATATGTTTAATAATGTACCAAGTGAAGTAGCTTACCCAATAGAGGATGGCGGTCCAGCCCTCCATGGTGATGCACTGGAAGACAGTGAGCATAGCGAAGCCGATGTTGTCGAAGGACGTGATGCCCCTGTTCGGCCCCTCCCACTTCTCTAAGCACGTGCTCTTCTCGTACTCACACACGTTCGCGCCAAACGGCGCTAGACTCGCGTTGTCCGCGTTGCACGGTGTCGCACTATCGCCTTCGTTAACTATTTCACCTGTAATTATTTTAATTGGTTTAGTTGCTGTATTAGTACATTGTATTTTAGATTCAACTTCAAAACTGTAAGTATCAGCTTAGACCTGAACTGGTTGACATTGGAAATCAAAGTGAATCTTCGGAGCTACTTGAAATTCCTTCTAATCTTAATACAACGTTAGGTCATAAGCTATGCGATAGTACTTAATCACACTAATTTTTTGTTTGAATGTTGGGATGTAAGTATGGATGTTTGTCCGTTAATCACGTTGAAACCACTGAAAGGATTTGAAATTTGGGATATAGACAGGGTATGAAGTGACTTGGGTGATGGGGAAACTTTTTATACTACGGAAACGCGAGCAAAAACGCTGACAGAAGCTAGTATCGATGAATAATTCTGACTTAGTAAAAACACGATTTTACTCATTAAGTGGATAAAATCACTGATCATATCGCTAGTAGTAAAATTGTTTCACCGAGACTTAAAATGCAACATAAAGACTAGTCCTCTAATTAACTTTTATAGCCAATAATTAAAACGTGGAACTTTCCAACTTTCTACTTATTACATTTTGAAGTTTAGCCGTTAATTTAAATTTCCACATGCAATGGTGTCGCTTGTTCGAGTTTGTTACTTCATGGTAGGAAGTGTCGTACGAACTTAAACTGGGTTGCTGTAATTTACGGACAGTGAAGTTCCTATTTACACAAACGCAGGGAAGTTTACCGAGAATCGATATATAGGTAGTTTGTTATTGTTTTAGTTGCATGATTTTGTTCGTTTATTTTGTGTTCATAATGTTAGCTTTGCCAAGACTATAATTGTTAAATGTATCTCTCTATCGTTCGAGCGGTTTATATGTTTTTTTATGAGTTATTTAACCCGTCGTGGGGCGAAACATCACAATGTATTTTCTATTGTGGCTTATGTACCAGAGGCATACCGTGGCATACAAGAGGTTAATTATGCTTTTTAATGTATAAACGCTCTCTTCCTACCCAGCGATCTAGAAGACATTGGGGGAGGCCTATGTTTAACAGTGGACGTCTTGTGACTGATGTGATGATGATGAATGTATAAAAATTTAGTTTTGTGTGTTTTTGTGCTGATTCATAAGCGATAACAATCCCTGAGTGGTTAGTCCTCTGCGTACATGTTTCAGAGGGAAAAAGTTAACCATTTTGATTGATCAAATCACGAATGCACCTCCAACAACTATTACCATATAATCAATCAGGTATACTTACTAATATCTTCTAAATTATAACAAGTCTTATGCAGCGCCCCTGAGTAGAACTCGAGGCCGATGATAGCGAAGATGACTATCGCGAAAAGCACCAAGAGGCCGATCTGCAGCAACGGCGCCATCGCCTTTATAATAGACTTCAGTACCACTTGCAGACCTATACAGAAATGACATTTATGTACATTATACCGTAAGGCTCATTATAGCGTGGCTTGCCCTGTGATTTATGATCTTTTCTATGGTCGAATATTCAATAGTCAGATCATGCATGACTTTTTAATGGGAGTTAAAGTATAGTCCTTTATTTACTTGACAAGAACTGAAATAGGTTAATAAGCTTGAACTTTAATCAGAAAGGTACAAGGTACATTTTGGTTGGGACATAAATATTATTTTATTTTCGTTTTAGGGGGAGATAAGCAAATAGTTAAGCAGATTATGAAAAGTAAAAGAACATTAACAAAACAAAGTCACATAAGTATCGGTGTTCATAAATGACAGGGCAAGAAATAAAATATGTACTTAAAAAAGGAATTTTGAAAATAAAAGAGGAAAGTCGATAGTATTTTGTCAATTATTGAACGTTGACATCATAACCGTCGTACTCAGAACCATTTAATGGTTACTTAAACCAGTCCTTAGTAACTGCTTTCGGAACAAAATCGTTTCTAAGGAATAGTTTAAGTAATCACTAAAAGTCTCAGAGTACGGCAGTAAATAATATAAAATTAAAGATAATTACCAAGTAGGTGGGTTTCTCGACGTTAGTTGCTTATTTTACCGATGAATAAAAAGAAGGTTTCAAAAGATACAGACAACAAGAAATAGATTTTCTGACTAAATGCCATATATCTAGAGATGAAAATCATTAACTATTTATTGAAAAAGACATCAGAACAATGGTAACACAATATAAAATCAAAAAGTTATCGTGCACAATGATAGTAGTTACACGTTGCGTAATTTTATAAAAAACAAAATGGCGGCGGTTGTATTTCTTTTTAAAAGCGCGCGAATTTACAAAGTGGCCAGTAATATTTTTATTTTTGGTGACATAAAAACTTTTTGCCCAATTTTTCTGACCAGCCAGTGTTTTAGTGAATAAAATTATGCAACGATGTAACTAAAGGTACTACAATACGATTAACTAGTCTATGAATGTTCTAGAACTCACTAGGAACGCCCGATACTAATTTAAGGGGCCTCAGCACCCTAATGGCACGCAAGGTCCTGAAGTCGACGTCGGCTGGCGCGATCGGCAGCTGCGTGATGATACTGCCAAACACATATCACTCGATACTATAGCTTGAACTAGCAACTAGCTGAGTAATAAATTACTACTGAAGACTGTGCTTTTGTTTAAACAAAAATAAAAATTGAAAAAGTCTTAAATAAAAATAAATGATATTTGTAAATTATGTTCTTAATCATTAAATGTGTAACCAAATAGCTTCTGCCAAGACACTTTTGTAATGGACAAATTCCAGAAAAGGCCCGTGTGTCCATAGGATTGTCTTGGATATAGCTACGAAGTACACTAATGTTAGTAAACTAAAATGAAATTACTTCTGTTAGAAATCAAATAAAAACTATAAAAAAAAAACAAAGCACAGCCTTGATTTGATGTAAAAAATAACTACAATCTAAATATCGTGTATCTAATTAGTTAGATTGTTATATGCTAAATAAATCATGTTAATTATACGCATTTTAATCTAAATACACCATATTTATTCACACCTAAAACCATTTCTTTATCTAAATTCTTACGTATTAGCTTTTATATTTGATGTAAACCTACACAATACACAAAATGTATAGCAAATAGTTACTATTATGCAACACGTAGCTTTAAAACATTAAACACTCTCAATAAATCACATATTAATTAAAATTCACACATTTTCTAATCTATAATTAAGTATGTCAATAAACATGTCGAGAATACGATGCTACGTATTTTTATACTAATATAATAATAGATTAAAAATTCTATTTTCCATAACTAGATGTAGTTCTACATTCAAAAAAGTTTCAAAATTCGAAAACATCTAGCGAGTAACGTCTATAACAAATAAGGTAGAGGTATTATGTGAACTTTTCGCCAATTACTGTGAATTACTTGGTATCCGCGAGACGAGCTTGAGCGGTCGGAGCACTCTGAACGAGCGCAGCATCCGCAGGTCAACGTCCACGTTGTATTCGGCGAATATCGTCATCGACCTAGTTTTTGTTATCGAATATTCAATAATGTCAACCCTTTCTTTGTTTCTTTGACAAAACCTAGAGTCCTACGTTTACTTTCAACCAATTGTGTGGCCTAATAGTTCAGTGTAAATGTTAATTTGTATATAATTTAGATTATAATGATGGCGGTTTACTAAAAGCATCCTCGGTGCTGTGTATGAAGAATGTAGTTCACAGCAAAGGAGGAGGCTTTTACGTAATTATAGATAATACTTTTTTGAAAAGTAAGTTGTGGAAGAAATGTACCTTTTTAATTAGTTATCTTTGTATAAAAGATTCTCAATTCAAATGTTGTTTCATTTATATTACATATTTCACTATTACTTATATAGCTTTTAATAAAAAAGTAATCGTTGTTTATCAGACACCTTAATTGAAATGGTTAAATAAATACAAAATAGTGGTATTACTTGTGATATTACATAATCACATTAAGTCTATTAGATTACGGAACATTTCTTCACACAACTTCACAGTTACCTCTTATATAAACAAAAACAAAATACTTAATTATAATTATAATGAAAAAAAAAAACGAGTAAATATAAAAATATGACTCACCCAGTTACTACAACGAAAAAATCCATGATGTTCCAAACGTTCCTAAGATAAGATCCCCTGTGTAAAACAAAACCTAAAGCTAAAATTTTTAACGAGGCTTCTACACAAAATATTCCTAAAAAGTACGCCTCGGTCTTTTCCTGTAACAATGGAAACAGTGTTCAGTATTATTGTTAAAACTAATAATCCTTAATTTATAATAAATTCAAAGTCAAAATTATTTATTTCATATAGATCAGGAAGGCACTTTTGAACGTCAAAAATAAACGCGATAATGTGTTTGTGATTTAATGTTTTGTGTTTGCAAATAAAGTATAGTCTACTATTTTTCCTTTTAACCATTCGGCTCGGCTAGGTTAAATATAATTAAATGTTACGTAGATTTATAGATGCATAAGAAAAAACGTGATTCACATTAAATAAGCTAACTTATGGCATAAGTGAAAAGATTAATCTTATTTTGTGCTCACTGTGACAAATATATAACACTTATGCCTTAGGTAATCTCATAGTGAATGAAACAGTGAGTTAAAATTGATTGTACCACAAAACGGCAATAATTGCACCCCTACAAAGCAGGGTTTAATCGCTAGTATACCAATATTTACTTTGTTACACGTGTTGTTGATAATTCATAAAAAGGGATTGCCTTTGTCAGTATTTGTACAGAAATCATTACTTTTTATACACTTTCATATTATTATGTGTACTAAATGTCACTTTAACTCCTTTTAATAACGTTCAGTTTTCTTTGTATTGCAATAGAAATAAATTGTTATAGCATACACGTAAATGTATACGTACATAAGTAGCTTGTGTGTGTGTACTTAACAATGTGAAAGAATAAAAAAGTAGGCTCGGTCTTAAATGCGATGCGCAGCGAACAGAAATGCATTCTTTGTCTTTGAATTAAAGTTAAATTTAGTTTACTACGTAACATTTTTTACAACTTGATGGAAGTTCGTAAAAAATGCGTTCCATTTTTAAACAACAATCGCAAAGCAAAGACTAGATTTGTGTATACTAAAATAGACTTTAGCAGTAAAATAATAAGGTTGAACTTACCAGATTCTGTGCTAAGATGGTCTTATCGCCGTTGGGCAAATGCTCCTCCAGCGCCAGCACCACGCAGTTGGCGATGATGGTAAGCAGCACCGCGTACTCGAAGGGCGGCCACTCGATGATGAACTTTGTGTACCTGGAAATAGAATATACATTTATATAAAATGTAATTTCACAGAAAACTGTATAATGAATAAGGTTTGTTTTACCTTGTACCTAAGCCTAATTGAAACAAATACGAAATATCAAAGTTAACATGTAGTTTTTTGAAAGACAAATCTAAGCGATACTCAATGTATTTTCTTTTGTGTTTCATATAGCAGTAGTCACCAGTCAACTCATTCATTTCCCGGCCTACTCAGGCATAAGCAGGGCTTCGTATTATACTACATTTTATAAAATTGATTGCATTATCTATACAATGATCGCTTTCTAGAAACTTCATAGTCTCCTCATTTTCCTTTTTAATGAGATGTTAATAAGGAATTTTCCATAATGATGTAGACTACATCCATTAGTAGGGTTGAATATTATACCTGTACTAGTTTAGAAGTTATTTACATGTGATAGGGTTTAATAAGAATGCATGTCGCAACTGTATACCAAGTTTCTTATTTATACAGATTTTAGACGACATTTGCTTCCAATCTACCAAAAATCTAAATCTCAATAGAACAGTAATCGCTGTAATTTAGGAGACTTTTTATTTTGAGTGAGAAAAATCATTCACTGACTTTTCCTACCTAGGGTGCGGAAAGAGGGGTTGTCAGACTCTCACTGACTAAAAAATACCCTGTTCCTACTTCTGCTCGTTGACTTCCCCGGTAACCCGCTAAGTAGACCGCAGCTCAACTCAAGACACTGGGATTGCACCCAGTTATTTCAATAGTAGATACACTAAACATTCCCTATTCTTCACTACAGCTACTCGTATAACTACACAAGCGATGAAAGTCCTTCCAAAAACAGTAATGTAACCTTCATTTTACAACTTGCAAACATATTTCGCAGTAACATTTTGTAAGTGCATGTTATAAAAATCCGACAGGCGGCGTTCCTATCGTTCAATGCAAGTCGGCCAGGTGTGAAAAGTTCCATAACTTTAAAAGGTTTCTTACAACATGCTGTCCGATAGACAGGCGTGGAATGCACTTTGTATTTTAGGTACTACGTATTTCCTACAATCTGTGCTTTTTTTTTTTTTGTAGTTGTTTAAACGAAATGTATTTTAGTGGTAAATTTTTTTTTTTTTTTTTTTTTACATTTAATGGGTCGACGTTTGACCGCTATCTCACCTGATGGTAAGTGATGATGCGGCCTACGGTGGAGCACGTCTGCCCATAAGCAACCTATTCACTCGGGCCTTGAAGACACCCAGGTTATACCCATCAGGAAACACAGACTCCGGCAAGGAGTTCCACTCCCTAGCAGTTCGCACAAGGAAGCTTGAAGCGAAGCGCTTCGTGCGAGTGGGTGGGATATCTACCATGAAGCGGTGACGCCTCGCCGATTGTCTTGTGGTTCGATGATGAAAAGGACTAGGGGGAATCAAGTTGTGCAATTCCCCCGCACACTCTCCGAAATGTATCCGGTAATAAACGGAAAGGCTTGCGACCTTGCGCCTGTGTTCAAGGCTTTGAAGCCGGGCCTCCACAAGCGCATCATCGTTGATGAGCTTCTTGGCACGCCTTTCAATGTGTTCGAGCGCATCCAGCTGGTATTCAGCCGAGCCGTCCCAAAGGTGAGAACAGTACTCCATACATGACCGAACCTGCGCTTGGTACAGGCTCAGCAGTTGTTTTGGTGTGAAGTACCGTCTCACCTTCGAGAGGATACCCAACTTCCTACCAGCCAGATGCGCCTTCGACTCTATATAAGAGCCGAAGTTTAGCGTTGGCGATAGAGTTACGCCAAGAAGCTCTAGATGATCCGATATTGGAACGGATACATTTCGGAAAGTAGGAGCCAGCGGAAATTGACTCCGTTTGGCAGAGAATAGACACGCCTGGGTTTTGGTAGCGTTGAACCTGACCAAGTTGGCGTCACCCCAATCGGAGACCGCCTTCAAGGACGAGTTCAACCGTTCGACCATGGATTCTCTTAGAGACTGGATCTGTGTTCCGCTAGTCCGCGCATCGGACACATACCTTTCAACAACTGTGCTGTCATCTGCATACCCAAAGATACCGGGCTTAAGCAGGTCGTTGATGTGCAGCAAAAAGAGCGTTGCTGAAAGTACTGACCCCTGAGGGACTCCGGCGTTGATACCAAATTGGTCAGACGAGCAGCCATCTATGACTACTCGAATTGACCGATCCCTCAGGAAGTCTGCAATCCATCTGCACAGATCAGCGGGAAGTCCATATGCAGGAAGCTTGCCGATAAGGCTGTCGTGCCAAACCCTGTCAAAGGCCTTCGATATATCGAGAGAGACCGCTATTGCCTCCCCGTGCTTCTCGATGGCCTCGCTCCAAATGTGGGTGGCATACGCAAGAAGGTCCCCAGTGGATCGGTTGCGGCGAAACCCATACTGCTGATCGCTGAGGAGGTCGTTACCTTCAAGGTATGCCAGGAGCCTGTTGTTAAGTACACGTTCCATACTCTTACAGAGTATGGACGTGACCGAGATTGGTCGGTAATTGTTAGGGTCGGCACGACTACCTTTTTGGGCACAGGCTGCACGTTGGCCAGCTTCCATGCAACCGGCACTTGACCAGTCTCCAAGGAAAGTCGAAACAGGCGTGTCAGGATTGGAGACAACTCAGGCGCACAGGTTTTTAAAACCACGGCCGGGATTCCGTCGGGGCCACTGGCCTTGTTCACGTCGAGATTACGCAACGTCTTATACACCTCCTTCTGTCGGATGCGAATTTTCGACATTTTCGTCTCGCATACGTTATTTAGAGAAGGAGGTATAGCGCCACCAGTATCAAGACGTGAAGATTCCGCAAATAGAGAAGCAAACAGGTTTGCCTTCTCTACCGCGGTGTGTGCCAGCGTCCCGTTAGGCCCCAGGAGAGGTGGGAGTGAAGGGCGGCAGAAGTTCGATTCAACCGCCTTGGCCAGGGACCAGAATGCTTTACTACCCGCTGGGTAAGAAGCCAGTTTGTTCCCTATTCGGCCAATGTGGTTGAACCGGGCCATCCGTAATGCCTTTTTGCATGACTTGGCAGCCCTGTTATAGGCTCTCTTCCTCTGAAGAGTGTCGTCAGCCTTACGACGCCTGGCATCCGCCCATGCCAAGTATGCCGCATGCTTTCGCGCTTCAGCACGTCTGCAGTCGGCATCGAACCATGGACGAGTCCCACCGAAAGATGTCGCGTCCGAGAATGGAATGTAGTATTCCATGCCCTGACGCAACACCCCTGTTATGGCATCCGCACAAGCTGACGGGTCCTCAGTAGAGAAGCAGACAGGCCGCCAAGGATAGGATGCAAAAAAGGATCGCATCCCATCCCAATCTGCTGACTTGTACCGCCACATCCGCCGAGATCCTCTGGGACAAGGATCCGGTGGGGAGTACGTGGATACGGATTTCACCAGACAGTGGTCAGAGCTACCCAAGGGTGAAGATACTGACACCGAGTAGCTGTCTGGATCAGTTGTCAGCAGAAGGTCTAGGCAGTTGGCAGTGTGCGAGTCGACATCGGGCACCCTTGTGGCCTCCTGGACCAGCTGGGTCAGGCCAAGCGTTAGCGCAAGCTTACGCATTTCCCTCCCAGCATGGTCAGTGCACTGGTATGGGAACAGCCACTCCTGGTGATGGGCGTTAAAGTCCCCCAGTAACACCAACTGGGCCGAAGGGTACCTCTGCCGAGCCGCATCCGCCGTCTCCACAAGGTGCTGCGCTAATCTGGTCGTCTCCAAATCTCCGCTGTGCGACCGGTAGACACAGGCATAGAGGATTTTCTCTATGCCTGTGTCCACCAGTATCCACAAGGTTGAAAAACTGGGGTCCTCAAAGTTTCGGAGACGCCGGTAACAGACGCCGTCTTGGACGTATAGGCATACGCCTGCACGGGGAACGAAATTGTGCTCCAGAGAAAAGCCTGGGTAGTTCAGGTATGATACGTCCGACGGACATCTGATCTGGGTCTCCGAGAGAAACAAGAGCGTTGGGTTCTCGGTCTCCAGATGGTGATGGACCGCATTGAGATTTGAGTGCAAGCCTCGGATGTTGGAGAGGTGCACTTTGAGGGAGAGGAGTGCAGCCGCTGTTGAACCCTTTTCTTAGCTCTCGTTTTCATTATCGTAAATAAGTTGCTGAGAGGATGGCAGTGAAATGTTCCCCCACACAGGCGACCCCAGACGCGCACTGCAGTTAGCCACATCAATGGGAGGCCAGCCTGGAGACTGCGGGGACGCCCGAGCCCCCCCACGTAAATCCATCGGGCCCTCTCTTCCGGTCGCCAACCGGCACGATGGCGTATACGTGGGATTTTTCGCTAGATGGCGGGGCAGCCTTTCACGTGTGGCTAGCACGCTAATTGGGCCCCCAACTATCTGCGGTCGGCCAGCGGTGCACCGTGCCTCGGATCCCGCTACCCTCCGCGACTGGCCACCCGATGCAGCCACACCAGCGCGCGCCAGATCGGTCTACCCATAGTGAAACAAACATTTCGACCCATCCTCTCGTGCGGCGTCACCGAGCATCGTGGCGGAACACGGCTAGGCCGCTTGGCGACACGGTTTTGCTCGGTGGGTGGTTATAATGCCGTCGGCCGAAACCTACCACCTGAGTGTCACCTGTTTAGCACCACCCAGAGGCCACGTGTAGGGGTTCAGTTTTTTAAGGGTGCTCTCCTACGGACGAGGGTGACTCAGCCTCCAATAAATACTTTAATTGCGTTGTATGTTTTCTGTAGGGATTTATCTAGTGAATTTGATTAAAATAAACGACTAGATATATATTTAATTTTCGTTTACCGACCTACCGATGACTTGAATAAACCAAAATATATATTTTTTTAATTAGATTATCATATAATATACTGGTAAACAACCGGCACGTAGAATACTCTGACTTCGTAATCTTCATAATATGGTCTTTATCAATATTTTTTTTTATTGATTCCGCCAAGATCCGCCAGATCATTTGACGTTAAGCTATCTGCGCCACAAATGGTTAAGCAAAAAACAATTTCTTTTTACTACAAAACAGAGAAACTATTCTATAATAATAAATCTATTAAAATATTCATTCACTATTTCTTCCTTAAATTAAATATTAAAAGAAATTCTTCTTCAACTATTCAAATAAGCAAGTATATGTATATGCCTTTTCGCCCCGTCCTATATACATAATTTAAATTTCATGAATTTCGTGACGACACGGAAATATTACAAACGAGTTTCGTTTCAAAATTAAATGACTGATGTTTTTGGGGTTGCTTTCAATAGAATTTCAATTGTTTCTGTTTGATTTTCTATTTCATTTGGCTTTGTGAACTGTCGTAATGAAAAAAAAAGAAAACTACATAAGTATTAAGTACTTAGATGCTTGTAGATAATGTATGTATTGATTATTCACGATTTAATACAATACATGGTTATCTATAATAGTAAACATGCAATACAAATATATTGATTACATTGTTTTTTATTTACGTTAATTAAATATAGTACTTTATTAGTAGTATCTTCAAAGAAACTAATGGGTTTAGTATCAAAGCCTTGATAGGTTATAGATTCACCTATTTGTATTTTTGGATGTAACCGTCACCAATAACTTTCATAGTACCGTACTTATTTCTAAACCGAAACTATGTCCTACACCGCACAGATAAAAATAGGCTCACGAAGTAAAAGCGACAGTTCTTTTTCTCAACAATGCACAAGACAGTTTTCCACGCAAAACAATCTCCTTTTCTTATCAAATTGCGTACACCTAGTGTAAGAACGTACTTGTTTACAAAATGCATTAGGGAGCGAATACGGTGTGCGTTTAATATGTATAAGTGGGGGCAATACCGTCCCACCCGCAGCGCGCCATGCTAACTCCTGGCCAGATGTTGCGCAGGGTTAAGTCGCAATATGAACACGATAGTCCATGCTTTTGGGGGTTGATTTAGTTCTATCTATAGTATGCAGCTTCTGAGACATTCGTTTTGGGGTTTAATTGAATTAAATGCATTAATTTGTTATGTGATTAATGTATCAATCACATCATACGTGCAACGATGCAACGTCATGCCTTTTATGCCCAAAGGGGTAGGCAGAGATGAACATTACGGTACATAATGCCGCTATACAATGTACACCCACTTTTTACCATTTGTGTCATAATCCCTATGTAATAAATAGGGTGTGAACTTATTCGGGTAGTTCTTCAGAGACAAAATTTTCGATGTCTTTGGGAATATTTTTGAAACCAACTAACAAAACGGCATGTAATATTTTTTTTAGTATAGTTTAGCTATATCAGTTACTAGGACAAATAATATTTTTTAAATAATTGCAGTCTAGGTACAAAATATTTTTTTTTAAAGCTTGTTCTTCTGATTCATATGGTGTGTCCGTTTGCCATTTTCCGGAACAAAGTAGTCGATTTCGCATTTTCCCTTTGATACTTCAATATAAATTATAATTACATCGAAAGGAGATGAGTTGTCCTCTTCAAAAAAAAATATGCAGTCGTTATAACTATGTTAGTATGATTATAAATAAATAAATAAGAAGTGTCCGGCGTATAATACTGATTAATATGGTGTAAGCTACGAATGACCATACTTTGTCGGGTATTCATAATGAGAGTCTGGCTTCCTGTGCGGAGGGAAGCCAGGCGTGCAACGGACAAGCTAGGAGGCGGACGTGCGGCTGGTTGGCTTAGATCCAGGTGTTACTAAGGTAAATATCTGATTCATCTGTGTTTGGTTTACATGGTATCCTGATTACAATGCCTATTTTATAAAATTTACTTTACAGTTTTAAAACTTCAACCTATGTTTCGTGTGAAGCTTTTTGGTTATACATTCGTGTAGAAAAATGATAAGAATGAAGTCTGTATATACGATGAGTTATGCATGATTGTAAGCAAAATCCTGATTCATCTGTGCCTGATTCGTAAGGTCAAAACCGCATATGAATTATAAAATAATGCTCTTGTTGCGTTGTCCATTTTTTTACTAGTCTTATTTTTAAATTAACTTAGCTATAAATGTTATAGCTACAATTTAAAAACTTTTTTTGAGGAATGTAATTAATATGAGCCTGAAATTGCTAATCCGCCCTGAGTAAGCGTGATGATGAATGCTCGTGACTTCTCTGTGCGAAAGTACTCGAAAATGGTATGCTAACAATTAAAATAAATACAGAGCTCATTTACATACAATTTTCAATCGTTCAACAGATTCATCTGTAACAATTTCTGATTCATCTGGGCAGAAAATATTCAAACGTCGATATCTCGAAAACTATTTTTTTTAAACGAGTCCCTCATTCGTATATACGTTATTTGATATAACTATTTTCATATGAACACGTGTTACAGATCTTAAAATGGAATTAAATTTTGGCCATATGAATCAGTTGAAGAATCAAATTTCGAAGAACTACCCATTCCTCATGATGTTTTCTTTCTTCTTTCACAGTTTGTTAGTGGTGTCTAAATAGTCTTAGAAAGTACATGTAACATGGAAAAGTCACATCGGTACTTGCCATTGGTAAGTTTGGAACCCGCACCCTCATGCATGAGAAGCAAGCTTAGACCTTCACTACGATCATGACAATCATACATCACTTACTAAACACGCTTAATAAACAATTCATACATAAAAACATACTTGATATAGTTACTGGCAGTAAACAACAATGAAAATAAACAACTAAATTAACTGTTCATGTCACAGCGAGTTCCAATTTGTATTTATTTGCGTTCCGCATGGTGTGTTGGTTCCCCGGCTCCACGCATATCGAACGCCAAACTATGTCCCGCGGAATGACACCCAATTATCTACGCCTACCTTTTAAAAATGTTAACTTATTTTTGGCGCGCTTTTCCCTGTCACTGCGATTAAGCGTGACCTTTTTCCCTCGCTAATATTTTTTTTTTTTTATAGAATCACAGTGACATGTTATTTTTAAAGTTTGACTGATTTTTCGTTGGTTGGATTTTGTTATTGTATCTTTAACAAAACTGTGAAAATGTTTGGTTTTACTAATGTTTTTGATAGTGTTGACTATTAAAAAAGTGTTTCATGTAAAGGCAAATACTTATCATGTTTTTTTAATCATATAGATAAAATACGTTTTTATGAATATTTTTATGAACAAAGTAACTAATCCTATCTATGGTAGGATCTATGATAAGATTTAAGATTATTTTGGAGTTCCCTTAAATTGTCAATTGAAATTGCTCCTTCATATTATCAAATCACATTTTTGTTAATAACATATATTTAGATGATGACTTCTATTTTATGATAAGTCACACAATAAACAAATGAAAATGAGTTTCTTACCTCCGAATAGGATTTTCGTCGGCAAATATAAAGAGTGAGCTGGGCCCTGGAGTAGCGGGCTGGTGCGCGCCGCCCATGGTATCAGCTGGCGCCGCGCGAGCCTGCGCCCCCGCCGCCTCCTGCGCTGCCGCCAACCTGGAACATAACACCGTGAATTTAGTCAATGAGAACCTCTTTTAATGTTGTATACGCCTGGTACTTGAGCTTCCAAACAAATACGAAAACATGGTAGATTTGACAAAATATAAGTTGTGGATGATTGAAGGCAGTTGAGGTCGGTCGTAGAAAAATAGATAAGTTAAAAGTTCCAATCATGGTAGTCGGGGATCCGAAGGATACTTTTACACACTTTAGTAACTTGTAATAAGTTAAGATATATTTTACACAATGATTTTACAGCATTCTCAAAGAGGACTGGGGTATAGTAGTCAGTGTTAGAATACTTGTCTATATATAATAACAAGCAAGTCGAAGAATAATTAATCCCAGTTTTGAACGCCGTGGTGGTCACCGGAGACCGACAGTCAAAGACTTAACTTATAAAAGAAATACATACAATGCATACAAAACTGAAGTCAAACCCACTCTAGGAACATAACATAAAACACGATCATAGTGAGCACACACCGCGGCCGTAGAAGTTGTATCAAACTGAATTATTTAATCAAGAAGTTGGATGTACCAGGCCAGTATAAGCTAGTAAGTAGTATTATTAATTCGTTGTGCCGTAGCGTGATACAATATCATTAAACAGTTCTGTGCATGACTAGGAAGACTCGGGCGGTTAATGATATCATTATCAATTAAACTCCAATGTCCCGCTAAATATGAAACTGTGTTAAATTATAAATATTAAATAGTCTCCCATAGCGAATGTTTCAGACGTTACAGCGATAATTACGAATTTTTAGTTTAATGTTTCTGCGAAATATAATTACGTGGTTACAGTTCTGTTTTGTCGTTTAGATTTTTAATTAGTTTTAATAATTTTTGTGAGTCGTGACAGTTTTGGAAGTCTTCCGTGTGTTTTAGTTACAACTTTTATAAAATGGTTTTCAAAGAAAAAAAATGATTTCGATTCAAATAGTCGGATATCGCTTGATATCGTTTGAGACTATGACAATGAAACTTGTAAATTTTGTTGCTCTCATAGTGCCAAAAGCAAAATATTAAGCTTCCGTGCTATTACCGAAAAATACTAGAAGACGCTGAACCCAATATGTTGCAGTACTAATGTTACAAGTATCAATTAATTCCATTTTATATGTGATACGATATATAAAATATAAAACATATGTCCTTTGACTACACCGATAAATATAGGAAAGTACATACATAAAACATTAAAAAACCAGCGGAAACCGGAATATTTTCTTGACAATAGTAATTGTATTACGACTACAGCACAATATATTACGCGTGACGCAAAATTGAATAGACAGCGAAAATCTAGGTCACTCCGTTTGGTACAGTCTGTAGCGATAGGTAGAGGTTTTAGAATTCTGATTCGATTTTGGTACAAAATTAGGAACGAGATATCTTATGTATTTAACTATACAACTGAATAATTATGTTGCTTAAGGTTATATGACTACTTATAAAAGTACACAAGACTTGTGCATCAAATGCCTATAACCAGCACCTAGCTTCACTGACGGACCATTTTATGTATACAGAAACATTAAAAAAATCTTTTATTACTGCCTCGTTGGTCAAGTGGTCGCAAGTGCGACTGCCGAGTAAGGGGTCTTAGATTCGATTCTTGAGTTGGCAAAGCTTTGATGGGCTTCTTTCGACTTAATGTCTCAAAAGTAGCATGGTGTCTGGAATTATGCTCAGTAAATAAAGGTTAATAGGCTCACAATTCTTAATAGGTAAGATGAGTAGATGATTTGATTATGATGACTAGTGTATCATAATATATTAAAAAGAGTTGTCGTACAGTATTGCATGCATGTTTGCAACTTTGTCATGTGTTGTTAACCTTTCTTTGTCGATTGTACTTATACACAGATATATCTAGGTATGTATGTGTGTGTACACGTGACGGTTAAAGGCAAGCCGCAGTTTCAGTACATTAGATTAATTAATACGCCAGTTTTCGATTGTTATCAGGGTTGCCATCTAAACGGAAGCTCTGGGAGGTAAATAAACAACGGTGTATTGCAGACAGTTAATTAATGGCAACACTATGAGGATTAAAATAACATTTTTCATTATAAACGTTAGTAGATTTCATTTTGTGTGTTTGGTATGTTATAGTATGTTGAGTTTTAAGCTAGTGTTAGTTATAGGTACGATTTATAAAGTGTCATTTTTAAGTAGAAATGCTTCGTAGTACAATATATGAAATACATAGTTTCATTGACCTATACATACATATTAATGTTACGTGCTAGTGATAAATTAAAAAAGTAATTATATGAGTCATTTAGTTGACATCTACAGTCATTCATTTTAAAAATGACTAATAAATCAAAGACTAGTCATAGTCAAAAGGACTTTGTCATAACCGACATAATGTAAAAATACAATAATAGTTCAGATGACTCGTGCTCGGGCTCCTGCTATTTAGCTGAGCACTGCCGTTTTTGCGTCGTGTCGATTATTTATTTATTTTTTAAATTATTATTCTTATTTTGTTTGCAATATCTTGCAACGGTGCTAATAAACTGTACATGAAAATTACAGAAACAACAAAAATACTTCAATATAAAAGCCATTAGATAACAAACCAGTTGTCCCACGGATTCAATAATGCGCGCGCCTAATTCTATTAGCACAATATCTGCTGTGTCCCCATCGCATTCGTTGGAGAATGTCCCACAGCCCACATGTCCTGCTAATGTGACTGACCCTCTATCTTCAAAATATCTAGGTCAACAGGACAATAAAATAAAGAAACGAAACGGGTAATGGCCGTAGATGTAGTTATACCTACGTATAACTTCATAACGTCACGCCTTTTATTTGAGGAAGGGTTATGTTATGTGTTCAGTGTTCACACATCGAATTTAATACATAATTTTTGATAATTATGGAATGACTGAACTCAATAAAACATTGAAGACAACAAAAGTTTCCTAGGACTTGATTTTATAATAAAATCAGTTGCGGTAAGATCATGTTCGAAAAGTGTTGTAACAAATTGGTTTCTTTTTAACCAAAGCCTTTAATAATGAATCAATGTAGTGTATTATCACCACTAATAAATAATCGTTAATACAGTTTTATTGTAAAACTGTACAGTTGGCAACAGCTTTGTTAATGTTTTTACTGCACTATTTTGTATCATACGGCATACTATTTAAAGTTCAAAATATAATAACAATTTAGTTCCTGGGTTGGAACCCAAAAACGGTACTGTAGGATTTAAGTAGAAGTGATTTACTCAGAATCGTTAATTATCAACAATAACATCAACTGTCAGTTCACAGGTCATTGTTGGAGTATGAACGTCCTCTACACAAGATGGTTTGCCACAATCTCATGACAAAGGTGAGTTTGGAGACCGTAGTTTAAAGGGTCCGATGTATCAGAAAGGGTTGTTGCCAGTCTCTGTGTTTCTCTAACAAAAGTGTGACAACACCCACGGTGAGAGTAGAAGGGTTACAAAATATTCTGCTGTCACCATACAGCATTGCTATGAACTGTACTTATTAAATAAATGTGTGCAATAAACATTAACTAGACGATTTCGTTTGGAAATTTGTATGTGAGTCGGTAATTAATGGATTCCAAGTACTACCTACTACATAGTTTACTTAATGCCATGTAGTTACCGACATAAACGTTTTTAATTGGAGTAGAAATTAATGTTTGAAGCATTAGACTGGCTGGTGAAGTGACGTTTTTGAATATATTAACTTCACTGCAGCTAGTAAAGGAAAATGTTTTTAGTTTACTTTGTCTATAAATTCTGTATTTTTTGTTAGTTCAGTTTGAAGTGTAAAACATATTACTTAATTATTAAAACTTTATTTTTTAAAGGCTGTCATAAAAGTAGGTTACTGCAGTAGTGTACTTAAGAGTTGATGTTCGTATTAAATACAGCATTAGAAAATTAAGCAAATCTTAACAAAAGTTCTGTTATAATACTTTTATGACATACAAAGAAGGAAAAAATATTTTTTATGACAGTGAGAGTTTATACATATTTATAAGCAACCTCTTAAAATGCAGAAAAGCCATAACCTACTTAAAAAGAAACTTCATAACTATAATTCGAAATTCAAAACAAAACTCGGTCAGAAACACACTCATTTGTTTCTAATGTAATGCAAAGTTAACAAAAAACGTTGAAAGAACGGGCACCCGTAATTCTGAAGACAATAGAGCGAACAGGGGTCCGAGGGGAAGGGGGATGGGGAAGGTCTCCCTTCTAGGGTACAAGGGGGGGGGGGAGGTCGAGTGATCGGCCGCGACTAAGGACATCGGCGCATCTTGCCCTTCGGCCGCCTCATTAGCCAAGGCACTCGAGTTATTGTAGTCTGGATATGAGAATAGGGGGCTGTTGGTGTCAAGTTACTGGGGCGATCGTGTTAGCATAGTATAAAGTGTGTGCTTGCCTTTATGCTGGCTATCGTTGTCTGTTTTATGTGTAGGAAGCTGGTGTGCGGTGATTTTAATGAGTAATGTAAATAGACTACAACATAATTTATTATTGGGTCGAAAGTGTAGCAATCAAGTTAGTTGTCTGACAATGTAGTGATAAGAATTATTGTTACTAATTTGTCAAACATAACCTACAACTACATACATAATTTATTTAATATAAGAAAAGAGGTGCATATAATATTCTACTTGAATCTTATACAAGAAATTTGATTAAGATAGTGGCACAAACATTGATATGTATTATCGACAGTAATCATCAGATAATATAGGCAAGTAGCCTAGTTTTAATTTAAGTATTTCTCAGTCACATAAAACGTTTACAGCATTATCATAACTTTTCAGATAAACTGCAAGCAGAAATAAATATCAGTTAAGTTGACAAAAAACTTAATAAAATATTACTGTAGAATAGGCATGTGGACTGATTAAGGTCGCAGGGAGCCGCTGGATGCAGCTCGCTTTTTGTTTGCCGACCTATCGGAAAGTTATTTGGGGAGGCCTATTTAGCAGTGAATGTCTTGCGGCTGATATGTGATACGTGTCACTGGTGCGATTTCCGCAAAGAGTGATAATGGCATTTTCTGAATAAAATGACCATTTATTAGCCCAGAGTCAGGAAGTTCGATGGTGTTTCACCTCCATACCTCACAAAGCACGTGAAGCCGTTGGTCCCATGCCTGACCTCACTTCGATTGTGGTCGATCTGCTGCCCTATCGGTTTATGAGACAGATGGAACAGACAGTGAACCTGTGTTTGCGCACACACTTATACACTATAATATCTTCTGCGTAGTGTGCTAGTCTAGTTAGACAGACTGGCCACCTACGCGGGAGATATGATGATAAGGAGACGTGTGTACGTAGCACGGTTTATAAGATTCTGTAGATACTCACGACATATTGTCCACTTGTTCATTTGATAACTAATAAACACACATTAAGTCACTCTTTTTTTAAATTCGTATTTTATTATTCTAACACCAACACGCTGTTCACTGTGATAGTAAATACTGAATGCGGTGAAGTTAAATTGTTATTCACTACTGATTTTATATTTGGTATATTGGATAGAAGGTAGATATAAAAATAATGCAAAGATTATATTGTATAGTTCTTATGTGAACATAAGTTGTGAATGAAAAGTAATAGATATTATTGCAAGCAAGATTTTAGCGCAGATAAAGTAATATTGAATGCATGAAATCTCTAAACAGACGCCTTTTAATCACAAATCATTCATGCAATGTAATATTGTAGATTTATACACAGTGTTGTTTGAAATCGCCAACCCGCATTGAGCAAGCGTGGTGATAAATGATCAAACCTTCTTCATGTGCGAAGAGGCCTTTGGTCAGCAATGGCCACTTATAGGCTGATGTGATATGATTCACCAACCAAGAAAATCAAGTAAATAAACCAATATTTCTTACATACAATACACCATAGCAGACTACAGCATTGCGTATAATATGTCTTCGTAATAAAAATAGTAACAATAGTATCCTTTATATATCGAGGTCATATCCCAGATACCTATGTACATGAGATTGTGCCAAGTTATTCACGGAATTAAAGATAATACGTAGTTATGGCGTACGGCGGCCATGGTACAGCCAAGTTTTGTTTATTGGGGAATATTTAATGAATGCTTATTTGAATAAAAGTGAGGGTTTTGTAGGCTTTTTTTATAATTGTCTGTCTCATTTATTGAGCATTCGGTATCGTATCATATTCATGGCCGAGCGAGAGATTTGATTTCTAGGTTAAGAAAAGTCTTATTAATTTTATTTAAATAAAGAGAAAAATTATACAGATGTAAACAGTACCAAACAAAAATACACCTCTTCTTAGTCTTTCAAAGACAATTTCGACTAATCCTAATAATACTAAATGCGAAAGTAAGTTTGTACAACCTCCTTAAATTTTAATTACTCGACCAATGTTTTTGAAAACTTGCATTGTATTTTGTACGCTTTCCAAAGCAAAAGATAGCAAGCAGCTATAGCAGTATCCTCAGCACCATCATCTGTCAGCATTTAACACTGGGTAACAACCTCTAATGTACCCTATGTTACACAAGTACTACTTTGACTTTGCATACCAACAAATAGTCGTATACACAGAGAAGGACATATCATATCATGCAGGCGAATCCGCAAGTAACAGCTAGTAATGCTATACTTAGTTATTTAATACAGAACGAGAACGTATTTGGCCAGTTTCCATTTTATCCGATTTGGTCGTGGAGGCAACAACGGTTACATTTTGACAACTTGGTCACTTTGTGTAATTGAATAATTGATCGAGTTGCCGCATCGGGCGGTGTGGGGTTCGGTATACGGAGCTTTATTTGGACTTCGGGGATATTTGTGTATTTATTTTTAACTGTTAGTTATGTAAATTGTAAGTAAAGTGAGTTCTTGTATATATGGTATTGTTTGTGGTTGATGTTCGTTTATTTTGGTGTATGATAGGTATTTGCGTACGGCAGTCTTGTTTTAGAGTGCACTTCTGACTTCTTAATATCTTTTTTCTTATCGAATCTTATAAAAGTATTTAGATCAGTATCCTTAGACAAATTGCATTTGAGCGCCATGCCGATAGGTGAAGGAAAAATACCTATGTATGTGATTGTCACTGAAATATGTATGTGTAAATATGTACCTACGTCAAAATCTATGTCAAGCCAATAAAATAATTTTATTCTTTTCACTTTTTCGGCTACATTTTATAAACAATTTGTCTAGGGGATCTGATAATATCAAGTAAGCGACATATTACAGTACCTACTTTCAGCACTAATAGCATAACACTTAATAACATATTATCACAACTTCAAAATCTAAAAAGATCTCAAAAATATTCATATAGTACTTCGGCCGCCATACTTGTTTAGATGCGGTACATTCACCCGTACAATTGACATTCAGAAAAGCCCTTGGCTCTGCCCTTCAGATTCAAAAATATAACAGACAACACCTAAATTAAAAGGCTATATATAAAATAAGTTTTTATTTGAACTAGTTGTTCAAACTTAGCTAATAATAAAAATATTATGTGGTAGGCGGTTTGTTATGCATTCATGTTTAGATCATCAGAATCGATTTTCAGTAGAAATTGTTACCAATTTTAATCCAAATCTCTCTCATTTCTAGATCGATAAGTTTTGCCAGAAATTTTCTTATTACACATGCCAAAAAGTGACCTAAATCTAAAAATTTTGATTTGAGATCGGTTATCAATGTCGCCTTTTAAAGGTTTGGGACAATGAAAACCATGAAGTAAATGCATAGAGGAGATGTTATAACTGGATTTCCTTTTAACATAATGCGTGACATTATACGGGGTTTGCGAGGCGTTACAAAACACCCTTTTTCGTCTAGCGGTCCCATATTACAAACAATTGTCCATATTTTAATGACTAATTTTAATGTCTTTTGACTTTGATTTGATTTTTTGTGTCACAGTGCACAATCACATTATGGAAATTCCTTTTTGTTCTTGCTGCATGGCGATAGCTAAGGTTAAACTATGGTGACGCAAGCAACAACATACACAAGTACTAGTTAAGAAAATAAAAATAGAAACGTATTACAAATAAATAACATAATTTGGAAAATCACATTGATACATATCAAGTACATTCTGCCTACCCTTTCACACTATGACAAGCGTAATGATATGTTAAGTTTAACAAAACAGACAAAGAGATGAGCTTGAAGGCTTTAGAATAAAAACGCAAGCCACTTTCAATCGTATTGCGCAGAACAATAAGTACAAAATCCTGTTTCACTCAAATATCGCACATAATAAGGGCTGTAGATACAGAAGTAATCAATCTTATAAGGAAATTTCACTGCGAGGTCAATGAACTGAGCTAAGCTGATGAACTTTGGACTAAACAATTTAATTCGGTGAAAGATCTGTTGATACATTAGTATATTACCATTTGTTAGATATATTTTGTCTTTGCATAAATTAAGTGTAATAATGGTATCTTTTTAAACTCAAATTACGTTATAGTACACACAATGTTTCTTAGTAAAAACTTATTAAAACAAAGATACATTAAGTATTCATTTGATATAAACTTACTAGCAGTTATAAATCACTCGTGTCTAAGTCCGAAAATGTATGCACCATTCATGTCTCAAAGAAGTATCATTAGAACAATATTTCACGCACCATCAACCCACAGACGACGCAACAAACTTGACAATGATGAAAAAAACAAACAAAAACGTCCTTAACATTAGAAAAATGACCTATCACGAGCGACACTGACAAATTATAATATTTTGTACACCATAGGGTTTTCCCGACCCCATTAACATAACGGAGGGGTGACCTCGAGGCCTATATCTGAAGCAAAAAACCTGGGAGTCTTCCAAGGCGCCGGTTTATCTGGTTTTTGGAGACGAGACGGCGCCGGCACGACTGCCCGCCGTACGGGCGCCGCTCCGTACCGAACTGGGGCACCTCCCACAAAATCTCTGAACCCTATTTCATTTTGGCTGCAAGAGATAGCTTGAACCCGTTTGTAGTTTCAACTGAACTTTGTAAATCGTTGTGAACTGGATTCAGTTGTTAAAGTTGAGGGGTTGAATCTGAAGATGTAGTTTTGCATTGCAGATGTGTTGATGAAGATTTGTGTGTGTAATACTGGCTATATTAACTCAAACTTCTGTATTCTGTGTTAATAAAGTATTTTTATAAGTAAACATAAGCGGTGATATAATGTAATTACGTTTTTCATTGATTACGCTTAACCATACAGATTATCTTAGTCCTAATATTTTCGCGGATGTATGTTACTTCAACAACTAAATATTTGTCTCTTTTGTTATTTTAAACCTTACTAATATTTCTTATAAGTGTATGTTTGTTTTCTCGTCCTTCTTTTACGTTGCAACGGAGCATATTATTATGGTACTAATAAAATAAATGGTAATTTATATGCCTGGAGACAGTCAGGAGTTTAAGCGATCCCGCTAGTACCATAATACTTTAGACAGTATTATATAATAAGTATATTCCAAAGAGGCAAATTAAATTAATTAGCGCAGAGTAAATAGCAAAATACAATGTAAATATTGCTAATTGATAGATTGAATTATTTATCATGCAATGTAATAGCCAGAATATTATAAATTAGTCATTTTAATTGATTGATATGAATCACTACTGATATTAATTATGTGTCCAGCAGTAGGTAACATTAATTACATTATTTGTGTATCAATTAATTATTGTTAATCCAGCATTGTTGTGACACTGATAATTGACCTGTTTTCATTTTAATACATTGAAATGTAACTGTTAAGGATTCGGTTTAAACAAGAGTAAAATAATTTGCTGTGAAAATCCCTAATTAGTAAATTATACTTTACTTTCATTTATTTCGGTACTTATTTACTACAGTTTCTATGATACATTAAACAAAATTGTAACCAAAAATTGTATTGTCAAACTGATTGAAAAAGAGTAACCTACAGAGTTTTTTGCTCGTTCTTCTCCATAGGAATCTACACTTTGGAATGAGTAAATAGCTTTACTAGAGGACTGACCGACAGACAGACTACTTTTTTAATAGGCATTATAATATTTGCATTGACATTCAGAGGTGCCTTCCCGGTCTATGTGAAATAAAGAATTTTGACTTTGACTTTGACTTTGATTGTCAGTTCTTGGAAACGTAAATAATTTCTTTGTTGTGATTAAAAGATAATCACATGCCAAATGAATGGTAAAGTTAGGTTAGTATTAAGATCAATGGATCGGGTAAAGATAGAAAGTATGACACAAACGTATAACATGAAACTTAGGGCTTAGTACGAGTTTGTTTGAATGCGTTCAGCGCTCTTATTGGCCGGCTCGAATGAACCAACTAATCAGACCACCGGACGCGCTTACGTTTCAATTTCGTTAAACCTAAAGCAAACTCGTACTAAGGTTACTGAAACATGATAGTCATCAGCAGTTGGTGTATAATTTGTGACCTTGAAATGTACAACAGCAATGTTTAATTCTACTAACAAAATCAAAACAAAAATACATTTTAAAACCTTTAGAAAGTTTCTTTAGCGAAAATGGTGACATGCAGCAGCTATTCTAAGAATTCGAGCTTCGCTTAGTTCCCTGAAGTAAGCCGTGAGTCGTGACTCATTATGAGCGTGGGTGTTCGTGGGAACGGGAGCGCGTCACCCTTCGATGCGAGACTGTCAAACGTGCGAATTTTCCCTTAATATGGCGTCCTGAAGTTAATGTTTATTTATAGAGAGATTGTGGAGTGTGACGTATTAAGTTTTATTATTGGAGAGTTTTTGATGAAGATTTAAATTAGTGTGGAAATACATGCACATAAGTACACATGTATAGTGTATCGGCATTCATTCCCAATAGAAGACAATAGAGGCTTTTTTATGGATAAGGCCGGTAAACTAGCAGACGGATCACTTGATGGTATGCAATCGGCGACGCTCACGGATACCCGAAACACCAGAAGTGTTGCAAGTGCTTTACAAACAATGTATTTCAACAATAATTCATGTATCAAGTACATATTTAGTAAGGTATGGTACTATGTTCAACTAAAGAAGAAACCTAATGCGTACAAACGTGAATCTTCGTGACGTTGTTTGTTTATTTAAGTTGCGACGCAAAATCTAACGTATATTTAGGTGGCCTTATAGCCATCCTAAATGGATATAAAATTATAAAGCCATTTAGCCTAAACACGGATTTGCACGTTTATTGAGGTAGGTCCCAATATTCAGAAAATAAGAACAAAATCTTTTTATCAATAAAGCTAATTAAAAAACATCAATGAATATTACGTATATGTATAAACCAATATAAATAGTTATAAAATTAAACTAACAAACAAATAAATAACTCACCACTCTTTACCAACAAAATTAACAATACAATACCAATTCACGGACTATATTTGAACAACGAAATTCAACTGTTCAATCTCTGTTCAATTCAGGACTATAGAGTGTGAGATGACGTAACAGCTCAACAATGTCTGGAAAACAGCCAGTCTGTGTGTCCTTCAGCCCTTGGGATAAGGCGACGGCGCGGCGCCATAGCTATGGCGCTTTCGAGGTCACCCCTATTCCCGGGAATAGAGTTGTACCGCATTCTGACTAATGCGGGAACGCGTGGGATTGAGTGCTGTGACTATTTTTCTTCACTATGATGCGGATAGTCTATGATTTATTTATCTGTGTCTTCAATGTGACCTAAGAGTTTTGTTAATGTATAACAAAGTTTGGTTGCGTATTTTTATACGTACATGTATTATTATTTGTGATGTTCTGACGTCATTAGTTGGAGAAAGAATATTTTTAGATATTAAGAAAAATAGTACAATACCTACTATATTTGAAACCAAAATTTTGTGCGGGAACTGGTTGGATTTTAATTTCAGCTTAAAAATGTTCAAAAGCATTGTTCTTGTAATTTTAAAATGACCTATATAGTGATTAACTTTGTATACAAAAGAAACAAGTTTATGTAAGGGTAAGGGCAAGGGTGCTTTTCCATCAGAGATGTCCTATGTACGATGTTACGAAGATGTAATAGCTAAGCTGTGAAACAATGTGACCGTTTCTACTGATACAAAGCTATGTGTACCAATGAATATGATTGGTGGAAGCCAAGCGCATTCACAGTAACGTATCATAGCACATCTCAGGTAAAAATGTACCTTAAGTATGTAAGAAAACAAGTATAGATCGAAAATAAAAAGCAAACTATTTTACAAATGAACACATTTTACAACGTTACATTAACGAAACAATCCACAATATCAGTCAATAACTGATGAGTGATAGTAATATAATTAATTAAATATAGTTAATTAGCGAGCTGACCGCAAATTATGGACGTGTAACATAGCAACGTAATTAGTTATTTGCGGTCGGGTGTTCACACATAATTACAAAGCGGAATTTGTTGCAGATGAAATTGACACATAGAGAGGGATGATCATTTAACGTTCAACAATCAGTGGGCATGTATCCTGGTCGTTTTAAATTGGTAGAAAGTATTTTTGTGGTATTGCTTTAGCGGATTGTTTTATGAAAATAAAAATAACGTGTTTAAGTATATTATAACTTTCGTGAGATATACTAAATTAATTATCATGTTTTTCAGCTACTCACGTAACTATCGTCGTGGCCGTATCGTGGGTGAGAATGCGGCTCATGAAGATGAGCCTCTAGCTTGGCACTAGTTTCAAGCTATGATAGAGGCTCATATTCATAGTCATATTTTATGTCAATTATTATTTATTCTTTATTGTATATTTACAAAAGAAAGCAAATATGTATCTTTAAATAAAAAGGAAATAATATTTTGATACAATCGGCTGTTATATTAAGCATACAACTCTAAAAGTATATGTTTTTACGTATAAATTATACATAGTACTTTAATTCACATCTAAACGCAAAGCCTTTCATCTAAACCACTCCTAAACCTCCAGACAAGATTTGACACAGTATTACAAGCGAACACAGTGTGCACCGGGCTTTACAACCGCATTGATTCACAGAGGTGACTATGAAGCGTTACCCAGTTAGGCGTAACTAACTCAGTTATATGGTTAACCGGGTTTGCACCTGTATTTATAGATACACGATCCGTCGCTCTAAATATAAGGCATATTGTAAAGTTATTGCATGGTATAAATTGAGGTGTCTATGGAGAATTTTGCCGCATACATTTAAGACAAGGCTTTTATATAGTCGGTAAAAGAGAAGACGGATCACCTGGTGGTAAGCACACCAGAGGCGATACAAGTGCGATACCGGACTTTGGAGCATGGCTCTTCCACATTTAAAAAATTAGAAAAGGTTAATCATCGCGTGTTATTTTGAAGAATGGTAAGAATACTTAATCTCCTCTTTTCTCTAGGTATTGTAAAAACAATTTATAAATTTATGTGAAGTAGAAAGTTAAAGTTTTCTACCCGTAATAACTAGGATTTTCAAACTTAAAACTATGAATATAGATTTAAATTAAACTGTGTATAGCCAAGATTGAATCTACGAGAACACTTTTCAGATTTTATAGTACTAACTGCCAAGCCCTATGCATGTGTAGGTAATATCAGTACGTACATAAATAGTATCAAAGTATCACACACGTGCATTGTTATAGATAGGGGAACTTGTTAACTCATGAAACGTAAACCTATTAGACATAGGGTTGATAATCCTGGTTTTATTTTTAATCATAACTACAGAAGATTACATAACTACAGAACTACAGAAATTTTTCCCCAGTTACGTTATGAAACTTGTGTAACAAATTGGTCTTTTTCTGCCTAACAATCGTTTCATATCGTATCGTGCCATATATGGATTAATACCCCAGTAGTGCTTCGTTCAAAATGTGAATTGAACTTGAGACCCTATTATTTATTTTTTGAGGGGAAAATCATCCAATGACATCACTTGCTCTGGATGAGGCGAAAAAGTGTGTCAGACTCACTGACTAAATGCCATCCCGTTCCTACTCCTGCTTAGAGCACGAAGCTACAGTAGTTAGGTTGTCCGTAGCTCCGGATAATCTGAGACCCAGATAGTTTGACAGTCATGCGACTATGCGACCAAAGACGCTAAAGAAATTAAAGAAGTTTATTAATTTAAGTAACTGCTTATAATAAGACTGGGTAGAACAAGTCACGTGTTTGTAAAAGCATATATTGTATGCGTAGAAGTGTAACGTTTTTAACCTAGAATAAATATGCTAATGTGTACCATGTAGTCTATTTATAACATAAGTTATTTGTAGCTATTTATGTAAAAGTTTTATGCTAAGATTTTGTTAAACCATGCTTAGTAGTTTTCACAATAGTTTAAAATAGTTTCTTTTAAATTAAGAATAAATCAAAACTTTTTTTAATAGAACTGCCTTAAATTTTCTTTATCACCTCGATTTTTTTGGATTAGTTTGTATTTCCAAAATCTGCAAAATACTATGCTGAAACCAAATCAAAATCGGGTCAACCAAACACGAGATAATCGCGCACAAACACACATACATACAGTTCAAACTGATACTCATACTTATTTTTTTGAAGTCGGTTAATTAGATTGAAAAGAAAAACCTTGTGTTTAAAAGTTATTAGTAAGACAAATGGGCAAGAATCATCTAGATATGTGTAAGCATATAGAAAATGACCAAACGACCTCCATTCGCGAAAAGAATTTCAACACCACCTCCAAAAAGCCACTTAAACATTTAACGACAAATTAACAAGTACTAAAACACGTTACTAAAGCGATACTAAAAATGATTTCGAGGAAAGAAATCTTACAAACGAAGGCCAGATTACATGAGCCGTGGTCGGAATAGGGAGTAATGACCGAATACTGAACGTGTAGCAAAAGACTAGGCGGCGCCGAACTCCGTGAAACAGTTCGATAATACGACATGTTACATCTTGTTTGTTTAACGCTTTTTTTTGAGGTTGGCAGCATTGAGGACCGATTGCTACCATAGAGTTAATTTTTTGATGGTTCTAAATTGAAAGTACGTGGAAAAAGAGGTTTGAGATGGAATGAGTGAACTGGCTGAAATTACAAATTTTGAAAATGTAAAACTTATGGTAAATAGTGTCCTATACTGCTTAATTTCCGGACTATCTAGCGGCTTTACCTGGGTTCCGGTTCGAAAAGCAGGAGTAGGAACAGGGTGGTTTTTAGTCAGTAAGAGTCTGACACTCCCTCTCGCCTCGCCCAAGGCGGGAGAAGTCATCGGATTTTCCCCCTTAAAAATACTGCTTAACTTTCAAAAGCTAGTACTAATGATGTCTATTTATACTTTTAGGGTTAGTAGGTATATTATGTAAGCTAACCTAACCATAGAAGGGTGTTTCTTCAAAAAACTTTAACTTTTATTTAACAAATCATTATTCTCCCGCGTTATTAAGCATCACGGTAGTTTATTATCATCCTTATTTATATTTGATTGGTTGAGAGCAGTGTCACAGCTTAATTTATTGAAACCAAATTTTGTGTTTCAATCGCCAGAATTGTTAACTTTTGGGTGAGGATAATGACGCCGTTAACTTTTTGTGACTTTTTTTGAAGAATCACCCAGAAACTACATCACCACGTTAATATAAAATTACAAACCTAATTTTCCGATACAATATTCAATAAAAAAACAAGTACTGTCATTCAAGTAACTAAGTAATACTGTCTATGTGACGTAAAACATCGTTAGTTTTACGTTAAGTTGCCATTAGTGAATGGCCGCTGGCATGGCGGGCAACTTATTGCCGTTTGGCACGCCAACCAGCCTTGTAAACACGTCGCCATGTAGGTAACAGCATCTGCAATGCTAACTAACGGTTTAGTGTCGTGTGTGAAGAGTGATGTTACGGGTTCTGGTAATAGAAGAGAAAGATTTGAAATCGTTTGATGAGTGCAGTGTAGAATACAATATCACAATCCCAAGTCTTATCACCCGATAAGTCTTAAAAGTCGGCTACTGGACTACACTCTTTAAAAAACATAGTTAGCAGCGTTCTTTGATAAACTTGAGCCTATTGGACTGTGTACTCGACAAGGATATTACCTATCATCAGCCAATAAGTGGCCACTGCTGACCAAAGGCCTCTTCTCACACGGAGATTTGAGCATTAATCACCATGCGTACTCAATGCGGGTTTGCGATTTCAAAATTATAATTATTTATAAGCCCAGGTTTCTTCACGATGTTTTCCTTCACCGCTTGTTGGTGGTGTCTAAATAATCTTAAAAATACATAATATAATTCGGAAAACGTCACATTGCACTCCCAAACTTAAACCATTACCTATAGCAAACCTTTTTATGTAAATGAGGCATAATTATAGTCCAGCAATAGATTGTGCTGGAGTATTAAAGTTGAATGTATCAAAGTAGTTACTCAATTAATATTGATGAGTAATTGGGCGTACTTAAATTATATTATAAGTATTTTTCTATAAAATAAACTCTCAACTAATAAAACATCAAAGTTACAACTGCAAACGATACCCAGTATCGTGACCAGTAAAATAGAACATACGAGTGCCAAAACTAAAAAGTCACAACAAACAAACGCAATTCGAAATTCAGATCTCGATGCAAAACATCACTAGCAAATATGTCAATCACGATGCGAAAAATTCATAGGCACTGTCCAACTGTTTGACAGACAAACCGAGTGGCGAGGTATCGACGATCGTCGGATATGGGGCAATTTCCCGCCAAAAATGACCGCTACAGAGCTGCCAACGATACCGTCAGGGGTGGCAGGTGAGGGAACTACCACCACTGACAGGGAGCTCAGCTGGCGGATTATAGAATCGAAATTTAAAATTTTTAGTTTCTTTCTTTTTGGCGTTCGATATTTGAACTTTTTAGAAATGAATGTCAGGGCGAATACTTGTGTTTTTAGCTTTTTTCAATATTTTTTATCACGGTGGATATCCTCATGGACTTACTGAGGACGAGGTTAACAATGACTTATATTGGGGTTTTAATCAATGGTTCGCAATTGTATTTTGTCAATTATATTATCCATAAATTTAATGTGATGAGTATGAATAGTGAAATTTAAAAAATACTACCCTTCCTACAGTCGGGTAAGGATTTTGTCCACCAAATCAGAAAACGTTCTGTGACCAGAAAACAGTGGACCAGAAAATATGGTTTAAAAACTTTATGGATTTCAATAATCAACTCGATTCATACTACTTATTACTTAGCAACAAAGTAAAACCTAACCAATAATTACTACTTTATAAAATCGAACTTTACAGCAACAATGTATAAAATTGAAGTCATAATACAATTGACAACATAATAAAATATTCAGTAGAATATGGTTTATTCACACAGAAACGTTGACAAACAAACATCTGTTTACATCGAGGTAACTACAGATAATGACATAAGACAATATTTTTTATAATTGCTTGATTGGCAAGCATTCTACTAAATACTTTATTTACCGCCGTACTTAGAGTCATTTAATGGTTACTTAACCCAGTCCTTAGCAATTGTTTTCGGTACAAAATTGTTACTAAGGAATAGTTTAAGTAATAATTAAATGTCTCTGAGTGCGGCTGTAAACGCTACTTTTACGTCCTTGTGCTTAAAAATGGCAATAAAAAATAAAGTAATGTCGAGTCTTTTAATTCCCCAAGGAGTAGACAAAGGTGCTAATCCTTATCTATCACAAATTTCACCTCTTATATTTTGAGTCCCATACCATACCAATACGCCGGGAATAGTTCCAAATTGTGTCCTATTAGAAGAAAAAAAAATCGGAAAAAATACCACATTAACACTTTACCTCACCTCGACTGAAACTAGTACGAAACGAGAACACGCTAGGCGCTTTCATTGGACGGCGTGAATGAGCCAACCAATCAGAGCGCTTATTATGAATTTGTTTTACGTTTAACGAGATCGAAACGAAAGCGCGTGCGACACTCTGATTGGCCGGCGCGAATGAGCCAACCAATCAGAGTGCCGAACACGGAAATGTACTGGATTTCCAGTCTGAGAGCCCATGGTCAACCATCGCACTTGTTAATTCGTGATCAATGAAGTTAAAATTATTAAGTCTGATAAGTTTTATCTTAAGAACCAAAACTATAATAGCTCAAAATAACCTACTACTGCAATTTACATAATGTTATCATAATCACACCCACTCAAGTTCCAATACATAGCTCATCAATTAACAACCAATGAAAAACACCAGCTACCACGTCTCATAATACACACAGACACCCACACATACAAACTGCTCTATAAACACGTTCCAATGCAGCTAACAAATAGGACAGATCAGCTGTTCTAGCGTCACGTCAGAAGTGTCACACGAGGCAAAGTGGATTACAATAGTATGTGGCGACTGGCGACTCAAGTGTCGGTGGACGTCACGTGCAATATTTACTGAGTTTAAATATAATACTTTATAGTGCGTGTATTGGACGTCATTGGTCTAATTGACGGTCTCAATAGCCTATCTGTTGGTAGATTTATCTGCAAGATAGATGTTTTTTTAGTCCAATTATTTCGCATACGATTGGTGTTTTCTCCTGTGTTGTGGGCACAGGTAACCACATACAATATCACATACACATGATACCTAGACCCGAAACAACAATTTGTGGATCCCACAAAGAGTTGCTTCATGCGGGAATCGAACCCGGTACCGCGTAATAGCCAATCGTGCAGTCAATTTCAGAGCTTTTCAGAGATTTTGTTTAGAGCCTATGTCAAAACTTTAGCTTCAGTAGATATCCTATAATTATATTCCCTGGTAGTATAAACAGTCTACAAGACAGGCTTTCAGAATCATAATAGGGCAATAGGTACTCAGAAAAACATTGAATTCTGATTGTGAGAACTGTAAAACTAACCCTGATAGGTTGGTTAAATAGTCCAATAAACAATAATTAATCGAATAGAAAAAAAGCAAATTCAATACTAGCATAATGTCAAATGCGTTGGGATTACAGCGGGTCACTAATTAACAAGGAAAGTAGGGCGAATGTGACGAGTTAAGACCATTAGTTGTACTGCTATACAACTATACAACTATACATGTGTGTAGGTATGTCTGTATGTATGTATGTACGGCAGGGAGGCTCGGTTACTAGTTCAGCTGCTGTAGGTAAATACGTTTGTGTGATCTTTTGTCGATGACTGCCTCTTTAGTGGTCGTTTGTTAGAATCAGTTTAATACTTGTTAATTCTATATTGTTTGACGGGTTTTGTAATTAAACATAAATATACACTTTTCTCTATACTTAATCAATTTAAATTATCAAAAAAACACTCTTGGCAAACCACGGCCAATAGTTCAGCGATCAACAGAATCCAAATTCAAATCATCAGTGATAATCTCTTCAATATCTAATTATAATAAGATAAATGATATAAAATATATTTGTTGCTTTCGATGTTAACTTGAAATTTAATTTACGTAAAATATTCTACCTTTTATTAGTGTGGTTAAATAAAGTGGGGAGGATTATGTGCAGCAGTGAAAGTCTTATAAAGGACATGATGTCGATGAGAAAATTAAGTGATAAAGCACTTTACACACACAAAGATATGCATGGTTTGTACGCACTTTACACAGATAAAGAACTGCACGGTTTGCGTGAAAGCTGGGCAACTGGCTACCGCGTAACGTGTTGTGGATTCAATTCCCGCATGGAGAGCTCTTTGTGTGATCCATAAATTGTTGTTCCGGGTCTGGGTGTCATGTGTATGTGAAATTATATGTTTGTAAAAGCACCCACGACACAGAAAGTCCTAGTGTGGGACAACGTTTAAAAATATCGCCATATGGAATACACCAACACAGATCCCCCACTTACTCCCCACGAACAAAGAAAAACTATTAAATAACACATACACATTCTCGTTACTCGATTTTTCTAAAGTAAACACTTTAAAGGAGGGGAAAGGCTAAAGAAATGTGAAAGTTCACGTGGCATGCGACATTTGGACGGTGACGTAGTTATCTTTAACGTTGTAACCATAACCAATTTATCACAAAAATGTCACAGGAACCACACATTGGTTATATTTGGTACAATTCGATAGTAAATAAAATGTTATGATAATATATGACTGCACGGTTGGCGCAGTGTACAGAATAATCTTTTGTGTGATCCACAAATTATATATTTTGAGTCTGAATGTCCTGTGTATGAAATTATAAATTAGTATAAATTTGTAAACTCACCCGCGACACAGGAGAACATTCAAATTGTTTATAATAAAAAAAAGTTGAATTAAAAATACTAGATATAGAGTGATCTATATCTAGTAATGTTTTAAAGCTGAAGAGTTCCTTTGAAAGCGTTAATCATCGAAACTGCAGTTCTACTTAATTAATTATTTTGTTTTGAAAGTCCATTTATCGAGGAATGCTATAAAACAACACGCTATACAATCAATATGAGCAGCAGGTAAAACCGCAGAGGCATATCTAGTTTTTGATATATGTATTTCCGTGGTAAAAATTGTTATGACATGCATTGAGGGGACTTTTATTGAGGAATAAAAATGTTTCTTTTTACCGTGACAGGAAACTGACTGACTCAAAGTTTACGAAGACGAAGTTACAATGTAACATGTATTGGAAATATGTTGTTTTGTTTTGAATATGTAATTTAGTAGATATAATATATTTAGAACTTATTTTTATCTATTGATTGTGATTGGGGAAGGTCTAACTGTATTGTAGTAGACGTCATATCATGTGTCTATAATGATCATGTTGACAACACGATACTGGTGTGAAAAGTTGTTAGTATTCTATGTTAATCTGTAGCATGAAGCAAGTACAAAGAGGAAATGCCATAATGTAATTGTAATTATTGTGCATTGTGACAAAACAAATTGGCCCTGTTTAATGATATTATAAGTAAAAATAATGTAGATAGGTTATAAATGCTCATAGAGTTGCACATTAAAACGTGGACAATTGGCAACGTTTTCGTAGTATGGGATCGCTAGATGGAAAATAGAGAGGGGCGTGGTTTGTAACGCCTCGCGCTCCCCGTAAAGTGTCACGCATTATGTGAAAGGGAAATCCAGTTATGACATCTCCTCTTTGTATTTGCTTCATACTTTGAAAGATAGTGTCGAACGTATATCTAGCTAACTTTTTAATACATTGATACTACTGAAACGTTAATTGCCAAGTACCACAGGTGAAAAAAGATGAAAGGTTTGGGTAGTCGAAAATGCCTACGGCATTAAGCCCACCTTGAGTACATATTTATGTGTATGAAAAAAATAAGATGCATAATACCAAAGAAACTCATTTCGAATTTCTCATATCTTAATACAAAAATATATTTAAAACACCTCACCCTTTGATTTCCAATATGTAATTAAACCTTTAATTAAGTATAGTCATTATTCGAATATCATTCCAGGTAAACTGTGGTTCAGTTGACCGAAACGCGTGATTAATCATCATTTGTCATCATTATCAGGAAATGATTATATGTGCTCAAACAGTATATCACATTTGAATACAAATACATATTGTCATATTATAGTAAAGATACTTTATGTATGTATGTAAATTAGGGTGAATTTATTACTAAATAAAATAGCTCCTACCCGCGGCGTTGCTCGCATTCCCGTGGAATAAAAAGTACCCTATGTGTTATTCGCGACTATAATTTACCTCTGATATTTATATCGAAATTTTCTTAGACTAACAAATATATACATAAAACGTACTGTTTTTATGATTAACGGTTGTAATGTGTATGATCATCAAGAATAAGAGTTTGTACCAAAAATCTGATTGATCTGTCGTCAGGAAGAAGTATAAACTCCAATTACATTTGCCCTAAACAAACAAATAGGTATATTTTTATTATAAGAAAATAGAGAGTGAGAGAAAAAGGTAGTAAGTAATCCATTTACCAGAAACCAGTTCAGAAAAACTGCTAACTTGCATGTTTTAAGATTTATTCTATTCTATTCTACGTTATTCTGGGCCCACTGCCAAAGATTACGCTTCAACTTACCGACGATTTGCTAAGCAATTCGATTCATAACAGTAAATTTTGGAATTGATACCATCTTTTTGTATATATGTAAGAAATAAGTATTAAAGTTCAACATAGTTTATCATACGAGAATCTATAAATAAATGTTAAGATTCTAAATAGCTAAGTATAAAGGAAGATCTGTAAAAACCGTAAGAGTGAGTGCAAGGCAGTGGGTCAAACTAGAAATATAGTATTCCCTTTAGCAAGCCTGGAGGGCAAATGGCAATTGTTCGATGCTACATTTAGCCGACTTTGGTTAAGTAACGAGCGTAAGAGAGAGATCAAGGCAGTGTGTCAAATCAAAAATATTTATCATCCACTTTTTTTTCAATTATTCAACGACTTCTTTCCGCCTTGAATGAGACGAGGTTGGGTGTCAGACTTACTGACTAAATACAACCCCCTTGCTACTCTTGCTTTTTACGCCGGAGCCCCGGTAAACCCGCTAGGTAGTCCGCAGCTACGGGTAGTATTATCCTTAGCTAGAATATAGGAATATTGTAAAAGCGAATAGATACCAAATAAGTCAAGTTCGTTTAGAAGATTGTTGAAGAAATTAATATACTATAGAAAAATGTTCAAATTCATTTAAAAAAAAAAACAATTATTTGAAGTTAAACCCGATCTAAACCAACACAGACATTGACATTAACTCGTAATAAAATATCATGTTTCTATGTAAACAATCGTATTTATACATACAACATTCAACTTTAAATACATAGGTACTAGATTCAAGGTCGTCAGTACGCAGGTCATCGCCCAATATCAGCCTCGTTCAAATTGAACCGATTATGTCATCACGATAGCCATTCAAACTTTACGAAGAAACGTACATAATTAACGAAAGTATTAATTAATTTACTCTCCATTTACATATGTAATTGATAAGGAAATGTTTGGATACTAAATACTAAATTAATTGAATATTCAATCCCAATTAACTATTAAAGGCGTTGTGTTCAGCTGTAATATTTTTTATTTCAGTTACAGAATTTCAGGTAGAAACGTTCAGCCACCACGTGTATCGGCCCGGGTGGTTGCGTTAAAATAAATATTAGTAGCGTATTTCGGAACGCAGCTATTCACTGAGGCGAAGGCACGCGAGTGCGAGCGAGATAGCAGGAGATGAGATCACGGGAGCGAGCGAGATGACACGAGCTTATCCGATCGATAGCCGCAGCCGCAGAGTGCCGCGAGTGACGTCAGAAGCCCGTCTCGTCATCTTTGACTCTGTTCAAAGAATTGTCACTATATTTTTGTATAGAATGAACGCCATTAACTGTTCGATATGAAAACCAACTATTGTAGGTACAAGGGAATATTGCTTTGAGTCCTTGTTATATGGAAAATTATGTGTTATTTACCTCATAGGTGATGTAAACATGTTATTGAATGATTCTAATCTCATACGAAGGAAAACAAAATTAATTGGCGATCACATATTTAACCTAAAAGATTTGTGCATTGACTTATGTATTTACCTTTTGAGCTCAAAAAACTGATCCTGCAAATATGTCTAGGCACTTTTTTCTAAACCATGACTTCGAAGAAAAAACGTATTAAGTTAGTTTTACTGTAATAGAACTAACAATTTTATCACGAACTATTAGTTACTAACTGAAACTGAATCGATGAAAATAACCCAGCATAAATGAATTAACAGCTCCATGATTAATTTGTACGCTACGAACTCGTAGACCGTCTACAAGCTACGAGCTACGAGCTACGGCGTAGCATTTCACTTTCATGCAGAAAATAGTATTACTTTTTAGTTTCAATGCATGTATGAGTAGTTAGAGGAAAATGGATTATAAGGTGTTGGAATAGTGTATGTTTTGCAATGCTAATAAATTGTATGGTCGTTTTACTATTACGTCATTGGAGTGATACATAGATCGACAAGTATTTTATGGTGTGACAAGGTCGTAAGTTTTCTTTAATATTGAATGTTACGGAAATTAAAACAAGGACATGACTTATTGTTTCTTGTAGACAATTATAGTATTGGAATTATGTCATATCCAAGTTTTATACAGCCGAAGTTTTATTAACTATTTAAAAAATAGAATAATAAGTGTATACATTAATAAACTATTGCAAATAGGCTCAGCTGATGTAAATGAATAAAAAGTTAGAAACACCATGAAAACAGTACCCGAGTTTACGATTTCGCTAAGTGAAAATGAATTATGAAGGCTACCTTCTTAAATATTTGGTTACGTAATAAACTCAAAAGTAACAAATATGTTATGGATAGTTGGACTATTATGTTTAAATCATAATACTTTTCCAAAATCATAAACACGGCCATATACTATAATATCATATCAGTTATAAAATGCTTGTATTATTTATAACTTAATTTATGTGACGCTGACTTCTTATATTATATAAATTGTGTGACTATTAAAACACGTACTTATTAACATCCCACGACATTCAAGTACTATGAGACCAGGCCTGAAGACTGTGAGTCCTTCTCTACATCGCAGTTTAAAAGGTTCAAGTTTATCCGAGACCGCTGTTTGGTTCCTAGCAAATGTATAGCTTTTTAGTCAGCTCTTACGATCAATCCTACAATATTAGTAGCAGTTTTAACGTCTCAAGCTGAATTACTGATACCTCAATCATGAGTTGAGTTTACAAATACATAATATCACAAACGAACCCGAAGCTTTTTGTTCAACAGTCACAGTTGCTCACTTGATTGCAAAAGCAATACAGTCACGTTCATGTGAAAAATATCTACATAGGTACCACTCGCCACACAGGGTGATTAGTACCTCTACTAGTCCATAATAAAACAAGGTAAAATACACCTTATATATGGCCATTAAAATCGACATACAATTCATGTTACACTCTCATGATAGAGATTATACCATAAGTTAAATTTTTAACGTGTCCGGTCTCGCTCGACTGTAAACCTCTTAAAATACGCTAGAGGGCGCCCTCACGCATTCTAATTGGCCTGTGTATAATATTATATATATGTATGTATGTTATATAGGTGATGTAATTCTGTAACATTCTGGTGTTGTTCAAGCTGAATTTGGTCGAGTGTTTGGATAGGCACGCGCAGGTTCGTTTGTTATGGTTTTGTCTTTGAAAATATGAGGAAGTAAGTAAGAATTTGCTTTCATTGCTCCTGTGCTTCTTTTAATTTTTCTGTTAAACATGGCTGCTTTGTTGGTCTAGTGTAAATGTGACTGTCGAAGGAGTCTTGGGTTCGGTTATGATATTATATATACATATTTAAATGTCGTTCGTCATTAAGGTAAGACAACGTTAAAAATGGACTGTAGGAAATAGTGGTAACAGTTTTGAATATTATGATCTGGTTGTTAACATAAATAAATAGAATTGACCATCTATCAATACAAATTGAACGCAAAACCTCGATCTCTAGTTTAACTTTAAAATCACTGAACCACAGCAAGTTTTGTTTGGCATTTTGCTCAAATGAGTTGATTGTGCGTGTCAACCAGGTTTAAGAAACCAGTTTCCTCAAGACAGGGGAGGTTTAAATGAATTCTGTTTATACAAAGGTTTCTTCGTTCACGTGAATAAAAATATGAAGCACACGCAATCGCATGACGGAAGGCTACTTCAATATTTGGGCATTAAAAATATCGAATAACGGCGGCCGTTCTATGTTTTGTCACGTGCAAAGTGTTACTTGATTTTTAACTTTATTACAATAGTGTTAAAGTAAATTTTCACTTTTGTTCAACGAAATGGATATTTAATTTAATTAATATATCGAGAATTTTCGTTTGACGCTTACTTAAAATGCTCGTGTTGTTTGACCTGAAATATGAGGTGTAGTTTATTGAAATAAAAGCTTGTAAAAAGAGCTTAATTTGCAAGAGATTAAAGTTCTTAATATTTTGACTCAGTTTACACGTCAATTATTTGAATTGTATAGTTATCGGAAGTGAGCCTGTTACCATGCTGTACGCGCAATTCAGATTTCATGTTGTAACTGACCTAACAACACAAACTGAGTTTTGGTCTAAGTTGAAAATTGAAGAATGAAATATACTTATTTCATTTATTTTTTAAACAACATACCTAAAATGGTTTTCTATTATTATTGATATTGTTCAATACCATTTCTATGTGACGAGTCGTAAACATATCAGTTTTCACTAACCAGGACTGCAGTCACTGTAGGAGGCATAGACTCTAGAAGTTAGAGAACAGACACAACAATCAAACATTTTATGTAAACATTTTAGTATGTAGAACTATGGGAAGAGTTCAATATTATTGTTTATGTGAATCGTCACAGGATCTTGTCATCAGACAGGATTTCTATGACGATGCAAGAAAAATATGCGTGGAATGAAATCAATTGAATTTTTTTTTCCATCACCGCTTGTATAGAGTCGCATAAAAGTTAAATCACGTTTCAGTGTGATTGACGGACAAACATCCAAACAAGCAAACTTTCATGTTTATAATATCGATGCTTCCGGCAACAAATGTCGTAAACGCCATTTTGGCGAAAATGAGTTAAGAATGCAGCCCTACTTAATTTTTGGCGCTGCGTCGATCTAAAAATGTGAAAAAAATATTCGCCTAAAAAAAATACTTTTACTCCCAAAATTTTTACTAGTATAATCAAAATTTTTTAGTAAAGATGGTATGTAAAACTCATATTGCTTATAACCGAATAACCGTTCAGGTCGTATAATACAACGTACAAACAGCTGTCGGTCGTAAAAACATGAATACATCATTCATTGTAATTACACCCCACAATCATTTTTAAAACGTAAGTTCTGCTGAGAAACAATTGTCGTAAAGTCACTTGGTCTTGGACAATTGGTTTGAAAATTGAATTATGTAGGTCGTACTCCTAATTTTGTTAATATTCTCATACTAAAAAGGGGTCGTAACACAAAAAGTATAAATATGTCGCAATTGTGTTTTATTTTATTGTTTTTATTACAAGTAATGAAAACTCAACTTACAGTCTTAACTTCATTGATTTGCTTCAGATATTTCCATGTTTGTTACATACCATCGCATCAGATCGTGGTGTTTACACTCATTTTTGATTCAGTATATGGTTTTAAAAACCAAACCCAGAACTATTGCATTTTAAAACTGGTGCATACTTCTAACTTCCGTTAGACAAATCGTTCTCCATTGATTTGTTAGTGGTCGTAAATACCAACTTCTTGAATTTTCTGGGGTGTATGTCCAAGCTAACTTTTGAAATAAGGCTTTGACATAAATAGCAATAATATATTATGAAACACCATCGTATTTTACGTATTTCTTGTATAGAACACAATTTTACAACTTTTAAAGTTAAAAAGATATAAGCCAAAAACGAAATTATTTTTTGTTTTTCGTTGATTACCAAAAGTGCTATTTTGGTGATTACGACCTTTGTTGTCGGAAGCATCGATATTATAGTGTGATAACAAACAATAACATGTCTAGGCCCGAAGGCCCGAAGGCTTAACAAGCCCGCTTCTCATGCATGAGGGTGCAAGTTCGAAACTTATCAGGGGCAAAGTACCAATACGACTCTTTCTGAGTTATATGTACTTTCTAAAATTATTAAGACACCATAGACAAACGGTAAAGGAAAACATCTTGAGGAAAGCTAGGCTTATAATTTCTGATTATAAGTTTCAAATCGTCACCTCACATTGAGCAAGCGTAGTGATTAATGCTCAATCCTTCTGGGTTCGAGAAGAGGCCTTTGGTCAGCAGTGGCCACTTATAGGCTGTTGATGTGAACAAACAGTAACAGTATAAACAATAACCAATAACTATGAACGTGTGAGATAATGAAGCACTCTATTGCACTAATTGATACATTGACGCGAATGTGACGTATATTGGTGACGTCATCGGTCTACCAATAAAACATGGCCGCTTTATGTTGTTATAAAGTCAATTAACCACATTTATTTGTTGGTAGTGTTGTTTATTAATTGTAAGGAATGTATTATATTTTGTTACAATTAGATAACTTGCATAACCGAAGTAATATTGTTTTAAGTTTGTTTTAGTGCAAGTTACTACTTAGTGCAAAACAGTCTAATAGACGACAGACATATAGCGACCAGATTGGCGATATATTAAAGAATGGCCAAATTAAAAGTACCCTTAAGTCTTTGACTGCCAATAGAAAACTGTTGAAGGCAAATCCTCCGCTAACGTCGGTCACCGGTGACCACCACGGCGTTCAATGTGTTAACCGAGAAACATGCATGAAAAGACTAAAAAAGTTATAGACTAGACTAGGCTATATAGCTAAAAGAAAGGGTCTAGATTTCCACAGGTGGCTCAAAATGATGTTTGTTCAGTAATGTACGTCATAGGAGTGTTATGTAAATAGGCACGTGCAACATCGATCGGTCTACGAATAACTACATTGCAAATAACGAATGGGCAACCGTTTTTCAGGTGATTGATAACGGTTAGCAAATAGGTTGTATATGGGTATACTACTATAAGGAAAGTACAATTTTAATATAACTGAAATTCTCTTTGGGGAGTGTTTTAATGTTTTAAAAGGAGTTTTTTGAACTTGTAGTTTTTAAACGGTTTTGTTCAGCTTGACCTGTTTGTTATTTTTGGGTAAAATTTTGTAATTGTCATTTAACCCCCTCCCTGATGTCCAATCGATCTGATATTTGGTACACATTCTTAATCTTGATGACCATACAATATAAGCCCATTAAAACCGTTTAACATACAAAAATATATGTATTACTTTTTTAGTGTTGCATTTTTATTGTGTGCCATATTAAATTACAATGAAGGTATTACGTAGTTATTTCATGAGTATTTGTTACAAGATAAAGGTTATCATTATACAATCATGGGATAAAAATATACAATCACTTTTCAAAAAGCTTACTAGCACTTATAGACTGGTAGACAACTATTCCTATTAAGTATGAATTCACTTGCGTGCAACACACCCCAAAATATCTATAACCTACAAAGGAATTTGAACTCTATAGACTTAAAACTTCAACACACACAACACCAACAACTTAGTAGTAAAAAGGTCGTTGTTCTGAAGACAGTTTTCCGTCTGTTCACCGTCATAGGTAAGCCAGAGAAGGTTACAGTAAGCGATCAATACTTTGCCAATACATATATAGGCGAAGGCTGAAGAACAAAGACATACGAACAATTAAACGGTTGCATCGTGTTGATGCCATGAGTTACTAAACATAGAACGTTTATGGGGTAGGCAGACATCTAAGTCTATAATGTTTGATAACAACAAGTGGGGTGGTATTTGGTATTTGATATTTGGCTTTTATTCGGTCACTTTATTAAACCTAAGTACTCTGTCAGTAATCTGTAAATAGATTATTGAAGTTTTACTTTTTAACCGACTTTAAAAAAGCACGTTTGGTTGTGCGCGATTATCTCGATTTTGATGCGGTATTCAGCATAGTATTTTTAAGACTGAAGAAAAATCTTCATTGGTAATATTACCTGACTTACAAAAAATGGAGGGGGTAAATAAAAATGAAGGCGGTTCCCATTTTTCAGTTTTTAAAAAATCCATATTTGTGGCAGTGTATAAAACCCCATAAATTACTCTTATTTACGAAAACATAGATTGCCACTATTTACTAAATCTTACTAGCACGTGCATAGTATCACGAAACAATGAAACTATGATACGTCTATCAGTCTAACAACATATGTACAGACGCAGTCATACCACCGTTGCTTTCAATTGACTTGACTAGTCAAACCATATTTGACTATTGACTTCACAATACTGTCCGACGTTATATATCTCTATCTAAACCGAAATGCAGCTATTGGTTAAACTTCCAAGTGAATTGGTAACGAGCAAATGTTTGTATCGTAGTAGCCAGGAGGTTTAAGACGCTCGTTTCTCATGCATGAGAGTGTGAGATAAAACCTAGCAACTGCAAGTAGCAATGTGACTTTTTCCGAGTTATATGTACTTTCTAGGATTATTTAGACACTAACAGACGGTGCAAAAATATTGTGAGGAAACCTGGGCTTATAATTTCTAATTATCAGTAAAATATATTCATTAAAATCGCCAGCACACAATGAGCAAGCGTGGTATTAATGCTCAAGCCATTTCTATAGAAGAAGAGGAATTTGGTCAGCAGTGGCTATTGATGTGATGTATGAACTTACTTTGGGAAAAATGTGTGAGTTTGTAGAAAGTGTGAGAGCCATGCTTCGGCACGAATGGGCCGGCTCGGCTGGAGTGATACCACAGCCCCACACAAAAACTACGTGAAATAACGTTGTGTTGTGTGAATGAGGTTACCGGTGGCCCAATAACCCTTAAAAGGCCAGCAACACACTTGTAACGCCTTTGGTGTTTGGGGTGTCTTTGAACAGCGGAGATTACTTAGATAAAATCAGGTAATCCATCTGCTTGTTTACCAGCTTTTACCATAAAAAGAGGCCCATTGTCCAATAGAGAACTGTTATGTGTTGTTGTATGATAATAAAGATGTTATACACCTCTATATGTATATAGCGAAGTGCAGCTACTGGTTGGAACTTCAAGTGAATTGGCAACGAGCAAATGTTTGTTCCAATATTTGTGCAAACGTTGAACCAGTACGACTGGCATCTATGTTCTACACTTTATTGGGAAATTGAGCTTGAAGTTTCAGTTGATTTATGTTTGATGGACTTATTGGTAGGTATCAACGTTTGGCTTGATTGAGGATTATTGTTGAAGGTTTAGATGATGATCGTTTTAGTTTGGTGGGCTCCTAATATAATATGTATGTCGTGTTGTATAGTATAATACTTAAACGATGTTTTTTTATTTAAATGATTTTTTTGTTTATCTTGTAATCAAAATTCGAAGTGCTTAGTGTTTCTAAATTAAAGATGATTAATAATTACTTTTATAGTGAGTAAGGTCAGTTTTTTTTTAATATTTTACTTACCGTCGTACTCAGAGTCATTGGATACTTAACTCAGACCTTAGCGATTGTTTACAGAACAAAATCGTAACTAAGCAATAGTTTAAGTTATTATTAAATGTCTTTGAGTACGGCAGTTAGTATACCTATGTATCAGTGTAATTAATGAAAGTTCAGTGAGAGAAAAAACTAAAATTTCAAAGATACAAACATAAAACTATAACAAAAAAATCGGAAATGTCATTGAAAACTCAAACCTACATCCTTCAACATAGGATCTAAATTTGTTGACGTCATGATACATGGAATCAGATGGAACGTGTAGTCAGGCTGTTGTCAACTACACTTTAATTACTTAGAGCAATCAAAACGTCAGTGTTGCCACTGTAATTAACGGATTAAAACCTTCATGACAGTCTGAAAACCTTGTGTTGGAACATTGCAAGGAAATATGAGCCTTTTTAGTTTTGTTTTATGGTGCATAATGGCGTGTGTTGCATCATTGAACTAATGTGTGCAAATGTGATTTTGTTTCAATTCTTATTTTGTGATTTTTGAGCGACAAATGAGCTATTTTCAAAAGATTGATTTCTATAAGTAATTAATTAACATTTTGCAGTTGATTAAGAATTTTATAAATGCAATTAAAAATAATAATAATGTACTTGTAAACTGTCCCCCTTTAGGTTTTGCTTAAGATCTACTCTCAAAATTGATTTTGATTTTCATTTCTTCATCATCATTAACAGCAACCCACAATAGTTCTCTGCTGGACTAGAAATTTCCTTAACATAAGAAAAAAATACCATAATCTCTCACATCAAGTTCAATGACCCCAAAAATCAGTTCTATACAAATTAATATCAATTAACAAAACCAAATAAAACTCTAATTTTCACTGACCCTTATTTCCATTATCTCACGATACATCGTCTATGCATCAACCGGGGATCTAAATTTAATTGAAATTGCAATTTATGCAAATAGAACACGGTTCATATTCCCGGGGCATGTAATCCTAGATATCGGACGATAATTGCTCCGTATCCGGACATCTGCTGTGTGTACATTGAAATATTGAAATATAAACTGATTTACTACTTTAGTAGTCTTATAATTAGACTAGCTTTTGCCCGCGACTTCGTTCGCGTGGAATAGTGACTTCCGGCAAATTTTTGGTTTTAACCACATAGTTCCCATAGCTATAGGCTGATGATGATGATGAGTTCCCGATCTCGCGGGATCTTTTCAAAAATGAGATGTGGAAGATATTCCAGGGAACTCTTCAAAAATCAACATAATGAGCTCTGCGTTTGAATTTAATAGATGTATACTCACTTAGGGCATTGAAAAAATAGTTTAAAAACGGACTTTAACTAAAGAAATATTATAATCTTTCCGAACTTAAGATGAAAACTAAATTAAAACTAAAGAAAGCTACGAATTACGAATTTATAACAATTAAAAAAGAAATTATATTAGAACCTATCCTTTATGCTATAATAACCAAGCTTAAACTAAATAATTTAAAAGAAACGACTTAAATCTAATCTAATTAATTTATAAATTAGACTTACAATTTTATTAAAAAAACTAACTACAGTAACTACTAATAATCGATATCAAACTAAACCTACGTTAAAAAGTTTAACCAGAAAACCAGGAAAACCCAACAAATAAACTTATTAATTGACAAATACAACGAAACCAATTTAGAATATACGAAACAGCAGGACCACTACAGACAAATAATCATACGACTGATAATACACATTTTCTACAATAGTACCGAAGCGCTCGGCCGATACCCAACCAAATAATTGTAACAAAACCATAGCGCAATCTATTTCGATCCCAACGCCATCTATCGAGGATAAAGACAACTTGGATTATTTATTTATACTCCGTTCGGGCATTTTCTTTGTACTAAAAGTTTAATTATATTGATATAATTTTTTTCATACCTTTTTACTATTTGTTAACTTTTTTCGATGAATTAAAACAATAACATGAACCGAAGTCGTGTAACGATCGACATAGAATTATCTATACTCCGTTAGAGCGTTTTCTTTGTACTAAAAGTTGTATTATGTTATATTTTTCATTGCTTTTTACTATTTTGTAAAAACAAATTTCCAATGAATTAAAACAATAACATGAACTGAACAATTGTAATTACACCATTGCGCGATCAACGCCATCTATCTACGGAGTATAGGAACAGCCCTATTTTAATGAACAATAGATGGCGCTGTATGTCCGGAATAAATTTATTTTTTATTTTATTTTTTTTATTTTATTTTTATTTTATTTTTATTTTATTTTTATTTTATTTTTATTTTATTTTTATTTTATTTTTATTTTATTTTTATTTTATTTTTATTTTATTTTTATTTTATTTTTATTTTATTTTTATTTTATTTTTATTTTATTTTTATTTTATTTTTATTTTATTTTATTTTATTTTTATTTTATTTTTATTTTATTTTTATTTTATTTTTATTTTATTTTTATTTTATTTTTATTTTATTTTTATTTTTATTTTTATTTTTATTTTTATTTTTATTTTTATTTTTATTTTTATTTTTATTTTTATTTTTATTTTTATTTTTATTTTTATTTTTATTTTTATTTTTATTTTTATTTTTATTTTTATTTTTATTTTTATTTTTATTTTTATTTTTATTTTTATTTTTATTTTTATTTTTATTTTTATTTTTATTTTTATTTTTATTTTTATTTTTATTTTTATTTTTATTTTTATTTTTATTTTTATTTTTATTTTTATTTTTATTTTTATTTTTATCATAGAATGTTCGACGTGATTCTTTAATTTGACATAACTTTTTTATTTATGAACCGATTGACATGAAACAAACACTAAATGTAAATTTAAGCATCCCACAATATATTCGTGAAAACCGCATCCAACTCGGATCAGCCGTTTCTGAGATTAGCGCGCACAGACGAACAGACAAACAGACAAACAGACAAACAGACAAACAGACAAAAAAAAAGTTAATTACATTTTTGGGTTCGACATCGACATAACAATAACCCCTGCTATTTTTTTTATTTTTATTTTCAATGTACAGACAGCACTTTTCTACGATTTTATTATATGTATAGATACTGATATTGACGGTTTTTAGCGAATTTTAATGACGTGTTTCCATTGATAATTATATTTATTTAATCTTTAACGTACTCAATACAATTAAGTAATGGTTCACAAAGCGAACATAATGCCATATGGAATTCACTACCAGTCAACCTTAGGGTTCAAAGAGAAAGTTTGCGAAAATAAGGTATGGAGAATAAAATAAGCAGCAAAGAGAAAATATATATGTTCTAGTAGAATTTTGACTAGAGAGGGGTCTAGTGACATAGAGTGGGGAGTCTTAGGCGCCCATCCAGTGACCTCAGGGAAGACGGTGGCACAATGGTCACGTGGTGCCGTGCAATTTGCACGGTGCGGCTTATGGGAGATGCACGTCTTCTTAGGGATATGCCGTATCAGAAGTTGCACCGTGGGGGCTCTGGAGTTGATGTACTAAGTGTACTCAGTGCCCCTTACAGGGGTTGAGGGTGGCTTTAGTTAGTTATAAATCCCGCACTTTTTAGTCTTTTATCCCCAAAAAGCTTGACGCCTTTTGAAGGTTTCTGCCGTCATAAAAAAGGTATTTATCAACGTGTTTATCAATATTGGATCACGAAAATAATCCATGGACTCCAATATTAGCTACTTCAACAAGGATCTTATCAATAGACTCCCAGTTATCTCGTAAGCCACAATCAGTGCACCAGGTCTCTGTTATAAATCGATTCAACACTTAATATTGTCCTCGATTAGAGTTGCGGTTTTATGGGATTATAGCGCTTATGACACTTGGTAATTAAGGTTAGAAACTTGTAAATAAGTTTTGTTTGTAGTGTCGTTTTTTGTGTAAAGATAAGTTCATTCTAATTATTAAGTATATCAGCTGTACTTAACATTAGTTTGTAATTTCTTTTCATTGTATATTAGAAGTAAGAGGTTAGTAGTTAGACTTTTGATTTTGTATATTTATGCTATAATTTACCCTCTAGTTTTGGGATTAAACTTCGAGTGAGTAATAAAAAAATGTAAGATAGAAATAAAAACATTTCAACACTGTAATAGCATACATCATCAATTATCAATCATAATACCCCATCACATTGTAACCAAATCAAGCAAAACGTCAATATCTTGGCAAATTACTCGTAGTTCTGGGCAATAAATTGAACGTCCAGTGAGCTTCAACGAGGCATTACGGCGAGCTCATAGAGTCATTGTCGGCTAATTGGTGTACAGCCTGCGGGCGTATTGTTCCAGCTTTACTACCAAACTATTCGGGAATAGATTGATTTTAGTGCATTCTGATTTTATAGCGCTTACAGCACTGATTGCAGCGCTGTAAGTGCTGCAGTGTTAAGTGTTTATTTGTTAGTAGTTATTATGGATTAGTTTGTGCTGTGTTGTATAGTTATTTATAAGAATTTTGGTAGTTTTGAATGGTTTTATGATATTATTGTCATATGATTTATTTACTGATATGGTAAATTAAGTTTGGTTCATAATTTTAAGCACACCTGTATCTATAACATGTTCATCAACTAATTATTATACACAGTGCAATGAGAGACTAAGTGATTCCCAAATACTTGAACTAATTCCAAACTCCATACTATTATTCCAACACAAAACTAACAAACTCTTCCAAACAAAACTGCCACTACAATATCCCCTACACCAAAAATATAACTCGACAAAATAATTTAAAACACCGCAACACCGAATCCACAATTCAATTCATTACAAAGCTATTGTTATGAAACGCAGCAACAAATTTGCCCCATGATCCTCGTACTGCGACTCTATACATGTTTACATGGAAGAACAAACAAGCCCAGAACTGGGTCAGCGTATAACCAGCATTTATTGCAAAAAAGCGAACAGCTTGCGAATCAGCGTTGCATAGGAAGTACTCGTATTGTCCTACGTACTGTTGTCTTGTTATAAGTTGTTCGGTTTATTTTTCTTTTTATGTTATTTTATTTTTTATTTTGTAATGGGCATTGTGGAATATATAATTTATGAGATAGATGTAACTATGTACAATTATTTTGTAGTAGACATAGTTGTGTGGTTACGAGTGTAGTTCGAGCAGGAAAGTGACTTAGGCATTTTTAGATTTTGAATGGAATAAACTCTGAAATTGGACATGGTTTTGTAGCCTTTTTTAGGAGAGAATATCATCCAATGATTTCTCCCACCTTGGGCGAGATGAGAGCTAGAGTCAGACTCTTACTGACTAAAAATCACTCCTAATATTCGAACCGGAGCCCCGGTAAACCCGCTAGGTAGTCCGTAGGTCCGGATCAGGCATCAGCCTACTCGGTTACTGAGTCCAATCCGTGGTGGTGGGGTCAGATGGTGGTCTGATGGCTCTTTGAAGCGCGACGCGCTGTTCGCACAGGTCTATTGTTTTGTAGCCTTGCAACACATAATTGTAGTTATTGAGTTTAACTAAAGGTGTTAACTCATATACACATCACTACTTTTAACGGTAGGTAATTTGGACCATGTTTCTTAAAACACAAATGTCAAAATACACGTTTACTACCTTGTACATGTACATGCATGTTTATTGTAAGCTCTTGAATGAAATAATCGATATTGCAAAAGTCAATGTTACAATAAATCATTTTGAAATGTTTCAATCGATTACACAACAAAACGTTGACTACTCTTACTATGAGAAAGTTCAACGATAATGCAACCGTTTGAGATATTACAACAGTCTATAAAATGGTGTGGATTCACGATACCATGGAAATTATCTCTAGTTTCTTCAGACAAGTTCAAGAAAAAATGTTATCGCTATAGTTCAACGATTTGATATTCAAGGTCAATCACCTTGATCCCGTCAAAAATAAGTTGAGGACACTTATTTATGAATTAGGAACAGTAAATGCATTTGACACAGAATAGTGAAATACGTAGAAATATTACTAGAAACAGGATTTGAAAACTTTAATTGTTATTGAGGTCCCAACACCCAAGAAAAAACATTGAAACAGACGATTTTAATGCCAAACCACTACATTTTTTTAAAATAACGTCACGCCTTTTATCCCCGAAGGCGTAAGCAGAGGTGCATATTACGGCACGTAATGGCGGTATACAATGTACATTACATTAATATAGTAGAATAAGGAGATGAATTAGAAAAACTTATAAATAAAATAAAAAACGTATTCTAGAAAATACCTCAGTAGTCGGGCAGACTGCGAGTAGCAACTGTCAAAACACGAGTAGGTTCCGAACCGATACGTAATAGATGTGACTTACGGCCACACAATACAGGATGCTCTCAAACTCGATACTACATAATAAATATATTACATACAATTTTAAGAGACTTGCACACAAGATTTTTTAAAACCAAATTCTGTAGCTGCGGATTTTAGTTTTTTAAATTTAGAATTTGGTTTTGTCTCAGTAATTGAGAACTTAGCATATAAAGGGTTTTAAACAGATATCTGGGTAGTTTTTTTTAATAAAAACAAAAATAATATTTGTCGTGTAAAAAAATAAACAGCGAATTTAAAAGACTTTTGAATAATCAAAATATTGTCAGACAGTGACTTTGTGAATTTAGATAAGAACAAGAAGTTGTCAATAAATATAAATATCAAGTTTAATTCTTGATCACAATGTACTAATACTGTAATATTTAAAAGAAATAAAACACTCTTAAAGCACAATAATCACTCATAAATATATTGAACAAAAAAGTTTATTAGCGCAAAATATCATATTCTTTCCAGTCATTGTTCGAGAAGCAAGATAGCAAAAAATTGACCGAGTTAACGAAACCTGGCCAGTCTCCAGATATCTTGAATAAGTAAGTGAGTAGGTATGTTTGCGTACTCTTAGCAAGTCAAAACCCAATATTATGAATGTTTCTATAGAAAACAAACTTGGCACCGGAGCTGACCATTTTACGACAGATTTTCGAGACACAAGATACCAAAAACAGAGCTTCTGCTTGGGTTCAGTTTGCTATCTCTTTCTTGCTCGTGTATTAAGCGATTGTGTGATAAAGACAGGGATAGTACGAAGCTCGAGTGTGGAGATTTATAGTTGAATTAATTAGATGTTTTTCATGAAGTATTTAGTTGTCTTTACTGCAATCTTGCCAGAAGAAAGGAAAAGTGTCCTTAAATTTATTTAATTTAGTATCAGTTTTTTAGTCCTACTATATTGAAAGAAAATTTTAGTGCGGCGCAACGTTTTTTAATACAAGTAAAAAATAATAATAGGGATAAATAATAACTTTATGCAAGAAAGAAGAAGCTCTCTTTCTTTCTTTGTTTATGCATGACACTGCAAAAAATCAACATTTCTTACGAATAACTGAAACTCACACATAAAATGACCACATTCACCCCTTTTCACGATATCCCTTCGTCCTTTAAACGACACTAACTGACCCCCAGTCAATTTACAAATTGACACCAGCACGCACATCCTGTATATCTCTTAATACAACAAAGTGACCGACAATGAACGATCCACTCGTAGGACATGCAATGATAGTTCACATCCTGCAATTTTATCTCGCTGAGTGTTAGAGTATCACTGTTAATCTGCTTTTGTTTTGTCCTATATTTACTGCTGTAGAGGTGATTTTGAGATTGGGTTTCTTTTTAACCGAAGAGGTTCTCAGTTTGACCTATATGGATGTTTGTAAGTGCGCGATTATTTCGTGGTTTGCGGAACTGATTTGAATGCATAGCATTTTTCACATATAGAAGGTTTTAGGGATATTACTTGACTAAAAAAATGGAGGCGGTAAAGAAAATGGAAGGTGGTTTCCCTTTTTTTAAAAAGTTTTAGTTACTGCCTTGTCCTTTGATCTTCTGTTTTTTTAAATTGATAGTTCTAAAGATAATTTTGAGATAACAGTTCTTGTTGACTAGATATGACTTGACTTGACTTGACTTGACTTGACTTGACTTGACTTGACTTGATCATGGGAAATTTGGTGAGTATGGTCATGGATAATCAAAAAGTGCATTTTGTGAATAAAGTTGTTTTGTAGTGTATATAGTGTTTTTCTGATATACTTGCGTATCCAAATACCATGGACAATTAATGGATGGTAACTTTAGTAGGACAGAAAAATATTTTAGGAATGTCGTTCGTAAATTGAAAAGCTATGTGAAAGGTAACAAGAAATCTTGCTTATTAAGTTTATTAACTTAAAGTTCAATTAATGACATTGTAAACCAATACAAATTTCATTCAGGAACAAATTATTATCAATTACGAAATACAATTTCATTATGAAAGCACATTTCCTTCCAAATTATTACATGCAGGTAACAAACGGAGTACAAACACATAAATACTGCCTTTTAAAATAAAACAACGCTATTTAAACATTTTAATTAACATTGTAATGTGGCCGTTTGTGAACTTAATTACGATTTTCGTTTGTAACTGCAGTTGCAGGGTTATTTATTGTTTCATCAGAGAATGGGGAATGACATTCATTCATTTATTTAGGTCAGTAAGGAAACAAGGTTTTGTTAATTATGGCTAGTTAGAAAAAAACATTATATTAGCAGATAATTATCTGCTAATATAATGTTTTTTTCTGTCATTTTTTTAGTTTAGCTGATAATATAATAATAAACGATGTATTCGTTTAAATATATAGGAATGGAGTTTCTTGCTCGTTTTTCTCCATTTGAAGCTTCACTTTGGAACGAGCACCTAGTTTCACTGACGGACAGACTGACAGACTATTATTTCTTTATTTGTTGACATTTCAAAAGTATTTATTTTAGTTTAAATAAACGTTTTGACTTTGAAATATCTTAAATGTATTTTGATACGGGAGGGGCTTTTTCATGATATGAAGGTAGATTGATGTTCACGTCAACACTATGTTCGTTGCAAACATACTGTATCCTACATACAAAACATCACATAATCGGAAATTATATCTATCTTTATCAAATTATCTGCCCTGTAACGAACACTTAAACAACACCTTCATCTCAGTGACTCATGTCTCATCTAAGTGACATCAAAGCAAGATACACAAGTAAACTAACCCCAAAACCAATGACCGACGCACCGAACATAATTTTCAAACCGATTTATTGAACTTCAAAATCGGAAGCATAATCGATGAGCCGCTAAACGAGCGATCTCGACTTTCTCTACAGACAATATACTTGTAGCACTTAACTGACCCAATTCCTAAAGGTTATATCTTGTCCTAATTCCAGTGCCGACTAAAACGCTGGTTTCGGAGGCATTTCAGAGCTGAATATCAAAATAGCTGTTTGATTTTAGATTTTGGTTGGGAACTGTGAATAGCTGAATTTTAGGTGGCGTTGTGGTTTGTTAGTGAGATGTGTCGTGAAAATAATCATGTGACTGATGTTAAGTATAGTATGTGATTGATTTATAGTCGTCTATTTAATTCAGAGGAAACAATACTATATGAGTGGATTAGTGCATCTAAGTAACTGCTAAAAGTATGTCTAATTACCGTACTCAGAGTCATTTAACGGTTACTTAACTCAGTCCTTAGCAATTGTTTTCGAAACAAAATTGTTACTAAGGAATAGTTTAAGTAATCATTGAATATTTCTGAGTGCAGTAAATGACATAATTTTAAGGTTGACATAAAGGTTGAATAAACATATGTTTTATTTTTGTAAGTAATCAGTGGTGAAATCAGTTATAATTAGTTTAGGAGGATGGAAAAGAAGACATTTATAGTATGCTAATCACTTGGGATAAATGCAAGAAGAATAATTATATATAGTAATATTTTCTATTGCAAGAAAATCTCGAGGAGGATTTGCAATGTAGTCATCTGTTCATATTAACAATAGAATTTAAATAAAAACTGAGGGGTCTTAAGACAAAACGCATGTATTATTAACTGAAATATATCTTTACCTGTAAGTCATTCATATCTACAGACATGAATGTCATGCATACTACGGTATAAGTAAAGTTTTGATCACATAAAATGTGGTAATATTTCAAAATTAGTGTCAACGTGAACCATATTTTGCTAAAACTAAATATTATTTTCATGTACTGTAAACTCATAAGCGTCCTGAAGTGACATAAAGGAGACTTGAAAATGAAAGAAAATTAACACCGAATCGTTCATTGCACTCATTCATTTTACTAAATAAAATACAACCTAATCAACATTTACTTAAAAGTAAGCAAATACAAAAATCATTACTACAGAAATAGAGCATTCAGTTTGCTGAAAATAATAAAGGTCATTTCATCACAGAACTTTGTACACAGAAAATTGAGGTTAAGTTACACAAAAATGCATTTAAATACACCGTTTTTAAAGTTACATTTTCTACGTATTTCTGTGTATAAAATCACGTATTTTTCGGTCGTCGCCCGTGTTCTTTTCGTTCGCTATCCTACCGCCATCTTTGGACGAATCTTAGAAACATTTTTGGAGAGCCGTGAAGTTAGCTCCTTTATAATAATGATTAGGACTATTACAGGTATATAGATATATATAGCGTGTTACTGTTACACGAAATATATGTTTTGTTAATGGAATATTCTAGATTGAAATGTTTCAATGCATATTGTAACAGGTAATTTTGTAGCTGTCAAAATTTCTCCATTGATCATTTCTGTTCGAACATATTAAGTTATGAAGCTTCTTCGCATCATTAGGTAATAATGTTTAAACGTTTACTTTTCCTTAATCAGCGATAGATTCTATTAAAATGATGAATAAAACATCCATGTCCTTGTATGTATGAAACTATGCCACCCATGATAACTACTTTAGTAAATTACATAAAGGAGGGATGGTGTTTATAATTAAATTAATTGGCTGTAAAATGGCTGGATAATTACTACAGCGATAGCACAACATACACGCAGTCCTGGCGAACACAACATTACGTACCAACGCGGACAATATTGTAAATACAAATAGACTTCGTCCAGGCTTGTTTCGAAACATCTAAGTTATTGGCTTAGGGTGATAAAAACACCTACGCGGTATTTCTCGTGAAAATGGCACGGCACGAAGCCTTACAATCTATCACTCACCAGAGTTAGGGGCATGGGCGCGGCGCGACTCAGCACCCACCGCACTCCTTTAACTAAATGAATCCACGACTATTTACTGCTTCAATTCTCGCCATTTTCTCAATATATCCACCGAACATTAGCTAAAGACTCAAGAAGATGGTCGCCCCCGCCGCCGCCGTTGTTGCTAGGTGCAGATCAATTGCCAACCGTTGTAGGTTACATGAATGAAACCTACACATTTTCGGTGCGTCATAGCTATCATATCGCTCGTACCCGACGCGGACCTTCTGATACGCGGCGATTGTACTAAAGTTATAGAATATTTTGTAAACGTCTTCAAAATTCAGTCGATTTAACGTGAACGTCTAGTTTTGGATTTGGCACGTAAGAGGGGCGGAGGGTTAGTGTAGAGCCTGACGTGTCAGTGTCGTGTGTCGAGCGAGTGGTAGACGGCGGTGGCGGAAGGTCGGGGAAGCCGGGCCGTCGGCTGGGGCGCGAGCCCGGGCTCCGCTGACGTCAGCGACGGCTCGGCGCCGAGCGGCGGTGCTCACCACCGGCCTGCCAATTATTATTTTATGTACACGAACGGCGCGAAACAAAAGGCGGCGACGGCGACGGCGGGGCGCGGGCGGAGAGCGCTCGCCGCAGGAGCGACTCCGGGCGCCATCTAGCGAGGCGCGAGGCGACCACTCGCGCCTACTCCTTTCGGTCTGCGGACGATCGAATTGAGACGAAACCTTTGCGCTGACCGACCCTCACTGGCTAACTGGACTCGGGTAACACTGTCACTGATCGAGAGTAGCGTAGAGCGTGGATGAGGGAAGAGATCCCGCTGCGGGTTTGGGGGTCACGTTTGTCAAAATACGTTCACTGATGCGTACCGTCGTCAGAGCGTGGCTGCGTGTGATGGTGGCGGTCGGGTGGGCCATGCTGTCAGGCGGCGCGGGATAGGCGCGGGCCGGGCATGGCGGGCTCCTGCTCGACACTGCGGTGCGGGCGTCCGCGGCGCGCGCTGCACGCCACTGACCCGCGCACCGCCCGCGCCCGCCGCCGCCGCCGCCGCTGCGCGCGCACACCCGCACCGCCGGCGGCCGCACCGCGCCGACCGAGCCTTCGGCCTCCGGCCTGCAGCCGCGTGCACCGGCACCACACCGCACACCGCCCACGCAACACAACACACGCTACCTATCGATTGTACACTTGGATTCTGCACCTTACGAAAGGTCGTCACTGTGCACTCTCACTCGGAGCCAGATTGACAAGTGTAAATAAACTCGACACGCAGTCTGATTGACGTAACCAAGCCGCTCTCCATTATACGTGCCGTTGGCTTGTCACAGTTCTGTTAGAACTGGAGTATGTGTCACCAATAATGCTATTCATTTTTGACCCTGTTAAGTGGTTGAGTGGTTATAGAATAACTTGATTTAATATAGCTATTTACATACACATATAAGTATATATAGGTGTTGGTATGTGAGGAGGTTGCTTGCAGTGAGACACTTCGTCGCCGCGTCGTCAAATTTTTACGACTTCGCTCGAGTGTGCCGACCCAAACAGATTCTATCTGGCACAATACGATGCAGGATATCCTTCCTCCTGCTACCTAGCACCTCATCATCTTATATGTATACAACACCTACGGAGGATCTCGGCGCGGTTATCTTATCAAACTTGGAGCTTTGCTTAACTTTAGCACATTAGGGAACTTGTGCTGCTATGAATTTAATACAAAACAGTTTCAGCGTTGAGTATTTATTGAAGGATCTGGGTATGACATTTGCAGACAATGTACTTATAAGTTTGGTTAAAGTAGCATAAACACTTAAATTTAGTACAATGACACATAATTATGTATTTGTAGTAAGGAATATATAAGGTATACACAGAAATATGTTTTCTCTACATATAATACCGTAAGTACCCACTTCCTATCCTACCGGGAATCAGACTTAATGTCATTTTTATTCAAGACATTACAGCTAAAGCGAATCTCTAAGTAAAGCTGATTCACTTTGGTAAAAGATTGCAAGTAAAGTCTTCTACGAAAATGTAAAGGTGTTACTTATTCTCAGAAAGAAAGGTTGCCATATTGGATATTTAGCAATCTTTGAACAAGTGTCTTGGATTCGATTCCTGAGAAATCTGTTGGTGTCATGAGTTCGTAGAAAGGAAAGCTCTTGGACGTGTAATACAACATCAACCTATTCCACTGCTGACCAAAGGCCTTTTCTCACATGGAGAAGTTTTTACCACGCTTGGTCCATTGACCAAGCTATTTAGATATTGATATTTAGAATAAGAAATTATAAGCCCATGTTTCCTCATGATGCTATCCTTCACCGTTTATCAGTAGTGTCTAAATAATCTTAGAAACTACATATAACTCGGAAAAAGTCACATTGGTACTTTGCCGTTGGTAGGTTTCGAACCCGCATGCATGTAAACCTCCAGGAAATACCACATTAATCCTTAATATCGGCGTTTAATAGAAGATCAAAAAGAGTCCTTCATTAAAAAAATGTTAATGTCCTTGAAGTTGTAATCGTCAGAAATACTAGTGTTGTTTGTGTGAAGATACATAGGTTTTAAGTCCATCTCACCACTATACTAATGTACTATAGCCAAGTATGTATATAATATGTACACTTGACGTCACCACGTCATGTTAATCTAAGACATCGAAATCACATCGGAGCTCCGAGTAAACCTGATTCACTTTGATGGAAGATTGCGAGCAAGTCTTCCAAGAAATTTGAAGGTGTTTACTTGTTCATAGAAAGAAAAGCTATTATGTTTGACATTTGTCAAGGTCTTATCACCCGTCTGACCACTTACTGTAAACATTACGGTGCGTCATTAATTTAGAACGTTGTTATGTAGGTTCTGTTATGTATAGTGAGGGCATTGGGTTAGTAAGAAAAAGTAATATTAGTCAATAAGATAAGTTTAAGTTTTTTTTTTTTTGAGGGGGGAAAATTATCCCCCTCATTCCTACTTCTGCTGTTCGAGCCGGAGCCCCGGTAAACCCAGTTGGTAATCCACAGCTCTAGTTTAAGTATAAGATGATAATGATGAATGTAGATGAAGCAAAAGAGTGAGGAAGATTTTGAGTGTAAGTTTTTAAACTGACATGGTCACTAATACTAATATTAGAACTTGGGACGGGATATGGCGTGATCATGGCGCTTGCAACAGCGCCGAACTATCGGAAACTCATAGAAATAGATAAACATGGTAAAGTGTTTGTCTACCTCAGTGAACGATGAATGATGAATGTCGATAAAAATATAATGCACTGAATTTAAATTTAGAGTTCAGTTACGAGTTGGCATATAATAGTAAGCTTTGAAAAGTAGACATCAATGTCCCCGTATAAATTGTTTACCTAACTAGTTCAAAGATACAATTTAGTGCTTGATGTCTTTAATAGACAATGTACCAAAAAGCTACTGTCTGTTATGTATATTTAGAGCTCAAGTTATCAAAGTTAGTTGACATTGTTCGCACCGTGTGCCAAAGGCTTTCTATTAAGTGCAATCCAATCTTCGGTGCACGTGGTGGTCCAATTTCTCGTCTGCGTCAAACTACAAAATATCAGTTTGTACAATGTAAAGTACATTGTGTAATAAATCGTAAATAAATATTTAATTATTTTTTGTGGAATTTTGTTTACACTTCTTACACATAAAGTTTATTTTATGGGGAAAGGGTATATTGGTGAGTTTTATATATTATTATAATTTTTTTTTTTTCAGGGGGGAAAATCATCCAATGACTTCTCTCGCCAGGGCAAAGCGAGAGGGAGTGTCAGACTCTTACTGACTAAAAACCACCCCGTTCCTACTCCTGCTTGTCGAGCCGGAGCCCCGGTAAACCCGCTAGGTTGTCCGCAGCTCCGGATTAAGCATCAGCCCTACTGGGCCCCATCTGTGGTGGTCTGATGGCTCTTTGAGGCGCGCGCGGAACGCAACGCGCCGCACGCACGGGTCTGGTTCTGGTCGGGCGGCGAGCTACCCTTGCTCGCCGTCCGCAGACCCGCACTTACGGTGGCCGGAGATCGTCACGCGATCCCCGACGCCCGGAGTGTCTTTCGCGTCGGCTGGGGCGTGAGGAAGTTCGTTCCCTCACGCGTCCCGCCTCCTCCTTAACTAGCATGACTGCTTCGCAGAAGGAGGAGACGGCATCCCAGTCCCCCTCGCTCCGCACCATGGCCTGAACCAAAGCCGGACGCGAGAGGTTGCCGTCGCCGATCACTTCCCTGAGGGCACGGCGGTGTTCAGCCCACGCAGGGCAGACCGCAACCGTGTGTTCCACCGTGTCCTCCGGGCGGTCTTCGCAGTGATAAATTTTATATATTATATCCACAGGATTAAATGCCCATCAATATGTAAATAACTGGTCGTTGCTAGAAAATAATGATTAAATAGTACGAACTGCTGTGCTACGATTTTATTAGGCGCTACGAACCCAGGGATGCGATATAAGCTTCTGTGCTACGAACTACGGCCTACGAGAATCGCCGTTACAAGTTCCTGTGCTACAAACGATTATACCTTATGCGCTGTAACAAGGTGCGGCTGACAGATTCAGTAACGTTTCGTATCACTCTTGAAAGTTGCTGCGATTTAAAAATTATGCCTTAATATTTTAGCTGTATCACATTCGTATTATGTTAAATCATTCGGAAGCGTAGTTAATTAAATTAAAACCAACCGGAATGTTCTAGTATTTAATTAAAATCTAATGAAATGAAAAATAAAGTAAAGTTTTATGCGTATAACGTAAAGCCATAGTCGTGTTTAGTGATGGGATGTACGGCTACGATGGATAGGTAGTCGATGTTTTTTTAGAATAAAAAACGAAAATCGTGTGTCGTTCAATTATCATTCTTAAAAAACCTTTAATTATGTGGGTAAATCTACTGTAGACGCGGCTCTCTCTGCCCAAACCACAGTGACATTATCTGAGCAGAAATATGTAGTAGGCATTTTTCTAGACATTTCCGGCGCCATTGATAATGCGTGATGGTACTTAATCTAACATATACAAACTAATATACGCTTGTTTTCTTCACGGTTCTTTAAAACTGAAACTCTGAAACACCTCAGGGCTCGCTCATAAAATATTTATTTTGACAAGTACATACACGTAGTTAGACTGCACAACTAAATAACACACACATTTAATAAAAAAATTTAAGAGAATTAAATGTACGCTGCGAGTATCGATAGCGATAAAAAAAGATTTTTCTAATGTCCATCCCTAAAGAGAGACGTCAACGTCATACAGGCATCTGTCAGCCGCACCTTGTTAGAGCGCATAGGGTATAGTATCGCGATACATCTGTCATTATTCTTAAGCTACAACAACAACTAATATACTATATACTATAACTAATATCCTTAGAGTGGCATAGCAGTGCATAGCGTAGTAAGCTGCTAACTAATCAAGTATCTGTACTACGAAAGATTTGCTACAGCTCTTGTGCTACGAGCAAATATCCAGTACTACAACCCCAGTGCTACGAAGAACAAACTCAATGCTACAGCCCCTGTGCTACGATCTAATTACTACGCGCTACGACTTTCTGTGCTACGAATTAATAACTACGCGCTACGAACGCCTGTGCTACGAAAAACACATGTACTACAAATTAAACACTACGTATTAATAACAATGTACAAAAAACTCCTATGCTACGAAATATAAGTTATTCTTGTCTGGTGTGTTCTTGTCTTATTATGCAAAATAAATGTGCTTTGTTGAAACTTATAAATAAATAATTCTATCGCTGCATTTCACATAAAGTTCTCTTCAAATGTGTCGAGAAAACATTTTCCGAGTCACATAGTAACCTATTTTTACTGAAAAGGATACGCACGAGGAACATTATAAATTATGCTTCTCATTTGTTCTCAGTTTTCATTCGAAACACGGTTTTAAATTACGAGAACGTATCTCGAAGTGATGTTGCGAATCAAAATTTTAAGATGAATTTCAAAAAGGAAGGAAAGGATTTTTGACGCAATAACGTAATAATAATAACTAAATAACATTTGTAATTGGATTTTAATAGTTAGTTATTAAAAGAAAACCAATGATACTGAAAACAATTTTCTGTTGAAGTTATTTTTTTGGACAATAATTTTTATATTATAGAAAATGTGAAATTCAATACATTTAATAATGCAGCTTTGCAAATCAATTGAAATTATACCGTTATGTAAACTGTCATATAATCTTCAACAAAAAATAAATACATTTGTATATAGCTAACCGTCACCTAGTTTACTGGATACGCGATACAATGCGCGAACGAAGCATTGCAACAATCGCTATTTGTACGGCTTCAGCTAATAGGTATAAATTGCCAGCATCTGACCTGGTATGCAGGTATTATCTTTTGAAACCTGAAGATCAGCATTTTGTAGTAGATGTTTTTTTAATAAACTGAGAATTACGAGTAATAAAAGTATTACTTTAAAACAATTAGATAAGTGGAAATAGAATTGTGTACGGACTTCTTTATCATATGCATTTATATTATATCCATGAACGTAACAAAATGTATGGCTTTCTCCGAAGATCGAAAGAGAAAAAGAGAAAGATAAAATCGAGAGAAAAAAGTGGGTAAAGTAGTTAATATTCAAGTATATGTATAATTGTATACGTATAGCACTACACTCAATTGTTGAAATTGTATAGCTGTTCATTATTATGTTTTTCGGTTTACTCACGTGACTATTTGACGAGGAACTTGACTAATTTCCAACCATATTAAAGGCATGGTGCTCATGAATATGAGTTCGTCATCAAACAGTTATGTAAGTAAACCGAAAAATATATTAATTAATATAGTACATCTCACGAAAGTTAAAAATGAATATTTTCTTGAATTTTGTTCAGTAGCGAAAAAATTAGTTGATTCATTTCTGCATAATGTAAAAAAGAGGTAACAGTCACCATTTGACGATTACTTCGAAATGTTACTCAATATACTAGGAAGACTTTTTTGATTCATACCTAATTATACTGGTTTCTGGAAAAAAGTAATCAATAGAACAGTATTGTTTGACCTTTGACGATAATTACTTCGTGTTTCATACTAAAAATGATGTTCAGACTAATCAGTGCTCGCTATCATTATTTTGAATTAATAGGACATCGTTATCGGGCAATATAAACTTAGATAATCACTGAATATGAAGTACCTAGCAAAAAATACATGGGGGACTTTATAAAAATAATGATGATTCGTCACTTTGATGTGAGTTCATAAAATTTTCCATATTTGATTTTGATGATAAAAATTAACAATATCAGACTTTGTTTTTAACAAATGGTGTAGTAGTTGAGTTCATTGTCAACGTTGTATATACACTATACAATGTACACTCACTTTTAGCCATTTGTGTTATAAGTCCCATGTATGTAATAGAGGTTGAGCTTTTTTGAGCCCGGAAAGTCATCCAATGACTTCTCCTACTTTAGTAGGAGTATCAGACTCTTACTGACCAAAAACCACTTTGATCCTACTCCTGCTTCCAGTAGGGTCAATAGGGAGTCCAGAGCAGAGGGTGAGCCTGTGGCATTTTTTTATAAATAAATAACCATAAATTGCAGCGTAATTCTTAATTACGTGAATTCTCAGGGCTTAAAACTCAATTCTCAATTTAATCACAAACTGTACCAGTATTCCAAATCCCGAACTTCCCAAAGGTACTTGACCAGCGCTGGGCTAAAGTAAAGCGGGTCACAAACGTACCCTGTTAGACGCGACGCCTTGCTTGCACGATTAAAAGGGGTCCCAGTTTACATTACACAGAGCCTCAAAGATTTTTCTAATGCAAAGAATAATTATGTTTCTTATGAAACAATTTTGAAATGAAATCATTCTGTCGAGTAATTGGTGTGATATGTCTACCATAGAAAATGACATAATTTGTATTATCTAAACAATCTCAGTTCAAAGTATAATTGTTTAAAAAGGTTTTGTTAGTTTGTGACCTCTTTATATTTTAGTTACTGGACCAATTTATTTAAATAAAGTAAGTAAGCATAAATAAATTTGGTATGATGTATGAAGATGGATATACATACAGACATGGGTTTTTAGTTTCAATATATGATACATTTCATTAAATTAGCTAGTCATCAACAGTTTTATTCAACTCATCCATTGTCCAACAGTAAAGTAAGTAAGAAAAACAAAACACCATGATTCTCACTTTACAATACATTCCACTTCTGATTCACACATCTTCTATTACATTACACACATAACCGTCAATGTATATAACATTTTGCAAAACGAGAAGTTACACCTACATAAATATGGTTACCGTCCACGTTACATTTCGGAGATCCGTGTACAACGAATATTGCACTTTGCAAGCAACTCTTTGTTCATGTAGGCTGTATTGGACTGCTTTTTTAGGGTTCCGTATGTTTCTGCTTTGTTCTTACACGATGTGCAATCTTAGAGAAAAGGTTTTGTTTGTGTGTGTTATGAGTGTGTGTTGATGTGGTTATGTGAGTGAGTTTAGAATTTGATTGAAAACTATAGTTAGTGTAGTTTATAAGGTTAAGGATCGTTATTTAACTCTTTAAGGCTAGGCTGCGCAACGTCACCGGGTTTCCGTACGCTGTTCTTATTAACCCGCCATTGGTGACGTGTATTTGTCTTACTGAGATAAAATGACATAGAAAGGACATAAAAATAAAACGTTCGCATTGCTGTTGCGGGGTGGACTAATGGTAGAGGGTGTGTAGTAAGGCAGCTACTCGAAATCGCAACCTAACTCGATAAACAGCTTAAAAAATATTATTTGTTTTTAAATTACCCGGTCTCATAGACATATAGGTCACCAATGGCGGGTTAAAGAGTTTCTCTGTGACTCGAAACTAGTAGAGCTTTTCTCTAGTAATCTACGTGAGTAAACCGTATTTTTACTCTATTCTATTGGTTTCATATAGAAACACATATATTTTTTGGCAATAAGCGCAATTAATCAAAGATATTTTCTCTAGTAACCTCGCAAAGTAATTATGACATACTACTATACTTCGCATACTATCTGAAATCATAATACGAAGTCTAGAATACTTAACCAACAATGAATTTGTAATGAAAATATTAAAATAGGTGAGTATAGCGTCTACTAAACCAACGAGGTAGTCAGTTTACCAGTAATTCAAGTAAAAACTTTCGCTCCATCGCATCGATGGCAATCCATTACACCGGCATGAGTTCACAATTCTTCAGGGCTCCTACGGGACCATAAACGTAGGGTTGTCACGCAATACTGTTGCGTACAACTACAGTCCATTACGCAAATTGTTCATAATAATTAGTGTATAAACATTGTTTGTTATATGTATAGGTGTAATAAGTTGAAGTTTGATATGTTTACTTACATACATATATAACCTCACACCTGTCTTCCATAAGGGTAGGCAGAGACATTGGAACGCCAATTGCTACGAATCTTACATACCTCTTTCGCTTCATCAATAGTTGTCAGTCTTTTCATGTATGCTCATCGGTTAAGGGTACTTTTAATTTGGCCCTTGTTTACTTTAAAATAAAAAGCAAAATATTAAATGTATTTTATGTATTATTACGTTGTAGTAGCCAAACAGAGTCTATGAAGATTGTTGGTTATTACAAAACAAAATTCCAGTGCCGAGTGCACTCGTATTTTCTTTTGTAGTTGTATTACAGTCGAAGCCTCATTGTATTCGGTAGACTACAATATCGAATGGCTTGATATTTGAAAAGAGCAAATTACAAAAAAAAACTTTTTTATTACAAATTCAAACAGATTGACGAATGCGGTTTATGACGAATGTCAAAGTAGCCGGAAAATTAAAGAAAAAGGAATTAGTCCCAATTACCCCCTTCCCAATCTTCGACTTCCCAACCACATTTAAAATCCGAACACCCAAAATACCAGTAACACTCTTTTAACACTTCTAGTGTCTCGGGTGTCTATGGGCGGCAGCAATTGCTCACCATTAGGTGATACGTCTGCACTTTTACTGCCTTACAAAAAAAAACATACCCATATTTGTTTCCATAGGCATACATAGAAGGATATTAAAAAAATTAAATTTTACTACATATTAGCTTCAGCCTCACCTGCAGAGCAAGCTGCTATAGCAAGAGGAACTATTACCTAAGTTAATCATATTATACACAGCCAATTAAATAGGCACACGAGACACGAGGCTGCAACACTAACACGATTTCCTGTCAATCGCATAGTTGAAGAGTAAGGGATAGCATCCAATATATTATACAACAGATGAGTGCTTAGTAACTCAGTTATGTTGTGCATGAAACTAATTAATTGAAGGTCCATGTACGTATTGTTGTTTGTGGTTTGTGAAAAATTTCCTTTATATTATGATCATTTACTATTCTTTGCCGGAGAGTCTGTGTTTCCTAATGGGTTGGCTTCAAGGCCCGAGTGAATAGATTGTTTATGGACAGACGTGCTCCATCGTAGGCCGCATCGTCGCTTACCACCAGACAAGACGGCAGACAAACGTCGACCCATCAAATTAAAAAAATCTATAATATATGATTAAGTAATGTGTAGTAGACGTTTTAGGTATGAGGTTAGATAAATTGTGTAAATAGAAAATGGACTAGTTTTAGTAATCTTATGGCCATGTGTTGGAAATTTCAAAGATGATATTGTTGAGTATAGTGTTTTAGAACAGGATAGAAATAAATAACCAAATCAGAGACATAAAGGGATTTTTTTTTAATCAAAATTATGTCAAATCAAAATCAAATGAATAACCTAAACAATTACACAAAATAAAAACAAACACTTAAATCAAAAAAACACACACAACAAAAACAAAACAAACACATTAAACAAAATTCAAAACGGGCATTCAGTTGCAAGTTTCGTCCAACGCAACGTAAACTACTATTTACTATAACGTTGTTCCAACGCTCAATTCCACGAACATCCCTTTTGATTCCCTACAAACGTTCACCTAGTTATACAGCCCCGTCAATCGGAAAGTTCAAGTACGGAAGGGGGTTGCAGTGTCCTGCGGCGGCGGCGGCGACCTACTGACCGAGGTCGATGACCGATGCATTGCAACCGTGCAACGCGTTGTTGCTCCGCTCGTGTAAGCGGCCATTTTCATGCCGTTTTTTTGTTTCGTGTATAAGAGACTTTTTTGTGTTCGACTTTTGAGTTTTGTGTGTTTTTTGAGATTGTGCTGTTTTTGTTTTTTGTGTTTTAATGGAGATTGTTTGTGTGGTTTTGTGATGATGGACATGTATTTTGTTACTATTTCTTGGCGGCAGAGCTTTGGTGCATTTTTTTAAATAAAGCTAATACTAAGTAATAATTTTCCTAATAGTACTAATTTGTCTTTCATCTCATTTCATCTTCACATTTCAAAGTCAATGAACAATCATTGGTAGAAAAATAATGTAAAATCAATAATATTTTGTGCAAATACTCGGTCTAAAATTAATTACCATCCAAAGAGAGCTAACCGGTATCAAGTCAGACGTAGTTAAAAAAGTTAACTGCAGAAATGGGTCAGCAGTCGACTGGCTCGCTACCGTACGTTTGAACCGTGCAATCTTTGAATGTTCAACTTAGGTACTATTTAACTTAAAACTGTTTTTTTACTCGTACAATAGATTTTTCCTCGGTGCTTAAGGTGAAAACATTTTTTCTTTTTATTTTATTTCGCATCGTTGTTGAGTAATGGTCTATTTTTTAAGGGGGAAATTCATCCTATGACTTCTGTGCGAAAGGGAGTATCTGACTCTTACTGACTAAAAACCACCCCGTTTCTACTTCTGCTTTTTGAGCCGGAGCCCCGGTAACCTCTTAGGCAGTAAGCAACTCCGGGGGAGTAATGATCTACCGTAGAGTAGATCATTGACTATAACATAGATGTATGCTTTTTCATGAAATTCTGCGACCACAATGTATTATCCTACGGTTCAGTTGTGCCAAGTATTATTAGTTTTTTTTATCTTAAACAATGCCATTATGCATTGTTTAAGATTGAATTTCATGTGCTACATTTAAAAGACCACCAATACTCCAAAATATTTCAATTCCAAATTTTTTTTCGCAAACAAAACTTAACTACCACTATAATAGGCAAAATAGGCCCGATATTCATACATGTTATTAAAAACACATAATTTCTTCGGCTATGATAGCACAGTTTCCTCAGAGAGACATGGAAGAAGGTGCCGTGACCTGGCCGCGCTGCAATTGACCTCTGGACCTAGAAAAGTGTCAACTTGGAACAATAGACGGCCCGGGCTTCAGGCGCCTACTGCAAATGATATAGGGGTTAAAGATGGAAATTATTTTAAAGAATGGAAGTAGTTTTATGAGGACTATCTATTTGCTATCATATCAGATGAATTTTGACCATTATTTGCCATGTTTGTTGTTTTCAGGGAGGGCATCACGGAGAGATATACGTAGTTATTTAATGTACGTTTCACCCCATTTTGTGTTATTAATTAGTTATTTTTAACCTTCGCAAACTTCCTGCTATATCTAATTTGAGGAGAAACCTAGACTTTGTACTTAGTTGCCGTTTTCCGAAAATTTATATACCTAGGGTTAATTGTAGGTTGTATTGTATATTTTATAGTGAAATGTAATGTGGAGCTGATATGGCTTAAGTGTGGAGTGCAAGTTATATATAGGTATAAGTGTATTATACATCTCATACTGTCTATTTGTACAGTTAAAATTTTATATTAACATCGTAGTACTAACCCTACGCAATGTGTAAGTACGGTGACCACACCTTAACTTTAATGGGTGGTGCACTGCGCCGAGCTTGCTGTGGCTACTCCTATTCAAAGGATTGTGGTACTGACCGCATCCCGATCTAGAGCAAATAGGGTCGAAAGGACATCGGGCGTTTTTTACCCGATTTTTTAAAAGTCGCGAACATAAACCAAAACATTTTTAAATGAAAGTGTTTGCAATCATATTTAATATTGTGTAGTTATTTTGATTCACAATAATGGGAAAATGGAAATAATTAGTAAAATGAAAATGATATTTTAAGTTGACTATTTTTCCTAATTACTAAACGACCGCTCAGTAAGTTAAAATATCACTCCGTGGTATTTTTGTAAACCCAATCAGACTAAATCCGTCAAGTTGATGTGCATGTTTCGTTCTCACTCTCGCCCATAGTCCTAAAACTGGTATACATATGTTGCGCTCGCGCAGGTAGCTAGCTTATCGTACTACATCGCAGTCCTTCGTCATCATCATCGCAGTCCTTCGCCAAAAGTTAAGAGAAAAATATGTTGTTTTAATTATTTTTGATTCCCTTTTTCCTCTTCAATTATTGCCCAAAAACATTTATAAATATTTTTTAAATGTCCAATTTCTCCTTATTGCCACGACCCACAGATATGGGAACTATACCATTGTGAACTAGATTTAATTGCCTATCCACCGTACCTAATTTTATTTTTGTTCGCCGTAGGTAAGTGTCCCATACAAAAATGCCCGATGTTCTTTGCTAATCAAATTGAGGTCGGAAACTGTCAATGTGTCATGGAATCGTTGTACAATGTATCAGTGAGATATCGGGAGTTTGGTTTGGTATCGATATTGGGGAAGTTTAGTTGGCATTTATGCTCATTGTAATACACAATAGTCTACCTGCATTTCGTTGACGGGATAACTGCTGATTACTATGAGTATTAATCGCAGTCACAAAATTATTGGGAAAGAACTGAGAAAATTCCAAATATGTTCCTAAATTTGGATTTAGGATATTTGATTATTGATGGCAAGCCAGGCCACCACGAGTTCGGGGGCTGCAGAAGAATTTCAGTAAGAGTCTGATATGTAAGAGTCTGTCCCTTTCATCTCACTCAGGCGAGAGGGCTCCATGAGGATTTCCCACATTGGGGTAAAAAAATGTTGATAAAGTTATTCAAGAAAAGCATGAAAAAGAAATGCATCAGGCGTATATTGGAATACATATTGATAGGATTGGGCAATATTTTGATACGAATATATGATACTAACAAGCACCAAGTAGATACACTTCTAATACTTAGCGTAATGTTTCACTTTACCTAATAACTAACATCGTAAAGAAACTTACGCCTACAAGTTAGCTATGTTACATCTGTTCCATGTAAAGCCGATGTGTATAATGTGCAAATGTATTTTGAAGTTAAGTGCATCACATATTCTTCCTCCCACACTATTGCAGAGGTCCGAAAAGGCTTGCAAGTATAGCTCCTAAGTGATTGGTTGCTACCACATGTGTACATAGATACAGGTACAATATTCAATTCTATATTTTACTTTTGTAAAGTTCGAATGTTGGGGACGTTGTGTAACCGATATTGTATGTGTATACTTATATTTTTAAGAGAACGATACTGGGCATATTATTGTTGTTACATGTTCTATTCATTATACCTAAGGCAAACAATGTTGCTGTGTTGAAAAATTTGATGGGTAAATTATCTTGACATTTTAACATTTAGTAATATTTTGACTAGTATAGTAAGTTTATAATATGTAAACATCAACAATTGAACTTTAGTTTTTAGCGAGACTATGAACGTCAGAGTCTGTAGCTAAATGTTACTTTAGCGCTTGACTACTGAAGAAAACTCAATGTATGGAGATGACACTGATATGTGTCAAAATTTACGTTGATCCATGATAATTTAGTTTTCTATTCTACAGGCAGACAAGTGCTGAATGCAAGTTCCACATATTACAGTTTAAAGTTGTGAACATCAGCCGATAATTATTGAAATTCAGCCATTTACGAAAACCTATGTACAAATTATAACGATTTTGAAACGAAAGTAATAATACAGTCTCATACAATAAAAACCTTAAACTAAAAACCGACAAAAAGTTCCACATTTCCTACCCTGCAGAAAAAGGTAATGTTCCAACAATATGCACATATTTACGCTTTAAGCCTGGAGCTGCATATACGTAGTTTAATTTGACTCGCAAGAAACCCCTTTGCTCCCCTTCGCCAACACTTTCTAAGCATTTACATTACTCATTCACTCCACCGTGAGTGCAACCCATTTGCATTGAACGCTCCTTTGAAGTCTGCTAGAGACAGAGGCGGATTAAAGCTAGAGAGCGCCCTAGACAAGCATACGCGCATCTAAAGAGCGTCCTAGGCAAGCATAAGCACCATAGGCGCATCTAAATTTTTGGCGCCGCCTTTGTTCTATTTGCACACGGGCACGAGCGTTTCACGGCACCCCTCTGTAACCAGGCATCATAGGTACTTGCCTAGCTTGTCTTCGACTTAATACGGCCCTGGCTAGAGACACTTTACATACCGCAGTCAATGTACCGAGGAATTGAATTTCGTACTAATTAAGTGTTACATGCTTGTAATTGGTTCAATGTGATTTTTGGTCCTTGTGAGCGTGAATGTGATTGGTTAGTGGTTGGTCGATTCAAAGGACCAAGTTAAAATGTTATTGATGTTTTGAAAGTTTTAGAGGTTTAATAATATTATTATCATGCAACTTGTCAATTATTAACTCGATCAAGTCTTCTGGTATACTTATATAAAACTTCAAAGGTATTCCAAAGAGTCTTCCTCAATAATAAGAATAGATCAAATAATTTTAAATTTCCAAGACAAATTAAGATGTCGACTGTGCTACCACTGTATCAAATACACACTATGACACACCATACCACAAGCTAGAACACAACATAAAAAATCAACTACAACAAAGCACATGAAAAGTCCACGTTAGGCTGTGGTTGCACTATAGGACCGCCAACATCACGGCTGTATACGACGAAACGGGGAATAATTTCCCACACGTCGTGTACACAAAGCTACCGCTATGCTACCATAAATTAAAGGGGAGGTTTTTTGGCCATGTTGACGTGAGCCTTTATAGTGCAGTACTTTTTGGGGGAGTTTGTGTTTGTTCTTGCATGACCCAATGAATACGGGACAAGTGGGATGGTAGGTCAGTTTCTGAATTGTGTGTTTTGAATGTTGGTACGTCAATTTTATTGTAGGAGTTAATTTTTCATTTCTGTTGTTGTTTTGTGTAGTCGGGGTAAGGAGAAGAAGAACATTGTATGTATTATTTTTGTTATACTATAATAATTTATACTGAAGTTTACCATTACAGAAGAAAAGATTGCATATTTTTATTATTTATTTATATATTTTTTTCCTTTGATTGTATTAATGTACATATAATATTTCTAATACTTGTCAGTACTCTTATAAATTTTATTCTATAAACCCAAGTTTAACATGTTTCGAAGTACATTTGCATGTCAATGAAAACAAAAATAAATACAAGGAACTAACAGTTTGTAGTAATTAAAATTCCTATGTGAGCTTTACGAGTGTTCGCTCAAACATGCAATGTAGGTAGTTACTACATAGAGTACTTTTCTAAAAACAGTGAAATTTTGAGGCGAATTTTTGTTTAAACTACCGCTGAGGTAGTTTATTGCACTCTTATGACATAACAGTCAGCCAACATTTTCATTTTAAAGTATTTATTGTTTAAGTTTATGCTTCAATAGTAAAAATGCCTTCGATTTTTTTAATAATCTAGGAAGTGCTTTTTTTATTTAAGCCTTCCTTGCACTAAACAATGAACTAATGGCGGTCTTAATGCCATATGGTATTCTCTACCAGTCAACCTACGGGTTACCAATTAACCTTGTGTTGAATTTATAATCCTACTGTAATTAACCCTACTTACTTTTTGCCAGGATTTCTACAGACAAACTTATAAGTGATATCTAGAAATTAAATATATAATAGTATGTATACAATTAGCAGAGAGGTTTTATTCTTTATCACACTTCTTAATAACTGTCGTAGAATGTTTGGTCCTTTCCTGGTCCTTCGAGCCGGATTTATGAAAAAGCAACTATAAGATATTATTTGCACTTGTAGGAAGTTATTTATTCTTAAAGTTGTTTATTACAACATGTTACAATATTTATTGACGGTAACGTGCGTAGTACCCGTAAAGGGCGTGTAAACTTAGTGAAGATTAAAAAGTATAAGTTGTGGAGTCTTCTATAAGCAAAATTCACTGATGTATTCAGCAAATTTTGCTTATAGAATAAAATCAAAGTATAAGTTAATTAAGGTGCTGACAGAGAATTATTAGCTAATTCTGGTATGTGTAATTTGTCTAATAGTGAATTAATTGTTCATTTTCATTAATAATTTTAAATGCAGTTAGCATATGCCTAGTATCGAGAAAAGATCTCTTCTCACACTGAGAAGGTATCAGCATTATTTAATTGTGAGTTTTTTAATTGGTCCTGTACTAATTGTTTTCCTTCATCTTACTAATATGAAATACGGAATTCCTTCACTTAATTACTCATGCTGTAACCCTATTACAATCCAGGGTTGTCGCATTGTTTCTCAAGATTCAATTATTTGGAGTTCCGTTCTCTTGTGAAACTCTTTCGTTATCGCCTCCCGGTAAAGTATTGCACTCATTTACGGCGCCCCTGATTTGTGACAACATTCTAGATACTATCTTTTGTTTTTCTTAAGTTTTCCTTTTATCTGTTTCTTTTCCTTTTTGTTAATTAAATTTTAATGGGAGTGTTTATAGAGTGGTATTTAGATGTTTAAGTGTGTACTAATCTTTTATCTGATGGAATTACATAGAGTAGGTGACACACAATTTGGGTTTTAAAAGTGATGTATACATACTGGTGTAACGTGAAAAACTGCATACAATATTGTATGTGGTGTTACATCCACTTTTTATTGCATGATTAATTATGTGATTAATCCCATTGGTAACCATAATTCATTGAACTAAATACGTCGGTGACTTTGTGTGTCACTAATATGTAATCTAATAACTACCACAAGCATACTCTTGTAAACCTTATCAACCATTTGAACTAAATTACACTTTTGCATTATTACGTAATATTTATTGTAACTAACTTATTTAGCATAGTAAACGCATAATACATAAAACTATCCATTGCATAAAATCCATTAATTGTATCCAGGCTTTTATCCTCTCATAGTCCAATAATTGTAACATACTGCAGTACCCAATAATGAATAAATAAGTGAGTCATAAAAGTGATTACTTTTTATGTGAATATTTACTTTTGTGCATTCATAAATAAAGTGTGCGAACTGTACGCGGCGTAATAAAAACTCGGATAATGTCCCGTAGTGATGTAGTTGCATTGTTCGAAAACATTTATTTTATGTCTGACCTAAAAATATTTGTTGATTGTAAAAATAATGTAGATGTTAGTGATTGCTTTTTGTTTACTAGAGAATGAACTTATAAAATGCAGTACATTCATTTTGTGAGGTCAAAAATAACATGTGTAATTATTGCACGTTTTAAGTTAAATGTAGTCTTTGGAGTCGCTGCCTAATATGATTGACTGATTAACATAAACACATTGGCTATCAATATTTTAAGGCTCATTCTATTTAATTCAGAACGTATACAAACTTTGCTCCCTTATTTAAACTATGTTCGATACTCTTTATAAGCGTTATAGTAGAAGTAGAGTAGAATATTATGCAGAATAAACATTATAATCGTGTGCTCTAATAATAATAAAATATATACAAAATGTAAATAATTTAACATTAAGTATAACGTATAAAATAAGTCCAATTAACGCGGTGCTAATCCACGGTATTTATTCGAGTAAGCGGTGCGTGGTGAGGTGCAGGTGTGTCGAACCGCTGGCCACCGGTAATCCCTTGATTTACTGTACACCCGACATTTGTTGCTCGCTCTGGTGATTACTAAGAACTGGTGATTGTTGGGGATTATTAACGAGTTTTGGTGAAAAGTTAATTTTTGTTGCATTGAAAGATAAATGCAGTCTATAGTATACCATCAACCAATCAACTCTCAATTCGAAAGTACGATTCTAAAACGCGAAGGAAAATTGTTAACCTCATCATTATTCAATCTACAATTTCGAGCGAATTCGGAAAGGTTCTATTCCGCTCATAATGTCGCGAAACACTACAGCAGTTCTACCGTAACACGTAAACTAAATACAGAAAAAAAAAACAAACACATCATTATAACTGAACCACTGTTTAGATTACATCGCGCCAACCGAACTTTTCACCTAATTACTTAGGCTGTATTAATATAGGGAAAGCGGCATAAAAATAGGTCATATATTGGCGAAAGACAGGGACGGAAAATAGTGCAACAAATTGTGGTATGGCGCTGTCTCGTTCTCGCGCCGGAAATCAATAATGGCATCTCGCCACGTGGAGGCAGGAAGCGAGTCTGCTCCATTTACACTGGCCGAACGTGGTGAACGGACGACATCACGAGACTCCATTATTACAGAATTGAATCCGACCGTCTTCTGTTTTGGACTCCGAATGGAAATTGAATTTCCAATCGATAGCATCGAATGAAATACTTCGACGAGTAGGCCTTTGTCAGAGTTGCGGTATTTGGGCAATGCTGAGTTTAGATTTTTGTAGACTGCTATTTTAGAAATCATATCTTAATTTCTTTAAAGTTACATAAGGTACTACAATAAAAGTTGTAGGTACTGCCTCGACAACCAGTTTATATCTACCTATGTAAATCGAAATTATCATTATTAAGAAACCGTCTTACACGTTTCTTCATAATACGAAATTAGGCCAAGTACGCCAAGTGCGAGTCAAAGAACTTCAACCCCTATCAATTTTTGCGACCCCTAGTGCCATCTAGATTGTGAGATAAATAAACAAAGCTTGATTACCGCCCTCTGTAAACGTACTGAAAATGAAAGGGACTCTCCAAAGTTTCCTAACATTCCCAACTGAAATGGTGGCGCTAGTATCGTGATATAAAAGGTTCTGAATTTTCCCGCACAGTGGCGTTGGTGTTGCAATACAACTTTAGTTCTCCATTTTCCCGTTACAAGACGCCAGAACTAGATGGCGTTACAATATTATTTTACGTAAAGGTTCAAGTTACTGTCAACAGAGTGCGCTGGAACCACAGTTGATATTTAGTTCCAATATTTCTCGCTTGTGAGTTTACTACACAGGCGCCACGAGTCCTGTACCTCAAAACCTTCAACTGTGAACCGCAAGAGGTCGCTTGGCGTTGAATGAAAAGAAATGACTTTGAAACTTGTTTAACATAGAAAATGAATGGATATCTAATAAAATAAAAACGTAAATAGTATGTATTTTTTGTATATTTTTTATTAGAATACGACTGGTTGTCATCATCTTTATGGTTTGTTTTTACATCTAATGGCAGGAAATACATTACAGAATAGTTTACTGTAAGTTTTCTGTCATGTATACTTTTGCTACGCAACTTTATCACAATATCGGCTTAAGTTTCACGTTTCATATGAAAAATATGTCAAATTTTACGTTAGTTAGGTTCACGGAAACTGTTTCCTACGTAACATAGCAAATAAGTCCAAATTAAGTGTTTTAGAATCATGTACCTTGACATATCTTACGTAGATAATTTGTTTTATTGACAAACATTGAGTATGTACATTCAAAATTATTTTTAATTTATTTTTAACTTTTCTATTAATAAGATACACAAAAATCTTTACGAAAATTTTGAACGGTAAATATTGTGGTTTCACAACAACATACAAATAGTATTTTTAGACAGGGCCCTTGTCTAAAAATATTATTTGCTCGTTCAGGCCTAAACAAATGTTATCTCGAAAATGCAGCGAGAAGAGAGGTGAGGAGATTCTAATGTTTATATTAGTATGATAGACTACTTGGGTAAGATTTTTTGTTTGATTTTATAAGTACGTACTTATCTGAAGTGTTATGTTACGAGGGGTCAACGTACCACGTTTTTACATAAAAACAAGATACTTTTAAATATATAGTAGTCAATATGTATATACATTATTCTTTATTTTCAGTTTATGGCCTAACTACACTGCAGTGTATTTTAATTATACTGCCCTCTATGAGGACTAGTGATAGATTATTTTACTTTAGTGGTCATTTACGTTTAGATTAGAGTGGAAGCGCAATAAATATATCTTAAGTTTTTTTATTTGATTCTATGATTGTACGTTATTTGTTACCTTATATTTTACTTGTTGTGTAACTTTAAACCTAATTTTAATTTAAGAAAATGTTGAATAATAGAACGTAAACTCAACTAATTCATTAAAAATATTTTCATAGAGAACCAATGTAGCTTCTTCATTGTTATTACCTATTGATTCCAAAGTGACAAAGTTTTAGTCCAAAATTAAAATACACTTACATAATGTCGCCCAACTTGAGTCTGGTATGTATAAGCGCGCATGTTTTGTGGTCCTGCGCAGCGAGTGCGGCCCGCCGGCGACGCATGGGCCGTGGCGACGCCGGCGGCGAATCGTCGGCGGCGGCCGCGCCAGCCGCATATCGGCGCACGCCCGGGGAGCTGCCGCGCCGGCGCACGGACGCGTGCCGCCCACCCACGCCGCCCAGCATCCTGAAACAATCAGAAAAATCTATTAATTTTTGTACATAGATCGTTATCATCGTTAGAATATTTCCAGCCATTATTTATTTATTTATTTAAAGTAAAATAGTATAACATTACAGTTTTTACACCAAATCGTTATACATTAATTTCATATTATATTGAGTCTGGTATGTATAAACGCGCATGTTTTATTATATTATTGAACATAGTCTCTTGTCATAGCACATCATTAAGCTTGTATCCACTATACCCAAACGAATACCTATTAAGCTGTTTATTTTTAAAATGTAACTGCACCAACAAGAAAATAACGAAAATACCAGTGGTAATTAAGCTTTTATTTATCAATATCAAAACATTGCAAAGATGGTCTAATTAGGCAAACAGTTTAAAAAAAATAAATAATATCAACCTTTCCAATTCCGTTTTTTGAATTGACAAGAAACCCTATTTACATTGAAAATTAAATTACTTTTAACCTTTTCAAGTTTAGTCGTCTGTAGCGCTCATTGAGTGAAGCCATCAAATATTCTAATTAAAGCGACCAGACTTTGGTCCTTAGAGTCGATGGACCTAATTATATGATTTCCTTATATAAATAAACATTTTACTAGAGTTTTAATTACTGGTCGTGGTACGTGGTTCCATGGTAGTAGAAAGTAAAGACAGTTTTTAGGTAAGATTCTCTATTCCAATGTATCTTATGATTAACGTTACTAAATTTAAAGGTCAATTAATTTGTTTGTACTAATTTTTTGTTGATAGGTCATTTAATTAACTTTTGTGTCCCTGTCACTGTTATGATATAAGACTGTAAAAAACATGACTTACATACAAATACAACAAAAAAAACTAGTAATTTTCATTGAAATTTCTGTACCTATTTCTAAAGTTCAAGACATATTTTCATAACTGTTATGCGTAGGAAAATAAGGTAACCTTATACCCACAGGACCAGAGTACCTATCTCATTTTCTCTAGAAGTTATACATTTACAATTTTAATTAAGCTCCTGTCCGCACGGAAAAGTAAACATCTGTGACGAAATATAATGAGAAACAGATTATATCTGAGATGATAGCAGATATGCTTACAGATTGAGCTTTGAAGATTGAAAGGACCAAATCTGGTCCTTATGTACGAAAAGGATTTTTCTTCAAAAGTAACTCCCTTTTGGGGTTGTTTTTCTTATGGGAGAGCGTCGGCTTTAAAATTTATCAGATTTAACTTTATAGATAGATATATTTACACATTTTCTTAGTTTAAAATTTAAATAAACAGTCATAGATGTGTTTTTAGTGGAACAATTTGGTACTTGGTCTTTGCTTTCGTATTGGGATGTACTTCAAGGAATAATGCATTAGCTACTCAGTTAACTACGTTGTTAAAAGAAATTTATATTACTATAGACATTTGTAAATATTATTTTCATCGAAGTCTCTGCTCAATGGTCGAGTGGTTGCAAGTACTACTGCTGAATTTTTTTTTTCAGTAAATGTGGAGTTTGAAATCATTCTGATTATCTGAAATAGGTTCATCTCCTATAACTAGAAAAATTATAACCTATGGTAAATTAAAATGTACCTATGTTACATTGTATACATATATGCCTACTGCTCATTCCTTCGGGGATTAATAAGCGATAAAACTCGTAATTTGTTTGAACGCAACAGGCAACATCTGGGTAATGAATTCTATACAATAGTGTATCGCAGAAATCTCACATAAGGCGGCGAGCGATCCGAATCAACAGGTAGATCAATTTAGACGAGTTCTCCGGATCGGAGCTTAGTGTCAGCCGCGGTTTCTAACTTTATCTTACGTCGACGTTTGAATTTAGAGAATTGGGTGGATGTGGCAAAATCAGGCGGTATATTGAGTTATCGGTAACATGGTGTACTTTTGTAAGGACGAAGGATAAGTCCTAAACTGTCCTAACTCCTATGTTTGATGGTTTCTGAGTCATTTGACAATCAACAACAATTTCATTCATGATCCACTAAAAATATATATGGGGATATGGCTAAATCTAAAGCTTGTTTCCGATTTTTGGCTAACCAATAATCAATCACTTGGTCACTTCTTTTTTTATTTAACTGTCAATTGGTCACTCATTCTCATGTTATAATTAGGTACTTTAACTTTGTACGAATAACATTCAAAGCGCAATACTGAATATTGATTACGAACATTAATTTCATATCTAAACTCTCTCCCCAAAATCACTTACACGATTCGAGCAAGCAACATCACCTCCAAAATTTCTCACATCCCAGTTGTGACGAGGTGGTGAGCTGGTCCCCAGTTGTATAAGGATAATGCTCTGGCGACTGACGTCCAATGATAGCGTAGTTACGTGCCCGAATAAAATTGGATTTAGCCACTGTTTGTACCAACATTTTGTTTGTTTCGAGCTCTTGTGTTGTTCCCAAGGATTTTAGTTTCGTTTCAATTGAAAAGGGAATGGCGAATCTCTTTTTAAGAGGTTTGGGTATTTGTGTTGTTTTAGTTGTGTAGGTAAGTTTTGCTGTTAGTTTGTGATAAGTGAATGGATGTGAATATGTTTAAAACTAGTGAATAAGTAGTTACTTTTAAGATGAGAATTATGGATATTCTCCTTATGGGTTGGTTGTTATATAGATCCGTATTTATACATTCAGCATTAGAAATCTTGTGGCTGATATGAAGACGATGAACAGTATTTTTTTTTCTTACAAATTCATTGCGTTACCCTAGGATTTCCTCCTGTGTCGTGGATACGTTTATAAACATACAAATTCACATACACGTGACACCCAGATCCGAAAAACAATTTGTGGATCTCGATACCCATATGTAGCAGCTCTTGAGCTACATGTGGGTATCGAGATTTTGGAAGACTTGGAGTAAGAAATCCAAATACTCAAGAAAAGAAAGATTTATATACGAGAAACATTTCACGGATTGCTTTCCACAAGTCAAAAACATCGAAGTACCTTTTATTCCTGTCAGCAATTTGTCCGTAATCGCTCAGGTCGACCAGAGATTTACTTTTACGACATGATTTTGTGTCCCGACGTTTAGAGGGTTGTTTTCCACTGTTTTATATTATTGTACAATGTTTTCATAAACTCTGAAACATTCTTTCGTTTGTAAACTGACCGGTTTGGTATGTATGGTAGCATTAATTGTTTTAATCCCTAAAGGGTTAGGCAGAGATGCACCTCTACAATTTTACACCTACATTTTTTAATATTCTGTTGTGAGTCTCATGTAGTAGGTAACTATTTATTGCCATACTAACTTTTGCGTTTACGTGAGATAAAAAGTATCCTACGTGATTGACGGATAAACATCCAAACATCTGAACAAACAAACAATTAGTACCATAGATACCGGACATAATTCGAGATTCCCAGCTTCACAAATAAATTTCCAAAAACTCAAAGTACATAAGTAGAACTTGCGACCCTTCAAACAAAGTATATTATTAATTATAAACACCCATTACATCACACTCTAATAGAGAAATATTGAAGGGAACTCAAGCAAAATACCCAAATAAGACATTTAAACTCTCAACCCATTTGTAATCAGATATTCCGAGGGAATAAATTGAGGTACCTCAGAATCTCATTACTTGTTGAAAATGTTCAGCGAAAATAGAAAATGACGCGTTTGTATCAAACTCATTTCGGGAGTACTCATTCGGTGAATGAATTGAATGCGAATAAGATGTTGCCGATTGAAATGCGAAGTTCATATGGCTGGTAGGTGAGTGTGTGAAAGTGTGTTTGCGAATGATTATATCAAGAGGTTTTGTGTTTGGTTTGGATATTTTTCAAATGTTATACATATGTTATTGTGATGTGCCAGATAGAAATATATTTGACACCATCGCCACTTCTACTCTTCCCGCGTGGTCGTAAGAGTTGATTAAAGTTCGAATAAATAGTTTATTTTTAATGTAGCACTATACTAGGATTTTCTCCTGTATCGTGGATGCGTTTACAAACATACAAGTTAATTTTAATGTGGCGGTGACTGACCAATCGGCTGCCGTGTATCATGTAGCGAGTTCGATTCCCGCATGGAAAACTTTTTATGCAATCTACTAATTGTTGTTTCGGGTCTAGGTGTAACGTGTATGTAAACTTGTATGCTTGTAAACGCACCCACGACTCAGGAGAAAATCCTAGTGCGGGGCAACGTTTAAAAAAAACTTCAAACTACAAAACTATAACATACTAAAGAAAGACATTATCCTCTTTTATCTATCTAAGTTTTTGTCTTCAATAAATCCAATGGTGCTATCGTCTTGGAGTTTGCGGACTAATAGCCCCCGCAGGCGACGAAGCCTACTCCTGATTTATATCAAACGACGGAAGATAAGCATCTGTTACTGTTATTTTCACTGCTTTCCGCTCTTTTTCCAGGAAAACGTGTTAATTAATTGAGACTTGTATTTACTCGTGGATCGTTGTGGGTTGGAAATGGGGATTGAAGTAAAAACTGACTGTGACTGCACGGTTGGTGCGGTAGCTGGGCAACCGGCTACCGTGCAACGTGTTGCGGGTTCGATTCCCGCACGGAGCAACTTTTTGTGTGATCCACAAATTGTTTTGGATCTGGGTGTCATGTATATTTGAACTTGTATGTTTTTAAACGCACCCACGACACAGGAGAAGGTCCTAGTGTGGGGCAACGTTAAAAATACATCACATGAGTTATGAGTTAAAATAGTAACACGACATTACACATCAACAGCCAATAAGTAGATATTGCTTAAGGTTTGAAGCATCAATCACTACGGTTGCTTAATGCGGGTTGGCAATTTCAAACTTATAATTAAAAATTATAAGCCCAGGTTTTCTCCCGATGTTTTCCTTCACCGTTCGTCAGTGGTGACCAAAAAAAAAAAACATTCAATGAAACATTTTATTTTATCAAAAGAACAAATCTAAAATATTCATGAGTTTCCCTTATTAATTGCCCGCGAAGTTGGCCAACATTTCGAATAATAACACTGGCTATTTATTATGACTAGTAGAGAGTTTTGTAGGTTGGTACTTCGGTACTAACATTTCGTAAAGTTGGCAGTACTGGTCAAAAGTTTCTTTCGCCACGGACGCGGTCAGCGGTAATTGTATGATTTCATAATAATATTATTTCTATTTTCTTCATTAATTTTATTTCCATTTCCTGGCAATTTTGTTAGCGGAGTTTGTTAATGAAATGTTATGAGTTTTTTCATTTTGTTTTGGCTTTTATTAAGATGGTGTAATTCAAATTGTCTATTTTTAATGTTATGCTCACTTTTTGACCTTTATGTTATAAATATAAAGTAAATGTATACGATTCATTATGAGTTCGTTATCACTTTTTACTCGACCCGCAACACGTATTATGGTTTATTATTTTAAAAAACGTAACGCTGTACACTTGGTCTTACTGAGAATAACTGCAGACATCAAAAATAGACATTTCGATTTTATGTTGTGGCGACATAGACACAGATGACAGATGTCATATATAGATGATCGACGAACAAATCAACGAATGAAGTCATAAATTCTATATCGCACATATGAAGTACGTATACGACAAACGAATCAATATGGATAGTAAATCTCAAAGAACAACAGTTGGGCACATAGCCCGCCAGCCACGATCACCTCACTTGGTCTGAGGAACCTCCTTCTCTTAGGAAACGATGCCTGTATTTACACTACAAAACAACTCTTTCTTCTATTTACCTTAACAAGCGAGAAAAGTATAATTTAAAATGTAAATTAAGTCTATTAGGCGTACAATCAGTAAGTGTCTGTATTCATTCTAGCGAGGAAATTACCTGAACAGAATTTGGTCGCTAAGACAAAATGTCCTCCTTATAAATACCTAATAACAAATTATAAAACTAATAGACTGGCCTTTGATATCTAAAGGTTCACGAGGAATTAATTTTCAATGTAAATAATCAAATTCTCTACCTTTATAATGACAATATTTTAACAAATTATTAGTTAAAATGACTTCGTGAAACGGTTTGAGGTGAAAGAATTTTCTTCTTGAAATTATTTTCCATTGTCGCAAATTGGACCCTGAATTTAATTATACCGTTTACCGTCTTTTATGCCCTAATCTAGATTTTCGGGTCTGTATATCGGTCTATGGTTAAATTGTGCCTAGTTATTATATTTGATTTACATGGAAAAGTTGGAAATACAATTTTTATTGGACTTCAAATAAGATTTTATTCATTTTCGTGAGACATACTAAATTATTTATTATGTTATCGGCTTACTCACGTAACTGTTTGTCGAGAAACTCGACTAATTTCAAGCCATGCTAGAGGCTGCCGCGACTCACGACACGGCAATTGTCATGCTGCTACTGTTGTTACTGAATGCTGTTCATGAATTTAAAGGATGAGCTGGAAGCTCATCCTTTACATTACCTTTACCTTTACCTTTACTTACATGGCTTGAAACTAGTCCAGTTCTTCGTCAAAGAGTTACGTGAGTAAGCCGATAACGGAATAAATTTTCTTTTGTAAATCTGCATAAAGTGTAATTTCACTGCTTAAAGGCTCATCCATTGCTTTCTAGTTTTTAAATTTCACATTTGAGCTAAAAACACAATTCCTTTCCTCATTTCGACTACAACTTCACAGCGACAACGGTCCTCCATTATTTTTTGACAAAACATCAGTCTAGTTGGCACTACTGAGGACAAAGAGGGAGTCGTAACCTCTCAAAGAGGATCAAAGTCCATCAGAGGGAAACTTATTTAATTTGTATCCTGTATCAACAAGCTGATTACTGTTGCCACGTTTTATGTATTTTTAGTGGAACCAGGGTTTCGGTGTTCGAGCTTGTTTGAATTAACGAGTGAATTTTAGTTGTTGAGATATTATGTGAATTTAGTTTAAATGAATAATCAAAAATGTACTATAAGTTTAACTTATTATAAACTAAACTTTATAATTTTTATAATAAATATCGTGAGACATACTAAATTAACTAAAAAATCACGGTTTATTTACGTATATTAATGCAGAAAAGCTCTACTAGTTTCGAGTCACACAGGGACTTTAAACATTTAATTTAAACTTTCTAAGTTTATAAATACCTTAATAAAGTCCCAATCTTTTCTTTAAATTAAAAATATTCTACTAACTAGTAGTTTTTACCATTAGTGGGTTGTTTAAGTAAGATAACGTAGTAACTAAAAGTAGTAAGGAAGTTAAGAAAGATATTTAATGGTTACTTAAACTATTCCTTAGCCACAATTTTGTTATGAAGACAATTGCTAAAGACTAAGTTAAGTAACCATTAATTAATGATTCTGAGTACGTCAGTTAGAGTTGTTAGACCGTTTCAGCGAAATTGGGTAATATAATATTGTTAAATGTTTTTATTACATATTTATAATCACAACTTCGTGAATAGCTGTCTTCTTAAGAAGTTGTTCGCATTTGAATTTGTTTGTGATTCATGAAAGTTATGATGAAAAAGGTTTTATTAGGACAGATGTTGGGATTTTGTTAACATGTTTAGACAGCTTAAGTGGTAAAAGACCAGTTTTTAGGTTAGCTGAGGATTTGAATAGTACATTCTATTAAGGCCACGTTTGTTTTTTTAACGGTGCTTTTCCACCAGAGATGTGCTATGCTACGTTGCTGTGGATACGTTTGGCTACCACCAATCATATTCATTGGTATACATAGCATAGCACTGGAAACGGTTTTTAACATCTAAGCTATGTGTTTTTTTATATGGAAAGATGTGTGCTATGGATGGCTTTCTTACTATCGATACATCATGTACCCGAGCTGCGCATCTTACCCGCACAGCTACATAGCTTAGTATTAGTAGAAACGGTCACACAGTTTCACAGATCAGCTATTACATCTTCGTAGCCTAGCTACATAGCATAATATATCTGGTGGAACCACCCATAGACTTACACGCCCACCCAAGCATACAAAAAATTCCAACAACACTATCATATACAAACATATCTGGTCGTATTTTATTTAAAGGTAGACGATGCCATGTATGTCATGTATTACCACATAATCTCATAACTTAGGAACCGTAACTACCGCGGTCAGAGAGTTAGTTATTAGTTTGTGACATTAAAACACTTGTTTAAGTTATGCAATCACCTACTAAGTGCCTAGCTTAAGTGCTTCTAAGTTAGCGCTAAGTTCCCAGTTCCCAACTTAGTGCCAAAATGTGGTTCGACTGTGGTTCAACTTAGGAACTGCACTCCTGCGCTTGACTAAGCTTATAATTGAATATTTAAACCTTTTTATTAAAAGATGCTTAGAACTTCGATGCTTTTAGAATTTTATTAGAAACCTATTTTAAGTGTCGAGTAAGATATTAGATTAGTTTTGTATAACGAATACATTCAATAATTTCTTGTTCAATACGTATCTACCTACATTGCTTTACAAATTCATTATTTGATGGATGGATGGTGTCCAAACGGCGAAGTATTTATTTTAAAGTGTCGTTATAATTTAATGTAAGTCTACAGCTAAATGTGTCTTAATGTGCAAGTGCACCTCTGCCTACCCCTTCGGAGATAAAAGGCAGGACGTTGCATGTCTCCAGTAAATACGTTTTGTCAAACATACGCAAGAAAATTCCATACATTATAACATGTATAGAGAACTTAAATTCATACAAACAAGTCCGACATAATACTGTGCACAATATCAAAGGAAAATATATGAATAAAGAGAAAAATGTTCTTTGAAGTATTTTCAGTGTTTATTGAATGAAATATAGCGCAGGAAAATACCTTCTATTTCGACTTAAGACGTCTTAAAATCACTACTAGTACAAGCTGGAGCGACTCAAAAATAGGCCACTCTATTCACAGGGCTTCCAAACGGTAAGGGGTGTTGCACATTCAAGACTCGCGGCAGCAACAACATGTACTTATATTGAGAGAGAATTTTTGCTTCCCGACTCTTTTTCTCTAATTCAAATAGGTATTAAAGGAAATTAAGACAGCGTACGGCATGTATCAATGTGACTTTTTCCGAGTTATATGTACTTTCTAAGATTATTAAGATTCCACTATCGAACCATAAAGGAAAAAATCCTGAGGAAACCTGGGCTTACAATTTCTAATTATAAGTTGGAAATCGCCAACCCGCTTTGAGTAAACGTGGTAATGCTCAAACTTTCTCCGTGTGAGAAGAGGTCTTTGGTCAGAAGTGGCCTCTTATAGACTGTTGATGTGAAGAAAGTGAAGGTATAGGAAATGAGATTCTTACCAAATTCCAAGTATTGTAGGTACTTATAAATAATGTAAGTAAACATTTTTATTCGACAATTGCTGCATTATACTTTTGTATTTATAAGTAACTATTTACGGTATTTCATGAAGGCTTATTAGAGGGTTTATTGCTAATTCAGTATGTTGAAAAGTGACTGTCTAACCAAAAATATGTCTGTTCAATTTAACAAAATATTAATTGACAAAAGAGTCGACATTCGTTTCAATTAATAGCTGTTGTCGTTCGTGTGCGTCAATACTAATGCCAGGTAGGTAGTTGCAACTTTGATGAGTTTCAACTGAACAAAATACGGCATAGTAGAACGTTTTTTACGTTATTGAATAGTACGTAACAAACAGGTACACAGCAGGTGTTATATCATATGGATGGAAAACCTATATTACCCCGGGATATGTTAAATAGTTCTGATCTATACATATAATAAAATCGTAGAAAAGTGCTGTCTGTACATTGAAAATAAAAATAAAAAAAATAGCAGGGGTTATTGTTATGTCGATGTCGAACCCAAAAATGTAATTAACTTTTTTTTGTCTGTTTGTCTGTTTGTCTGTTTGTCTGTTTGTCTGTTTGTCTGTTTGTCTGTTTGTCTGTTTGTCTGTTTGTCTGTTTGTCTGTTTGTCTGTTTGTCTGTTTGTCTGTTTGTCTGTTTGTCTGTTTGTCTGTTTGTCTGTTCGTCTGTGCGCGCTAATCTCAGAAACGGCTGATCCGAGTTGGATGCGGTTTTCACGAATATATTGTGGGATGCTTAAATTTACATTTAGTGTTTGTTTCATGTCAATCGGTTCATAAATAAAAAAGTTATGTCAAATTAAAGAATCACGTCGAACATTCTATGCTTATACCATTAATCTCCGCAACTATTTGACGGATTTGGTTGAAATTTGGTACAGATATAGTTTAGAACCTTAGAAAGGACATAGATATATTTTTATTTCAAAAATCAAAAAATAAAAATAAGAAATAAATTATTTATAAATAATTCTATGTCGATCGTTACACGACTTCGGTTCATGTTATTGTTTTAATTTATCGAAAAAAAGTAAATAAATAGTAAAAAGGTATGAAAAAAATAATATCAATATAATAAAACATTTAGTACAAAGAAAATGCTCTAACGGAGTATAGATAATTCTATGTCGATCGTTACACGACTTCGGTTCATGTTATTGTTTTAATTTAGTAAAAAGGTATGAAAAAAATAATATCAATATAATTAAACTTTTAGTACAAAGAAAATGCCCGAACGGAGTATAAATAAATAATCCAAGTTGTCTTTATCCTCGATAGATGGCGTTGGGATCGAAATAGATCGCGCTATGGTTTCGTTACATTCATTTGGTTGGGTATCGGCCGAGCGCTTCGGTACTATCGTAGAAAAAGTGTATTATCAGTCGTATGATTATTTGTCTGTAGTGGTCCTGCTGTTTCGTATATTCTAAATTGGTTTCGTTGTATTTGTCAATTAATAAGTTTATTTGTTGGGTTTTCCTGGTTTTTTGGTTAAACTATTTAACGTAGGTTTAGTTTGATATCGATTATTAGTAGTTACTGTAGTTAGTTTTTTTAATAAAATTGTAAGTCTATTTTTTTTTTAATTAGATTAGATTTAAGTCGTTTCTTTTAAATTATTTAGTTTAAGCTTGGTTATTATAGCATAGAGGATAGGTTGTAATATAGTTTCTTTTTTAATTGTTATAAATTCGTAATTCGTAGCTTTCTTTAGTTTTAAGTTAGTTTAAGTCCGTTTTTAAACTATTTTTTCAATGCCCTAAGTGAGTATACATCTATTAAATTCAAACGCAGAGCTCATTATGTTGATTTTTGAAGAGTTCCCTGGAATATCTTCCACATCTCATTTTTGAAGAGATCCCGCGAGATCGGGAACTATGTGGTTAAAACCAAAAATTTGCCGGAAGTCACTATTCCACGCGAACGAAGTCGCGGGCAAAAGCTAGTACTTAATAAAATTTTATTTCTAGACTGACTATTCGTTACTAAAATTTACGTAACTGAAATTTTCGAAATTCTGGATTGTATGTGGATTTCTTTATTTTTGACAATTTAAAGTGTGTTTACTATAATTACAGCTCTGTCTATACTTATGCTTTGTCATATGTAAAATCTAATCTCCACACTTCGCAAATAAACATTCTTATTAAAATATCTACCTGACAAACTATCATAGACGTTACTTGATATCTTTGAAATAACATCAAAGCCTTCTTGCTGAAATATCATCGGGTTCTCTACCTGAAACAAGAGAAGACAAGTGTTACTTCACGGGGTAGACTATACGAGTATTACTGAAACTAATTAGTAACGAAGTAAGAACGCAATATTTTCCAGATAATGATGCTAAAAGAATATTTTTGTATCACAATGTAAATATATTTTGTTATGCTAGTTGGCAGTTTGATTTGGATAGTTACTTTTTTCATTTATTTATTGTTATTATTGATGCGAGAAAAGTTGAAAGCAAAAATAGAATTTGTTGGTTTGTTTACGACAAACAAACCTTGTAGCTATTAAATCACGGACTATAAGTAAGGACAGTACCATATTAAAATGTAACTAAAGCATACTGTAAACGTGACGAATGCATGCATTCCGTCTAATATTGCCGTTTCGTGGGCAGTTTTAATTGTTTCTAAGCAAGCTGTAAGGATTTGTTATTTGTAGACAGCCTATACAATATTTTTTTTAATAGTGCATGCATTCGTCATGTGACGCAATGTGGTTAAGTTGCTTTTCCACAAGATATGTAGCTATGCTACGAAGATGTAATAACTAAGTTGTGAAACTATATGACTGTCCACTGATATTAAACTATGTAGCTGTGCGATGAACATACGTAGCTCGAGTTTGTAATGTATCGGTAGTAGGGAAGCCATCCATAGCACAAATCCGTAGCACGCATCTATAGCACGCATCCATAGCACGCATCTTTCCATATAAAGAACATAGTTCTGCTAACTATGCTATTTGTACCAATTATTATGATTAGTGAAAGCCATACGTCTCCAAAGCAACGTAGCATAGCACACCTCTGGTGAAAAAGCAGCTTTACTCTAACAGTATGAAGCAACTCGTTCCAATTGTTAGTATGTACTACAATGGTACTACATCTTTACCCACCCTCTCTGATGACACTGAGCTTGATATTATATATCTACGTATTAATAATAAATAGAACGCGACATATTTCGGTTTGTTCACAGTATATTCACGTCTATTCATCTCGTATTAACACAATGTGGGTCGCAGGTGTTGTAATCAAAGGGCGCGGTATCAACTAAACACAATTTGTGTAATATTACATTCTCAATTGTGTTATAATGACGAAATTTGACGAAATTTTAGCAAGACGAGATGTTTTTGAGGATGTTACGTTGTTTATTAAAGGAGGTTTAATGTTATATTGTGATGTAGGTATCTTTGTTGTTATTTGTATCGTTTTTCAAAGTAGGAATTTTAGTGTCGTGTATGTTTTTGCGTTTGTCTTGATTTTGCTTGTTTTTACTCTTTACTTATAAATATACAGTTTTTAATAAAGAAACTTCTTTAAAAAGACGTTGCTCCAAACTAGACTTTTGTTTTGTATTGTGGGTGCAACAAACACACAATTTCACATACACCCAGACTCGAAACAAAATTTGCGGATTACACAAAGAATTGCTTCGTGCGGAAATCGAATCCGCTACCCGTTGCGCGGCAGCCGAGCCGGTTGCCCAGTCATCGCACCAGTCATGCAGTCTGATTACTATGTTTATAAAAGGTAATGTACCTAATAAATAAACCTTAAAAAATTTCAAAAGTAAACAAGTAAAGTTAATAAAATAAAATCATAAACACTGAAAAAGCCAATAAGATTATAATACTGTTCTTACAAGCTAAAATAATGTTCAATATTTAATTGGCAGTCTGATCAAATAAACCCGAGATAAGCCGGTTAAGCAATCCACGTAAAACAAATTTCCGGAGGTTTTAAACGAAGGTTATTAATGACTAGCTTCCGCCCGCGACTCCGTCCGCGTGGATGTCGGTCTTCGCGTGGATGTTTTATATCTCCATTTTGAGTAACTCTAACAATGACATCTTTTAAATATCTATTGGACCCAAATACGGCTAGGCCCATAATAATTAAGGATAACCCTCTACTGTTGTTGAGCTTGCGTTCTGTAGTATAAAAATGAAAAATTAAGACATTTTTTCTACGTATTTTTCCAGGATAAAAAGTATCCTTTTTTATGCCTAGGAAAATAAGGTATAATTACACCAAGTTTCATCGAAATCGAACCGTTAGTTTTCACGTGATGCCTGAACATACAGATAGACAGACAGACGGACAGACAAAAAAAATTAATCACGTACAGAATTGACCATTCTACAGATTTATTATATGTATAGATAAAACTTCATACCTATAATTAATAAAAGTACCTACGCCTTTACCTACTTAATATAAACTAAGCGTAATTCATGTATATCTTTAGTATTTCTGTACCGATTTCTATGATTCTTTTTTTATTAAATAGGTAATAATGTTAACTTTTTTTAATTAGGGATGAATGAGTGTTATAAATGTAAGAATAGGTAGACAAATATAATCAGAAAGCTCCGAACTGCTAAGCTATCGGGAGTTATACGTGTTATTGTGAGTCAACCATAAAAGATAGACATTTGCTATCGTTGAATATTTTTTAAACAATTTTAAGGAGAACATTTCCGTCATACATGATTTCTGTGTAGCTTTAACCATTAAGGCTGCACACGCGACGGAAGCTTCAAAAATGGAGTAAGTTCTCCCATTTTCCCAACATTTCCCTTCACTGCTCTGCTCCTATTGATCGTAGCGTGATGAAAAGTATACTATAACCTGACCAGGAGTATGAAGAACAATTGTACCAAGTTTCGTTGAAATCGGTCGAGTGGTTTTTATTTCTATAAAGAACATACAGACAGACAGACAGACAGACAGACAGACAGACAGACAGACAAAAAAAATTCTGATTGCATTTTTGGCGTCAGTATCGATCACTAATCACCCGCTGATAGTTAATTTGGAAATATATTTCATGTACAGAATTGACCTCTCTACAGATTTATTATAAGTATAGATTATCAATTATTTCTTCAAATTAATTTCCTTATATTACTGGGGAAAATCCTTTTAGTATCCAACCCTTTAAGCATCTCTCCATTTTAATTTTATGTTTTTTAAAAGCGTAGCGAGATGTTAAAAAGTCTATATTTTATGTTTTATTATAACTTTCGTGAGACATAGGTGGTAAATTACTCGTAATTATTATGATTTTCGGATTTCACATGTAATTAACTGACGAATTAGTAGTAGCGTGACAGTCACCGCGTCGTGTGTCTTTTATGGTATAAGCCGGCAAACAAGCAAACGGATCACCTGATGGTAAGCAATCACCATGGTCACCCAAAACACCAGAGGCGCTACAGACCGGCTTTTTTGGGTTTAGGGATTTTAGGGTTAATGAGGAATCGATGATTGGGAAACTGGCCCTCCGGTAATCTTGCTCATACAACGAAACACAACGCAAGCGTTGTTTCACATCAATTTTCTGTGAGCTCATGGTATTACTCTAGTCGAACCGAAGCATGGCTCACCCACACTTTGATGGTGATTGACTAAAACTAAATCGTTATCGTATCAGATCCACAGACCTTCCAAACGAATATAAACATTTCTTCGAATCAAACTAGCACAAACTCAGAAACAGTCGTTAATCATCATGCATGCGATTATTGCATAAAAAAGCTTTTAGTGGCAACAAAGATCGGCATGGATTTGATATACATACCTAATGGTCAGGTCGGGGTCAATGCCCGCGGGCCCTATTCTAGCCATTCATCATGGAAGTGACGAATTGATTCTGTTACTAGCTATGTTGAAGGAAAGTAGGTAACGAATATGGTATTTTTTGCTACTACCTATGGAAGAACTTATAAGTAGAACTTTTTTTAATTTTTTTTGCATTGTAATGTGTAAACAGTTGTAGAACTGTCTGTCAGTCGATTTGTGTAGATAAATCGAGAAGTTAATATAACTTACGTATATGCATGTTGCAGGTTTTGAACTTATTGTTACCTATATTTTTTGACTGGTTTATTAACAAAATATCAGCCTAACATTCCCTACAGTAAGGGAAAACAATATCAACACTACGTTATATATTTTCAATCACCAAAAAATGAAATCTATACAGCCGACCACCACACATGTGCCTACGATGGTCATCTCAAAAGATACTCTACTTCAAACATGTTACGTCACAAGACCGCTCCACCTCAACTATTCCCATAGCTCTCATGAAAAGCTAGTAAGCAGCCCAATACACTGATAATCTTGTACTGCACCATCCTGATTTCCCTTAGGATAAGCCGTATCCTAAGCCAAGCAAATACTGGCTATATCTATATGAGTATTTTAAGAGTATATCGTGAAAATAAAACTAGTGTCTTCTAGTATCTGGTTGTAGAAAATAAATAAATAAGAAAGTTAGTGTGATTAAAAATTACTTTTAAGCTTTATCCTATTTTTTTTATGGAACACGAGCATGTAAACGAGCAGACGTATCACCTGATAGTAAGCAATCGCCGCCGCCCATGGACACTTGAAAACCAGAGGCGTTACAAGTGCGTTACCGGCCTTTTGGGGTTAGGAATTTAAGGCTTGTTGGGGAATCGGTGATTGGGAAGATTGGAAAGGGGGAATTGGGTCTCCGGTACCTAACCTCACTCATATAACGAAACACAATACAAGCGTTGTTTCACGTCGGTTTTTGGTGAGGCAGTGGTATATATCAGGTCGAGCCGGCCCATTCGTGCCGAAGCATGGCTTTCCCACATTTATTCACATACACTTCAGGGATATTCAACGTATATAAAAAAAAACATTTCTACGTTAAAATGTGATGGTAGAAATATTCATAGAAACGATCTGTCAGTAATTGGAGCGCTAACACTCGAAGTTAGAAACGGTAACGAACCTAGTAGTTACGCAGTTAAAAGTTACCTTGAATGAGTACACGGGAATGATTAGAAGAGCTACTGCTACCATGGTGATGGTAACTATGGAAATGAGAAATAAGGTAAAAAAATATATCTTATCAAAAGAGGTTAACAAAACTGGGGTAAATGACCTAAATATAATATCACTGCCAAAGAAAAATCTATCTTTAGGCTTCTATGCCACATAATTCTATGTAGAATTGGTAGATATATTAAAACGTAATTTAACTCTACTACGATAATTCTGGCCCTACAGAAATGAATTATAACACTTTAATATTAAAACTGAACATTAGAATCTCTATTGTAATTTTCAGCATTCAAAATTCCAAGCATCTTTAAATGAGTGGCTCTTCAAAAACACTCAAATCTTATTAAGAAGATTGGTCCAGAGCAGAGTGCTACCAGCTTCTGGTACTATTCGTCCGCAACAAACATAAATTAATTTAGAAAAATCTTAACTAATTAATTACACTCTTCTGTGAAACGGAATGAGTAAGGTTTTATTTTGTTGGAATATTTTTCTGTGTTTATAATTCTTTATTTGCTTCTTCTCTAGAAGTACATACTAGAAAAATATTTTTGTACCGTAAAAATACGCGTTATTTTTAAATCTGTGAAACCTATGTAAACTAGTCGAGTTACTCGCCCTTTATTATTTCGCCCGTTTATTTATTTATATTTTAACAGTTACATGAGTAAGCCGATAACTTAATAATTAACCTATGTAAAAAAGTTTTAAAACATAAAATACCTCCTAAATAATACTTTGAATGGGACTGACCTAGGAATCGAACCCCTTGCTTAGCAATTGCACTTGCGAAAATACGATATCTCATCAAGTGTCATAAATAAAAAAAAAATGATCAAAATTATAAAAAATCAACCGTCATAAGTGTAGTGTCTATACCGGTTGCAAGTTCCAACATCTATAACAACTCTAAAATCTAGAGTAGTCTAGAGCATTAGAGTAACGAAATAACTGATGTATTTCCATTGAAATATTGGTAGCTACTACTGCATGAAATATGTTGAAACTTGTTTGCAAATCCTTTACTGAAGGCATAATAATTTCTGGGAAACGAACAGCAAATACGCAAGGCTCTTTGACCAAGTTTCGACTGCAAAATTTAATGCACCATTTTGAGACGTAAATTTTACCTTAGGTAATTTTAGATTTTGGTTGAAATTGTTAGTGTAGGTATTTTCATCAAATGATTTAATGGAAATCTGTAAAGACTCAGTAGTTGTAGAAGTTGACTGCTAAAGACTTGATGGATAGGCTTGACGTTATTTGTACTTGCGTGTCAATTACGCGGTTACATAGCTCAACGCAGTCTTCTATTCGTATACGTATTCTTTCTTAAAGGCCAGCAACGCACCTGTGACTCCTCTGGTGTTGCATGGGCGGCTTACCATCAGGTAACCCGTCTGCTAGTTTGCCCCCTATTCCATAAAAAAAGGTTTTGTAGTACAAAAATAGTTTTTTTTCTTTAGGTTGCTTACGAAAAGTTGGTTGCAAAAGCAACCTTTAAGCATTTGGACGTTTAGTTATTTGATTTTGACAAAAAATATGAACGAAATACGAAGCATTTTATTTTGGGCAGAAGACGTTTTGTTTAGTCATAGGTGCGTGACAAAATCTCATAATTCCATTTAAAACGTGGTTACTTTATTCAAATGGCCAACTATTTAATTTTAATTCTAATTAAATGTCCTGTTAAACAACATAAAACGTTGTTTTAACAAGTTTTTGACAATATCTAAAGTTATAATCGTGCTATTTCATTATTCCCCTTCTTTTATTTAACCCCGCTTTCCAATCCCCGATTCCCCAACCACCTTTAAATTCCTAACCCCCAAAAGGCCGGCAACGCACTTGTATCGCTTCTGGTGTTTCGGGTGTCCTTGGGCGGTGGCGATTACTTACCATCAGGTGATATGTCTGATTGTTTACCGGCTTTTACCAAAAAAAATGTGTTACTTAATACGTTAAATCCAAATAATTCATTTTTTTCATGTTTTATAAACATTTTGTCCCATGTTTCACATATAGCATGAACTTCACCAGACTGTCAAATATAACGTAAACCAACACCACATTTGAAAAAAAAACAATTCCCAACAGCTATTGTACAACAATTAATTTCTATATAAAAAAAACAAAAAGTACACTCATCACTAAAAATATGTAACACACTCGTCGCTGTCAGAACTCGGACATGAACAAACGTTTCGCAATCATGTCCCTGACTGTACATACGACTACATATGAAGTTATACAAACCAGTATAAACTGACCGATGAATGTACGGAAAGATCACACAAAGCGAGACCACAATAAACTGGTCTGTACAGCTCCATGTGCTATGTGTACATACGTAACTAGAATGTAGTGTAATTTTCACTTGTGAAATATCATCGCGTGGAACTGAATCATACTTTAATACAACGTCTTTATGAGTTGTTTTTGTTTGATTAATTGTTTTTTTTTCTTTTGGGACGTTTGAATAGAACTGTCTCCGCAGATATGAATACAATTTGTGTTCTAAATGAATATTTATTAAAAACGCTTTGTGTATGTTGAGTTTCAACTGTCTTTTTATTTAAACGAATATCTGTCTGTCATGTGAACTTTTTATATGTGTTTTTGCCTAGACGATGATGCTCATTTAATTGTAACTAGTGGTCGCCTAGTGGTTGAAATTCAACCATATACGATTTAATTTACAATACCACTTAACATACGTTCAAGGATAATTTTTATTTAACTCAAACTCAAACAAACTCTTTTATAAAACTCTATTCATATGAGACGTCAATATCATCGCAATGTCTATCGATTTTGACGTTTTGTCAAATACGATCAGATACTATGCATGTGTGTGTAATGTTTTATTTATTAATTTAATGTACTTTATAAGCATTATTTTTGAAAAATATTAGCGTCCTGCACTTCTCCTACACATAAACTATAAGTGTATCAAATTTTATGCTCCTACGTCCGCGCAATTTTTGTAAAAAGCGGTCCAAAGTTTTTGCATCACGTATTATTATATAGATTATAGTACCCTAGAATGTGGTGATAAGAAGTGATGTACATGGAATGACTGATGACGCCTATATTGTAATTAACCTTCGACAGAAGATATTTTTTTGGTCGAAATATGAATTTAATTGAATCATTGGTAATCAGAATCTTAATATTTATTTAGTCACCTGTACGGCTCATAATGAGTAATACATATTTTTAATTAGCTTATATTGAATTGTCATCAAGATTGCGAGTGTGTACCAAATATCAGATTGACCGCACGTAAGAGAGGGGGCAGGGGGCTAAATGCCAATTACAAAATTTGAACCAAACGAACAAATAGGTCAAGGCTAAATAAAACCATATAAAAATAATATTTTTACAATACTAAGAGTCTCAATATTATTAACTAGTCTTGTTTCGGAAGTTGCGAAGCCTCCAGCCCGGCAGGTAAAATATTTTCCTTTATCAACCCTCAGGGCCGTGAACAAGGTATTTGGCCTACAAAATAAAGTTAGACTCAACAGGCGAGCTTTCATACAGTAACGAAAAACGCTAAAACACTCACAGACAGGCATTTGTCCTCATGAATATATGTATTGTTCGCTCAGTCCCACAAACTGTTTGCGCAAAATATACCTCATCTTTTGAATAGAATATGTCCCAGAAATATAGAAAGTTTACCTCGGCTTTCCAACTGTCGTGTGCTAGAAAGATGAGCTGAACGAAGCGAGATGAACGAGGATGTACTCTGAACCAGTTTTGTTGTAAAGGATGTAGTAAAATGGGATTTAGAAAGGCCCGTGTTAGAGGAAATGGGAAAAGGAGTGCTGGTGCTGAGTTCAACGATTGCAATGTTCATAAAATTACTGAGCTCTTACAAGTTTCTGATGTCCTAGTAACTCGATTTATTTTGTTGTAAACAAAAAATATTAAGTATTTTGTTATTGAGCCCTCCAATCAAATTTGATGGCAGTTTAAATATCCGTATTAAAGATTAAGCCATAATACTTTTTTTTCCATTGGAGATTGTATATAATGGACCATTTTAAGAAATTAATTATTATACCAATAATTAAAAAAAATATCTTAATTACTTGTGACCTTTTGTCCATAGTTGTTACTAAAAATTCAACAATTTTTCAGCTGCAGCGCTTGATTTTGTACGTTCACGCTCGACGTCTATATTGTTAAAGCTATTGTTTTTTTGCTGTTAGATAAATTGCATGCGTTCTACTAGTAAACGCTTGTTGATTGATTTTGAATAGAAAACGATAAAAATATTTTACAAAGACTAACAATTTGTGGAAAATTCTGTTTTGTGTTCAATAACAACGTTTAATTGTTTTTTTTTATGTTAAATGGGCCGACGTTTGGCCGCTATCTCGCCTGATGGTAAGTGATGATGCGGCCTACGGTGGAGCACGTCTGCCAATAAGCAACCTTCCGTGTTTCCTGATGGGTATAACCATCCAGGTTATACCCATCAGGAAACACAGACTCCGGCAAGGAGTTCCACTCCCTAGCAGTTCGCACAAGGAAGCTTGAAGCGAAGCGCTTCGTGCGAGTGGGTGGGATATCCACCATGAAACGGTGACGCCTCGCCGATTGTCTTGTGGCACGAAAAAAACTATCAGAATTTACTTTAATATATGAAACTTTTGTACTTATTATGAAATTACTAAATCTACATAGACTACATTGAGTAAATCACAAAGGTTAACTATTAAACTAAGGTAAATCATACTATCATTCTGAAACTTCTTGCATAAGGTAACTTTTCACTAATTAACACTAATAAGGTCACTTTTCTCCACTATTTTAATTTTCATAAAACTAAAAACACAAAATCCAAGAAATTATAGCCCTTTGACACAACATGACATCAATCAGGGCTGTCAAAGGCTCAAGGTCATCGAAAGGTGTTCGTATATGTGACGTCACACAAACATATAACTTGACGTCGACGTCAGTGGTTGACCTTTCGTAACATTTATGAAGTCCCGCGAAAGGAAGGCTTTGGAATTTCTTGCCTATTTTCCGATCATTTGCCCCTCAAGGCTTTTCACGCATTCGTGCTATTGAAACCATACCAGCCCTTGGCCCTGTGGTTCTTACGCTCTATGATTTCTTTCACCATTCACAGGTTAGTTTTTATTGGTTCTGTCCTTTGTTGAAGTGTGTTGTTGATTTAATTTGTTACTTTTAAAGATTTTCATTTCATATCTATTTGGAAAATATTTTACAAAGATAATGTTGGTTTATCTGTATGTCAAAACTGTTACTTATCGAGGCATCGAGTAATACAGCTAGGCTGTTCTGTAACCTACAATTTGTAAGATCTTAGTGAACTCGATCGCGGTCTCCCTACAACAACCAATGAGGTTGTGAGAATAATCTCAACTAATGACTGGCTAGAATTAACTGGGTTAACAAGTTACTTTTTCCCGATGTTATCAGTCCATATCATTATCTATATTAACATGTTAAAAGTGAGTAAGTACGTACTTGTACGCTGATATCTTTCTGATGTTATGGGTACTTGGAGTAAATGTACAGGATTGTAATAAAAAGGGCCTTATATTCAATACGGCTATCGTTAATATGTCTTTCATAATTTAGTGTTATCTTTGATACTAGTGGTATGAGTCAGTACTTATACCATTAGTAAGTCAGTACCTTCTAAAACAAGCTGATGCAATTATTAATCAACTTAGTCAGTTCTGAAACATGGCAGATATTAGTCTGCGTTAATATTAATAAAAGATAAGTTTATATTATCTTTTAACAACTAAAACCAACCCTTTTCCTATTCCTGCTTTTCGAGCCGGAGCCCCGGTAACACGCTAGGTAGTCCGCAGCAAACAAAGTTCTAGCTTCAATAATACTGGACATGTCTTCTTAATTGGTAGAGTGTAACTTGTCGCCCAATGATTGATCGGTGACTGAACGTGTGAACATGTCCAGTATATAGGCTCCAGTTATAAGGTCAGATGCCTTACCACTGCGGTTATTGGCCCCTAAATCAAATGGCTGAGATTTATTACTGAGTAAATCTTAAAGGTTGAGCTATTGCTGTTATAGTGGTGGAGGTACCTCCTACTATTTAGGACATGGAAAAAAAATACAAGTTATAATAGGGTAGAACAATTCATGTAGCTTTTATGAGATAATTTTTATTTTTTTTATTACATGAGAGTAGTACTCAAGTATTCTATCTTTTGGAAAAATGTATTATTATGCCATATACAGCACTTTACTCTGCATATAAACAGAAAAAATATAAACATGTAGATTAGGAAAAAGGCTCATTCAAATATTAAAATGACATGACATAACAATCTCTTAAAGGTACTCATCGTCAAGAATTGTTAAACATCGTCACACCGTTTACCTTCATGATTGAGATATATACATGTTTATGATGGGGACAAATTGTGCAATGACTTCTCCCGCCTTTTGACGAGGCGAGGCGTGAGGGAGTGTCAGACTCGTATTGACTAAAAAGCACCCAGTTCCCACTCCTGATTTTGTGCCGGAGCCCCGGTAAACTTGCTAGGTAGTCTGCAGCTCTGACAGATGTATCGTCTGCTAAGCAATTTATAACACAGGTAACAAAATAACGATTGGTTCAGTACAGAAACGCTAATCGGTATATCGGTAGTGCTTACAAAAATAATTTGTATACCAATAGCTATTGTCTCTTTACTGAGTCTTCAGACCAAAATAACTTGGCTGACTGTACAAAGCAACTATTAAATATATGTACAACAAACAATATGCTTATAACAAACTGAAATTATGTCAATCTCCAACCCCTATCAACGTAGAAGTCTTTTATATATTGTCATATATCAGTTAAAATGGAAATTTTCCACGACTACACATGAGTGATAAGGGCCCAATACAATACACTTTGTAATCTTTTATCATGTGTATCCGTGACAGATGTGTTTTTGTCTACATAATATGAAATTTATATAAAGGACGAATGTATAGGTCTACAAAAGACGGACAGACAAAAATGAATGGAGATGACCGTGAGCGTCGCACGGGAGGTAAAATAAAATACACCAGTGTGAGTGTGTGAGTGTGTATTTGTATTTTTAGTACCTACACATCTATTGGAACAACCGACAAGTACCTATGGACATGTAACAAATGGAACAAAATACATTCATTTGTTTTATTGAAACATTTAAATAAAGACTAACGTAACCTACATCACTTCAGCTTTCTAACTTTGTCCACATCACTAAGACAATTAGTCAGTGATCATGTAAATAGTGCTCTCTCAAAAATAGTTCGCTGGTTTGGTGCCAATAATTTGTTACTTAATGAGTCAAAAACTAAATGCATTAGATTCACAACACCAAATGTTAGACATGTGAAAACCAGCGTGCTAATCAAGGGCGAGGAGTTGGACCCTGTAGATTCAACTGTCTTTTTAGGTATAACCCTGGACGCTAAGCTACAGTGGGCTCCACACGTAGATAAGTTATCGAAAAGGCTCAGCTCTGCAGCATATGCCGTTAAAAAAATTAGAAATTTGACCGATGTAAACACAGCGCGATTAGTATACTTTAGTTATTTTCATAGTATCATGTCATATGGTATCCTCCTGTGGGGAAATGCTGCTGACATTCAGTCTGTCTTTGTGCTGCAGAAAAGAGCCATTCGATCAATTTATAATCTTAGTCCGAGGCACTCTCTTAGGGAACTATTTAAAGAAATTAATATATTGACTGTTCCCTCTCAATACATTTATGAAAATGTAGTGTATGCTCACAAAAACATTAATTTATTCAAAAAGTATTGTGATATATATAATATAAACACTAGAAGTAAAAACAAATATATAGTTCCCACTACTAGACTTAAGAAAATAAGTGGTTCGTTCAGATGTCAATGTATACGCTTTTACAATAAAATTCCCAGCGATATTCAAAGTTTGAGCCTGAATAAATTTAAAAATGTTATTAAAGAAAAACTGTATAGTAAAGCTTTTTATAAAATTAAAGACTACTTAGATGATAGTCAGGCTTGGGAGTGAGCCGTTATAATGTCCACACAGGTCATGTTGACATGTTTGTAACACAAGTTACATTTTTATACAATTTGACATGATATACATTAATATCATTCGATATTTTTTATTTTTATTTATTTTTATTTTTTAAAATTGTTAGTCTGAGGACCGTGTGAGAGTTTGCTTAGTTATTTCACTTTTAGTTAATTATATTCTGACAGTGTGAGCATTTAAGAGACCTACCCAAATGTTCTTTTGGTTGGTATTGTTCGTCGGATCATTCAGCAACAGCCGTTAGCTGAGCTGATTGTAAACTGACACATGCGTACGGCCATCTGAACAGGTCCGCTCATACTGTTGTGGTTCTTTCCTCTAAAGACCACTACAGAACCAACCTGCACGGTTCTCTCACATTATCCTCTATTTCATTGTCTGGACTTTAAAAGAGACTGTGACCTCTGAGTTTGTTTCGGCATTTCTTCTCAGAGTAGTCAGATAGGAAATGCCGGCCTCATCTAGCTATTTGAAATATTGACGTGTAAAAGTGTTATTTTATGACCTATTTACAGAAATAAATATCATTTATCATTTATAAAAATTCTTCGTTGCTTCGTCAAAAAAGACAAACATACTTTTTCATTTGTAATAATTAACGATGTAAACTTTACATTCCTAAAGGACTGACTTTAAAATGAAACCTACCAAGTTTTGAACCTACTGACTTGTTTCTATGACAACGCATATCCTTTATCCTTTATGGTACATGATACATGTGACAACGCTCAATATATGCACTCTGTGTGTTAAAGTCGAGTTTCACAGCAAACAAAGAAGATCTAGGTTCTTGCGTGTGACAATCCTCTCGAATCTCTTGTCTAGGGAAGTCATGGTCCATTTTATAGGAGAAAGCGTTTATAAACTTAAGAAAGATAAAGGGGGATTACAAAACAGCCATGTATGCTAATTATTAAATAAAAAATATAAAAATTAAAATAACAAGTTAAGATATCTTACTTAACTTTAGCGTTTAATTGGCTATCATTTCTCGTAAAGGCATCATGAGCATTATAATGGCCAACATTAAAATGAACTTTTACTTATACCATTTTTTAACAACAAATACAAAAGAATAGTATAGGTCTTACGCAATGAACTTAAATAATTTCGTTTCAGCTACACAGGTGTTTACCAAACAATGATATTAATTAAAAAAAATATAAAACGTATTAAAAATTGTACACTAGACGATCCATATCAGACTTCTATTTCAGCTCCATTCAAAGGTTGTCTGTAAGAAATCGGCTTGTGCGATTAGACCGCTCATTGTCAGTATGCTTATTTTGTCCTATGTATTTATGTGGTCGACAATAAAGAATTAATAAATAAATAAAAATATTGCAGCTTACACTCGATTGTTTCTCATTCGCCATCGTGTATCGCTTGCACCACACACATACATCAGGTACGAGCATCAGTATCCGTATGTCAATCGTGCCACTAACAGATTGTATGCAGTTTACAAGATACTAGCCCGAGCTTTTGTTTCGAGTCACCGATTGTTTGTTACAGACCAAGCGTGAATGGATAACTGTTGAGGTTGTATAACCTATGTACTAGGATCGACATAATAAACATTTTGTACACACCTAAATAGAGTAAAAGACTAATTTGAAACATGAAATATCGTTGGACGTCACTTCACTAGGTAAGTCTAAGTATTGTTATCTTATATGACAGAATAAAAAATACGTGTCTAATATTTTATCATTACTGACGGACTAAGGAGATTTTTTATTTTCATACTCTGTCATCATCCCTATTCTAAAAGACAAAATCAAATAAAATAATCACATAGCTGTGGCGTTCTGTATTGTCAAGATAAGGTTTCTAATTCAAATTTCAAAGAAATCGACAAATTAACCTGACATTATACGCTTCAAAAGACAATTTATTTCGTGAATTTATTTTCTGGCCCATTTGTATTTTAAAATATTATACGTTTTTGTTATCGTTTAACATTTGAGTAAAATAAAGTAAAAAAAAACAACGTCATAATACAATAAACATCATAACAAAATCAATCTTCAAAAATATATCAACATCAAATCATCCAAAGGTGTGAAATACCATAAGAAAGAGATTCTCAACAATCTGAAAACAAACGCTCAATAAATGGGCCATTAATACTGTTTCCCCACATTGTTAGTAAGAAAACGGGTTCCATTATTTTATTCTCAGTCCCCGGCGGTTCTTGGAAGTGCAACAGTTGTCGTTATTAGCTCCTACATGGAAAATAAAACGACCAACCCTCCGTAGAGGGTTGTCTAAGGATAATAGAGACGTTCACATTCTATTTATTTGTTTTGAACACTGTTACGAGTTAATAATAGTTACTGGAATTGTTTGTTTCGTTGTAAGTGATTGTGTTTTAAAGATTCAAGTTGTGTTGTTTGAAATTAATTTAAGGGTGAAAATCAAGCAATGTTTTTTTCGAGAGGGAGTGTCAGACTCTTACAGACTAAAAACCACCCCGTTCCTGCTCCTGCCCTTCGAACCCCGGCCCCATGGTAAACCTACTAGGTAGTTTGCAGCTCCCTACCTGTTAGATTGTGTTTTGCATTTTAAAATCATTTTAGCCATTATACATACAAACATAGTACAAGATTTGTATGTATTTACAGTGTTAATTTTTATCTGATCCTATTTTGTTTGCTGATCAGAATGATCTTCGATTCTAAATTCCAAGTTCCATTAATAAGTATGGTTCCCAAGACACTTTCATACCGTATCTTTCGAAGTTAAACTATATTTATGAATAAAACTAAATATAAACGTATGAATGAATAGTAGCATACTTCCATTCACTACCCAAAGTCATAAAATATTTGGCTAGCCGACAGCCGCAGTGTATGAAAACAGGCTTAGCTTAAGTCATCCATCATGTTGGTCACCCTACTCCTGGCTGACCAAAGTGACGGATCTACAGTGATTGATCAACATGTCTGCTACCTACGTGGACTTCTGATTACTGTACAGTATGCTGACATAGTCATGTACTCTATGTACTGTATGCTGAATAGTACGTACTATGTACTGCAATGTACATATTTGATGTGATTACATGTCCATTGCCCATGAGCTAGTACATTCAACAAGTATACATGAGATTGGTCTTGGTGTTGTCCTTAAGGATCTGCTTGTAAGCTCTCCAGAATTTCAAACGTTTTATTATATTTGCCTTATAATTTTAAAAGTATATTAAAAATTGGTACATTAAATTAATAATGCCGGTGCTTTCGTAGGCTCTTCTCTCGTGTTGTGTACCTAAATACCTCGGCCTTTTTATCATCGTCCATTTGTTTTTATAGTTAATTATAACTTTTTGTGTTATCCTGTGTATACTGTGCCCAACGATAGTTGCTGTTGTTGTTATCAAGCAATTAATTGGCTGGTAACTTACAGTCGATTGAGCTGTTGTGGTGAACTACCTACAGAGTAGTATTATGGAGTTGATTGAGATACATTGCTCCAATGATGTAGCAGCTCATGTGTGATTGGAAAATAAATAATATTTGGTCGGTATTTTTTTGTCTTTGTTTCAAAAGTTTGAAAACCAAACTAGGTCAAGTGAGAGTTAATCGTGAAGAAAGTAAAATACCTAACTCAGTCTTTACAGACTCTTACAGATATGAACTTAGTGGGATACAGTAACAAACATAATAAAGCATCAAAAATGTTTAATCCCCGATTCAGAGATACATATTTGGAAGAAGTACAATTAAAATCATTAATCTCCAGTTCATTTTGAATGATAAAACCTTACCAAAGTTCCCCCCTTCCCCCCGAAACTTTTATCCGTTTAAACTTGGATACTTAATTAATTGCCCGTTTAATTTCGAGACATTTCACGGCAATCGTTCTACTAAGTAATTTGACACTTCGATAGAAGTTTAATTTGACTGCACGGTTGACGCAATGGCGATGATGAGCTCGCTACGGGGTAATGGATTGTTGGTTCAAATTTCACTTAAAATCTTTGCCATTTTATTAAATTAGTATCAATTTATGTAAATACAAGAGATCCAAAGCTGCCATTAACCACTTTATGCACTTATACAACCAAACAGATGTAGCACCTAATATGCCGTTTAAAAATTAGGCAAAAGTCATCGTCATTGAGGTGCATATTCATAGATCAATAGATCATACAAAAAAGTCAACACGATTTACTCTATTCTCTACATTTCCTAAACAATTAAAAACCAACCTTCTTCTCATAACAAAAAGAGCTAAAATCTTTTACAAAACATGAAATCATGAAACAAGTGACTTCATTTCATACCGCAGTAGATACTAACATTTCTTTGTCCAAAGTTCTTAAACTGAAACTTTTGAAACTTTCACATTATTTCGACTTAGTTTCTAGTTTTCATTATTTAGTGTTGAGATAGCAAAGTATGAGTTGTATCGTGAGTAGCTGCTTTCATAAAGTACCTTAAACTAGAGTATATGAAGTTTATTGTATCTTTGTAAGTTATACGTATTTGTTTGAATGGTTTTTGTGGCTGTTTCACTTGTTGATATAAGTTTTATCTTAATATGAAATATGAAAGTTTGTGTGTATATATGTTCGTTGTTTAATCATATCAAAACGGTTGAAGGGGTCGGCATGAAATTTGGAATAGAGATAGAATATGGTCAGGGATAACATATAGACTTTACGTCATTCTTATTACACGGGAACGCGACCAAAGTGACGGCCAGAAGCTAGTATTAGTTCACATTTATTGTTATTTTTAACTAAATCTTAAAGTTGAATGAAGACTTAAGTTATTTTATGAAAATTAATAAAAAAAAATGTAGTTAGACCACCAAATTATTTAGGCCAAATTAATATAACAATTTTCTACACAAAGAAAAAATTAACAAAAGCAAATTGGTAAACAACAGCTTATTTGCCCAGTATACCGTAATCTACTAAAAATAAACAATATTCAACCTAATTAACTACAGCGTAGAACATAAAATACTAAAACTATTAAAACGTACACGAGTAAAACCCTAATAAACTTATCTTGTACACGCGTACAATCTAAAATAACTAAGTGCTACGGGCTACGAGCTACGAACTTGCTACGAACATGCTACGACGTGCTACGGAGAATGTGTTGCCTGGTTTTCCGTCGAACTTTGGTTTTAAAAGTTTGAGTCTTGTGCCATAGCTCTTAATCGATAAGAATATTATTTTTATTCACATAACGTAACATGGCATTACGCCTTGTATCTTTTGATTTAGTATGCACAAAGGCGGATATTAACTATTGCTGCTCTCATTTTTTGCCAGTGTCTATCTAAAAGCACATACTTACTTAATGCCGAAAACCTTGTTACAACACATCGGGCGTAATCCCCGTAGTATGACATAGTATTTTACTCGACCTAATATCAGATAACCCTTGGTTGGTCAGTCATAAATTCTATTTCACAGAAATGACTTCTACACAGATATAATGAAGTTTTAAGATATGCCCAGACTTACTGATACTATTAATTGATAGACAACTTTCGACCCTAGAGACAACAAGGATGTTGATTTAGGAAACCCTTGAATAACGTAGATTATAGATGAACACTGAGGAATTTTCAAAAACCCCATGGGAACGAAAGGAATGGATTACGCCTGAATCCGCACTAAAGTTTAGAATCAGTCCCATAGCTTCCCATGGGTATTACAGTAGTTAAATGATTAAAACTAGACTTAAAGTGAGTTCGGCCATGTAAATAGAAGCGCGCATCAAATTATTTGTTGAACTCGTATTTAGTTACTTTTGCTGTTTATTGAGGGGTCAAGTTATATTGGACTATGTAGTTTACTTTACTATGTTATTATGGAGTTGATTAAAAATGTGTTTACTTTTAATTTTTAACATGTTTTAATAAAAAATATAGATTTCGGCAACAAATTAGGCTATAGGTCATATCAACTATATTACGTGTCCCATATAACGAGCATAATTTTAAAGCCGAAAATTTCCAATAGTACTTTTTTCGACCCAGAAATCAATAGCAAGGCCTATTGCTCGGCAGTTGCAATTGCTACCAGTTTTAAACGAGGCAGTACACATATCCATTATATTATAATAACATACTTAATACACCCTTACAATAATCTAATTCCATTCCATATTAGAAGTGGCAACATGATAATTAATCTTCGCGGCAATAAAATGTGTTAGCAACACACAGCTATTTATTACACACCTCCGCTTAATATCGTGTCTTATCTAATACTAGTAAATAATCTTAATGTTCGCAATATATATTTAAGTAACATACTTAAAATGAAGAATTAGTCCAGAGTATTAGAGGCCTATGTCCAGCAGTGGACGAGAACAGGCTGATGATGATGACGAAGAATTAGTTCAAAATCTTATAATGTAACATCGTTTCATTATACCATTTAGACATGGCTTTGTCCGCCTGGTATTATTAAAACGTTCATATCACTTACCAGCTTTCTAACTAAATACAGATACAAAAATTACGTCCTAAGTAATACATTTTTTTTTTATTCCAATTAATATAAAATTTATTTCAATTAATTTTATTCCAATTCCAACTACAACTAAAATAAAGTTGTCCCAAACAACACAACAACCCAGGTCAACAAGTTAAATAAAACCGTTTTAAAATGATGAACAAACAAACATACTTTCAAAAAATGAAAAGAAAAGAAATAATTAAAAATTAGGTTCAAAGTTGCTATGGCATTAATCAATATCAAAATGTACCGAAGACTACGTCATTTTAAAATTCATCAAAGGTATCATTTATAATTTAACCACGATTCCAAAAATATTTCATAATAATCTCAAAATTGGAGTTGATTGGAATACCGCGATGCATTTCTGAAGCACCTTCACATTCCTGATCGTTGCGGTATTTACAGCGAGCTGTGACGTGTAACACCTACACACCTTCGTGGTACAACAAACACAATACTGGCTGGAAACTATGATTTATATTGTTTTTTTTATTTTGAAGTAGAAAAGCAATGTTTTTTTTAGAACGAAACACATTTCGGCGAATCAATGTTGGCGGGAAGAATTTGAATTTCGAATTGTGTAAACGACTGTCATTTTGTAAATTGTAACCGTTTTACTGTTTTAAGTCTTTACTTCGGTTTTCAGTACATTACAAGTTCTGATATGACCTGGATATGATGATTACACTAGAAAAAATTGATGTTTACACTGTAAACCTGTCTACACTTACGATAAAAACCAGGTGCGCAATTGTCTGGTCAAAAACTAAATTTAAACACAGACATATTTCAATAACAGCAAAGGTATGCGTTGTCTCGAATTTTTGTTTTAATTCACAAACAAAACAACATAAATCCATTCACCTCAGTCTTATTAAAGCGCAGCTACAACGAAATCAGAATGGAAATTAAAACGCTCGCGGCTCCATTGCTGTTTATATTGGTCGGTTTTATTGAATCGTACAAACCACAACTGCAATATCTCCGTACATCGTTTGTTTGGCCGTCAGTCAAAACGTCACGTCAGCGGAGAAACTTTGGCAATATAAATGTAAATTAACGTACCTACGCCACCGATAACGCGTATTCGGATGTAAACACTAGTTAAAAATGTACACGATACTCGGATACGAGCCGAATATTCGTCAAAAATGTTGAATATTCCAAGCATTCGCCATTGTCGGGATTGCTGGATTACGACGAGTATTCGGTAAATCTCGGTAAATGTACGATGGTATGTTGTTTTAATATGGCTTAACTATGAATTTATTCTCATGTGCCTTTCATCCGACTATGTTAACTTGGGTACTGAGTTATAACTAGGTTCTAATTATTGTTTGTTTTCCATCAGAAAACTTAGAATCAGATCTTAAAAATTCATCGCATTACCCATTTTTATCACTTTGAAAAAACTTAGTTTTAAATAGCTATCCCGTTCTGTGTAGTATAACTTCATACTTCATTATAGTGTTTACAATGGAACTACTGGAAACCCATAGCCCAGCAGTAGACTATAACGGACTATCCATGATGATGATGAGCCAAATTTATAGCAGTTTTAGAATAAAACTATGACGCTTGTTTATTTATTTTTGAACAAAGTATAAACATGATTTCGCAGAATGTTCATCTATATGTCTGTCGGTCGGAAATTGCCTCATAAACGTCTCAATCGAGACGGATACCCAACGTACCTGTTTACAACATATCAAGAAAAATTCTGATTCATTCTAGCGTTTAAAATGGTTCCTAGAATTTTTCTAACTAATATCAGTGAGTAATATAGCTGACGGCTAGGTTTCTAGGAAATTCTAAACTATTGTTAGTCTGCTATAACTAATTGGAGATCGGATGACTGTATCAGGAATCTGCGTAGGTATGTTATGATATTAATGTTATTGATTGACCTAGATATACGATGATATTAGTTTATTTATTATTGAAACTGGAATATTGTATCATAACGTTGTATCAAGTATATGTTTACTACCGTTAGGTACCGGGTGACTTTCATCCAAATCTCAAAACCAATAGGAATCCAGCGTTTATTAGCTTTTCATTGGTCTAAAAGTTTGGATCACGATTACCCTGTAAAGTCAAAGAAAAGCCGTAACTGCGGACTGCTGGCTGGCTGGCTCGGGCTGGAAAAGCAGGAGTAGGAACGGGTTGGTTTTTAGTCAGTAAGAGTCTGACACTCCCTTCAAAACAGATTTTTCCCCCCTCAAAAAAAGGGTCGAAGAAACCCGATTTTATGGTACTGGTTTCTCGTAACTCGATACTCTCAAGATACTGCTGCTCATCACCCGGTGGCTGGAGATAGCTTTAAGATAATCTCTTAGTTAGGTTGAAGTTATACGTAATAAATGTAATGATGAATTTAATTATACAACTAAGCACTTAATTAACTAAAGTTAATTCTATTTTTATCGAGTTCATTCACTTTTATAAATTCAAAAAATGGCTTTCTTATGATTAAACCTTTTTAGTGAAGATTATTTCGTATACAATTTATATTTCTTTTAGATCCTGGGCCAGAATTAATCAAGTAGAATATAAGGCAGTCGTGAATCTTCATAATTGATTAAGAACTTCATTAAGTTTTAGTGGTCGTAAGAACGGACAAGCGTTATTGGTTTTTACCTATCCCGACTTATGTACGAGTAGTAGCCGGATATATGTATAAAGATTTTTATAGAGAAGTTTACTATCAACGTTTAAGAAGTTATTTATTCAGAAAGTTATTATTTCAGATCACCTGATGGTAAGCAATCGCTGTTGCCCATGGGCACCCGAAGCATCAGAGGCGTTACTAGTGCGTTGCCGGCCTATTGGGGTTAAAGATTTAAGGGCTGTTGGGGAATCAGGGATTAAAAAGATTGGGGAGGGGGTAATTGGACCTTCGTAACCTCAGTCACACAACTTAAAATATTCTGCAATAAAGAATTTTATGTTACTACCTATCAGATAGTTCCCAGTTCTAATCAAAAGTTCTCACGCTAAAACCGCAGTACTTATAAATCAGACCACGTCTCCGCCCACAACATTGTCATACATCTCAATTAAGTCCAAACCCCCACAAACCCCATATCCTGAGTTAATGAACTGTCCCGTGAAATACTGAGTGCGTAAACTGTTATGTAATATTATCACGTAACCCTGGCTTGTAAGAAGTATAGTTTGAGAGGTTACCGAGCCTGAGGTGTTTGGTTCAACTCTAGATAGTGTAATGAATTTAATAATTCTCAGTAACTGCAAACACGGAGAGCAGAACTGTATGGCAATAAACTCGACTGCGTAGATATAATATGTAATCCACAACTCAAAAAAAGGAAAAATCTTTCATTGTTGTATCGTCTAGTGAAAAAAATTTTTTATGAAGAACAAGTTGAGGTTTAAAATTGTGCACATACTTATGGCAGTAGGCTCACCTCCTATTACATGGAACTCATGTGAAAAGTGGGTGTTACCTGGTATATAAAGAACTACCCATCACTACGTTTAATAAAGATGTTATGGTATGCTAAAAAATCTGAAGACCTAATCTAAAACGAGTCAGAACAATATTAATTCAAAGTGATATGTACTGAGGCTACTGGTAAACGTAAATTTGATAAGCAAGTCAATATATGTTAATGTATTTTTGACTGAAACTATTTTTATACACTTTGATTGACTCCTCGCGTCTGGAAAATATTCGTATGAATGAGATGTTTACCGTGGTGATGATCAAAGAAATTAAAATCATCGTGATTTATGTTCCGGGAGTAATAAACTATTATTAATGCTGGGTGAAGGTATTCGTATTGTTTTTTAAACTATCTTTAACACTCTGAGTGAATCAGAGGTGATACATTTGTGTGTCTATATTATTTTAAAGAAATGCATATACTATGACATGCCTCAAAAGTACATCTTTACGTGGTTTGTTTTTTTTTTATAGTTCGAAACTATTAGCCATCCTCAGATACACTATTATTAGAACTTGAGACGGGATATTTACCATGTTTATTTATTTCGATGAGTTTTCGATATTTCGGCACTGTTGCAAGCGCCATGATCACGGATAAACTGTTAAAGGTCAATTAATCCAGTCCTAAGCAATTATTTTTGGAACAAAATCGTGGATCTAAGGAATAGTTAAATAAATCATTAAATGACTCAGAGTACGGCAGTGTAAGCTGTACTAAAATGAAGCCACTATTAGCTATTAGGTATTATGAGCAAAACCAATATAACAAAACCTTTAAACTCTAAAAAACCTAACTAAAACGGAGGTCATTAATAAATTGGTTGTACAGCTAATTGATAGTTAATGCTACTGACGTATCTATTCATTGGGCAATGCGATGGGCATTCAGTGACGACTGCATTCAGAGAGCACGGGCAAATAGGATTGCAGTTTGAACAGTGTATTTTGTGAATAGGAGCGTTCGGTTTCAATCCACTATCATCTATAGTTGCTAGTATCTCTGTGGTAGGATGTTTCGCTCAATTAGGACTGCCAATATCTGTTGTAGTACTTTAATAGTACTTTAGGTAGCTACCTAAAAATCTTCACCGGCCTGACAGTTCGACAAGTTATTAAGACCACTGAAGACAGGGGTGCTTGGAGGAGGGTCGTAAGTCAATTGACGCGTGCACCGGACTAGACACGACATTCAGTAATGAAGAAAACGACTGAGAAGAAAAGACTTCTGTACTAAGCTAAAAGCTACACATTGAAATATGTAAAAAGTTATATATCTTGTTGTCTAAAAGTTTCTGTATTCCATGGTTTAAAAGACTAAAAACATATTTGTAGTATCGCCATCAGTTAAGCAATCGACTGTTTTTTTGAAAAAGTCAATAATATGAACTCGTCTTGGACCATTTTCATAATCAGTATGGGCACTTTAACTATCAGTATTACACAACCTTATTTATTAAAGACGTTTATGACCAGCAATAGATGACAAGATGATGGCAATATCCTAAATATTTTGATACTAAAGCCAAAAACTTGCCACAAATAGTTTGAAAACCTGATAGAAGGTTCTAGATTTTGATCGATCACATCTTCCTACCGTATCCTTTTACTTGAAGACCCGTACAAGATGAATTGGGATCTCTCCGCACTCGGGCTGATAACATGCTTATATATTTTCTCTCAAGAGTATATACGTATATAGTATGTACGTATTGAACTTATTGATACAAAAATAGAATCGTTGCTATCGTATCATGTTTTTTGAATTTATTTTTCTCGTGTTGCCGTGACATATATTTTTGGAAGGTTCGAATGATTGGTATATAGTTATCGGCCTGTTTAGGATCATTAACTATATGTTATAATTGATTTTTTAAGCGCTTGTCGTCTGTATGAGCAACGTTATTAAATTTACAAAATTTACATTTTAGAATAAGTCGGTATATCAAACGATTACTTACAAAATAGTCAAGTTTATGACTACCAGAGATGAATTGTGTGATTAACGGACTTAATAAGAATATTATCTAGATTATTTATTGAAAGACCAAGTCAATTTATTTCTTACTCCACTTTTTGAAGTCAAGAATACAATTCACCATATACAATACTTGCTGCCTGTCTGTCTATCACATTTTTGCATGAATGAATATGTGTTAACAGTGTCATAGATAGGGACTACTTTCTACCAAGACAAGTCAACGTATGACCTGAATTATTGCCCTTCCCAACAGCATTACACTTACAAATCGTATTCAATTAGGAAAGCTAACAGAAACCGCACGCGACGCTCTCGATTTATTATTTCCTAGTATTTAAACGAATTTAGTTATATCTTTTGTGTTGTAGAATTGAAAATTGAGTGTTGAATTCATATGGCTTTATTTAGTTTATCGAAACACTTTAGATTTGACTCAGAGTCCTAATTTAATTCGTCTTGTGTCACTATAGTACGTGGTGTGCCTTGCCGTATTTTACTAAAAAATGCTTAGAATGGCAATAAGCTGAAGAACTTTAGTCATTTACACATTTACTAAGGGTGCAGATCGCGAGCCGCTCACAAATAGTTCAAGACATTAATCAAAGAAATAAGGCAAATGGGCTGTGAAAACCGGCACTGCTGATGTGCAATAAATACACCTTAAAAAAGAAGAAAAAAGTAAACACTAAAACGACTACTAAGCAAGTTTGTTGCGCTCAATTGAAAGAAAGAAAAAATAATATAATAAACAGTTTATTTGCACCGTTATAAAATATTGTAGACAAAAATAATTTAAAAGTAAATAAGTAAAAAACGCGGCGCCAATTGCAACTGTCAGTATGTGTCGTAGTATTTAAATAGAAGTTAAACATTTTTTAATATTTCTGTGATGAAGTAAGAATAAAATTTTGTCTGTGTACTTTAGCAATGTTGCTAATCACAATATGACATCCAGAGATAAACCGGACTTCTTAAATTCAGATACTCACAAACGAACTAAACAGACACAAGAAGGGACAAAGTACACTTAATTACCACGGATTAGCATTAGTAATAGAATATCTGAATAGGTTTTCCTCAGAGAGCCCATTAAACAATTACTTCGCGGTATGACGTTGTGACTTTAATGCTATTATACTTGCTAATGTCTGCCTACACGGATTAGTATAGATAATAGTGTCTTTACATAATTATTACGTAGTAGCTGTTGTCCGTGACTTCGTGCGCTTAGAATAAGAACTTCTGACAGAATTTGGGTTTATGATATTTCTATCTAAAATAACATATTTATTCTAAAATAAAAATTGACTAAGTTACCCTTTAAAATATCAGCAACCTGCCAATAAATAAATAAATGATAGTCTGTCCGCCAGTTAAGCTAAGTGCTCGTTCCAAAGTGTAGCTTCAATTGGAGAAGAATGAGAAAGAAACTACATTCGTTACTCTTTTAAAAAACCTCTTACATACAGGAGTAGTATTATGAATGTAATGACTCTTCTTTCCAGCTTCTCTATAATCATAAAATACAGAATACATTTCAAGTACAATATTCCTCGTACATTTCGAAATGTTCACATCATTCCAGGAACATCACAATACATAAAACACGCTACGTGCACTTCAAGCGGCTGCAGCGAAGCTCGATAATTAACTAGAACAGTACCGACAGGATTCCGTTGAAATACAGTTATAAGGGTAGGAAAGCGAAAACTACAAATGATACATTGCTTTTTTTTGCTTTGTAGTCAAGGTTTGTTAATATATATGAATACGTATGGATTTTCGATCCGTATAGATTTGCAACTGTCTTTGCAGTGTTTGACTCCTACTGACTAAAAACTACTACGTTATTAGTCCTGCTTTTCGGGCTGGGGCCCCAGTAACTCGCAAGATAATGGCAGCTCCGAGGCAGTCCGTAGCTCCGGACTTTGCAGTGTTAAGTAATATTTTACCTAGGAGCGAGAGGGTTGGGCAGAAGTATTTTTTTAAATGAAAAGATGTTAAATCCAGGAATAAATACAATACACAATATTTATTCCTGGATTTAACTTCTTTAACACTGATTGCATTGTGGTTCTCATATCCGGGTTCTCAATTTTATAGTTTCAAATAAAATTAGATTCCTTGATCGCAATAAATATTTATAGCGTTTAATTATTTTTTACAAACAAAAATAACATGTTGCAAAAATATCCCCCAAAAGCAATATAGATAACTCACTCACTACTCCAACCCTAAAACCAATAGACACCTCAAACAATACACACACGAAAAACAAATTGATCAAATAAAACAAAAGGAAAGGAAAGTAATGAACATCAATTTAATAAATTGTTGATAAACATGAGCTACGCCTGGTCAATATAACATGTAAGCTACCTATTGAATTTATTGGGGTGCCCCTCGGTATAGATCTGTGGCGTATTTATCATCACAGGTATAAATAACAGGTATTACAGAAATAATAGTTGTTATAACAGGTAACTTGTAACTGTTCTTGAAAGTAACAATCACTCACTCAATCTATTCTATGCTCAAATCACAATAATAACTTGAATTACACACTGACTAAAAGACTAACGAACAATTCTATTTTCGTCCATGTAAAAGTGTTTGTGTCATTCAATAAGACCTTATTGAAACAAAAAATGCTTTGACTTTGAATCACAATCACAGTTCAAACCAAAACTACAACTCGAATAACAGCCTGATACCTCAATATCTATTATCGGAATCAACTAATTAACATATAGAACAATAACAGTCTATTACTTAATAACAGGTATTGATAACAGTTATTTTTACAGAACAGTAATATATCGATAACAGTATAGTGTTTAACCTGTTACAACCCAAGTGTGCCCCACGCGTGGAGCTTAAGTCTCCAGAGATGGCAATTAGACCTTAATTGCCAATGTTCGGTATTTATTTGGACAGGTCCTTAGAAATGGGCGTCTGCGTATTGCCAGACTCTATTTGATGTTCGGAGAAATTGTGGTTTTGGTATCTTGTTTCTAGAAATAGGTACTAATCTAATGAAATATTTTTAATAGAAAATAAAATTAGAAAAAATATTTCTTTTAAAATATACCATTTATTAAGCGATTATCAGTATTATAATTGTATTATTATTATCTAAAAAGTTTAAGAAATTACTAGGAAATATTTTCTTTTAGCAGTTGTAAAGTCTAAATACACCATAATTAAGTACTTTCTATAAATAGACTCCAAATAACCTGGACAGAAATAGCCCTCACTTAGCAAGCAACTAAAGCTAGCAGCACTAGCGCCCTCTACCCAAGCAATTTAAGATTAAACTTCTAAATTCCGTATTCACTTAAGCACTTACGTGCTTAACATTTATTTTAGTATTTGACCTGTTGCGTCCACCCGAGAAAATCTCTAACACAATCTAAAATCAACCTAATTTTCTTAGCTTTACGATTCATATTACAAGTTCACATGTTGAGAAAAATTTAAGGCAAATGAAAGATCGAGCATAAATAAATTCAATTTCGTGATGTGTTTAACAATATAATGTTACGTTAATGTCTTGGAAGCGTGATAATGATTTTAAAATCTGTTAGGATGAAAGTCTTAAATATTGAAAGTGTTTTAGTATTTGTTATAATATTACCGGCTATTACTATTGCGATTATATTATTTATTAGGATAGGATTAAAAAACAAATATGACTAGAATAGAATAGAATACACTTTATTGTGCGTCATTCTTAGCGAAAGTATGTAAAATAGCAATCATGTACTTACATTGTCAGTGCTAAATAATGTTGATTGGTTGTATTTAGTACCTAGCTGTTGTAATTTTGTAACCGAGCTGGTCATCTTATCAATGAAAGGCACATTTTATTTAAACTTATTTCAAAATTATGGTACAATGGTGGACACATTGCTTCAGGCATTATTTCTTGTCAAGCTTTGGGTGTTGAGGAGCCAATAGCAACGACCCAAGAGCAAATGAGTCCGATATAAAAATTTCGACGTAGTTTTTAATTTTATAACTGCGTGTTAATACACTCTTTATTTAGGAGTTGTAACATCAACGTAATACGCTCTATATTTAGGAGCCGTAACATCAAGAATCAAGAAAGAAAAGGAGAATTATGTTATTAACACGTTCACTGCGGCTGTGCAAGATTAAGAATTACTGCCAGTGCTGTACAAGTCACATACTTCCCGTATCAAGATTGCCTGATGTGCGTTACGACGTCTATGTTCCCGTATGTAGTCCTGACTTCAACCCTCCACAGAGACATGGAAACTCCTCTGCAGAATTTTTTTCTGTACCAATACATAGTTAACATCCTTGTGTATGCACAGCTGCAGTAGCACGGGGTTCTTAGTAATATTTTAAAAGTTACAGGTAGTTTTAAAAATGGTTGATTTTACGGGAAAATACTTGTCGTGGCGCATACAACAGTCGTATTGCTAGGGATGGGGTATCACAAAAACGTTGTTTTGTTTTAGATTCATTATTTTTTATTAGAGTATTACACAATCAACAAAACCTTTTTTGTAATAATTGTTAACAAAAACAGTAACTTCTTATTTTAACAAACATTAACAAAACAGTAACTTCTTATTTTATATAATTACACTGGTCAACACTGGTTTTGCCACACGAACTTTGACAGCTAATTTTGTTTTATCAATCTACCCTCATTATTAAATCACAGTTATCATGCATTTATTAGCCTCATATTTGTTGTGATACGGTAATACACATAACTAGTACTACGGCAGAAAATTAACATAAACATTTACAAGTAAATCGTCGTATTCATACGTGTCGTTAAATTTGTACAGTTTTTTGTGAATTATTAACCCCGTGAATATGTCGAGGAAGTGTAATAATGATCCTAACTCTTTTTGTTACGTCTGCAGAGAACTAACATTCAAAAAACAACGACGAAATTTTACGAATCTTGTGTTGGAATGTTATCACCAATGTTTTGGTTTCTCCGTCGCCCATCAAGACAAATCCTGGGCCTCATATCTGTTGCATAACGTGTGTGAAAAATTTAACTGATTGGAAGAAAAGAGTAAGACCTATGCCGTTTGCTGTACCCATGATTTGGACTGAACAGCGAGATCACGTTTCAGATTGCTATTTTTGTCTCACTGACATAAAAGGTATAAATTACAAGAAAAAAAAAACACAGTTATTTACCCTAACTTATCTTCAGCTATAAGACCACCACTGCATTTCAAATTAGGATTGATAAAAAAATTAATTTGTGAAGGCAAAAGATCGCATTGGGAGTGGATTTTTGTATCTTAAAGAAAAATTCCCTAAAATAAGTGATGCAAAGATAAAAGGGGGTATTTTTGTTGGCCCTCAAATTAGGGAGTTAATTAAGGATGCAACATTTGAAGAAAAATTAAGCGATTTAGAAAAATCTGCGTGGAAGGCTTTTAAAAATGTTGTTGCAAATTTTTTGGGTAACCACAAGAGTTACAGATACAGAAAGTTGGTTAGCGAGCTATTATTGTCATACCAAGCATTAGGTTGCAACATGTCACTAAAGATCCATTTTCTAGACACGCACCTGGATGTTTTCTTGACAATTTAGGGACTTTCAGCGACGAGCATGGTGAGAGTTTCCATCAGGACATTTTAAATATGGAAAAGCGGTACCAGGGCAAATGGAGGCCCAATATGTTAGGAGATTACTGCTGGGTAATTAAAAGAGACCTACCTGTAGCTAAACATTCAAGAAAACCTTAAGATTATAAAGCCATATTAAAAAAATAACCTTTTGATTTACGCGATCTGTGTTTTTTCTTAATATTTTAAATTACCCAATAGAATAAAATTCTTGTCTAGCAATTTTTTTTTAATTGTTTATTTTTCCTAACAATTACCAATTAAAGTAAAAAATACCAAAAAAGTCTGTGTGGCACGACAAAGTTAAAATTTTGTTGACCAGTGTTATTTATTTGTTTTACTTGATAATCTAATCATCAGAAAAAAAATACTTAAAAAATAATAAGAGTAGTAGGTGCCATACCATGAAATGAGATAATCCTTAATAATAATTCTTTACATAACATCCTGCATAATCACGACTAATAGGAACTTTAAGTAGGATATCGCGTTCTGTAAAAACGTATTGACAAGGCACAGCACTATGACTAAATGAAGCTCACGTTCAGTGCGGTACGGGGTTTAGAATACGGCCAAATAGTTCCCGTATCGCACTATTGTACAATAATTACCTTTCTGTGCGTTACGACAAAATAATTCCCGTACATTTTTATTCTTAAATTTGAATACACTATAAGTAAGCACATCGGGAATATAGGTGTCTCTTTTTTACTTGAACGAATACTTGAATAAATCACCTCCGCACGGAGAGTAAAACCAGGACAACTAGCTGCCGCACAGAGCGAGACTCAATTACAACCAAATATTTCCCGTAACGCAGTGAACGTGTTAAGACATTAAACGCCAAAGTGACCCGCGTTAGCGGAGGCATGGGCAAATGCATCAACAGATTTTTGTTGGCAGTCAAAGTCTTAAAAATGTATTCAGCAGTTCTTGTTATTTTTTCTATGACTCAGTTTTCACGTACAATCATTTTTTTCATCTTCACATAAATTTCTACCCGTCTAGACGCAAACCAACAATACGTTATATCTTATTCTATTCTATTTCTCACACATACTAAGCATTTAAAGTATGATCTACCGACAGCAATATCGTTCGAAAAACACTTAAAAATAAAAATATTCAAAGAATTTGTTTTAAAAAATAGTTCACAATACTAAATTATTTCCATTGATTGATTTACAACTTTAAGATTTACGCTTTGCTGCTAACAATAAAACCTGGAAACTATAAACAAAATGGAAGTCGCAGACTGAACGTTGCAATAAAAAACTGTAATGGGAAGTTTGACACGTGTAATAAATGTTCAAGGACTAAAGGTGACTGTGACTTTAGGTAGAGTGAAGGTCATTTTGTTATTGCGAAGTTTAAAAATGTTAAATTGATTCGTTATCTATGTAGATTAGTACTCCGGACTACCTAGCGGGTTACCGGGACTTAGGCTCGAAGAGCAGTAGGACGGGGTGGTGGTTAGTAAGTAAGAGTCTGACGCCCGAATGCTGTAATGTTACTCAATTTTAAGTTGCACTTAAATATCGTGCTATCTCTGTCATTTTATAAAGAATTGATAGGAACAAAACTGGTTTGGAAGCGTCTTAAAATTAAGTAGCGTTTGAGAACATGACACTTCCTTTCGTCTAACCCTAGGCGGAAGAACACATTGGATGATTTACTCCACAAAAAAATAAATAAAAATAACTTCAATGAAACTCAGGTAAATAATATTTTAAATCTTGTCAGAATTATGTTTTATTTACATACGTAATAGCCTGCGGCCATTTGTTTTGACGGGATAATCCTTTATTTTGTGAGGATCCCTAAAAATCTTAAACTAACACGTTAATCCTTATAAATACAAATGTGGTGTCGCACAAGAAAAACTTGTGTTTAGTTAAGTATATTTTAAGTCTAGGAAACATGGTTTTACAATAATGATACTAGTGATGACGTGGGTTTTTATGAGTACATACCTATGTAGAAACTCAAAAAATACAGCAGCATTTGACTACGAAGAAGATCAGATCCTCAACGGCCTCTGTTCAGTAGCTATCTTGTGATATATGATATAAGCGACGGTATAAGTAACCTGCAAAGGCCATTAATATTTTTGTCTCATTTCACCAATTTCCCGTCATGACATGTCCACTCAACATCAAACTTCCAAACTCTAATAAAAAAGAAACACAATATCACATTACAAGAAAGAGACAGCTAAATATAATAATCGAATAATACACAAAATGATATTCGCTGACATATTTCTCTGAATACAACTGTTTCCTTATTCCAATACACCGTTTCTCACTCAGTTTATTACCCCACCCTATTTACCCATTTACCCATTTTTGGGGGAGTGGGAGTTATGATTTTCATGTTACCACTCTTATACAACCTTATGGTGTTATTACAATCATTATATCGTTCTCCCTTTTATCTTAGCGACGTATTTTGTTGCCTGAGGAGCTCTTTGAGCCGGTTCTATACGTTAGATGGTTTTTATATGCCCCATTGGTTAGGGGAAATTTGTGTTCAAAATATTCTGTTTTGTGCGTCAAAGAAATGAAGTAATACAGTATGTTTCATATTATTATTCATCAACCTATGTGAAGAATATTGAATGTGTGTTGTGAAATATACTATGGCTGAGTAGAAAACATTTTTCGATTTTTTTAAAGAGGAAAATCGTTCATTTATTCTGCTTTTCGAAATTTTCTCAGTAGTAGCACGGAGTCTGAAATTATGCCCAGTGTATGGCAATACGCTCAGTTCCTTTTACATAGGATTTATAACAAATGGTGAAAAGTGGGTGTACATTATACAGTAGCGCCGTAATATGTATATGACTACCCCTTCGGGGATAATAGGCATGACATCTCTTATATAAAAATAAGTAGGGTTTTCTTTCCTGACGCTATAACTCCAGAACGCATGAACCGATATCCACGTTTTTGCATTCGTTGAAAAGGTCTCAAGCTCCGTGAGGTTTATAGCAATAAAGAAAATTCAATAGAAAATCAGGAAAACAGGGAAAATCATCGGTGGCGAAACGGAGTTCGCCGGGTTTTGCTAGTTGCTTATAAAATCATCCAATGTCCTAAGTCAGCCAATAGTCTTAAAGTCAAATTCAAGTACCTTTAAAACGTAAACAAATAAATAGTCTGTCAGTCTGTCTGTCAGTGAAACTAGATGAACCGTCCTAGGTTGTTGATGTTATTATAAATGAAACTATAGTTCGATTTTCTCTTAAAACAGACCCAGTTATTACCAACATCGTATTTACCAATATACGTATTACTCGTAGTACTTGAATCCACATATGTTTTCCACCAATATTTGTTTCAATTCGTATTTACTTTTCGCTCCAATTCACTTCCCACGAAATATATTTGAAGCGGCTTTTAGTGAAACGGATATTGATATATTCATTTTATTGAATGAAACAGAAATGTTTTTGTATAAAAATATGTGTATTTCTGATAGATGTAGATCTTGTATTTTTTTAATATTTTCTAGTGAGATGGAGGACGAAATTACGCACTGCTACGCAAATATATCACATTATTTTACCATAACTTTTGCCAGCGGCTTTGCCCGCGTTCCCGTGGGATAAAAAGTATCCTATCACCCAAGTCAGCATATACCCTGTCTGTATACCAAATTTCTTCAAAATCCGTTCAGTAGTTTCAGCGTGATTGATGGACAACCATCCAATCAAACTAATTTTCAAATTTTTATACTATTAGTATGATTCATAATCCTCTAAGAACAACTCTCCAATTTCATTTCAAATAATTTCAAAAAACAAAATGGTTATAAGCCGGTAAACGCGCAGACGGATCACATGATGGCGAGCAATCGCCGTCGCCCATGGACACCCGAAATACCGGAAGCGGGGGTTAGGAATTTAAGGGTTGTTGGGGAATCGGGGATTGGGAAGGTTGGGAAGGAGGGTAATTGGGCCTCCGGTAACCTTACTGACACAACCAAACATAACGCAAGCCTTGTTTCACGTCGGTTTTCTGTGAGGCCGTGGTATCACTCCGGTGGAGCCGGCCCATTCGTGCCGAAGCATGACTCTCCCACGCTATATGAATGATGTAATTATCAAAAACATTACTTTATTAAAACTCGTTTTATATTAGTTCGGAAGCTGGTTAAACTCATTCCAATTTCGTTTAATGAGGTTTAGTTTTGATTATAAAACTTATACCGTTCAGGTAAAACATCAAAGTACTATTTTAATATGAAACTAGAAAATGTCTGCCTTGTTTGTCTGAATGTAAAGTTTATATAACGAAGGAGATGTTATCATCCTAATTGTGTGGATAGAACAGGTAATGTTACGAAAAGTCTTTAGCAAGAGAAAGGTTTCATGTGTTCAGATGTTGAGACGTATGTATGTTATGTATGTATGTACGTAGGCATTATGCATGTACGTATGTTCAGACGAACGTGGAGATATTTAAGTAGTAAAGGACGATAAAACAAATTCTATAAAATAAAATATTAATTAAACCAAATGAAATTTATCTTAATTATTATTCAGTTCATTTTTTCACCGGCTTCAAAAAAGGAGGTTTCTCACTTTTTTATGGATAGGGGACTTTTTAGGGTTCCGTAGCCAAATGGCAAAAAACGGAACCCTTATAGATTCGTCATGTCTGTCTGTCTGTCCGTCTGTCCGTCTGTCCGTCTGTCCGTCCGTCCGTATGTCACAGCCATTTATTTCCGAAACTGTTGGGCCTACAAAGTTGAAACTTTGTAAGATGGTGTATTTCGGTAACCGCTATTAGAATTTTGAATAAAAATTAATAAATTTAAAAATTAAAGGGGGGCACTCCATACACGGAATTGATTCAAAAAAAATTTTTTTTCAGCTTACATATCCGTGATGGGTGTCTATGGATAGGTCTTTAAAAAAGACATTAAGGTTCCTAAAACCACTTTTCGTCAAAATCAATCGTTTGAAAGTTAGACGCATCCAAAGTGAAAAAATGTGTGTCCCCCCCCCTCTAACTTTTAAAATAAGAGAGTGAGAAAACTGAAAAAAATATATGCTGTAGATTTCAATGGAAACTAACAACGAAAATTGGTTTGAACGAGATATCATTTTTAGTTTTTAAGAAATAAAACATTTTCAAAAACCGCAAATATAACTTTGTCGTTCATACAAACACTATGTAAAACCAAGTTATTTTACAACTTTTATATTATGTCATCTACTTGCTGTTACGGAACCCTTCATGAGCGAGTCCGACTCGCACTTGGCCGGTTTTTTATGGATTGCAAACGAGCAAACTGATTACCTGATGGTAAGCAATCAACACCGCTAATGGACACATGCAGTGCCAGAAAAGCCCCAGGTGCATAGCCGGCCTTTAAAAAAATAATACGTGCATTTCTTGGAGGTTTGAAGGTCGTTCCATTCGTTTTACTCAACTTTCTTTACCGACTTACGATTCTCTAAAGAAACTTGTTGCTTGAATTCCATGTACTCCATTCACCACAAACATGAACATTATAGAACAAATATTCATCCAAAGTCATCACAGAGTCTAACAGAAAACATAACCATATTTGTTGAAATTACTTTTGGAAAATTCCCATGATGAGATCTATTCGTATACACGGCTTCTCATCAAGCTACACTAAACCAGTATAAACTGACCGCTGAACGTGCAGCGAGGTCATACAAAGGAAGGTCATCATAAACTGGTTTATATTATATAGCTTGAGTAGCTATGTATACCTTTGCAAAATTTCACCCTTAATCCTTCGTTCGCCGTACCGTTTGCACGGTGTAACACGGCTAAATCCTGGAAGGGCCTAAAATGGATTAGGAATGATCCCTCTAATCAAATTACTCCCAACAAGAGCTTTCTCGTTTTTTAATCTGTACAAGTCGATTAGAACAGTGTTGAGGATAATTATAGTATTACTAGCGAGGGGTTTATAAAGGGAACATTACGAGTGGGTAATATTTTTAAGTGTTTGGTTGAACGTTTGGAATTGTTTTCAATGAGGAAATGTTGGCTGTTGTTGTAGGCTTGCTTTTCCTGCTTTGTGCTGATTCTCATAGAAAGAAGAGAATCCATGAGGATAGAAAATACTTTTCATGTATGAAAGTATTTTCTTTTTGTAGATTTAAACACATTGAGCACAATACGATAATAATAAAATTTACAGTTATGAAATTAATTGTCCATATTAAAGCCTCACGCATCTTTTCACGTAAAAAACATAGCTTAGCTGAGTCTATTTCCGCCAGTGCCAAGCTATGTATATCAATGTATATGATTAGTAGAAGCCAAACGCATCCACAACAACGTAGCATAGCCCCTCTCTGGTGGATATTACATACAATTAGCACATCTCTGGTGGAAAAGCAGCCTTATTCTCTACAAATACAATTAGGAACTGCTCTCAGTCGGAGATTAGCGGTTAGCTGCAGATTAACCCGCGATACGTGGCCTCACCTCAATGTGTTCTTACTTAATTACTTACTGCACGCCAACGGGACAGGCTCCACGAAATTTGCCGTATTTACATAAATAATGCTCGGAGGCATGCAAAAATAATATCAATCTTAAATGTTTAGTTATTAGCGTTGGTTTTCCTATGTAATCTTTAGGTTATTAATGATGGAGAGTTTGTTAGCTTTGTTGGTGTTATTTTACTCTGGAGATAGAGCATTATAATTGATTTTAATTGCAGAAAGTTCTTTATAAGAGATTTTCATTCTATCGATATAACATGTTGCTTACGTGTAAGAGAAGAAGACGAGAAGCAATTGTTATTTACTAATAGAGTATAGGTAGGAAGAAACCCCGAATACAACAGAGGCATGCAAGCAGGTAAACGGTGACCACAACTATGTACTTGTATGCAGTAGTATCATATACAAAGCAGTATTATATTTTGGACTACAAGACTACAAGCTGTAGTTAGCTTTATCAGTTCACACACACATACTCCTACCTATCTATATCGAATATTATACCAAACGTAGATATTTGTAAGAAATTGAGGCTTTATGTTTTCTCCGAATCACGTACAAAGTTTGAGATCTTGAGTGAGGTTTCTCATCCGTCCATAACATACGTCTATAAAACAACCGCAAACTGCCGATTTTAGCAAAAAATGTTGGTGAAAATAGAGAAATCCCTTCTACAAATCACGTAATAATATAAATGCAAATAAAAACCATTTGCCGGCTAAAGAATAGCGATTAAAACAACATTAGTCCGTGGTTTTTCTTAAACCATCTATTTAGATCTAGAATCTTTTGAATACTAAGGAGGAAGGAGGGTATTTTGCGTTCCATAGGTACCTATTTTAGCCTCTCACCAATATAGCGTAGTTACGATTGGAGAACAGGGACTATTTGAATGGACCATGTACTTACTATAAAAGGTATTTGTAGGGTATTTTGATTTTAATACTTGATATTATTAACATAAAGTCGGAAGTCCATTGAACTCATAAGTTATTTGGCGTAAACTGAGTATTAAGCAATTTTAACAGAATAAAAACTATGATGTTCCATTTCCTTATTTAGACGACGGTGCATCGCCCTAGTACCAAGGATAACGTCATTGATTTTCCTGATTCCATTTTGTTGTAAATATTAAAACGGAAATTGCAACTGTACAATACAAGAGTGGATTTAAAATAAATATAAAAATCTTTCAAAATATATTTTTCTCTTAGAAAACACACTCGTTCACATATATGTTGTCACTTTATATCATACGTAGTTCTTCAAAGGTATATGCGGAATACACAATATTTCTTGCAACTAATAATAGAATAGAATAGTCATTTATTTCTAAGTGTGGGAGATGTGGATAAGTGTGGGAAAGCCATGCTTCGGCACGAATGGGCCGGCTCGACCGGAGTGATACCACGGCCTCACCGAAAACCGACGCTTGCGTTGTGTTTCGTTGTATGAGTGAGGTTACCGGAGGCCCATTTCCCCCCTTCCCAATCTTCTCAATCCTGATTTCCCAACAAACCTAAAGTCCTAACCTCCAAAAGGCCAGCAACGCACTTGTAACGTCTCTGGTGTTTCAAGTGTCCATGGGTGGGGGCGATGGTTTACATGGCATTAGGTGATAAGTCTGCTAGTTTAGTGTTCCATAAAAAAAGAGTATATGATATACATCGAGATCTTAATGTAATATAAATAGTTTCACATACACTACTACTGTCAATGTAGAAATATTAAATACAAAATCAAAGTTCTGAATACTGCTAGGCGTTCCAGGAATTTTGCTAAGCAGGTTATATTCTCGTAGTAATTGTTACAATATCAGTTACGAGGTAATATCAACGAAATACAATATGGCGGCTTAAGGTATGTACTACCTATTTGTATATCACGTGTTTCGGGAACAACACACAGAGTTAGTGAAGGTGTTGATTACAAATTATACTTTTAAGGAAATAAACGTCGCTTGCTTGACTACGCAGTTGTTTGAGAATATGATCATTTTTTTAAACGTTGCTCCGCCTAGTATTTTCTCCTTTGTAATGAGTGCGTTTACTAACATACAAGTTCACATACACATGACACCTAGACCCCAAAGAACAATCTGTGGATCACACAAAGAATTGCTCCGTGCAGGAATCGAACCTGCTACACGTTGCACGGCAGCCAGTTGCCCAGCCATCGCACCAACCGGTTTAAATTAAGTTTTGATGTATTAAAAAATCAAATGAGTTAAAAATTATACTTTTGTCAATATATTTGAATATTGGCCATTCTAGTCAAACCTGAGACTAAAATTTACGTCTTTTACAACCACCAATAGACTAAGCAGCCAGTACTTTACATAAATAACATCACAAACAAACAGGACTAAATATAATGACGTTGGAAAAAAATATTAACTAACAAATAAAGAAGGTTGTATGTTTGTACACAATTTTGTATCTACATCTGTAATATCAAAGGAGAAATTTCATTAACGTTGCAACTGACTGAAAAACAGAGAGATTCTCGTTTTTTTTTAGAAAAAATATAGTTCGTAAACAGACGCCTGGTGACTGCAGGTAGACGGTGCGGCTGCGCTCAGAGATATTATCAACTTTTTACTTTATTAGCTACGCTGAGTTTTACATTTATTCGCTATTTAAAATATAAAAGCTTGAAGAAATAAAATCGTGTACATTACGCGAATTATGTATCTTTAGACGTGATATTTGCAAGTAGCAATGAGTCAGGTTACGTTCCCCGAGCAAAGAATTGTTGGAGATTTGTAGTTTTTGATTAGTTAATCTGACACAGAATCTGGAATTCTTCTTGAAATTGGAATAGTATAGCCTCTTTGCTGAACGTTGTGACTGTCAGTACATGAACCACATTTTTTGATGTACTGACTAATGTTAAATTACAATTTGAAATCTTCATATTATTCATTTTGGTGTGTTGTTTCCTTTTTATTTTGTCATTTTTTGTGATTATGAACTTCTCAAATTATAGAAATAAATAGTTAATAAAAAAACCTACCTACCTTTCACGCTGGTCAAAGATTATATATTATATTAGAAGAAAAATAGCTACCTACACTTCTCTTATCCTACAGAAGATTTTGTTGATCGTAACCCAACACTAACACTAACCTGAGACGACAAAAAGCACTCACAGAGTTTATCGATTGCCCGATGTAAACAGCCAATAAACTCGTTGATGGATAAAATAGCCCCTAACCAATAACATTACGGGGCCAGGCAGAACAAATTCAATAGCTCACTATTGCACTTCAATTTATAGGAAGACTGCTGTCCGAAGTAATATAGAATCTTGAAAGTACTGGAGTTGTATTAGGGCAATTTGAAATAGTCTTCTGAAAGGCGTAATATGTTTTCTGTTGTGGATCTTTTGATAGATTCATAATAATATTATCATGATGAGGTTTCTAACATATTTTGGACCTCTTTCAAGGACACCATTTTTGTAATTCATTGAAATGTTTTATATTATAGGCAGTTTCAATTACTTATCTTTCTGCAGTAATCTACAGAAAATTCTTGGAAACGATTCTATACTCATTGATAATAATTTACTACTTCAACTGTGGTCTTAGACTCTCGGCAGTCAAAATATCACCAAAGGATTATTTAAGTTAACAAAATTAATGTAGCACATTTAACCGACCTCCAAAATAAATTATTTCTTTATTTATCACGATCACGGTTGTGATCTTACACAGTACACACATTTTTCTATATACATATCAAAAATATCGATTCCTTAGAAAGAAGGTCTAGTTTGTTTGTATATTATTTTGAGTAGATACTCCTTGGTAAACATTGGTTGGTTGGGATATGTTATTATTTGTTCTTCTTTTTGTTGCTATGAACATAAGAAAGTGTTGAGCCGTTTGTTTTGTGACAAAATTTTGCTATTGTATAAAAACAATCACGAATAGGTTTTATTTTGGTATTTGAGTAATCGATTTACTTGCCTTATTGGTCGAGTGGTTGTAACTAAGGCATACCGTACGGAACAGGGAGTAAAGTTCCCTAAGGAAAGGAAGATCCTCCGACCAGGCGAGGCGATTATGGCTTGCGGGCTTTCTGCCCAACTGTTGTTCGTTGGGATTTTCTATCCATTTTTATTCATCATCACTTGTCAGGTGTCGCCACACCCTCAATTAGACAGGACGAGACATTTTTAATCCTGTTTGTTTGAGTCTTTCGTAATTGGTATTTAACCCCCTTCCTGACGTCCGTTCGATCTGATATTTGGTACACACTCTTAATCTTGATGACCATACAATATAAGCCCATTAAAAGCGTTTAACATGTTTTTCTATGTATTACTTGTTAGAATTTCTTTTGTTTGCAGATTCCTTTCTTGAACTTGTAGTTCCCAGTAGAACAGAAAATAATTCCTTTCCGTTCCTTAGAAGTCAACCACAAAAGCGTGTTTCAAGTGAATTACCACAAAAACACTTCTTTCTATAAAAAACAGATGTTTTTTTATGTACCTTTATATACCAAAGAGGATTACTATAAATAGAAATGCTTTGAATTATTTTAAGTAGAGTCTGTTACCATGGTTAAGATTCTGAGCCATCGATCCGGTATATTATGTCCACATAGAGCTACACACAACCAGTTTATCTTGGTCTAGCTTTGTAAGATCTTTCTGCATATTCAACAGTCATTTTATACTGGTTTTGTATAGCTGGAGTGTACCCTTGTATACATGATATTAGAATTTAGATCTTCAGTACAAATACCTGTATAAAATCCTTCTATCTAGCATATTTGTAGCAAATATCTTTGAAGATATTTCAATGTAAAATAATAATAGCAAATATGTAATGTTACCAGTTTCTAGTTTCATGTTGTGAGCTTCAGATATGAATGTGGTATTGAATTTCAGTAAGATGTTAGGTTTGATATGATTTTGTAGTATTACGTAATGTGAGTTATATTTATTTATTTATTATTTATTTATTTCAACTAACATTACAGGAAATATAACCTAATGCATTAGCGAGGCAGCGAGGTTATAATTTTATTTTATCTTGTTTTTATGGGATGAGCCGATAAACGAGCAGACGGATCACCTGATGAGTTGATGCATAAGCAATCGCCTCCGCCCATAGACACCCGAAACACCAGAGGCATTACAAGTGCGTTGGGGTCATTTTACTGTTCTGAACTCAAGATTCGAACCTCAAGTCTATTCACTGTGTCAGTTATGAATGTCTCACAGTAACAAATAATTTTAGTTTTAACGGTTCAATTAACTAAGGCAGGTTTTAAAGACCTAAAACCGAAATTTTCTTCCCAATACAATTCCTACTCAATTAATATATGAGTATATCTAATTTAAACACAACTGGAGGTTTGTAAATGCGGAAGCAAGTGAACTGGAATGGTTTGTTTAGACTAATTAAGCTGGTATTGATTTATCGGTCTGTCTGTCTGTCTGTTTGTATGACTGCGAGTTTTAGCTTTATATTAGTAGGTAGAATAATTGAATTATTATATACGTAACATCATGGTTTTAATTCATGCAGGGCTAAGCTGAGGCGTATTTAATGTCTGAAACGTAACATAATATACTGTCTATCAATTAAGTTTGATAATGAGCCTCCGTGTCACTATCATATTTTTGAAAAGCTAAAAAATCTCAACAGTTTTTGTGTTGCATTCTATTCCCGGATTGAGCAAAATATTATTAAGGATTTTTAACTAACTTTAATTTCTAGTGAAAGCCTCACATAAAACTTCGATCTAATAGAATGACTACGTATTTATACTCGGTAATAAAACAGTAATAAATAATATATGCCACTTCCTAGTAAATAGGATCACTTTCATTAAAACAAAAAGAAGAATTTGTCATAAACTTCTTGAAGATCGCTTCAATTTAATCCGTGGGTAGTGGCGTGGGTGACACGTGTTCACATAAAAAACCTTTAAAAATGGTTGCCGAAAAAAGTAAAAATAGATCGCTTTGTATATAGCTATGTACTACATACAGGTAGGATTTATTGTTGTATTGTGTTTGACCAGAAATAAATACGTACTTTTTATACTTTTAACAGTAGCAACACAGTTTACGAGCTGTCTGATGGTAAACAAATCTCATCTCATCTTTGCCTATTTAAATTTTCAGATATCCCATAAAACATAGGGCCTGAAATAAATACGAGCGCAAGGCCCTGTCTTGCACATGCTGAACTGGTCCCATTTCACCATAGACTTGGGGCATACGTATAAGGCAGGCAATCCAGGCAATACACAATTAGTATATTCAAATCTTTTCTACTATGTATAAATTGTACCTATATGTAATTTATTATTTTTTTCTTCTGCGTATGAAATAACTGTTTGTTTTTCTTTCTTTTCTTTTTTGTGTATGTGTATGTATAAATAACTTAATACACGTGGCTGATGAAGTAATAGGCATTTATTTATCTGGTTTTGTTAGTAGATGACACAATTATGAACACAATTGCATGTGAAAATTACTTTCGTAATTAATCAATTTTCTTTTTAATAAATGAGTAGGCAATAACAAACGTAATTTCACAAAAACTAATTTCCTTTTTGAATCAAAAAATATTATCAATACTGAAATCGGATTGTGGGGTCGTAATATTGTTAATTTACAGCGTAATTATGTGTCAAAGCTAATCCAATATAATTATAGGTTCATAACTAAAACCTGTTTCAACGGCAGTTAAAATTTTATAGGTGGCTTATGGTGCGAAGAAATTAATGTGAATAACGTAACGTTAAACCTATAAAGCCTAAATTATAATAACCCTCTTTTTGAACTGCTTCTAAGTCACACAAATAACTGAATGTGACTGATCTTCTATCTGTTGTCACTAATAAATCCCAATCCCCCCATTCGGGTAACGCATTTTTTAAAGGGGGTTATCATTCATTGACTTCTCCCGCCTTAGGCGAGGCGAGAGTGTCAGGTTCTTACTGAATAAAAACCACGCCAATCCTACTCCTGCATTTCGAGCTGGAGCCCCTGTAAGCCCGCTAGGTAGTCCGCGGCGAAATTTAGGTAATGCTACGAATACTATCTGCAATTACATAAAAAAATCAATAATATCAATTTAAAATACCATCCTCAAGATACTACAATAAATATACAGGAAAATACGACTCTCGAAGTTGTCATCTCAGTATTTATACTAGAAACATCTTCAACTATTTATTCTAGTGTATAGAATTTTCAATAACTTCTTCGTCGAGTGTACAAACTTCTATCGGAAAGTCATAACTGCTACCCTGAGGTTCCAACTTAGTGGAAACTCGAACGAGACTTAAAAACTTTGTCATAAAAGAATGTGCTTAGATTTTTTTAGTACAGTTTCCTGGGCGTTTGTTTGTTCTGGTGTGTCTATTGATTTTTTGTTCGTATTGAGAAGTGGTGAGGATATTGTCGTTTGTTGTGTAGTTGATTGATTTAGACAGTGGAATGTGTATATGTGATTATTAAATAAGCTGTTCTAGTTATGAGTTCATAATAAAATAATAATATTTAGATTCCCAATCGTAATATTAATACGGAATTAAGAAATGTTGCTGTTTCATTGAACCGCTTTACATTAGTTAATAAAACATGTAAACTTATGATTAATTGTGTGAAGTCACTTAAATACTGGTATTCAACAGTTTTTAAACACAGCAACATAACTATATACTTAAATACCTTACTATAAACAACGAAATAAATACGTACATAAATCCTCTTCTGAACAAAAAAAAAAACAAAACAATCGACGACGCCCAAACAATAGAACGAAATCAAATCCCTAGCTTCCATTTTTAAAAATCTCAACAACATGCCGTCTTTCCACAATACATGTGTAATTCACAGAAAAAGTAAAAGAATGCAAATGCACTGCTCTCCCGTGCAATAGGAAATCATGGATTCCCGTTTTACCGTTTTCCATTCGGCATGTCGCGTCGCGTCGTCGTCTCGTCGCCTCGTCATGTGTGCTTTTACGAACATTATTCTTTTAAATTAAACTCTGAACGATTTTATATGGAACTTAAAATAATAATCGTAGTCGAATTCTGTAGAGGTGAAAATTCTTATGTGTAGTGGAATCTTTTTCGATCATTCGGTTTTGCATTTTTGGCGATATTTTGTATGTATGGGTTAAAATGTGGTACAAGATGAATCATATTAACAATATTTTGGGACCATAAAATTATCATTTTCGATCAGTCATCGAATCAGTTAAGTATTTGGTAATGATACTACATCTCCATAAAGGATCAAGGTCAAGTAGGAACTAAATAAACATTAAATCAAATAAATTTCATAGAACCAAATCAAAATAAGAACTCACACACAATAATTACTAACCACCAATCACAACAACAGACAAGTCAATTTAAAACACAAACAAGTAACAAATGGAGTACCAAGTTCGACAGATGACGTCATCAAGTTCCACACGTTTACCAGTTTTCCAATAAATCGTGACTTATTTATTACAGAGAGTTGATATCAACAGGTTCGCCAGCTGTCGCTCTGTACAAAGCTTCTGACAGCCAACCGATTACTCTGGTTCAGTGGATTAAAATTAATTGGAACATGTTTTTGCTATAGTATTTGAGCAGTTCTATTGTGCTAGTGGTTCAGAGTTTGTAGTATATTAATATGAACTAAAAACTTGCGTGTAGAGGTTTATACTATGATTAGAAGTCGTCCAGGATATCTCTAGTATATTGTAATTAAATGAAATGAATTTTACATTCAATAATTGTCGCTATTAGGAATCATAAAAAGTAATACGATATAATGTACTACATATAAAAACCGCTACACGGGATTATGAATCAAAATTTTCATTTTACCTAAAAGTAAAAATAAAATTTAATAAAACACACAGCGCTTTACATCGGGATTACCGCAAAAAGTACCTATTTCATTATATCCAACAAAAAGTTCGCCGACCAATTAAATATCCAAAATAATTTCAAAAGATAAACCTGCCCATGTAGAGCTTCAAATTAATATCGTTACACATTCAAAAGAATCTACTCAACAAAATAAACCATTCACTAAGGTAAAGAAAATAAGGTTCAATTTCGAAAAGCACTTCATTGAAAAAACAGCGTGACTTAAGTAGACCAACTAATATAACATAAGTAATGTAAAGTCATTTATTTTTCATTCCGTCAAAGAAAATTGGAGCGCGAATCGTTTTAATAAAAGGTGTTTAAGGATAAAAATTGCGTGAATCCAATTGGCTACTTTTGAAGAGATTAGGCTTATTTCTTGGGTATTGTAATCCTAGACTTGATGTAAGATTAAGCGATTTCGACCCTTGTCACAAAGGGTACGTTATGTAAGATAATATGAGCTCTCTCTTCGAAGTCACTCCATTCTTTTCGTGTTCATTACTCTTGGACTTGTGTGTCATCTTATTGTGTGGTTATTGGTTGTAATATATAATAATATATTTTGATATTAGAAGGTGGAATGAATCGTACTTACGTTTGAGATAAATCGTATTGCTATTAAACGTCGTTCTCAGAGTCATTTACTGGTTAAGTCGGGCCTTAACAATTGTTTTTAATACAAGATCATCTAATAATCATAAGGAATAGTTTAAGTAATCATTAGATGTCTCTGGGTGTGGCAGTAAGCGCCTGTTTACCACCTTCATATAAGTCACGATAAACTAATGCGACAGTGCATACAAAATACGTTCTTAATTCAAACTTATCTAATACATAGCGGCTATCCAGACATTGTGAAACAAGTCCTAAGTCTGATAAGCTACATAACTAACTACTCGCCTATCTTCTGAACAGAACTAGTACCTATAACTAAAAAACTTTTAATATACGTAACCATGATTCTGTATATTACAGAATCAACTTCATATTTCCAAATTGACACTTTATAATATAACACAACCATTTTGTCTCATACAATATGCGTCACTTGTAATAAAGGGCCAGTCAATTGCTTTCAACAACTATCAAAATACATTAGCAATATAATACTCACGTAGATCCAAATGCACAATAATTATATTCACACTAGTATACATTAAGCTATGCAAAACCAGTATAAACTGGCCGTTAAATCATCGAAAAGATCATATAAAGCGAGACTATGATATATTAGTTCTGTATAGGTTGATAAGTAGCCGTATGTACCGTATCTATTACAACTAAGAAATTATCCCCGTTCCATGTTCCAGGCTTACAAAGCCTGCTCAATGCTCGTTCATTTTAACTTTAATTAGTATACTGTTGCTCCTTTGTTACGCTGTCTATGCGTCTAGACTTCATCAGGGCTAAAATGAAGACTTTATTTTAAGCCTTGAGTAAAGGTAGGTCTGGAAACTGATACAAATAAGTGAAAAAAATATCATTTTTGAGAGAGATTGATTTTCAAGAGTGTAATATTGGGATTTGTAAATGTCTTACTATATTTTCTACTAGCTTCTGCTAGCACGTTTCCGTGGGATAAAATGTGTGTACTATGTTATTTCGGACCATAATCTACCCCTGTTCAAAATTTCACCCCGGTCCTTTCAGCCGTTTTGACGTGATTGAGTAAAAATCATACACACAAACTCATTTTTTTTCGAAACTTTCGCAATAATAAATTATGGAAGATGATTTGTTTCTATCCTATGATTGCAGTCCAAAACTGAACAAAATACCCAAAAACTTAACGTACCATATTATGACACTAGCAAATTCTCTATTGGGCAATAGACCTTTAGGTCTCACAAACGAAACTAGAGGTAAAACCACATGCGATTAACATTAAAATAAGACATCGCCTACAAATTCAAGACTAATTGCGACTCAGTTCTAAATCACAATACAAAGAAAAAGAAACCTTATAAAACTACATTTAAAGCCTATAAAACAATAAAGCACCTACCTACGTCGCACATCACCGGCACAATTTCATAATCCTTTCATTGTCTTCGCTCACAGAGTTTAAGACAGTCTTTGTCAGTAGCCAATAACTTCGTCCATACTTTCCAAGCCTGTCCAATTGTATTAAAATCATGTCTGTTTGCCTTCAAATCGTATTTTGAAGTACTTTAGAAATTAATTTTGTCATGTATCAAGGACTATGGAAGATTCTTAGCGATATTGACTATGATGTGCACACACTTTTATTGTGTCTAATAATACAGTAGAGTCCGTTTATAATGACATCGAAAGGAATTGACAAACACGTCATAATAAGCGGACGTCATACAAAGCGTTATGTATAAATGAAAATCTTTTTTATGTAAATATGTATGTATTAAGTATTTTAATACAGAAACATAGTATATTTGCATATGTGTAAGACCATATTAAATCAAAATCAAAATTGCACGTAATCAGCAGATTATTATAATAACCCATACAAGTGTATTTTTTATTGTAAGTAATCTGTAATTTTTGTCTGCTTTTGTTTCTTCATTTTATTGTAAAAACAGACTCTCACACTATTGTGTATAGAAGACATAGCTATGGTCAAATTATCATTTTCAATATTGCTGTGTACAAATTGTGATAATAATTCTGCAGCTTTTAATGCCTCTTCCGCGGTAGGTAATGGGATACTCACTGAGGTTCAAAACAAAAACTAGGCACGTGCCGAACGTCGTCGGGAATTAACGAACATTATTGAAGGTAAAGAATCGTGCCGGTCATTATAACCGGACATAATTTATTAAAAATGGGTCATATAAAGCGGCATGTCACTGTAAGGGAAGTCATTATATCCGACTTTTTTATAAAGAATTTTATATGAAAACCAAACTTCGTCATGCAATTACGTCATAATAACCGGTTGGTCAATATAGGCGGAGTCATAATAAACGGATTCTTCTGTAATTTGATTCAGTTAGCTGATCAGTAAAATTACCTCATGTACTTCGACTATTTTCAAGCCACGCTAGGGACCCATAATGATGATGTTCACCGAGTAAGTCGCCGTGCAAGATGAACTACCTTATCAAACAGTTCTCTAAGAAGGCCGTACAACTAAATATAATAATAATGTCTCACGATAGTTTAATACCAAACAAAAATAATTCTTTCTTAATATTTACATATATCTCACTATAATATAATACCTATCATAAATATGAGAGTTTCTTTGTTAGGATGGTATGAGCGGATGATAGATTTCATAGGAACGTAGGCAAAGCAACTAGCAGAAGCAAATTAATAATATTTCCTAACGAACAAATAATTGCAAGTAACGTCTCACACAAAATAAATCCTCGTGCATAAAACAAGCTCAAAATCGATCAGTTACCTCCTAAGTACCTACAATGTTGCAGAAATCGATAGTCCGGACATCAACCGCCGTACACCGGACGACCTATTTATCTTTTTATAAGTCAAACTTACTTACGTATTTATCATGACAACTTCCTTCGATTGTTTGTTTACTTTCTTTATTTTTCTTTCTCTTTATAAACACTTTATTAACTGACTTCAAATTGTAAAACAAGAGAGGGTTTTGGATTTGAAATATAAATGTTTTTTTTTTTTTCTATTAGATGTAACTTTGTAAAAATATTGGAAAACTAGCTTTTGCCCGCGACTTCGTTCGCGTGGAATAGTGACTTCCGGCAAATTTTTGGTTTTAACCACATAGTTCCCGATCTCGCGGGATCTCTTCAAAAATGAGATGTGGAAGATATTCCAGGGAACTCTTCAAAAATCAACATAATGAGCTCTGCGTTTGAATTTAATAGATGTATACTCACTTAGGGCATTGAAAAAATAGTTTAAAAACGGACTTAAACTAACTTAAAACTAAAGAAAGCTACGAATTACGAATTTATAACAATTAAAAAAGAAACTATATTACAACCTATGCTCTATGCTATAATAACCAAGCTTAAACTAAATAATTTAAAAGAAACGACTTAAATCTAATCTAATTAATTTATAAATTAGACTTACAATTTTATTAAAAAAACTAACTACAGTAACTACTAATAATCGATATCAAACTAAACCTACGTTAAATAGTTTAACCAAAAAACCAGGAAAACCCAACAAATAAACTTATTAATTGACAAATACAACGAAACCAATTTAGAATAATTATACGAAACAGCAGGACCACTACAGACAAATAATCATACGACTGATAATACACTTTTTCTACGATAGTACCGAAGCGCTCGGCCGATACCCAACCAAATGAATGTAACGAAACCATAGCGCGATCTATTTCGATCCCAACGCCATCTATCGAGGATAAAGACAACTTGGATTATTTATTTATACTCCGTTCGGGCATTTTCTTTGTACTAAAAGTTTAATTATATTGATATTATTTTTTTCATACCTTTTTACTATTTATTTACTTTTTTCGATGAATTAAAACAATAACATGAACCGAAGTCGTGTAACGATCGACATAGAATTATCTATACTCCGTTAGAGCATTTTCTTTGTACTAAATGTTTTATTATATTGATATTATTTTTTTCATACCTTTTTACTATTTATTTACTTTTTTTCGATAAATTAAAACAATAACATGAACCGAAGTCGTGTAACGATCGACATAGAATTATTTATAAATAATTTATTTCTTATTTTTATTTTTTGATTTTTGAAATAAAAATATATCTATGTCCTTTCTAAGGTTCTAAACTATATCTGTACCAAATTTCAACCAAATCCGTCAAATAGTTGCGGAGATTAATGGTATAAGCATAGAATGTTCGACGTGATTCTTTAATTTGACATAACTTTTTTATTTATGAACCGATTGACATGAAACAAACACTAAATGTAAATTTAAGCATCCCACAATATATTCGTGAAAACCGCATCCAACTCGGATCAGCCGTTTCTGAGATTAGCGCGCACAGACGAACAGACAAACAGACAAACAGACAAACAGACAAACAGACAAACAGACAAACAGACAAAAAAAAGTTAATAACATTTTTGGGTTCGACATCGACATAACAATAACCCCTGGTATTTTTTTTATTTTTATTTTCAATGTACAGACAGCACTTTTCTACGATTTTATTATATGTATAGATGTGGAAGTAGTAGTTACTTAGAGAAAAATCGATCACCTCTGTTTTCTGTGGAAATCAAAAGAGCAAAAGTGATATTTTACAGGTCAGAAGTCGCGCTAATATTATAAATGTGAAAGTTTGTTTGTTTTGATGTATCTCCGTCAATTAAGCTGAGACAACAAAACAGATTTTCATGAAATTAGGTATACAAACAGAGTATGAGCTGACTTGGGTAATAGGATACTTTTTATCTCACAGGAACTGAGCGAAGCTGCAGGCAGAACACAATAAAACTCATAATTAACAGTCTATGGCAGTACTCAGCTACACTATGGGCCTCCACAACCTAATAAAGGTTTGCCAACAATTAGCTCAGCAATGTGTAGTATTTTAGTCGGCTGTTAATGATACTCATGGAAAGAGTAAGAAAATGATATCTAAATACTAATGACGTCACCAAACGCCACAAGAAAACCTATTGGTCCAACAACCAACAAAATCTCGCTCGTAACTATTCAACAAATTAATTCGAAATCAATCTTCAAATCATGCGAGTATGCCAATTACAGAGATGCCCATTTGCATGATTAGACCTGTGTACTGAACGGCAGCCATTTGCCAACATTATGCAAAGCAATTAAGACGATTAGCAGCCAACTCAAAGGCAATGTTATGCTTGATATGGTAAGATATAAGGAGGTGCTTCACATACGGGTAAAGACCACACACATAACAACCACGGCTCAATTTGCGGTTACCGCTAGCTGCCAACGTGCTTACGGCGCACCGACTGCGAGCTGCAAGCGCGCGATGCGACAATGTTTCATTTGCAACTGGCGGGCGGCTTGCTGTCGGCGAGCAGTAAGCACATGGCCCATGCGGACGCATCTACGACTACGACTAACTACGACTCAAGAGGACCGCGCGCTAGCCACCCGCCGTCGGCTTTTTTTGTATTGACGTTATGAAATATATCATACGACATACGATTTAAAGTTCAAATTTAAATAACAAGTTAATTGCTGGGTTGGAGCGGTGCTCGTTCTCAAATCAGTGTGAAGCCACGCGGTTGAATGGTTCAAAATAATATGATGTATGTTAAGTAATACTTTATGTAATTGTGGGTAACCACGACCTTGACATTCTTGGTAATAATACACTAGAAACAGTTTCGAAGTTTGATGTGAGTTCATATATAAAATGTTGCCGTAACTCCAGTAGACATATTTTAAGGATTTTTAAAAGAATTACTTATGCAACGTCACGCCTTTTATCCTAGATAGGGTAGGCGTATACGTTTACATATACGTTTAGTGTTATAAATCCCAAATAATAGGGTGAGGGTTTTAAAAAGAATCGCAGGATATTATACTTATAGTACAAGCAAAACCTCAATTACATCTAAGTCAAACTGATCCCGAGCCCTAGACGTGGTAGTAGCGCAGCCTAAACAAAGAAAAAGTTCACAAAACACAAACCAATCGTTATCCGAAACAACCTGTACTTAAGAGCAAAGCTTCAACATCTACAAAACTCATACAATGCTGACAATAAACAGATCACAATGCAACGAATACATACTCATTAAAACCTATCATATAATAGTAAGGTACTCAAAAAAGTACAATCAAAGCCGTGTAGTACCGGTGCGCGGTGATTTCGTACAGCGGACGTTCTTTTGTACAAACCAGCATCTCAAGATACACCAATCTGTCAGTTTTTGTCATTGAATATTCAACTCTATGCCAGAGTAATAAAGTTGAAATTCGAATAAAGAAATTAGACAGAGAGGTGTAGGTTGATTTGCTGGCTACTGTACTCTGTCCGTCACGTTCCCGTCCCGGATCGATTCTCGAGTATCTTTGTTGAAAATTGAAAGGACGCTACAAGAATAGTTAGCTTTTTTGGTATTGTTGTATTTACTACCCTACTCTCAGTATGAGGTACTTGTGTGTGTGCCTGCTTTTGTCAAGTTGTAGTGTTCCAGTTTTATTTAGTTACTGGGTTTTTGGTGATACAGATCTATTTGTCTGTGTTAGATAAAATGTCTGGGGAAATTCATCACTAAGATTGAAATATTATTTATAACATGTTGGATGCCTAATCTACACCAAAATTTATTCACCCCAGTTCACTCACAAAATTCGTTACAAATTGTCGTTCGTTAGAAATTTCCACATACGAGTAGTCCGCAGTTTTGACTACACACATCACTTGCATATTTATTTTGTACCTCTATAATTAGAATTCAGTACTGTTATAGAGAATCTCACCTAAACACTCATTATTACTACTTAAACTAACTAGATTGATAGCAGATAAACTTAGCACCTAACAGTCCTAATAAACACATCACAAACTAGCTAAGAGTCGTCATCTCGTCGGCTCTATTAGCAGTAACGCTTAGCCCAACTCCGTGACTCGAGTAAATCTAACTTATTTAATCTGTCTGGGCTAAGTTTAATGATATAAACAGCAATCAGAGACTTCATCTTACGCTGATGATACAAAGTAATAGATTTTAAACTTTATTTTTTTTTTGTATTAGTGTCGAAAATTTATCGAAGAGTTTGTGCCTCAATGGCCTTCAAACATACGTACATCAGTAATAGAATAGTCTGGAATTGTGTGAATAGAATTGTCATCCCCAATTACCTAGGATTTATTAATATAACTGCTAAACCTTTGGTGTTACTTTATAGGTATATGTGCCGCTATCAGCCCCTTCGGTTATAAAAAGAACTAATGTTATGTAAGTTACTGAAAAAATCGAAATGTGGCTTCTATAGACCGTTATAGGCACATAAAGCCATGTGTTGCCTATCAGACATGATGAATATGTAGCACACTCCTCTAAGTTGCCGGCGGAACACATATTTATATTCATTCGGCAAAAAGGAAGCCTATAAAAGATAATATCGAGTTCGGTTTGTAGGTCTTGTTTTATCATTACATACATAGGTACATTATTCTTACTGCGTCGTTGATCAAGTGGCCAAAAGTGTGATTAATAAGTAGGTAATAGGTATCGGATTCATTCATTAATCACTGGTGATTTTTCAGATTTTCTAATAAATCACAGTGCCCTGAATACATAGACGTGAGCCTATATGCCATATTCCGGGCACATTTTCGATTCCAGGAATACTATAAGTGCTGTAAAAAATAATAATATTGACATTTTTTGGAGAAAAATAGCAATCTAACCTTCAATAGAAACAAAGAAACCAACAAACGAATTCATTCTACCGAAATAATTACGAAAAAAAGTCTTCAAGTCGTTTTATTTCTTTCACAATCCACCGTCAATCACAGCCAAGTTTTATATATTTACCTCCATCCAATATGGCATTAACGCGCTTCCATCGCTTTCCCGTCGCGTTTATTAAAATACTTTGAATAAAACGATTCAACTTTCAATCTCCACGACGCGATACATAAAGGTCGGAATATTGAGCGATATGGTTGCACGTTCCGTTACGAGGATTGAGTGCTAGGGCTGTCTGTGATGAGAAACTTTTATAAAACTTTATTATGACATGGAGAAAACTTTTACATTTTACATCTATATGAATCCACTGCTAGATTATGGGGCCACATCTCTTGGCATAATTTCTTGGCAGGCTATGGCGGCCGTTTGGAAACAGTAGTTTCAAAAGTACAGGTATATTAAAGAGTACTGCTGCCCAATTCTTGTCAAATGTGTAGGCCCTTGGTTGTCTCTTACGGCATTCTCATGCAGAAGTCACACATGAATCTAAAGTTTAATAAAATACCAAGTTTTAGGCTAACCATTAAAAACCGTGCCAACCCTAAATGCTGTTAAATTTCTTTCATAGAACAAGTGCATAGAAGTATTGTGTGCAGGCTATAGTGTAATAGGAACGCAGTTTGTTGCGGACGCCAGGTACAGAGTGCGTGAGTGACGCGCAATCTGTTGTCTGACAAACTCGTGAATAGAGATGATAAAACGTAGTGTGGGAGAGCTATGCTTCAGCACTGCTGGGCCAGCTCAAAAGGAGTCATACCACGGCCTCACAGAAAACTGACGTGAAACACATTACGTTGTGTTTCATTGTGTGAGTGTGGTTACCGGAGTTCCTTCCCAATCTTCCCAACCCCGATTCCCCAACAACCCTTAAATTTCTAACCCCCAAAAGGCTGGCAACACAGCGTTATAAGCAAGTGGTTAGCTGATAAATAATGGAAATTCTTAGCTACTTTATATTATTTAAATACATGCATCAAATCTAAAAACTTGGACACTAACTAAAAATCATGTTATCCAGATATAATCAAGATTAAATCAAACTTTTATCGAACTGCATAGAACTACAGTGTAACAGGAACGCAATTTGTTGCAGACGTCAGGTACAGAGTGCGTGAGTGACGTGCAATCAGGTGTCTGACAAACTCGCACGTTAATGCCGGCGAGTCTAAGCTTTGTAGTGGTTATTGAGGTGCTGACGTCGTATTGATTCATAGCTGTGTAAGCTGAGTGATGTGTATGTGTAGTTTTTGAACATTTTGGTTCAATTTCAATGTGGCAAAGAATTTATGTACAGTCTTTAATGAACAACTTACCATAGTATCGTGGAAATGAAGAAAGAAAGAAAAGAATAATGCTCATATTTTATTTTTCACTAGCTGTCTGGTGTCTGTATACCAAATTTCATCAAAATCCGTTCAGTAGTTTCAGCGTAATTGATGGACAAACACCCAAACATCCAAACCTTCACATTTATAATATTAGTCTGATAATGTGAAGTGAGATTACAATAGTATAAACTACCAAGGTTAACCCGGCAATCATTTCCATAGACTTTTCATTAAACTGACGCCTCAAACAATTAGCTACGCGAAAACCTCAATCTTGAATACAACAAACGAACGAAGTCAACAAAAACAACTTTAATTAAAATCCCAATCATATCGCCGACCACGAAACCAAGGAACAGTAAACAGCAATTCAATTAATACTAAATCAATTTCTGAAACACGAACAACGCAACAATCAAATATTGGAACTAACTTCAAAGTGCACGTACATTGCCGAATCTGTTAGGAGTGCCGTTGCAGTGCATGCTCTCGAGTTCTCAGTGAACATTAAACTCATTTACGAACTCGCTGCAGCCGAGGCTAGACGTAAGCTTCCGTGTAGTTACGAGACTTACAAAGCTTACGCTCCATATTAGTCCGCTGTTCGCAGACAGACGAGTACTAGGATCCCGAGAGGTTTCACGAGGTGGAAATGGGGTGAAAACGAGGTGGGAGGGAGGGGGAGGGCAGCCCGGGCAACAGGTGCCCGGAGCGTTGCCAAGCAATCCCCCCCACTAAATCAAACTTCAACAATATCACCGTTCACAATTTCCCTGTACATTGAACCGCTCATCCGGGCGTGCGCAATCACGATTTATTAACAGCGCGCATTGGACAGCGTTTCGTCCCAAAAAATCGAACTTACCTTTCAGCAATTTGGGGAATGACTGTCGACGTAATAAAAGTTGTCGTGATGCTGTGTAAATTAACAAAAGCGTTGCAATGTCGAGCTTATTAAGGTGCAATATTAAAATCTCGGGTTGTAACGCCACGGTTCGTTTTACATAGTTTATTTAATAACTCTAATTAAGTTCGACTTAATTAAATTAAAAGTTGCGTTTTATTACACAAGTTTATTATGCACAGTTTTGTTGAACAATGGGTTTTGCAGTTTATATTTTGTTGGTAATTAAATATTAATTAATGCTGTTATTTAAACTGAATTACCTGCATACCTAATTAAAGGAATCTGATACCCTGGTTTCCCGTGGTGTTTATTACTATGGGATAATAAAAAGCATTCTTTATTATAAACACGAGCAACCATGTTTACTAAATTTATCAAGCAAAAAGTCGATGTTATTGTATTAGAAAATTGTGAATTTTAAAAAATAACAGTATTTTAGTTGGACTATACAATATTTGACGATAAGTTTATTTGCACGGTCGTAATAAGCATTTACAAATTATGTCAAAACTTATACTAGAGTCCAGAAGAAGTACAGATCATCAATGTACCACTCGATCGATGACATGAAAAATCAAAATTCAAATCCGGAAAAATCTAAGCAGAAAAAATATTTTCCATTATTATAAAAGGTATATAAAAAAAAAACAAAACTATTCTCCGTTCACAGAGCTTTGTAAAGCTCCTTCGTGGAGTAAGTTCGAAATGCTTTTGTTGGTAAAAGCCTTTGAAAAGGGTCACATTCGAACTTTAACAACGGAAAATAATTCGGGAAAATTGGACGGACCTGGTGATACGTATTGAGTGAATACATATAGTTATATGCATTATAGTAACCCTATTATGTGTAGGTAATGTGAATAAAAAGTGTCGTGTTAGCCCGGAGGTTTAAAACGTCCGCTTCTTACAAATGAGGTTCGAAACCTACCAACGGCAAGTACCAATGTAACATTATCCAAGTTGGCAAACGGTGAAGGAAAACATCGTGAGGAAACCTGGACTTATAATTTCTAATTTTTATTGTAAGTTTGAAATCGCTCACCCGCATTGAGCAAGCGTGGTGATTAATTCAATTTATCAAACCTTCGTGTGCGAAGAGGCCTTTGGTCCGCAGTGGCTATTTATAAGCTGTTGATGTATATGGACACATATAAATATAATGCACGAACAATTCTATATTTTGCAATCTATATTTTCCAGGACTTGTACACGTTTCAAGAATTGTATAAAGCTTCAAGTACAAAGCGTACTTCGCTCCAAAGTTCAAGTTATACTGGTCTTGTAGTACTATACTTAGTATATGGTTGAGCAAGGATTGAGTCCAGCACACAATGGGACCTGTTGGATTAATGTGTACGTGAGATATATGAATAGATTTGTTACCTTGATGGATCTATGGGCAAAGGATTACTGAAGTATTCTCTAGTATATTCTATTGAATAGAATACAAAACGTACATTCACAGAGTAGGATATTATATTTTAAACAATATAGAAAGTGCACAAACGTGTATTAAACATAGTAGCTGCACACACTTCAATTAAATACATATTGGAAACGGACTCAGCTAAGCTATGTTTTTAATATGGAAATATGCGTGCTATGGATGGCATTCCTACATCGATATATTGTAGACTCGAGCTGCGCATCTTCCTCGCACAGCTACTTTGCGGTGGCGCATCTTCATAGTACATTTTACTCGCAAAGCTACACAGCTTAATATCGGTGGAAACGGTCACATAGTTTCACAGCTTAGCTATTACATCTTCGTAGTATAGCTACATAGCACAAATCTGGTGGAAAAGCACTCTAGTACTCTCTGATACGAAAAAACTAACCTAGCAAAGTATCTACACTCCTAACAAAGTATAAAAACACGTTAAATGAAAACATAAAGCAAGTTATCCCACGTTCTAATACCTAACCGCTGATCGATAAGTAATTTCTCTAACAAGTGGTCGACGAAGGCATGCGACAACCAAGTGACCACACCTCGTACCGTTCTCTGCTGATGAAATATTAAATAATGGCGATATGTCAGCGGTCGTCTCCTAAGTAATGGCCGTAAGAATAAGGGTATCGGTAATATCGCTGATGAAAACTTATTGTGGTTTCGGGGTCGTTGACCAAATCGTATTTGGAAAAAGAGGAAAAATAAGAGCGATTTTTGGATCAGTTTGGGATTTTATGTAGCTGTGTTTCTTTTCTTTTCCAATAAATTCTGCCGCCTTGGGTGAGATGAGAGGAAGTGTCAGTGTCAAAACCACCCCGTTCCTACTCTTTCGCACCGGAGTTCCAGTAGGCCGTTACGTTGTACGCAGCCCCGGATCGGACATCAGCTCTACTGGGCCCCATCTGTGGTAGAATGATGGCTTTATGAGGCGCGCACGGAACGCAATGCACCGATATTGCAGTTTGCTAAACTTTCGAAAACTAAGCTAAGGTTAGAAATAATCGCTATTTTGTTGACACCACGACGGTGACAAAAATGCACACGGCCCACCTGATCACTGTAGTACTCCGTAGCTCCGGGTTCTTTATTTGAATTACGTGGGCGAATAAAGTCATCAGTATTATTTGGTGACTTAACTCTCTCTCTCGGTTCTCAATTCACCTGTTAAGTGCAAGGATTATGATAAACCCATTACGTGGGAGAACTATTATTAACAGTAGACGTCATTCGACTGATGAATAGGTATTTTATATTTCCACTTAGAAATCATTGGGGTCTAGTAATTAAATAAATGCTATGTAACAGAAGTATCTATAATATAGCAAAATAATACCACCAAACTCCTTTTCCTTAACAACATAATGCAACAGACGTTATTTTAAAATAACTAAGTTAAGTAAGTTATAAATTAAAATAAAGGAGAGTGCTGTGTTAGCTATGCTAGTAGAGATGTAGTCTACTGACCGCTGTCTGCCGTCCAGTCTAACAAATTGAATTAGACGCGAATAACGGCTCTAATATAACCAACGTTCTCATAAATAACGGTTATTTTAGACCTTACAGCGTTATTTTATTACGTTACTAGCTTTTGCCCGCGACTTCGTTCGCGTGGAATAGTGACTTCCGGCAAATTTTTGGTTTTAACCACATAGTTCCCGATCTCGCGGGATCTCTTGAAAAATGAGATGTGGAAGATATTCCAGGGAACTCTTCAAAAATCAACATAATGAGCTCTGCGTTTGAATTTAATAGATGTATACTCACTTAGGGCATTGAAAAAATAGTTTAAAAACGGACTTAAACTAACTTAAAACTAAAGAAAGCTACGAATTACGAATTTATAACAGTTAAAAAAGAAACTATATTACAACCTATCCTCTATGCTATAATAACCAAGCTTAAACTAAATAATTTAAAAGAAACGACTTAAATCTAATCTAATTAATTTATAAATTAGACTTACAATTTTATTAAAAAAATAACTACAGTAACTACTAATAATCGATATCAAACTAAACCTAGGTACGTTAAATAGTTTAACCAGAAAACCAGGAAAACCCAACAAATAAACTTATTAATTGACAAATACAACGAAACCAATTTAGAATATACGAAACAGCAGGACCACTACAGACAAATAATCATACGACTGATAATATACTTTTTCTACGATAGTACCGAAGCGCTCGGCCGATACCCAACCAAATGAATGTAACGAAACCATAGCGCGATCTATTTCGATCCCAACGCCATCTATCGAGGATAAAGACAACTTGGATTATTTATTTATACTCCGTTCGAGCATTTTCTTTGTACTAAAAGTTTAATTATATTGATATTATTTTTTTCATACCTTTTTACTATTTATTTACTTTTTTTCGATGAATTAAAACAATAACATGAACCGAAGTCGTGTAACGATCGACATAGAATTATCTATACTCCGTTAGAGCATTTTCTTTGTACTAAATGTTTTATTATATTGATATTATTTTTTTCATACCTTTTTACTATTTATTTACTTTTTTCGATGAATTAAAACAATAACATGAACCGAAGTCGTGTAACGATCGACATAGAATTATTTATAAATAATTTATTTCTTATTTTTATTTTTTGATTTTTGAAACAAAAATATATCTATGTCCTTTCTAAGGTTCTAAACTATATCTGTACCAAATTTCAACCAAATCCGTCAAATAGTTGCGGAGATTAATGGTATAAGCATAGAATGTTCGACGTGATTCTTTAATTTGACATAACTTTTTTATTTATGAACCGATTGACATGAAACAAACACTAAATGTAAATTTAAGCATCCCACAATATATTCGTGAAAACCGCATCCAACTCGGATCAGCCGTTTCTGAGATTAGCGCGCACAGACAAACAGACAAACAGACAAAAAAACAGTTAATTACATTTTTGGGTTCGACATCGACATAACAATAACCCCTGCTATTTTTTTTATTTTTATTTTCAATGTACAGACAGCACTTTTCTACGATTTTATTATATGTATAGATAAACGTTTTGATTTAGGTGTCAATTTTTATTAGGTGATTAATTGAATTGTTATTAGTATTGGAAATTGTAGTTAGTCTCACATAAAATATGAAAATTATAAAATTTTAGCACAAGGGATACTTTTATGTCAGCCAAATCGATTTTTTTTTTTTGTGTAAACCGGTAAATGATCAGACGGACAACCTGATGATAAGCAATCGCCTGCGCCCATGGGCACCCGAAACGCATTATATTGTTTATTGAGTAAAAACCAGGTAATACTCAATGTTTACTAAACACATCATTCTCAAGAAATAGGATAGTATACTCGTACACACCCGTGCATATAACAAAACTTACAATCACTTCGCAAAACTTCAACCTTGAACTAGTTCAATCGACAAAATAACAGTTCAAAAATAAATAGCTCAAAGAAAAAACCACTTCAAAACTATCAAATTTTAAAGCACACAATTATCATAACTAGCTAAACTGTTTAATATAACATATCTAAATCAGAAACGTGTATCAAAAGAAATACAGTAGCAGCAAACAAACAAGAACCTGACTGTTTCTCATCTGGCGGAAGATGTAAAACTCGCCTGAAGGAAATGGACCACTTTGATGTCTAAACGTTGATATATGATCTAGTAACCTAGTACGTCATTGGCGAAATGAATGGTAGTTGTAATACTGACCTAGGTGATTTTGAGTTGTTGTGAATAGGTATACTATATCTAAATACTTTGTATCAATTATGCTATGACTCATGTAATAGGAGTAAACCATTAAAGTCATTATTTAGGGGACTTAGCCATACACTGGGCACAAATTCAAACGAAAATATCAAAAATCGATTTATGTTTCAAATCGAATGTTTAAAAAAAATAGTAGGTATATATAATAGTATATAATAAAATAGTACTATATACTATTAGATTAAAAAGAAAAACACTACAGCATGGTAAGTCCTACTCAAAACAATATGTGTGGGAGAGCCATGCTTCGGCACGAATGGATCGGCTCTACCGGGGTGATACCACGGTCTCACAGAAAACCGACGTGAAACATTGTGTTTCGTTGAGTAAGTAAGATTACCGGAGGCCCAATTACCCCCCTTCCCAATACCCGATTCCCTAACAACCCTTAAATTCCTAACCCCCAAAAAACCGGCAACGCACTTAAAACACTTCTGGTGCTTCGGGTGTCGATTGCTTACCATCAGGTGATTCGTCTGCTCGTTTACCATAAAAAATACATGATACATTTTCCCCTACAAAAGCTATGTGTAAGGTGTCGCATAGATGTTATCATAGCCACGTAGACGACCTTCAATTTTTCAAGCACCATATATTACTGAACCACCCTACTTTGTTGGTGCTTATCTAAAATGTACACCACTCTTGGTGATGATGATGTAACTCGATTTTGTCAGTGTCAAAGACGCCATTCAGTCAATGCTATTTCTTAAGCAGATGTATAACTTCTGTAAAGTTTTTGTTTAAGATGAATAATAAAAATGGAAAAGTTTATCTTTTTTTCTAGAATTATATTGCAAGTTTTTTCTTTTGAAGTAGGGAAAATTGCCCATTGACGTCTGCTATCTTGGCTGAGGAAAGCCGACTCTTACTGACTAAAATGACCGATCTTTTATTTACATTATCACATTAATGTTATATAATGAAGAGGGATGCTAACAAATAATGAAGTTGTCAACTCGTAACTTTGTTGCCAACAATCTGCATGACCAATGCGCTCGCTACCGTAACATACTAATTTGTGAGAGTGCTATAGACATTATTTTATTTGACATTATTTTATTTAAATAACACTACTTAATATTAAAATTATTCAGTACTTAGATATTTTCTAAAACTACATTATTCATTGCGATCGCATACTATATATACTTTTTTTAGTTTTTCTGACAAAAGATATACTGCATAAAAACTGGTTAAATATTTCATCAAAGTAACAAATCTCAACAGAAACTACGTACCACTACATCCGCAACGCAATCACAAAAATGGAACCCACAAAATATACTTCAAATTGATTCAGGAGCACGTTCGCAAATATCTACCTATGGGAAACAAATCTCAGGTATCAATCAAACGAATAGCTGTGAAACCTACACACACATACATGCACACTAACATACGTATAAACTCGACTAACATGAATAGCAATCATCAAAGGCGTACCATTGGGCAAATATTCTCATACGGTAGCTAGCCTACTAACTACTTGTGCTACCGTAGGAGTAGCACTCAGCTTGCATTTCAACGACCAATGCGGTTAGCTCAGTGCGATGGGGTAATTTTATTGTTTGGGCCTGAGAATCTCTCAAACAACAACTGATGTTGTTTGTGGAAATGGAAATGGAGACAGTGCTATGTATAATAGTGGTACTAGGCTTTTGAGTCAAAATAGATTTCGTTTTATTTATGAGATTAGCTGGTAAACGAACAGATAAAACGGATCACCTGATGGTAAGAAATTTACGCCTCCCATAGACAAAAGAAACACCGGTGGTGTTACTAGTTGCCGGCCTTTAGGGGTAGGAATTTAAGAATTGTTGGGGATTACGGAGATTGGATAGGGGGCAGTAGTTGGACTTCCTACGACGAAACACAACACAAACGTTGTTTCACGTCAGTTTTCTGCGAAATTTTTGAAAATAGACACGAAAATCACATCACGCCAAAAGTAACGAGATAAACATCCTATGAATATGCTTTTATCTCGCCACAAAATAGTGAACATTTTAAAAGCCCAACTCACTACTTCATCATCTGTCAATGTTTAATAATTACTCGTGACATAAACTGTTTATGCCATATTTAATTATTACACAATATAGCTAAATATTATACAATATACATGGTGCTCTGAATTTAACAGGCTGTCAGAATGAATGAAGTGATCCATATTAAGCCATTGATGTGATGTGACATGATATAATGAAGATTGAGTGTGTAATTAATAACATTTTGCATATTATGTCAGTAACTAGTTTTGTACCGCGGCTGTGCATGTGTAGTCAAAGGAAAAGCAACAAAAGTGTAGCGAGAAAATCCTCTCTTTTAATCTTCTTTTTTTGAAGTCTGTCTGACTTCGTCAAGCCTTAACTTCCAAAAGAAAACTGTTGAAGGAAAATCCACCGCGAAGCGTCGGACAAGCAGTCACCGACGTAGCGATTAACGTGCTAAAAATCAAAAAGTCTCTCTTGATAAAAACAAATATAGAGTTACATTATAATTAATTATCGAACAATTCATCAATATAATCAATAAATATTAATTAGACGAAGCTTTTCATACATATTCAATTGACTAGTAATCCTCTAATGACAGCATTAATAAATTAATGTTGTATGTTGATCATATTTGACCAGCTCTTTACGAAGGTCAGAGTTCGAATCCATATTGTTGTAAAGGTCAGTCGGTAGAATGATAATAACTATAATTTAGACCCAGTTCTGCTTAGGTCTTAATTATAACTTAAAAGGTCATAAGCACAATTCCTGAAATAGAATTCTCTGGTTCGACTCTCAGATCGAGTTAATTATTATTAGTGAATTTCAGTTTAAGAATAAAACTAGTATTAGCTGAAACCAACTCGCTTTCTTCTACATGGAAAGTAAAATATACATTTCCTATTAGTTCTCCTATCTACTCATTTCAGGTCTAAAAAGGCGTGATGGTTACATTCTTGGATAAAACCCATCCAATATAAAAAAGAATATTAAAGGTGCGTACCTAGAAAGACATTCACACATGGTAATAACTATAATTTAGAGAAATGAAAGAAAAGGTCTATGAAAGGAGCTATGACCAGTAGTAATATACCTAGATTACCTCGTAGTGATGACTAGTCGTTATGGTCATGGTAAGAGTTCAAGGTAGAGTTGAGTTAAGTCAAGAAGTTATATAAAGATTTTTACCAAACTCGATACCATTTCGTTTATTCAATATCTAAGCAATACGGATGCAATGAGCGGTAATCTTGAAACTAGCGTATGAAATTTCCAATATCAATGTCGACCGATCGGAATTAATATTTATATAAGAAATAATATTTAGCCCGTCAATTAGGTAATGAAAAAATATTAGGCCCTTTTTTATTTTATCATAAAGAATACTTACATAAAACGAATCAAAGTATAGGAGTGGGAGCTAACTACGTCACTATTGAGGATAAAACGTACACAAAAGTGACGTCACGCGATATTTCGAATCAATATATCGTCGAAAGTACTTGTTTCCGTAAGAAAATAAAAAATATGTGTCTAATATCTAAAATTAGTCATCTACCCCATTGGATTCAAGAGTAAGCCAGATCTGATGATTTGCCTGTTAATTTTCAACCATTTTAAAAAAATCCCTGGTCTCAAATAACTTGACTTGGGGTTGCTTAACCCCTTCTTCTAAACTTCCCCCACGTTAATATATCTTGTCATTCTGAAGTGTTTAACTTGACACGTAGGCACCATAATTGTGTCAACATTATACCATAATGACAAAATAACAGCTTTGAGGACCACGAACCAAAATACGTCACTCAAAATTTCCAAGTAGGGACTTACGCTTAAAATAGAAACTACGTAAATACGTTCTATTTTTGGAAATTCATAATTTTCATCTTAAAAAAAATGTTTGATGAATTCGAAAAGTTCAGTAATTGAACGCAAACATAGATTCGCTTTAACTTTTCTTAACCAAATTTTTCGGAAAGTTTTTTCTGGATGACTTAAGATTTGGTCTATTTGTATTTTTGTATTTCAAATAAAGGGATTTAGACTTTCAGGAGTGACTAAATATTGGAAGATTAGGACTGAAAGTAAAATAACTTTAATTTATCCACGTTCAATGAATTCATCAAATTAAACTTTATGTTCATTGTGATAAGTGACATCGTCCTTGTAGCTAAAATTTTGTTGAATCAGAGAAAAAAATCACTTTGCCGACATGGAATTTAAGTACGTCAACAAAATTGCCGTACTAAAACATAAAAAGTTCATGCTGCAGATTTTTTGTCTTAAAAAACAAAATTACACTATACATTATACATTTCATTCTATCATTAAAATAAAACCCGACTCCGGTTCGGTCAGGTAATTGAGCGCCGTCAAATTATAATTAACCCGTAATTAGTGCGTTACTTCCAACCCCCTCGGCATCATTGTTGATGGTGAAATAATACCAAGGTAACAATTTTTGTGTTCATATAATTATAGAAAAAAAGGAAACATTCAAAGTGACGTTTCTTTTTAAAGTATCCAAATTCATTCGCTGTTTTTTATTGAGGTGGACAGCTTTTTACAAGGAAAAGTATTTTAAATATTTTTATTACATTTTGTTAGTCTATTTTTAAAGCAAGGGTGCTAATATTTTATTTAACATTCACATTTTACCAGTAATCTATGTCAAGAGTGGATGGAGTGAACGAGAGTATGAATTATCTACATTTATTTACAATACACATTTTACAATTTCGGATCTCATGCTAGCTATCACATACTGAGATTTAATAAAAAAAGACTTATTAAAATATGCCACATCATAGCCTTTAACCGATTTTAAAAAAGGATGTTCTTAGTTTGACCTGTATGTATGCATGTATGTGCACGGTTATCTCACGTATGGCTAAACCGATTTTAGATGCGACTTAGAAGAAGATTTTGGATATATTACCTGACAAAAAAAAATAAGGCGGTAAAAAAATTAAAGACGGTTCTCTTTCTTTAAAAAAAGTTTTTCTATTGGATCGATATGCTTCTCTTGTCAACATGAATATGATGGCACAAAGTCAGATTCGCAGTCAGTTCAAAGCCTCATGTCACAGTTGCCCTTTAATTTCACAGCCCATTGGTGCACGAGCGCCGCGCCGCGCGGTCACCGTGGTTCGATGGGGTCTCGTCCAGATGATTATTTTTCTTTACTAACTAGCAATTTTTTTTATAAATAGCATTTTTACTTTTTGCAAAAACATATTTCAGAGCGTAACATAAACAGAGTTAAGTTAAAATAAACCTTTGATAATAAGTCTTTCTCAGAATGAGCAATTTTGCACTCAAAAATTATAGTAAAATAAAAAAAATTAAATAAATAAAAAAATTATAGTAGAACCTATTGTCTCTCTTAGTGTGTCTAACTGGGGATACCATGCTCTATCGACCACCCAATCAACTACAAAGGCCATAACGAAAACTAAACAAAGAACCTTTCGGCATTAAGCCAGCCTATGTCCGTTTTGTACATAAAGTGTTAAAAGAAACCTTTCAATCAAAAATACAAACCAATAACAATTTGCTCGAACAAGCAAAACACCAACCAATCATTGATCAGCACCATATATCTCAACCAAAACTTAATAATACGTCTACAGGTCTACAGACAAGGTTGCACGAAAAAATATATTCTTAAAAAGGTGAAAATAGCTTCGCATGGCCCACTGAACATCGGGCCTCTCACAATGGATACCTGAGCAAAATTGTGTGAAGCAAGTCACATTTTGTTAGCTTAATGATACAGTGCTGAGTTATAGTATCTCCTCTGTGCCTTTACAAGTTTGTACGGCATGTTTTAGAAGAAAATATGTAGCCAATTTGAAATATTTTGTGGTGTTCGAGATTTACGATTTTTTCTTTAGTGAAAATGAGTTGCTGGATAGTAGTGGATAGTTTCATAGCATTTAACTGAAGTTTGATTGTTATATGGGTATAGCAAATTACTATTTATAGACAAGACTTTCATAAATAATCTAAACCACAAGTTAATCTATTGAGAAACGGCGCGTCACATTCTGCGCCCCCTCTGAAAGCCATCTGGCCACCACAGATGGAGCCCAATGGTGCTGATATGATATGGAGCCGCAGAAGAGCTGACAAGTTGCCGAGCCTCCGGTTCGAAGAACAGTTGTCGGAACGGAGTGGTTTTAGTCAGTAAAAGTCTGATCCTCTACCTCGCTTCATTCAAGACGCAAGAAAAATCTCCTCAAAAAAAACTTTATTAATATTAGAAACTTAACATTAATATTAGAAAAAATATTGAAATTTATTTCCACCTCATTCTAGAACAGCCCTTCATCGATTCGCTCTACACAAAATAGCTACAAGCTTGAATAACCTTTAACTACCTATTCACACAATGAACCAGAGAACAGAACGGAGACATACCTCAATAGTAACTGTACTAAGTCGTTGAGACAAAGGGCAGGTGATACGTGTACTATTCATATAGGCCACATATATATAGCTATACTATGAGTATCTGAACAATAGAAGCATTGAACATTATCACAGTAATGATCTGACTGGTTGTCTGTGCATTGAATAGGGTAGATTATTTTAAAATATTAGACACGTATTTTTTATTGTCTTACGGAAACAAATATTTTCAAAGATATATGGTTTTGAAATATCGCGTGAAGTCACTTCTAGGTGAGTTCCTAAACATTGATTCGTTTTATATAAGTATTGTTATCTTATATGACAAAATAAACAAATACGTGTCTAATATTTTTTCATTACCTAACTGACGGACTAAATAGATTGTTAATTTTCATACCCCGTTATCATCCCTATTGTGTGGTAAAGGAATATATTTAATATTGTTTGTGTGGTATTTAGGAATGTTAAAGAGGGAATGGCTTCCTGGTCTCGTGTTTTAAATCGAATTAATAGGTACATTTTTAATAAAATATTTATATAGAATGGCTGCACTTATATAAGTAGCTGGGCAACTGGCTGCCGTGTAACAGGTAGCGGGTTCGGTTTCCGCACGTAGCAACTCTTTGTAAACGCATCTACGACACAGGAGAAAATCCTAGTATGGAGCAACGTTATTAAGAAGAAAAGAAAATGTAATGTATAATGATATAACCATCCGATTTAAGAGACAAAAATAATTCATGTTCAAACAAAAAGCTTATTATATAAAGTTACATAGAAAACTCACATCAAAGTTACTGCAATAAACTTCCAAACGAACAATTAATTTCATCAGACAACTGCTGGCCACCGTTTTATGAAAGCTAACGAGAACAGTTCTCTAATTAAATTCAATTTCACTCATACACTATGTTGTATCCAGGTACTATTGAATATATTATGACTTACATTGTAATAATACCTATATCATTATTCAACCTGTACCTATTAATGTAAAGTACCTACATTGAAGAACCAATGTGTTGAAAATAGATTTACCGGTCCTCGGCTCGAAAACCAGGAGATGGAACGGGGTGGTTTTTTGTCAGGAAGAGTCTGACACTTCCTTTTGAAGTCATTATATGATTCTCCCCCTTAAAAACATCTCTAACTCGCCTACCAATCGTGGAAATTACGACAAAGATGTAGAAGAGACAAATGCATGGCTAATGCATAAACGGTACATGGCTAATTACTAAAAAAATATCTGTAATCGATCAAGAATCCTATTTCAGAAGCAATTAACTATTAGCCCAAAGGCGGTGTCAGTTGATTAATTTACATTTACTAATATTTATTTACTCCCTACGGGAGGAACCGTGAGGGACTTCATTAAGTCCGCAACAAGGTTCCATAATAAATACGCCTTAAACCGGATTATCCGTGATTTCACCGTTTTCTTTTTCCTTAGGACAAAGAGAAATCTTTAGCTCCTTTGAATAACTTCGTTTATTACTTGAGATACGTAAGTATAATTTGAATTTGCATAAGTCATTTCTTATCTGAATAAAATTGTGAATTGTTTTCACACAATATAAAACGTATTACGCTTAATGAATTTGATCGAAACAGATTGTTTCGTTTATGGTTTTATTGTCTAGGGTGGTGATTTATATTTTAAGGTTCAGGAATTTATGTCAATATTGGACAAAGTGCTATAGAACTTAATCGAAACTTCACTGAACCTAGCAGTACATAATGAGAAGTAGTTGATTTTTTTATCCACTACAACATAAAAGACCTAAAGAATAAAATATGTGTTTATAACTTCATAGATAGATACAAATATTGCATAAAAACCTTAATTACATTAGCATTTTGATATAATAAACGAAAAACCATAAAAACTATGTGGACACTTCCCAAACTACTACTAAAACGACGCTTCCGTAACGACACTACACTCTAACATAAAATATTCTTACCACTTACCTATACACACACATACAGCCTAGAAAACTGCCTGGGAAACCACCAAATATGTAGGATCATTTAATAGATACTAACATCGAGAACTCGGTAAGAAATTGTGCCCATTTCTGGCGAATATCATATCAATTTTGTGGGTTGTACCTAAGCGCGATCGTACATAATACGGTATGCCACACGCTTCACTTGACGACCGAGTTGTACCCACGGCACTTGCCCTTCATGACATTCGGATTACAGTGAGCCAAGGGATTACACGGAAAATACGTGACTTCATTACGTTTTAGGAACAAAAGCAACACTGTTGTAATGCATTTTATGTACCTACAAAATGGCTGCCGATCATAAAACTGTAATGAAAGTAAAACAGATTTAAAAACTCAAACACATCGATCAATCGCTCAAAGTTTTAAAATTAATACGGAATCCAATATAAAACGTTTAAAATGAATTCAGTTTAATTTACTAAAGGTAAAATATTAATATTGAAACACGAGGGATATTACATTTTGTGATAAATTAATGTGGATACTACCTACTTCAGTGAATAGCGGCAAATATGGAGCTCAATGAAAATAAACTACTTAAATTACAGTGTAACATGAAGTCGGTTACAAATACCGGTGTAAATGGCTTTCAAATGGCTGGCGTCCATGACAAAATTTTCTCCCAAATGTAATTAAATTTTCCAATAAAATCCAAGAATCCATTAAATCCGATCAAAATTGTGTAACATATTTGGTGCTTAGCACGGCATATTATGTTAAATTAAATCCTTTAATCATATTTTGCTTAGTTTCACTCCTACTTACAGTCCCACTATGTATTTTTTTTTTCTATTTTCTTCACACCCTCTCACACATTTGGCACAAGTTTGCTCGCATAATCTGGCATTTTCAACAACTGTATTAGGGCTGTCGCATCACAGAATATATTAAAACTTTAATGCCCAACGGCAAATATTCCAGCACTCAAGATGATGAAGTTTCTTACAATTATTTCTGTTAAGGTACCTTGGAATGACTGAGGCGGTTGCCAACTTAAGTGCAACTTAAAATTGAGTAACATTTCTGTTTTCTTGAGTAATAAAATTATTCTCTTGGATAGTAATACATCATATTATATAATACTTCATTAATTAATTGGAATTAAATCTGTCAGTTTAAGACAAGACTCGAATTGGATATTGTGCCAAAAGATTCAAATTGAATCAGCCCTAATGCAAATTCGATCAAGGGATGCAGCAGAAATGTCATAATTATGTTTGTATTGCTTAATTTTTGACTACACACACTACATTTATAATATAAGACATTTTTAAATTTCGAAAAATAATAAACTCGACCTCAGACTTACTTACTATCTTAAAAAACTATCGATTGTTTTACAAATCTCTGTAATCAATTTAACAGTATTTTAAAAAGTATACATCCCTATTCGCAAGCAGCAAGAGTCGAATGCGAAATCAGCGATACTTGAGAGGAGGACCCATGAGGAGGAGGGAGCGTGCCTCAACGCCCCACTTTGTCAAACTACGACCCAATAATATGATTTATAAAGGTGCGTATAGATCATGTAACATGTTGTACAACTTTTTTCTTGTAACACGTAGGTACATACTGCAACAAATAACAATACTGGACATATTGGCGACAATCCTACCAAATAATATTGTAAGTATAACATTTTTATTGTGTATACTGTAGTGCTATTTACAAGATCTACATGATATATAATATTTGTAAAAAAATACTGTTAATAACACATGTTTGATAACACTCGAATTTCTACAGATAGTTGAAAAGCCAATTGATCTAAGCGACATTTTTTGCGATATTAATTTATATACATATTCGGAATCACCGAATTTTTCTCCATCGAATTATGTATATAACTCAATATCGCAAAAAATGTCTCTTAGATCAATAATTATTAACCTCGCAACATTTAATTTTATTTTATCTGATTTTCAATAAAATCCGTCCAAAATAAAATTTAAAATATCAGTTACTCCAATTCCACATTTACTGAATAAAATATTTTTTATAACATAGTTTTATAATCTGTACGCGGCTTAACGGTACCTGTTTAAGTCATGCATCTCGCAGCCTCCTCCGTGGATCCCTCGCGATTTCAAGTGGTCAGTGAGTGATGGACTAGTCGGAGTGAAGTCTTATTAAACGTGAAAGTGAATTCACTTATATGGGGATTTCTGTTAGGGTGTCCGGAATTTTGAACGTGTTCTGTGAATAATGTTGGTGTTGTGTTTTCATATATTTTTTTGGGTTGCTTAGTAGGTACCTGTAGGAGAAGGATTTAAAAAATATTTGGTGATTTTTAATTCAGGAGAACTTAGTTGATACGATGAAGTTAAGTTTGAAAAACTCAAAAATAGTTCATCGGCCTTAAAATCGAATACGAGACATGATGTTTACTACATGGCTACTCGGAATAAGTAAAAAGAAGATACATTTTAGAAAATAACCCAATACTGAAAAATACAAACGCAAATAAAATATAATCCGATTTGATTCTGAGAAGTTTCTAGAAGATAAAATAAAAGAAGTAAATATTCCCAGTACGCTACGAAGTAATAATGTTTATTTCCAATAAGTAACTGTTACATAATCTACTATTTCTCTTTGATGCACTCCACTCCTAATCGGATTACTGATAACCAAAGCATATAATTTGCTTTTAATCAAATAAGCCGTACCTAATTCAACCGTCTGGATGAATTCTATATCCTATCGTCACGCCTTTTATTCCAGAAGGGGTAGGCAAAGGTGCACATTATAGCACGCATCACCATTGTAGAAAGCACAGACACTTTTCACCATTTATGTCTTTGATAAAAAGTTACAAATATAATATCAACAAGAAAAATATTTCTCGTTTCGTTAATTATCTACGTTGCCTATTAAATTAAAAGCAGAAAGAGAGAGATGGAGAGATTATTTATCTGTTTTCTTTTTTCTTTCTGACTAACTATAGGTACGAGTTATTTGCTAAGGATTTTCAACAGAGGGATTATGTCTAATGGATAGGAAGCGCTGTGCAAGAGGCATCCAATGTTAAGGCTCGTTTTCATGGTTACGTATTATTTTTAACTAGCTACTTTCGCGCGGTTTCACCCGCTTTACTCGACTCTTTTTGCTATATATATATTTTCTTTTTGCTTTTTACTCTTTTTGTTATTTAATTCTCCACTATTTTATTTTAAATAGCTACTTTCGCGCGGCTTCACTCGCTTTGCTCGGCTGCTTTTGATCATAGCGTGATGTTTTATAGCTTAGCTTATAGCTTATAGCTTAGCCTTTCTCAATAAATGGACTATCCGACACAAAAATATATATTCCAGAGATTTGCGCGTTGAAACAGAAAGAAAGAAAAATCATCGGTCTTTTGGGGGTTAGGAATTTAAGGGTTGATAATTGGGCCTTCGGCAACCTCACTCACACAAAGAAATACAACGGTTTTCTATGAAGCCGGAACTCCGGTCGAGCCGGCCCATACGTGCCGAAGCATGGCTCTTCCACACTTAGACCATCCTAAATTCTTACTACAGGTTGGAACTGCTACCAATGTGAACGAGCCCCAACTGCTATTACTGCCAAGCAACTCATGCATTTACGGAATTACCTTCCAAGATTAATTTAAAGTAATTGAATTGGAAGAAATCGATTGATATTGTCTCGTTATTATGTTTTAATACATTTTTCCTGTTCTGGAGTTTTTAATGGTTGAAATAAGATAGAGAAGCGTGAAAATTTTGTTGGTTATTTTGAATATGTCGTATTAGCCCAGTGGTTAATTACGTCCATTTCTTATGCATGAGAGTGCGGTTTCGAAACCTACGAACGGCAAAGTACCAATGTGACCGAGTTAACTTTCTAAGACTAACGATGCAGAAAACCATCTTGACTTATAATTTCTGATGAATTGAACTGTCGATTAGACAGCTCGCAGACCGCTCTTAAGAGCGGCAAATACAAGTAGGCACCTAAAATTAAGAGCCGATAGACGATAGAACTTCTCTAGTCTACCTACTAAATTGAGAGCCTTTCAGGGATAAAAACATGAAAATATTTTTCAATATTAAGTAACTTCGTATAAAAAGCCAGTCTAATAGAAAGTGGTCGCAAACACCTCCAGTATGACTATGTTTATCGACATTCTTCGCAAAGTTATTTTGTTTGCAAATACTTGAGATACTCAGGCATCAAAACGGTTTTCTTTTTCATTTATCCAATAATGTATTTAGTTAATGTAATCAATTACATTGACATTGGTTATAATACTAAAGCTAATACTAGCTGACAACTAAATAACTATAAATAATATATATGTATAGAACTCTAAATTCTTATTATACAAAGCAAACTGAATACGATAATATCTTGGTCCGTCCACAAATCGATAAAACAAACTCATACCTCCATACTTCTATCAAATCGATTCACCTTTACACCTCACTAAAATTGAAATTCAAACATAACTCGAGAAATAGATAGCCAACCTGTTTGTCGCTAGCAACACGTATGTCGCTAGCAACACGTTCCATTGCAACAAAACGTCACATACAAACTGTCGCGCGGCACGTTCTAACAATTTACATCGATAAGTTTGCAAGACACGCAAAATTCGTCATAGCATCCTATTTGAGACCCTGCAAATATCCAGATTTAGGTCTTACACTGAAAATTCTATCTAAAATCTGTTACTAAAAGGTTCAATTTTACTTATGCTATGAAAATTTCTTTATTCCCAAAAATGAATGATATTTCATTTTCGTGTAAAAGGGGAAGAAACGGTTGATAGAAACAAATTAATGTTTTATTTTCTGAAGAACAAAGTTGGTTTTGGTTTCTGATGAAATAATGAATGCGGAATTCTTATTATAGCTCTTTTAAATTTTTGTTTTAAGAAATTGAAATGGAAAAAGTACTTTTCAAGTTTACCAGTTCCACAATTAAAATGGCCATTGACGATTACGATGATTATGAATAAATCATAAGGATAAACTTTACGCCAGTTATGTCTGCTGTTTCCAATACAATATTTACAATTACATAAAATTATAATGTATGTAATTGACAATAATATATTTCGAAATCAAATAAATAAGACTCTTGCTAACATTTGGAACACTACTTAATTTCACCATGTACCTATTATTATTTTATCACTTAACACATTAAACGCCATGGGGGGCAAAAGTGACCGGCGCTAGCGGAGGATTTGCATTCAACAGATTTTTCTAATCTTAAATAAAATCCAATTTAAAAAGAATACAGTTAGAACACGACCTACTTGAATGGCCCCCACTACATGACCAGCTCTGAGCCTCTAAGACAGAGGAACTAAGTCCTTTTGAGCTCAGCTTACTCCTTTATAGCCTTAGCAGTGGCTGCATATAATCTACTTGTACGTACATCAAAGTTGAGCTGTAAGACACACTGACGACGACGCATCTTTCTTGAGGTTTCATACAAAATATGTTAAAGTCTCTTTTGGTATTTATTCTGCTATAGTATTGTAAGGTAAGAGTATGTTTATTGTAGTATTTACTTATGCCTATTGTGATATAATAAAAAGAATATACAATACTGCTGTGTTCTTGTGGATAGAAAGAAAGAAATCAGTTTATTTGCGTCGTTACTAAATAAGGCATGAAAAAAAATCAGCAACACGGCGCGAAAAGGCCAGTGCTCAGCTAAAATGCCGTAGCCCGAGCACGGTGGCTCGAGCCACGGCGTTGATTTTCAACACTAACATCAAAAAATATAATAATTGTACCACGTTGACGCTGTACTAAACTCACAAAATAAGAAGACTAAACGCCGAAAGTAATGAAAAGATGGAAAAATTATATTGAGGATTCAACCACCAATAAAGGCTATTATAAGATTTTCCTTGCAGTTTTTTCTATGTCAGTGAAAATACTGTTGTAATAATAATTGTTCTCTTACATACATAATCTAATTAGTCTTCTAGAAAATTACTCAGAAAATTCTCACTTACCTTCACTTTGCTTAACTGGAAGCGAAAACAAAGGGCTCTGTTTATAACAAAAAATGAAAACGACAGGTACCTGCAGCAGCTAAGCTGTTTCTTAGTAAGTAGAATTCTTATTAACCTGAAACAATTCTGCACCCCGTGTAAGCTAATGTAATAAGAAAATAACTTAAAGAAGTTCTTTGTAAAATACTTAATTACTTATAGAGAATTCTACGTCAACTGTAATATAAATAAGAAATATTATATAAAATAATATTCCTTGTAGGAAGTGGTTCTTCGAACCTTTTGTTGCTGCTATAATTAGGGGCTGTTATAATTTGTTTATAAATTAGGTACTATTCATGTTCATTCGCCTTTGGTTTACAGAAGAAGGCTCAATGTGCTCGATGTACAATCAACAAACGTTCAAAAAGACCTGGAGTGAGATATCATAGACGCATTAGTAGAATACATGAAGATTGTATGAATTTTCTACGAGTAGCAATGCAGAGTGGCAACAAAATACGAAATGGAATGAAAAAAATCTTTTTTAAAATTAAGAACTTATACATTATAGACTATCTTCACCAATATTTTCCATTATCGAGTAAATTGTATCAGATAATACAAAAAAAATAAAGACAACAAAGAAAGTAAATAAATTATCTCGTTCGACGGGTTGTCCTTTAAAAAACCTTCTTTATCTAAGGGCTGATCTTCTGAATGTGTTTAGCTGAAACTGTTCAAATTGAAAAGATTTATCGACATTTAAAGTAATGCGAAAACGAAAGGTTCTAGATAGATTCACGAAACTCCTAATGTGTTAGAGATCCGTATTATTTCAAATCGCTTTTAGTAAAGATATTTCAAATTGATTTAGAATGGCCGTTTAATGAAACGGGGATTTTGAATGAAAAATTCGAGCGAAATATTTTCCTTAGTTACTCCTTATCACGATTTTAATACTGAAGTCCAGTCAAACTAGAAAGTCGTTAGTTCTATCTAAGACATTGATTGCTGATATAAATCCTTTGAAACAAAATTCTTATTACATTTAGCTCTCCGAATCGAAATAAAAAGAAAAGAGTTATGCTATAAAGAGCTCTAGCACTTTCCGGAGCTGCCTAGCGGGTTACCGGAGTCTGGCTCGAAAAGCAGGAGTAGGAACAATGTGGTTTTTAGTCAAACTGAATCTGACTCTCCCTCTCGCCTCACCCAAGGCAGGAGAAGTAAATGGATGATTTTCGCCCTTAAAAAAAAACTATAACACTTTCACATAATATAAATTGTTAAGAAATCAACACCTACAAACAAAGCCTGATAACAAAGGAATTCTGACGTTCCTATCAACATCTAATTCTCGAAACCATTTATCTTCGCACCACATTCGAACACACAATTTTCAACTGTTTCAACATGTCACAAAACCGATTCAAACTTGTTAAACCTTGTTTTGTTTCCAAGACTAATTACCTACACACATGGGGCACTTGTAATCTGATTGTAGGATTACGATTTAATTTATGAAGGGCGTAAGGTGCAATTTAGCTTGCACGTCGTTTAAGTCCTTTTTTCTTTAATTTGAGTTGTGTTTAATGAAGCGAGCTTTTCGTTACCGACGGCACGGCCCTATGACGATTCTGAATATTACATGGCAATTGTAAATTCGTGTCTTTGGACATTCTTTCATTTAACTTCTTTAAAGTAGAGTGGGTGCAGATGCGACTTCTCAATTTGAGAGGGTTAGATTTAATTTATGAATTTATTATTTCAGTAAGAGATTTGTTGCAATTAGACTTAGGTATTAATCAAACCATGGACTCAGGTTAAATATAACATAAACTCTGGGAGATTTAAGCTGGTGAACGATAGGTATACAGTCAAAATGTACTTTCGTATGCTTTTAAGCTATCTCTAGATTAACAGCATTTAAACGATAGTCATATGAATGAATAGAAACGTGAATATATAAGATTGATACTCATATTTAACAAATTATATCAAAACTTACATAGCTATGTCACACCATTGCCTTATCTATTACCCGTTCGACTACGGATGGGTAAAATATGCTATAGTTATAGTAAGTACCTCCATATTAATCACATATTAGAAGTGCTTTCAACAAGATTCCTCACATAATTCGCATGACCGGGCGAGATATTGACGAGGTTATGTCATAAAACTTATCAAATTCACCGACACACGTGTGAATGTAGTGTGTAACCGCATTTATGGAGGTTTATGGGGAAAGAAAGCACCATCGCATGTTTGTTATGGTTGTGGGACACACGATATGGTGCATCATAAGGATTGTATGGACTGTTTCGTTTATTTTGAGAGGTGACCCAATTTTTGAATACTTTCTGAAGTGTTTAATAGAAATTTTACTGCATTATAATAAAGTTAAACGAAGAATTAGAACGGTGACAAACTTCTAAGTATTCATTTTAACAAACGTCTCATACAATAAATATGTCACATTGCACGTCAAATTACATGTCACTTTCGTAGCAGACGGCTACGACGCTGCTACGCATTTCGTAGCACTTCTACGAAATCGATCAAGCCATTACAATAATCACTAATGGTTCTTTTCCGCTGTATAAAAACATTGAGAACAGCTTGCAGAGTTTACGACCGGCAATAAACTATATACAGGGTGTTGATTTATTACAATCCCCTAGGCTTTATGTCGCCTTTTTCCTAATACAAAGCAATATGCCCCCGAGATTTTATCTTGACTACACTCCGACTTGAATTTCAATAGGTACGTCGATATCTGACGGGGAACTCGCATAAATTACTCAACAGGTAGGTCGGAACGTCTCTCTGAAGTGGTTGAAGGCTTTTTGATATTGTTTACAAAGTCAGCGAATGAAATTGGCTTTGAATTTCGGTGTAAAACGTTTTAAGAGTGTTTTACATGTCTTCACGTTTAGATGGGGATTAGGAAATTGTGAAATGTATGATTTTTATGAAAATGGATAGAAGGATGTGATGTGATATAGAAGTAATTGAAGTTTGATGTATATGTATCTTACACCGATACACGAGTACATATTTTTAAATCTAAAATACTAAAAATGTTATTATGCTTTTAAAGGCAATTTCAAAGGCAAATGTCGATTGTTCAAAATAATGATTCAACTAAAAATTCCGGTTTACTCACGTTAATAATTAATGGAAGAAACTATCATGAGCAGCGTGCGCAGCATGTCTCACGATAGTTATTATAAGATAGAAAATAATAATAATGCAACTTCACACCTTTTATTCCTAAAGATATGAGATTCGCCCCTGTTACTTAGGAGGGACTCATTGTCCTACTGACGAAAAGCATACATTACATTTAATGTGCACCTCTGCTTACCCCCTTAGCATATAAAACCCAACATTACGTACGCTAAGCATAATGCTACGTTTACTCGTAAAATCATCGTAAGACGCGTGTCGTTTTACGAATGACATTTATTGAAATACGACGTGATCATATTTTGAGAACGTGCATCAAATGTCAGTTGTAACATGTAATGTAACATTGTTCCCGTAACGTGTTTTATTAACATTTTCATGTTCATGTTCGTGTTACATGTTGTCGTTACAGTAACGTTTAAGAGTGTTGTGGATATGTAAGCATGTATGTAAGGAATTTTAAAGTGTAAAATTGACTTATTACTAAGCGCTTTTTTTACCATTATAGTAATTTTCTCAATTACGAATGAGTTTAAAATAATTTCAAAATTCGATTAACTAAGAGATTTTTTATACAGATGCGTAAAACAATCATGTCTTCGTTAGTAATTAATTTCTTTTCGGAATTTAATAATATAATTATGTGAATATTCTACTATCTCTACGAAATAACTCACCCAAAATATTTCTAGGAAACATTTCAGTGTTTATATCATTCACAAAATCAAACAACTACTAACTTCTTTGAACAATAATCCGGCATTTCCATCTAACTAAACATAAATCATATCAAGCGTATATTCTGTTCCTGAAACAGCTGAAATTCCAGTTCGCGTCAGGTGCACTATTGATCACATGACGCATATAGTGTCGATACTGACTACTAACATGAATACATCAAAGGATACACACACACAGAGACGGATGTTATCCCAGATTGGATACGATTGGATGGAAAGAGTTTTGTAAGACCAGCTTTTTGGTTTAGAATACTGTTTGAAACTAGAATGATGTTCGTTTGTTTCCTTTTGTATGGGAGCTCATACCCCCCGAAGCTTTAGGCAGTGGTGCAGACATTACATATTATCATAAGAATTTTATCTACTACCCATTTTTTTTTTTTGAGGTGGGAAAGTCATCCAATGACTTCTCCCGCCTTGGGCGAGGCGGGAGGGAGTGTCAGACTCTTACTGACTAAAGACCACCCCGTTCCTACTTCTGCCCTTCGAGCCGGATCCCCGGTAAACCCGCTAGGTAGTCCACAGCTCCTGAATCTACTACCCATACGAACTTAATTTTTGATTATCAGATGCTAAAATTAGTCAACTTCAATACTAAAAAGTACTCATCTACTAGAAATTAGTTCAAAATTGCTCTCGAAATCCAAATTTCCAGTAGTCCAGATTTGCAACCCTATATCCCTTGCAGCCGAACATCACACTGCATTCACTTAGTTCCCAGCACAAACGGAGATGACGGCATAATTAGCGCCCAAATTAGGAACAGGAGCATTCATGCAGGTTTACATTGAGCTAGAAATCGATTTTACACCTTATGGAAGTCGTTTTTGAGTGCAAATTGGTTTTCTCGCGTTTGGCTGAATTTTTAGCATAGTGTTTTCTTGACTTAAAAAAAAATTGAGGGCAGATCCATTTAAAATATTAAAAGCACGCACTGAAAAAAATAGTAGTTTTTCTTAACAAAATAAAGATTTTCATCCATATTTAACAGAAAATAGATTCAAGAGAGACAAAATAAAAGAGATTAGACTAAAAATCTTACCTGTCTTATGTTCGGTGCAGCGGCGTGAGGCGCGGCCGATCGCCGTTGTCAACTTAGCGCCATGTTGGCGGCGGCCTGCGACACCAAGCCTGCGCCCACGCACCGCGGCACCCCACTAACACAACACTACACTTGATGACTAGAACACATTTTATTCACAAACACTTGCATTTATTTCCTCACTGCACTTTTGTACCTGGAAAAGAAAACTAGATGTCAGATTGGCTAAACTTTATATACGTATTATTTCTGTTAAAGAGAGGGTGTAGCTTTCATATAAAAACCAGATGATGTATTTATTGGATCGAGAAATAGTTTTGTTGAATACATTTAAGAAAATTAATATAATAATTTAACTAGCTTATCCCGCGCGGTTTCACCTGCTCTGCTCGAGTCCTATTGATCATAGCGTGATGTTTTATAGCCTTCCTCGATACATGAATTATGAATAGTAGACACAAAAGGAATTATTCAATTTGGACCAACAGTTTCTGAGATTTGCGCGTTCAAACAAACAAACTCTTCAACTTTATATATCAGTGTTCATTATAATAAATTTACAGTATAACAACACTACTTTCAAATTCAAAACTCAGATAATGTTGGTAATCTTACGTAATATAAATCAACAACATAATCACATCTTTAACCCTACCCGAACAACAGTTTTCAATTCACCAAAAAGTACACATTACAATACCGCTGTAATCAAAACGAACCCCTTTTGGAGGCGAGTACAGAAATGGCTCTCGCCGTCAGAAATTGGTACAGTTTGTAGCCCCAATCATTGGACTGTTGACATTAACTAGAGTGGTACTTGACGCTACGGGTTTATTACTAGCTCAGCTGTCGATATTGCCGATATCTGGGAAACGAAAGTGTTGTTGATTTTCTTTGTATAAGTATGTTTTTGTGTTAAAGAAAAAGATAGAGAAACATAGCTCATCCATATCCATACTATCTATACTAATATGTATTATAAATGGGTAAGTGTTTGGGTATTTGTCCTTTCTTTACGTCGCTACGCAACAAATTTATGACATTTATTTATTTGTGTGAAGTTAGTCGGGGGACTGAAGAGAAACATAGGCTACTTTTTAGTTTTGTATGGAACATACCGAAAGTTTCAAGATAGAAGGTTAAAAAATGGAATATCCCCCAACCCCTTAAAAAAGGTTTCTGTCATAAAATAATTGTATTAAAACAAGTTAAAAATTTCAACAACTTTAAATAAAATAAACGGTAAAATATATCAAAAGAACTTCATCAAAATTAATGAAAACGAGCATTCGATGCGCTGTTCACAAAGACTATATTATTTCAATAAAAGCCGTAATTATTTTTTTCAATACCATTTGTTCAGCAATACGGTTCAATTTGCAGTGACATCGAGTGTACTTGTTTAAGCAAATTCGTCGCTACGGCACATTGAAAGCGGACCAAAGGCTCCGTAAATATTCATTAAAAACTCAATATAAGAAGAACAATGAATTATTTATTTATTGTTAAAATAACGAACAGTAACTGTTGCTGGCACATTTTGTTCGTTGACGCTTTTTTCTGTGTGAAATTAATTTAATTTAATTGAAAAAAATATTACGGTTCGTACTTGCTTTGCACAATAACTTTTTCGTGTCTATAACTAAAGATATTAACATATAACTCATGTCTCTCATGCCTAAAATTATCAGATAATTAAAATCGAAATCAGTTCAGCAATTTAGGCGTAAATCACATAATACGTCAACAATGTCAACAGACTCTCCTTTTTTAAAGTAGAAAAATTTTATGTTTACAAATTATTAACTGAATTTACATATAAGTAATTCAATTTAGGTACCTAATCCTAATAAATGAAGTGCAGACGATACTAAAAAGTAATATTTTTGCCTATTTATACCAATAAACGTCTGTTTACAGATAAAAATACATAACTCTTAATATGATGGACATAAATTATTGTTCATAAACCACTACATAGTACAGGAGCTTCTACTAAGAACCACAAACTCGAATGAACGATCACATCACGTGAATAGTTATATCAACTTTTATAGACTATTTTACGAGTTCAAGATAATAATCGAGTTTCATACCTATAGTATGGCTCTTAGGGAAAATCAATAGATGCATAAAGCCGAAATGAAATTATTTGCTATTAAAGTGAGGCCTGTGTTGTTAGTTTGTGGTTATGATAGCTTTACAATGGTGGAGAGACTTATTAAATAATTTTATATAATGTTTTTAAACAACAGTTTTTAAGATAGCACCATCAATACCATCATAAGAAATAGGTATGTATTAGCAATCACCCCAGTCGTCGCGAAAGACACTCCGGGCATCAGGGATCTCCGGCGAACATAAGAAGCTGATATGAGCGTCCGGCGCGCTACAAATAGCCATCAGATACCCACCGATGGGGCGTAGTAGGGCTGATGCCTGATCCGAAGCTACCTAGCAGGTGTACCGAGGTTCCGACTCGGAACGGGGTGATTTTTAGTCAGTAAGAGTCTGACACTCCCTCTCATCTCGCCCAAGTCCGGAAAATTCATTAGATGGTTCAAGAAAAATATTACCAATGCCGATGAGTATCCGGGTCAAGAAATAATAAAATCGATCCTAAACTCAATATGATGAATATGACTATTGCACTCAAAATGCATTGAGATTCAGCGATAAATTAATTGCTTTACAAATACAAATACAAATTGAACACAAAAATATTAAACCTAGGAAGCATTAAAATGGAAACATTGACATCAAACCTCGTAAAAAGTAGACACAGGAACGAGCAATGTTATACAATGTTGTTTATTTACAATGTCCATGTAAATCGATCAAAGACTGAAGATAAAAAGCAACTAGTACGTGACTGGTAAACTAGCCATCAATACAATTCCACACAATGTGTTTTATTGTACTGATATTACATACAAAACAATGTTTGTGGAAACACATTATTATCTTATCACACTTAATATTATAAATGTGAAAGTTTGTTTGTTTAGAATGTTTTTCCCTCAATCACGCTGTGGTTTCAGCTGAACGGATATTGATGAAATTTGGTAATACAGACGGCGCATGAGCTGACTTGGGTGACTGCCGTTGGCAGAAGTCTTTTACATAATTACGTACACATAGAAAATGATACAAAGTAACATTTCACACAAACTCAATTTTACGTAGGAGCGCATATTGAAGAAATAATCCTAAGGATGGGAGCGTATTTTTAACTACACTGCAACTGAGGAATTCCAGAACTACTCAACAACTTTCAACTCTGGAGCTGGAGCGATTTTCAATGGGCAGAGTTGATCACTTACCATCAGACAATAAATCTGGTCTTTTCCTCAATCCCAGAAACAAAAAACATAAAAGAAAATCACCGAGTATAACGAGTATAACTCGGAAAAGAGTAGATAAAAGGTGCTTATTATCGCCACTTATGTTATTGGTCCGTTGCATTAGTTATTACTGCTGGGTTCACCCCCTAATAGAGATCCCTTGCGCTAATGCACACAACGAATAATAATAAAAGGGAGCACCGCAATTCCCAAAACCCAAGAATATTACTTTACAGAAATCCCATATTTTGTTACGCCCTTCCGAGAGAATATTTTATTTCTGACATTTCAAAGATATCTATCTGCCGTACTCGAGTAATGCAAAATCTGTCACTAAACATTATAATCCTTTTAAATGGTGGGAACTGAATTACTAGGAAGATTTTCATAAAGAGAAAGGTTATGGTGTGTAAACAAATATAGACAAACAGTGTATTCTATCAACTAATTTAAATCTTTAAAATGAATGCTTATATAAGACTATGAATCGAATTCACCATCTCAATAGATAGACACATCAACGCTCAGATAAAACAACTCCTACTAATACATAAAAAAGGTGTGAAATTCGAAACGAACACATCACAAGCGAGCTAATAAAAATCGAGAATCTGATCGATTCGATCGACAACACAATCGGCATGTGAAAATGTTTGCTACATAAAACTCGGTTTACAGTGTACAACTATGTAAGATCACATGGTTGGCGCGCTGCCAACAGGATCAGCTGTGCTATGTAGAATGAAGATCACGAACTCCCAAGGTCCAACAGGTCTTTGCGATTACTGGACTAGTATTCCAGACTTTGATAAAGTTGTTGAAGAAGCGGTTAAGCAAAAACGGTAATATACCTAAGTTCAATTGCTGTGCTAATAAATATATAAAACACTAGTTTCTGCCAGCGATTTTGTGGCATAAAAAGTATCCTATCACCCAAGTCAGCTCATATCCTGTCTGGATACCAAATTTCATCAAAATCCTTTCAGTAGTTTTAGCGTGATTGACGGACAAACATCCAAATAAACAAACTTTCACATTTATAACATCATACGAGTATAAGTGAAGTTCGATTTCTGTACTATTTTTAGTTGTAACTATACTTATGTAGTGTAAATTCCCGTCTGGTGTTTGGATATATTTTTACTATTTTATTTGGGAACTAATTTATATAACGCTGTTAGTTTAATGTATATAGTATAGTATGTATACACTGTTAACATAAACACAACTCATTACGTATCAGTGAAAAAGCACATCAGTACCTTTAGTATGAGTTTGCTTTACTCGTACTAAGAGTACTGATCACGAAATTCGAACAAATTCAACAATAAAACTACGAGTACATTAAAGTCTACAGGAAGACATAAAACACCAATATTATAGAATCAATATAAAAGCATTCGTTGATATGTAAAATTAATATTTGACATGAAAATCGACACAATACAATTCTCCCACGTACTGCAGTTGATATTTCAATTTAATAGTAGTAATTAAACATTACCGTATATTTTAATTCAGTCTGTATTTCGATACGATTCAATATCACAACAGAAAGTACGTAGGTACAATATTTTATCAGTACCAAAATTGTAAGAGCGAACAAAAGTATACACAGATGAAGCTCCCCAACTACGGAACTAATTTAGGAAACCTGTCACCATTAGAACTCTTCAGAGAGTAACATAAGTAACTTTTAGTCCTAACATGCCTTTAAGATTGAAACTTCAGCATCATCATGAACTAGAATATAACTACGGTTGAATAAAAGCCACGATGTCATGGTGGCCCGAAGGTTCAAGACGCCCGCTTCTTCATACATGAGAGTGCAGTTCCGAAATCTATCAATGCAACTCCAACAAGTACCAAAGTGACTTTATCCGAGTTATAAAACATATGTACTTTCTAATATTATTTAGATTAGAACTTGAGATAAACTTTTTCAAATTCTATGCAAGCAAACCGCGGGTGAAATGCTAGTAATCTATATTTATATAGAGTTGCATGTACAGATTAATGGAACCGAACTATATGTCCTGCACTTTGATTTTCCGTAAAAGCTTTCAACGACGCCGCCGGTTTTAATTTTCGAAGCAAAATTCGTTCAGTGAATTTTTTGATATACGAGAACGATATCGTTTTATTCCTATATGTATGTATACAGGCATATACTGCAGTGCCAACGTTATTTTTTATTTTATATCTATATAGAGTGAATGGTGTTGATAGATAAAATTATTTTATGTCGAATGCTGGACTGCACCACATTTCGTATTGAACAGAAAAATATTTATTGTCTACTGTTGTCAACGATCAGCTTATCATAACATCAAAGTATATGTAGGTAAATTTCGTACACTTGAATAAAATTCGTCTAATTCAGGAGGATAATTATCACTCAGCAAGTTATGTAAGCATGACTGACAGTGTATTGTAAGCATGACTGTCATATTTTAAAAGTGTATATTCTGTAAAGTGTATATTCTTAGTTGTCCTAAACAAATAAATAAAGTAATGTATACCTGCTGCTGCCATACTGCTACCACCTAAAACTGTTTAATATATAAAAAAGAATCAAATTCCTAATACCTATTATTCCAAGTCTTAACTATATAATAGTGTTGTGAAGCAGTCATGTTAACAACGCCACTTGGCGAGTAATTTTCAAATGATCGCTCGATCGCGTCGTATAATGAACGTGAAAGATGGAAATTCATTCAAGAGATACGAAGCACTTTTTATCGAGTTTGTAAGAATTGAATGTTATAATAATATTTGGATTCAACGTTGAGTTATGGCAACATTAACTTTTTTGATCTTCGCTGGTTGTATTTTTGGCTGAGCTAAGAAAGAGAATTTGGGAAATCTGTCTCGGTGAAGCCAGTGAAAGTGTCTTTATTTGTTAAACCGCAAAGGAATCATAATAAGGAGGACACATAGTTACGAGTCTGAAGATGGATGTTAGTTTTTTTCTTTAATTAAGCAGGTGAAGTTGCAGGTAGCGGTTCGTAAGCAAAAGTTGCCTTTCCTTATCTTAACGTAAATTAATGGAGAAAAGCAGTACTAGTTTCGAGTCATAAAGGGACTCTTCATCATGAGCAGCGTGCGCATGCTATTCGACGTCGCCGTGTCTGCGTCTGTTGCGAAAGTATGTGAATAAACCGTGACTTTTAGTTAATTATTTAAAGTAGTATGTCTCGCGATAGTTATTATAAAAACAAATACAAATATACCGTAATATTTTTAAAGAAAAAATAACACGAATATGGAACCCTCCGAACCATTGGTAACAAGCACTTCACAGATAATAGTTATCACTGTTATAACATTACACGCGGTGCACACGCCTTCATAGGCCCCCACATTATTGATGTAGTTGCGTCAAACTGATTTCACTCACTACTTTAGATAAAGGCTTCATTTATATTTATCGTGGTAGTACATTATCTATATATAGTGTATATTACTATGTGTAAACTAGTAAAAGCTAGGATAGTTTACCACTAGGTAAAAAGGTTGTAGATCATTTTATTATAACTTTCGTAAGACGTACTAAATTAATTATTATGTTATCGGCTTACTCATGTTACTATTTGACTTAACTAGTTTCAAGCCATGCCAGAGGCTCATATTCATAAGCAGCATTCCACGACACACGGCGCAGCGATAGTCACGCTGCGGCTTGAAACTAGTCGAGTTCCTCGTCAAATAGTTACGTGAGTAAGCCGATAACATAATAATTAAGGTTATAGACGTTGATCTCACATTGAATCAAAATAATATAAAAGAAGTACGTTTGCGCAGGTGAATACAATCAATTCAATCCGGTACTTAGTAATAAATTGGAAAACTAAAAAATGGAACATTTTAGAACGTTAAAAAATATAGCGCATAAAACATGCAGAACAGTTAATAGTTTACACTCACACGTAAATAGTTTTCAATGCAAAAAAAACTCACAAAGTGGTTTTATTTTAACCATGTAGAAATAACACTACGTATAGGCAATATAAATAGTTTTTATGTGCCTAACCAAAAAATGTACATTAAATTATTGCATATATTCAATGGTATTTCATTATTAATAACCATCTTACAAATAATGACCCAGCTCTAGACCAGAAATGTATTTTTTATTCGATAAGAATACCATCATCAGTAACCTTAGCACAAGTTTGCTTTACATTGAAAGAAAACGAATCAGCGCTCTGATTGGCCGGTGTAAAGAAACCAACCAATCAGAGCGCCGAAAGCGCTCTCGTTTCGTTTTCGTTCAACGTAAAGCAAACTCGTACTAAGGATACTAATTCCAAAAAACAAGATATAAAACTTCTTGCAACTAATGACACATGTTTAGGTTGAAATTCCCCATCAGTTTCCAAATGTTTTGAAGCTAATCTATCGTCAAGCTGTAAACATATCGACTGACACGCTCCATTCAATAAATAACACTTCAGCTGTTGGTTTTGGCAACAAATCGCTCGCTAGTCTCTGGGATCGGCTAGGTTTGAGCGACGGTGAACAATAACGGCTTTGGACGATTTGTGTATGATGTGTGGCATTGATTTTGATGTTATTAATAATAATTATTGTTTCTTGGTATTTTAAAACATAGGTACGCAGACGTCCCATCTATCCCCGGATTGATTCACATAGGTCATAATGCCTTTTCTGGTGTAAACTGGTGTTAGTGACAAGTCGCATATAATAGGGGATGAAGATGTCATAATATTATACAGGTATATATATTTTTGAATAGGTAAGATATATAAGATAGCGCTTGGCTGCTATCCCGTCTGATAGTAAGCGAAGGTGTCGCCTACGATGGAGCGCGCCTGCCCATAAGCAATCTATTCACTCGTGATTTGAAGACATCTAGGTTGTACCCTTTTCAGAATACATTTGGTAAAGCCACTTCTTTGCTGTTCGCACAAAAAAGACTTGGGGCTGAAAATATTCATGAAAAAAATAACAAACTGACTAAAAGTACTGAACTCGGGAAATATCTTGCTCAGCAGTCGGACTTGTAACTTCTCAACCAACGAGTTAAAAGTACTATAATTACGTAGGTACATCCAGATTTTAAGTACCTACTGATATAACATATACAACATGATTAAGCTATTGAGAAAAAGCTATCAGAGTCGCCACAGGTAACGCGAGGTGTAGCGTGGTTAGGGCGGGTCCCAGTCGTAAAACGGGGTTGATAAAACTACACAGAGTAATCGAAAACGAACATTAAAAGACTTAAATATTTACTTTATAGGTACCAACAGGTCTATTGAGCTAAATCTCGGTCTAAAAAGAAAATCTGAGTTAATTAGGAAAAAAAATACAAATTTAGACAAAGTAACAAAGTCAATGTAGGATTATAAAATGCGTTATTATTATATTTTTAATTCAATTTGTTAGTTTCAGTAAAAAACAAAGAGGCCCATTCACCTACGTCAGCAAAAACCTCGCCCATTTCAGATCTCAATACTTTAACAGACAAAAGTTTGAACACGCACCAACCCTACCTACCATTCAAAACAACAATAAAGTGGTTTATGCTAAACTTAAGTGAAGTCATTTAGACCTGATCTAATGACCTTTGGTCACGTATCACTTATAGCTTCAGCGTCATTTACATAAGTGGTCATATACATACAGTAATGTCATACAAAATCATTCCCTGAAGAAAATTATATTAACTAACTTAGTTTGAGAACAAAGGGAAGGGAGAAATTTCCAGAAACTTCATAACAATATTCCGATGCATGTAGTGCAAATTAATTGAAACATACTTCGGTTGTGGTCTGAAGTTGGTGATACCTAGTTTTGTGTGTGGGGTGAAGATATTTGTAAGTTCTAAACTTCGTGAGGCTTAATATAAGTGAGCTGTGTTTTCTTGATATCAATTTTGTTTTAATTTAATTGCAAATGCATTTTGTTCTTCGTATAGAAACATAATAAACACCTTTATAAATATATTTTCGGTCACATTAATTAATTTAATTATTTTGAATTAAAATTAATTTAAAATTATTACTTTAAAAACTTACCAACACACAAAACAATCCAACCTCCTTAATAAAAACACAACACGACACTAAACAAAAATGGCCACTGCACTGACGTTCGATTCGATTAAAAAAAAAACGGATTCTCAATTCAAAAATCCCGCCATTATGAACTGCATCGTATGGTAACACAGCGCAACGCGGCTGGCAACCTCACGTCAACAGGTCGCGTCCCACACTGATGCTTGCCGCCCCGATTCATCGTCCCGTTCGCGCTCGCGCCAAAAATAATATTCTCAGAAGGACACTGGAGGTTTCCAATAGCCCTGTTACTATTGGAAAATGGCATCTCTGGACAATTGTCTGTGATCTTTTCGAAATCACATTGATTCGTTACGTGACACAAATTATAATCGGCATAAATCAATGGCATCATTTTATCTGTGAACCCATGTCTTTGTTTTTTAAATAGGTCATACTGTTATTTTATTGAAAAACACGAGTTATCTATACATATAATAAAATCGTAGAAAAGTGCTGTCTGTACATTGAAAATAAAAATAAAAAAAATAGCAGGGGTTATTGTTATGTCGATGTCGAACCCAAAAATGTAATTAACTTTTTTTTTGTCTGTTTGTCTGTTTGTCTGTTTGTCTGTTCGTCTGTGCGCGCTAATCTCAGAAACGGCTGATTCGAGTTGGATGCGGTTTTCACGAATATATTGTGGGATGCTTAAATTTACATTTAGTGTTTGTTTCATGTCAATCGGTTTATAAATAAAAAAGTTATGTCAAATTAAAGAATCACGTCGAACATTCTATGCTTATACCATTAATCTCCGCAACTATTTGACGGATTTGGTTGAAATTTGGTACAGATATAGTTTAGAACCTTAGAAAGGACATAGATATATTTTTATTTCAAAAATCAAAAAATAAAAATAAGAAATAAATTATTTATAAATAATTCTATGTCGATCGTTACACGACTTCGGTTCATGTCATTGTTTTAATTTATCGAAAAAAAGTAAATAAATAGTAAAAAGGTATGAAAAAAATAATATCAATATAATAAAACATTTAGTACAAAGAAAATGCTCTAACGGAGTATAGATAATTCTATGTCGATCGTTACACGACTTCGGTTCATGTTATTGTTTTAATTCATCGAAAAAAAGTAAATAAATAGTAAAAAGGTATGAAAAAAATAATATCAATATAATTAAACTTTTAGTACAAAGAAAATGCCCGAACGGAGTATAAATAAATAATCCAAGTTGTCTTTATCCTCGATAGATGGCGTTGGGATCGAAATAGATCGCGCTATGGTTTCGTTACATTCATTTGGTTGGGTATCGGCCGAGCGCTTCGGTACTATCGTAGAAAAAGTGTATTATCAGTCGTATGATTATTTGTCTGTAGTGGTCCTGCTGTTTCGTATATTCTAAATTGGTTTTGTTGTATTTGTCAATTAATAAGTTTATTTGTTGGGTTTTCCTGGTTTTCTGGTTAAACTATTTATTTAACGTAGGTTTAGTTTGATATCGATTATTAGTAGTTACTGTGGTTAGTTTTTTTAATAAAATTGTAAGACTAATTTATAAATTAATTAGATCAGATTTAAGTCGTTTCTTTTAAATTATTTAGTTTAAGCTTGGTTATTATAGCATAGAGGATAGGTTGTAATATAGTTTCTTTTTTAATTGTTATAAATTCGTAATTCGTAGCTTTCTTTAGTTTTAAGTTAGTTTAAGTCCGTTTTTAAACTATTTTTTCAATGCCCTAAGTGAGTATACATCTATTAAATTCAAACGCAGAGCTCATTATGTTGATTTTTGAAGAGTTCCCTGGAATATCTTCCACATCTCATTTTTGAAGAGATCCCGCGAGATCGGGACCTATGTGGTTAAAACCAAAAATTTGCCGGAAGTCACTATTCCACGCGAACGAAGTCGCGGGCAAAAGCTAGTTTTTTATTAAAATACTTTTTTTGCGTAGAGTTGCTTTTAAAGGATTAAGGGGTTGAAAAAGAGGAAAAGTTTATATAAATAAAAAATGGCGGAAGCGGCCAGTACTTTTCAAATAGGTACCGTATTCTAGTACTGAATGAGTAAATAGTGCATTGACGTACTAACGATGTGTTTCTAAGACATATTTATTGTGTGAAACGTCTTCGTTTGTTCAAATCGACGTAAAATTTCTATTTCAGTTCCTCACCGACATTTATAAATGTGTTTATGCTACGAGTGAATTAATCATTTTTATAATCAAAGGTTAGATTGAAAAGGATTAAACAAAACTAAACTCGATTTATTATGAAAACGTAATTATTCTTAGTAGTCGATTTATTAATCGGATAAACACTGGGAGGGAATTTTGTAGGCCCCTTGTTTTCATAGCGAAACCCTTTTCAGGAGGATTTAGGGAATTCCAAGATGGCCAGAGGTTGTTTTTTTAAACCATTATTTTATACTTTGTAGAGGATTTTATTTACTTTATTAAAGGAGTTATATAAAATGAGCGAAGAAAAGTATGGTTAAAATAATCATCTTCAAATAAAAATCAATGATCTTCGTTTATTTAGTAATCATATTTAGTCATTTTTATATGCACTTTTCCTGTCATATTATCTACCAAGATTAAAGATATACACCTGATTTTATCAATTCCCTGAAATCTTAACTTTAAATTTTCTAAAATTAAAATAAAAGTACAGTTACTCTACATATTCTTCCTAGAACACTATTATGATAAAAGCACAAGAGTTGCCAGCCTAAAATCTAATCTATGGTACAATATCTGATCCATTAACTTTTTATTACTGGCAACAACGTCTTATAGTTAGAGGCAAATCCAATTACTTACATAGATAGAAGGTATATACCTATGTACTGTCTTAGTATGTAAGTTTGTATCGACAATTTTCCATAAGTAGGTCCGTAGTATAGTGTGCAGTGTACAGAACAAAATATATATGTCGCCATCCCATTCTTTCACTAGGCGTTCGTAAGAATCAGATCAGCCAAAATTATTATCAATCACTCACCGCAACAGATGAAAGGAGTTTCTGTCAAAAATTTAGATGCGTCCACAGATTTTTTACATGACTTTTGACAGTTATCGGACAATTAATAGCACTTTGTTTCAGAGTCGATTTTAAAGTCGCGAACGTTTTACACCTATAACATGATGGTCAATCAATATTATATGTAATACCATGTACACGCCCTATACCATAACATTACATATAAATAACTATGTAATGTAATATGTTGATGTCAAATTAATTATTGTGTTATCAGCTTACTCACGTAATTGTTTGACGAGAAACTCGACTAGTTTCAAGCCATGTTAGAATGAATATGAGCCTCTATGTATGTCTCACGAAAGTTATAATAAAACGTTGATGTCAATTTCTAAAACATAAAACAGTAGTAACAGAAATACACGAAACGCTCTTCAATTTAAACCAGCCAGCATTTATCTACAAGAGCAAATACGAAATAAGGTTGCATTTACCTAGCAAAATGTTTCTACATTTTGGAATTACTGGCAGGATAACGAGCATAACGAAATATCCATCAGCAAACCGAACGGTTTCCAATTAGTGGTCCAACATTTACATCCAATAGGTACATTATCGGCTGGCTGTATAGGCCAGGTAACCGAATATTTGTAATGTTTAATACTAATTCCACTAATGTATCTTTAACGTGAATATGTACCAAATTTTGAAATCGGCCTTAGTATAAACTTAGCTTTGACTGTCTTTTCGGTCGAATGCTCGCATGTCTGCCGAGCAAATGGTATTTGGTTTAGATACGTGGGTTGAGCAGTATTACTGTGGTTTTCGATTTTCTTCCTTCGTCTCTTTCTTATACTGCTTCTTGCATGTTCTCACATAATGACCCAAATAACTTTTCTAAAACAACATCAAATCATATCAAAACTTGAGTTCAAAGCACGATATTGCCTACAATCGTAATTGTACACAAGTACTTACACAACTGACCGCTGAATGTGCGGAAAGATCATACAAAGCGAGGTCAAGATAAACTGGTTCTGGTTAGTTCTATGTGTAGCCACATGTACATAGGTACAATGTATGTTACACCTACATGTTATTATGTATGTTTCCTTCACAGGATCGGGAGGGAAATGGGACTGCAAGTAGTGGTCAGTCTGTCGCGTGATTGCATTGCGAAATACGATGCCGTGTTGTGTATGAAGCCGGATAACAATGTCATGTTCTGTGGTGACGTCATACGTATGTAGGTATTATGAATATACATATTGTATGTAATCTATGGTTGAGTTCAATCGGTTGCTCGATTAGAGGCTACAAAGCAACGTTGTTATACGTTAGATACAGCCACAGTTACAGTTACATTGTCTATAGATTGAACTTCAAGCGCCTAGTTATTGTCAAACTTTAAGTGCCTCAAAGAGTAGTGCCCAACAGACCACCACAGATGGGGCCCAATAGGGCTGATGCCGACCCGGAGGTAGGTGTAACATACATTGTACCAAAACTGGTATACGAAGAACCAAAATAAAAAACACACATGCAAATAAACGTCACTACAAAGAATATGAATGCTGTGTGTGCGAACTTGCTACGTAGCGTTTTGCTACGACTTGCTACATGCTAGGTTACGACGTAGCACTTCGGTGCTACGAGCGACGAAACGATGCAAGCTACTTTACTTTTTACAATTTTGTAAGCTTGACTATTTTGTAAGATTTCCAACCACGCGAGTTTTTACCAAAAAACAATAACAATTACATATATTTGCCATTTTTTAAAATAAATTGAGCAACTAAATAGAGTGAAAAATTTAAACATGTCTCCCCAAAAATTCTAGAAAGTGGCACAGTTTTGGCAACATGCGACGGAACGGGGTGCTATGTTCAGTTGGGCATCCATCCGTTGCGTAGCGGAGGACCAATACATGAATAATAAAAATGGCTGCCACGAGGATAGGTGCCCATGGTGTATTTTGTATGGATAAGCATATTTACATAGGAACGAAAGTTGGATGGAAAAAATGATGAGATTTACTTTGAATAAATTGTATCAACTATTAATAGACATATCTTTCCTCTTGACTGCTTTCGTATGTTATCGGATTTTCTTTTCAGATTTTGATGACTTCCTTCAGTTGTTGTCATTGTAACTGCTGTTCCAAAAAGGGGTCATGAGGTTTGATTCCCAAGCCAGCCAAAGTGTTATTTGAGTAATTTAGGTCTTTATGTATTTGGGTATTGAACCCGGTGTATAGCAAAAAGTGCCTTGTATTACATGGGATTCATTACCTAACCGGTGCAAAGTGCAAAGTGCAGTACCCCAACTTTTGCTTAAGAAACTGAACTAAACATACTCAAAAGTCTTACATACCACTCCAAATCAATAATAAACCATATTTATCAAAACAAAGAGCACAGATTCAAACGTGCCATTCCTTCAGGTTCACTAAACTACAGAGTCTATTATTTACAGAGTGACTTTGAACTAACCGCTTGTATTGATCGACATCGCTGCGTCAGTGTTGCATATATTTCATGGTGTTGATGACGGCGTATTATCTATTCGAGTATTATGTCTATGCTATTACTCGCAGTGTCTTTTCGACCCCTTGTTAAAGGGGGTTTTGTTAACAAGACAGGTTTGTTAATAGGTAAAGGGTGTTGTAATTTAGAAGTGGTCTATTGTAGTTGTTGTGTGCGTAAGAATGAATGCCTTTATATGAGCTTTCAGTGTATCGTTTTGTCACGCATTTTAACCCTGAAGGGGTAGGTAGAGGTGTACTTAACGGCAATGTACAGCCAGGGGAAAAAATGCAACAACACATATAGTTTGACGTACTTAAAGAAATAGTCGTACTGACAAGTAAGACTGATGACGATCTATATTTAAAAACGTCAAGCTATACTACGGTTGCACTGTTACTGCATTTTTGACCCTGACCATACACCCAATTTTCATCATTTGTGTTATAAGACAAATGTAATTGGGGGTCAACCTATTGCTATATACTAGACACCATTTCAGACTCCGTTTTCAAACACATTTTCAATGTAAATCCAACTCGTGACAATCGTGACTCGTTACGTAATTTGTGAAGTCAAACAAGTCTTTTACAACTTTACGAGAAAAATAGAAAACGTGTGTCCCCAACACATTTAAAATGACAAAAGACCAGATGCTTTAGTAGAGGCCTTAGACAATTTAATTGTCTATATAATTCCTGGGAACCTAAGTTAAGGCGATTGTGGCTGTGAAATTGTTTCGAAGGCTGAAACCAGCGGAGTTCCTACTGAAACATATTATTATTAATGTTATAATAGACTATTACTGTCGTATTATATTTTGTGAGGGCCTCTCTGAGAGGTATTTGGTGTAGTAAATGTCTTACATAATTTATAGGTATGTTATAGGCGTTATACTTACTCGTTGTTTATATACTTTTCGTTTTAAACTTTGAGCAATGTTGTGTGTCTTGTTTTTAATAGTGTAAGAGCAAACGAGCAGATGTATCACGTGATGGTAAACAATGATAATTGTCATATGTGGACACACCCAACACCAGATGAGACACAAATAAAGCGATGTCACTCTTTTTATCCCCGGAGGGTTAGGTAGAGATGCACCATGTAATAGGGGGTGAGCCTATTGCCATACACTGGGCACAATTCCAGACTCCGGGCTACTACTGAGAAATTTTCTAAAAACCGAAAAAAAAACGAGTAAAACTTTGTTCGACCCGGCAATTAAACCTTGAGATTCCTAGTCTGGCAGTCGCATTTGCGACCATTCGACCAACGAGGCAGTCCAGAGATACAAATACATTACCAGATTAGATTAGATTAGAAACTCTTTATTTTACACCATAATACCAGCTTCAAAAGCTGTTCATAACTGTCTTAAAAATTCATTAAAAACATACAACAGTGAGCCATCACATAAATTTTGCAGGGACGTTGATATTTACCGTACGAGGGTGCTTAGCGTACGGAACTGCAGGCGTCGCGCGTCGTCTGATACATCGTCATGTCATTAATAACAGTCAACGCCCTCTAGTTATTGTATAGATAATTATCTATGTGATTGTTAGTCCATGTACATTATGTGGCCTTTGATTTGCAACATTGTGTTGTTTCTACTGATAGCTAGATAAGTTTTATTATAGGCTACGTCTGAAAACATGTGTAATTTTTTACATTGTAAAAATTTTACTGGCATGGTTGTCGCAGTGGTTGGGCAACCGGCTGCCGCGCAACGTTTAGCGGGTTCGATTCCCGCACGGAACAACTCTTTGTGTGTTCCACAAATTGTTGTTTCGGATCGAGGAGTTATGTGTATGTGAACTTTTATGTTTGTAAACGCACCCACGACACACCTTCCGCTTATTTTAAGAAAAATAACTTTTTCACTCTTAAATATTAATAAACCCCTGAGCTATGATAATTTTAGAGATACATAACAGTACAAGTAAGGGTTTACTAACTAGATTATGTGCTACGTCACACTATTGGCAAAAACGGCAATAACAAGCTTGATTTGATTCCTAAATAGATATTAATTTTCGGACGTTTATATAGACTGTAAGAGATTTCTTTATATGGAAATACAAGACGTACTTAATGTAACTGAAATATATCTCCAGTTAACTTACTCCTTGTAAGTTAACTGGAGATATATTTCAGTTGAGTGAAAGCAGTAGTAATATTAATGTAAAGTCGATGCTCTCTATTTCTATTCTACATTATAGATCATGATTATATATATGTATGGCCACCATGTCCCCTTTAATTTGCAACATTGTGTTGTCAGTAGGTTTAACAACAAAGTAATCTAGGCTACCTATTTTGTATGCATTGGAGGTTGTGTATCACTACAGCACTGTACGATTTACAAAATTCTCACACATTGTACAGAGTCTGATATAGACTTTTTATAATGGGTGGTAGAGAGAGTTATGACTGGCTTTTAATACTTCATGCCTTGTCCAAAGAGATTACACAAATCGACAAATACACAAAATAGATTGTTTCACAACAGTTTCGTTCCAAACTTCGAATAAAAATCGACTCAACACGAAGTAGTAATGAACTTCCAATTAGTTTTCAGCAAATCATAGAAACAAAAGACCGTAAAAAGGCAAAATCGGATTATGAATTTGGAACGCCTACAAAAAGGCACATTCATCAATTACTAACTAAGCCGTTTTTTCCGTATTCTGGAACAATTCGGACTAATAGCACTAGGGAACTAACTTTGTCTGATTGTTACGTAGACTAAACTATAGTAGCTTGCGAACTGTTAACATTTCGATACTGATGAAATGATTGAACTCTCTTTAAATGGTCATCATGGCCATCATTGTCTTAAGAACTATGACTACAAATTAATCATATAATTTAAGTGGAGGCACCCGAATAAGAAAAGCGGAGATCGATTTTAGTTCTACTAACTACTACTATTTCTTAAGGAATCAAATCAAATTATTCAAATAATGTTTATTTCAAGTAATGTAAAAAGTGTAATAATTAGTTAACACATACATAATATCTTTATTTAAACCGTATCAGGTCATTGAAATCGAACCAATTTATCGAACTGTAAATACAAAAAGCACGAAAAATAATGACCATCATTTGAATTCGTTCTAGCTCAATCTAAAAACGTACACAAGGGGTAGAAAACAGTCTCAAAACAAACCACTGGAAGGGAGTGACACGAATGTGCCGGCCAAAAGTCGAGCCACTTCGAATTTGATTCAACGGGACTTGATTGATTACCTCCCTGCACGTTAGCGTCATAATGGTTCGTGATTCGCTGTGTAACAGATTTCGGGTGCTAGCGTAGGCGCTACTTGTACACTAGAGCGATTGAATTGTATTATCGAACTTTTGTAGCAAAGTGACGCTGATTTTGATTTGGTGTTATGATATTTTGGTGGTGTGTATTTCTTCTACTCCTATCCTATTCTACTTATGAATATTTCGAAAAAAGTTACAAAGTTTAATATTGAAATGTGCATTATCAATATCAACCGATAAACATCCACTGCCGAAGTGCCAAAATCACTGAAGAATGGCCTCCCTCTTAATATGGTACAATAAAGAAAAAAGATAAAAATGTTTTGCACTGCAGATATTGTTTTAAAAGAATATCTCCAAAATATCTAAGAACTTACATATTACATATTTTCACACGAAAATAGACCTAAAGTTCAAGGTCATAAAGCAAAGTATGCCTAAAATGATGACCACAGAGAAAAACTTAGGCAAGATAATATATATTCTGTTATCTTTGCTCCGATAAAATCTTTTTGCGAAGCTCAAGTGGCTCTCAGGGACGCTCCAAACATGTGTTAGGTTCGAGATTACAGCTCACAAAGTGAAAACAAGGCGCTATCGAAAAATAAGGGCTCATATTTGGTGCTTTACGTATAACTATGTCCAATATGTGTCTTGTAATAATTAATGAAATGGAAATGGGACCCTCTCGGGAGTATAGAATTTTGAAAATCGATTCACAATTGGCAGAAAAATCGGTGAACAAATAAAATCTAATATCAGAACTTTGTACCTCCTCATTTTTTTGATCCAATCGGTAAAAAGCGTGACGTCATCTGAAACTATGTAGAAATACTCAATAACTCTTTACCCGATTCTCAATCTTACTTGACTTCGATCAACAAAGTAATCAAACGTTAATCAATGTTCCTATTATTTAACCCACGCCATAAGTCACGTTGCCTGCCCACCCCGAAACTTTGTATCATTTCACTTTCAAACCGAAAATACACAAGTTCAGTAATTACTTTATTTTGTTGTTTTCCAAAATCGCAAACAACTTAAAGTTAGTTCGGAATAATCACGTAAATCTGAGGTGAAAATAAACTTAAATTCCCGATGAAGTTAAATAATTAATATATTTTGTTTATTTTTGTTAAATATTTAATATTCTATCTTTATTGATTTGGGTTTATTTTTTTGTTTGAGGGGGGAAAATCATCCAAAGAGAGGAAAAATTTAGTGAGGTAAGAGGGAGTATCAGAGTTACTAACTAAAAACCACCCCGTTCCTACTCCTGCTTTTCAAACCGGAGCCCAGGTAAACCTGCTAGGTAGTCCGCAGCTTTGGGTTTTGCTTAGGGGTTACTCGTGTTATTGCTAAATCACAGTTTTTAACTGGCTTTTACCTGAGAATAACAATACTAGGAAAAAAACGATACGTCACGCTAGTATTTTCTCCTAGAGTTTTTTTACTAGAATTTTCCGGTAGCCAATTGCCTAGTCACCGCGCCAGCCGATTAATTATCGTAGTAGGTAACAGTACTGGGTTTTATATTTAGAAATTAATATATATTGTGTATGAGTTGCATTGATTGCCAAAGGGCCAAAATCTGGTCAGGATCTGTCTACGACCATTCTTATTAAAGATCCAAGGTTCTCCAATACTGTAAACATTTCTACAATGGTTGAAAAAGGTAGAAACAATAAATAGTTACTACTTTATTATCTAACACACAATAATATGAGTTAGTAAAGGCGTCACGTCTGCGCCCTAAAAGATGTCACTCAATTGGCTGTATTGTTAACATAAAAAGATTTCTACGATAAAATACAACGTACTCGTAGCGCCTGTCAATTGTTTATATTATTAATATTGAATAATTTAAAGTTCCTAATGGTTTTTAGGAGTAGCTTTATTATTGTATGAAGACTTATGAGTGAGTGATTGATTAGAAATGTTATTACAGTTTTTTTTCTTATTTTATTGAGTAAAAAATAATAATGTCTGAACTGCTGTCTCAACCCTCTGTCTGCCTAATAAGTTTGTTCGATAAATATATTTTTTTCAAACAGACTTTAGTTTATAAATGGGGGAATGTATCTATTATTACCCAGACAGACACCTTTTTTGAGAGGTGAGAATCATCCAATGCCTTTTCCCGGCCTGGGCGAGGCGAGAGGGAGTTTCAGACCCTTACTGACTAAAAACCACCCCGTTCCTACTCCTGCTCTTCGAGCCGGAGCCCCGGTAACCCGCAAGGTGCTCTTCAGATGTATATGTAGTAGATAAATGTAAAAAACTGCAAAAGCTGACACGTTTCGTTTATTCATATTAACAAGCACGTTTGCGCAAAAAACAACTTGTGTGCTATTGACACAATCTAAAACTTACGTATGAAATAACCTTTCTAGAATATATTAAAAAAAAGTAATCCTTTAACAAGAAATTCACAATAAGATACACTCTACTCAAATAGTCAAGTGTACACAAGACAGCCGCGGTTTTTCCCACACTTGTCTATCTAGGAAGTGGGTCAGTATAAAGTGCCATAGTGCCATAGAGCCACTGTGCCATATAACCACGGTGTTAACTGATAGACTCGCCTATTAATGCTGTCTGTCAGAATGACATTAGCGTTAATTTATAGCGCCTTGCTTCGCAGGTGATAACATGCTGACAACTTTGAGGTAAAAACTTTGTTTGCTTTAGTTAGTATTACTGGGTTGGAATAATGGTTTTTAATAAGGGATTTTAGAATGCAATATCGTGGTGACCCAGAGGCTAAGGCCCGTTTCTCTTACAGGGCGTATCAATGTGACATATGTAGTCAGTCTTTTACTATACAAGTAAGTAAGAAATTAAAAACCTTACCTTTACAATTTATTAACACATTATCTTCGATCAATATCGAAGCACATCTTACTAAATGCAAAAGTTTGTGAGTTTATGAGTTAGTCTGTATGTTTGTTACTCAAATCACGTCAAAACGGCAGATCCCTTCTGCCGTTTTGACTGGGTGAAATTTGGAACAGATTATGGTCTGAAATAACACAGAAGAAGCCGCTGGCAGAAACTAGTCATCGATAACAATATACAGTGAAGGAAAACATCATAAGGAAACCCGAACTTAAAACAAGATACATTCAACCTATACCTCACATACAAACACATCGTGTGTATTTTACTGTTAACGTACACGAAAATAGCTACAAACTAGCAACCGCATCACCACAACAAAATGGAAACTCGTCGTAATTAATTACTGGCACTCGCGTCACAAAGAAACAGGTGTCCTTTGCCACTGCTTCAAATAATTACATCTTTGTTCACTTCTCTTTACAACTTCTGTGTCCGCATACATATATATATAGAAGTGTGTACGTACAAATGTGTATAAACGAATAGTTTTATACATATATAGGACGTACGTAGATGTCTACAAGTGGTTTCACCAGCGTTGTAATATAAAAAGTGTATGCATTTCACTCAAATCTGATCGTAACATAAATATCTACCATTTAATTGGCCCGTTATATTGTTGCGATTTTTAATTTTGTAGCAGTTACGAGTATAATTTTAAACTCCTGTGTTTGATTGCTACCTAATGCTTATTTTGTTTTGTTTAGAAGCAATTAGTTAAATATAAAGATTAATAACTCGATTATTGCTGTTACTCATAGAAATAATTACGATAAATTTCAATCTTGTAGGAAATATATTATTTACTGCTGTACACCATAACCAACCCAATTACTGACACCTTTAACACTATTTTACCATACCACCACATGACCCAAAGCAAAATTATACATTATCGAATAACACAAGAATATGACCTAGATAAGACACCTCACTACAAACACGATGATAGCAAGTTTCACCCTCTCAATCCTATAAATGTGACCGAAATTATTCCACCTAAAGGTAAATGGATGTACGTCATACATATATGCTTCCGCTCTGATACACACCCCTAAGAAATGACAAGTAAGGGAATTTGCTTCAAAGGTATCTATCGCACTATATAATATGATATTATAAATGTGAAAGTTTGTTTGTTTGGATGTTTGTCCGTCCATCACGTTGAAACTACTGAACGAATTATTGTATACAGATACTTTTTTCCCACGGTAACACGAGCGAAGCCACTTGTAGAAGCTAGTATCCAATATTACATATACAGTTCTCCGCCTTCGTAAATTATGTAAATTTTACTATTATTATCTTGGGGAGTAATTATTTTATCTTCTATACTTATAATAAATCTGTAGAGAGGTCAATTCTGTACATGAAATATATTTCCAAAATAACTATCAGCGGGTGATTAGTGATCGATACTGACGCTAAAAATGCAATCAGAAAAATTTTTGTCTGTCTGTCTGTCTGTCTGTCTGTCTGTATGTTCTTTATAGAAATAAAAACCACTCACAGATTTCAACGAAACTTGGTACAATTGTTCTTCATACTCCTGGGCAGGTTATAGTATACTTTTCATCACGCTACGATCAATAGGAGCAGAGCAGTGAAGGGAAATGTTGGAAAAACAGGAGAACTTACTCCATTTTTTAAGCTTCCGTCGCGTGTGCAGCCTTAATGGTTAAAGCTACACAGAAATCATGTATGACGGAAATATTCTCCTTAAAATTGTTTAAAAAATATTCCACGACAGCAAATGTCTATCTTTTATGGTTGACTCACTATAACACGTATAACTCCCGATAGCTTAGCAGTTTGGAGCTTTCTGATTATATTAGTCTACTCTTACGTGTATAACATTCTCATTCATTCATTCATTTATTCATTCATTCATTCATTCATATTATAATAAATCTGTAGAAGGGTCAATTCTGTACATTGAAAATATTGAAAGAATAAATAGCAGGGGTGTTACTGGATCGATACCAAACCCAAATATGTGATTAAAAATGTTTTTGTCTGTCTGTCTGTATGTTCAGGCATCACGTGAAAACTAACGGTTCGATATCGATGAAACTTATTATCCTGGCATAAAACAGGATTCCTTTTATCCTGGAAAAATACTAAGAAAAAAAATCTTTATTTTTCGGTTTTATTCTACAGAACGCGAGCTCAACACCAATAGCTCAAAAGAGGGATCTCCTTAATTATTATGGGTCTCGCCATATTTGTGTCCAATAGATATTTAAAAGATGTCATTGTCAGAGTTACTCAAAATGGAGAAATAAAACTTCCACGCGAAGACCGACATCCGCGCGGACGGAGTCGCGGGCGGAAGCTAGTGTTTAAATATTATTTCTAACCTTTTAAACCTTCCCTAGTCTTCTACAAATAATTCAAGACCAAAATTAGCCAAATCGATCCAGCTATTCGAAAACAGCTTTAGTGAGAGACTAACGAACATCAATTTTATTCATTTATAAATTAATCTAACCCAAAGGTATTAATTTACATAATTAAAGGTATAGACTAATTACCTGGTACGCAACTGAAAGTCAGTGCTGAAGTTGTTGCAAAACTTTCGAAGGCAGACTTACAATCATCTAGAATCTAGATGCCTGTGAGGCTTTTACTCTATTAAAAAGTTTTAATAACCTCGAGTAGTATTTCCGCATGAAATTTCAAGTAATTTCAGTGTGATGCGCTTGTTTTACAAGTGGTGCTTTTAGCTGAGTTATGGGATCCGGTTAAGGTGTCTGAAGTCAGGCTTAAGATGTACAAGAATTATGTATATCAATTTTAATATCAAACTTATGACAAAAGTGAAAAATTAGGAAGTATATTCTATTCTTATGAAATCAAAGTTAACCCGTATCTTCTTCATATTTAATGTGATATAGTTCTAATATAATATGTGAGTAACCATTAAGGACTCTGTCGGGCACGCAACTAGTATTCTGTGACGCAACTTAAAAAACTAATAATAAATAGTATAGTTAATTAGTACATACTTATTTTCATAATCACAAAACATAAAGTAAGTACAACGAATGTAGTAATAAAAATAATGTTCATTTTAGAATAATTTATGTATTTGCATAAATATCATATTAGCATAGGGGATCAGATCATAGAGAACCCTGTAATTGTTGTTGAACCTTTAAAATTGTACGCACGTATCAGTAGGTTGGTATCGTTTACATAAACAAACGAACCTACCCACCAAATGCTTTTTATATATTTAGAATCCTATTTTTGTAACTTAAAAATATCCACACACGTTTCGGCTTAGCTTTTAAAAAACCACCCTCTAGCGATTGATGGAAAAATCACACGTAATCCGGGAATTCACTCAGGCCGATTTAAAATGGCTGCGGCGAATAATAAATGAGGACTGTTCATATTCATTGAGGTCCTTTATGAAAAAACGCGATTTGTCGACCCTCGACTCTCACTTAAAACCGTACCCTTAGTACGAATTTGCTTTACGTTGAACGAATACGAAACGAAAGCGCGTTCGTCGCTCTGATTGGCCGGTAAAAATGAAACAACCAATCAGAACGCCGAACGCTCTCGTTTCCATCTCGTTATACGTAAAGCAAACTCGTACTAAGGGTACAGGGACTAAAAGTGAGAAGAATGTAGAAAGAGAGAACGAGAGAGAATGATTGTATATAATATAAGTGTGTCACCTTTATGTAAAGATTTGTAACAGGATTATTTAATTTTGTCAATCAAATACGTAATATAATAATAAAAAAAATATATATTATTCAGATTAATGGCGTTTTGTGTATAGGGAATTATGTGTTCTTACGAACGAACTCAGTATGCAGAAGAAAAATTTTATGTGTCTACGTTTAAAAAAAATACTTTTTCTATGTAAAAATCAGCTCTACGAGTTTCTGTGCCCTCTACCTTATATCAAATGCTTTGGTATTCAGAAACACTTTACTAATACCGATTAGGGTCAGCCACAAGCACACATTAGCTTGTATATAAATTATTTATGAGCACAAAATGTTATTCAAAACCTTAAGTGTGATGTAGATTATGAAGTTTGAGTCAATGTTTGGAATTATTTCTTTGGGCTTAGCTGAGTCAGTGTAAGAAAGAGACAGGACTACTTAGTTGTCTGATCTCTCGTTCTTGGCGATAGAATTTTAATGTTAATTATTATGTTATCGGCTCACTCATGTACCTGTTTGACAAGGAACTCGACTAATTGCAAGCCATGCTAGAGACTCATGTTTATGAGCATCATTCCGCGACACACTACGCGGCGATTGTCACGGTGCTCCTCTAAACAGTTACGTGAGTAGGCCGACAACATAAAAATTAATTTAGTATGTCTCACGAAAGTTATAATAAAATTCTGATGTTAAGGATTACTTTACTGTTCCTAAACAAATTACATAAATCCTAGTTGATGGAGGGAATACAAAGGTCAATTATTATGATGCACATTGACATTTGACAAATTATGTCAAAACTTATATACGTTTGTCCGGTCTATATATTGTCTAGGGAGGCTGTGTCTTCCCTATGTCAAACATATCAAGAAAAGTTAAAAACTACATACCTTCAGGACCATTATTCTAAGAACAGATAGATATAAAGACACAAGACAAGCACTTACATTACAAAGACTGCCTCGTTAGTCGAGTGGTCGCAAAGGCCGAACAGGAGGTCTCAGGTTCGATTCCCGGGTCGATCAAAGTATTACTGAGCTTTTTTCGAAAATTTCTCAGTAGTAGCACGAATTCTGGAATGGTGCCCAGTATATGGTAATAGGCTCACCTACTACATGGGACTTAAAACACAAATGGTTAAAAGTGGGTGTACATTGTATAGCGGCATTATGTGCCGTAATGTGCACCCTCCGCTTACCCCTTCTTATTGAATAAAAAACAGTAGAACAAGCACTTACATATGTTTTCTACCTAGATACTCATATTGTTGATGAGTTTTACTCGTAAGATTATTCGATATATTGGCAGTTAGTTTAAGTCACAATTAATCACTCCCACTTTTTCTGTCTCTTTTATCACAATGACATATTAGTTTAAAAAACTATAGAGAAACTACATCTATATGCAAAATAGCTTTCAGTGTTACCCTCCATGTAAATCTGATAATGTTAAAGTTCACGGACTTATCGAGACGCCATCGCGTTATTAATAGACTGACTGACTGACTAAACTGCCAACTTTTTAAAAAGGTTACGGTTAATATAACGTCATGATTTTTTATTGAAATGGAAGGAAATGTTTATGATTTTTTTATTGGGTCTTTAGACTTAACACTAGTATCGAACCAACATAAACTATTAGCACAAAGAGAGCTAGAACTAGGAGTCTAGGTTTCAGTTCCCGAATACAATGAAGTTCCTGCCTGTGCCTACTATGGATTTTTATTTTGTCACTTAAGATACTTAGATAGAACGAATCAAAGCCAATACGTCATTTCCACGGATAAAATGTAATTAGAAGTGATGTGATATTTCAAATCGATATTAAAATACATATAGGTCATCTACCCTATTAGTGGTCCGGAGTCTAGAAATGTACCCGGTATATTTACATTATATACAATTTACAATAGACTCACCGTATATCGGAGTCATAACACGGAATCATTACATTTATTAAATGCAAAAATCGTGATCGGTGTATACTTTAGACACTATCCTTGTCCTTAACTTAAAACTTTTCTGTTGTCCAAATAAATACCAAAACGAAAACAAATAAAACCTTTAAAACAACAAGTCATTTATACAAATACAAGGTGCAATGAAGGCTTAGCTCGCGGTGCCAGTGAGTAATGGAAGTCAGCCGCTACTGATATTGAGTTCTACACTTGACAGCGGGTGTTATCCCGACTTTGAGTAAAAAAAAAGTAATATTGTTTGTAAACAATATTTTTATATTGAGAATAAGACCTTCACAGTGTCGTCACAGGTGTCGTTTACTTATTCTCTTGTACAAATAATTAGTGTTTTGAAGTAAATATAATTGAATTGACAGCTTCACTTTTCTATTAAGATCTTCATATAAACCTCTTTTCTCGCCGCCCGATCAGAACCAGACTCGGGTGTATCAGACAGCTGCAGCAGCTGCTGCAGAAACGGCTACAGTAGCAGCTACAGCTACAGCCGCAGCTACAACTACAGCCGCAGCTACAACTACAGCCGCAGCTACAGCAACGAATACAGCAACGGCTACAGCAACGGCTACAGCAACGGCTACAGTAGCAGCTACAGTAGCAGCTACAGCAGCAGCTACAGCAACGGCTACAGTAGCAATTACGGTAGCAGCTACAGCGATGGCTACAGTAGCAGCTACAGCAACAGCTACAGTAGCAGCTACAGCACCCGCTACAACAACTGCTACAGTTACAACTACAGCCGCACAAACGCCTTCTGTAACAACTAACCCATGAGGCAGCCAATCCTTATCTCTTCTACGTGGAACAATTTCCCTAATTTGTTTATTACATCAACAAATTACGTAGATTTACAAATCCAAAAGAATTCGAAGAAAAGGTATTTCCATCTTGTAATTTTGTTTCGTGGTATCCCGTGATAAAGGGTGCAAACAGGCTTATTCCGTAACAAGAAGATTATTTGATTTGTTTTAAGTATAGGTAATTTGACTACTTCGTTGTATACTGAACCATCACATTTAGGTGTAGTCTTTACACTAAAACATAGTACAAATCCATTTGAATTGAGTCATTGTATGCGTATACTGTATGTATATTAGCATCAAGTGGCTGGCAGTACTTAGATACGAAGAGTTGAAGGTTGAATTATGTGAGTCGAGTTATTGCAGAGATCTTTGGCCTGCAGCAAATTGACTGTTTTTGGATGGATGGAAGGATATTTTGTCGGAACGCCTGATGTACTGCGAGGGGAACTTATGAATACTATTAATTCCTGTTAAATTGCGTTTTAGTTATGTATGTAAGTTGGTTGTCTACCGTTGTAACTTTTGAATTAAATAAATAAATGAATAAGGCCTGATAATATTATGCCGCTATACAGGTTGTAAGCGGAACGCTCCCAAACGTCGCAAACAGGTGATGGTAAAAAACGTGTATTATTTTAAAAAAAATAAAGAATTCAATGTTTATTTTAAGTAATTTATTTTTTTTATTTATTTATTTATTCCTTTATAATCAGGCAACTATGGCCCATAGATACCAATACCAATATGTTGAGGGTTTCTGCGTGTGGTAGATAGCTCCAGTCAGGTCTTGTGTGTGTGATGATGGATGATGAAAGGTTGAACTCCAAAATGAAGACGTTTATTATATCTTGAGGAATAATTTGTATATTTCAAAAATGTTACAATTGTATGTTGCCGGTAACCGTTTTTACAAGGAAGGAATACTAAGTAATAATAGTTGTAATCTAATGCTGAATTTTAATATAGCATGAATAATACAAATACAAAAACGATTAAAATTATAAAAACATAAACAATTTGTGGCGTTTTTCGGGAGCGTTCCGCTTACACCCTGTATACAACGTAACTGGTGATGTACAATAATAATACCATATGTACCTTGTATGTCAGGGAATCAAAAGCAGGTTGCTAAGTCATAAATCTAATATAACAAAATTACATTTTTATCGTTTGTCTAGACAGTTTATTACTGAGCATAGTGTATTAGGTTTCTTAATTAATATTGTATCATAAAACAGCAATGGCTCTATTCAGATTGGTTAGGAACTTTATCATACCTAGGGTGCGTCGTAAAACTAGAGTGGTTTGTAGTAAATCCGGTATATTATAAGACCTGTATTTTCTGTGTCAACTCAAATGAGGTATATGGGAATGAAGACTTTAGGAATGATCGTCATATACTTAAGTCTTTGACTGCCAATAGAAAACTGTTAAAGGTCACCGCGGTGATCACCACGGCGTTCAATGTGTTAATCAAAAAATTATTGTGGTACGGTACTGAATTGGAGTTCATTTAAACGGCTTTATTTAGTTAGCCTCGTTTGTTTGTTTGTTTAGGTCTTTAGTAATTGAAATTGTACCCCGTTCCTGTCAACAGATCCACCGAGATATTTGATACATACACTCTTAATCTCGGTAATCGTGCACATTGAAACCTTAACATATTTTTTTATGTATGTTGATTGATTAAATAAGCTTTTTTTTAAACTGTAGCCTCTCAGTTCTAATAGCAGTTCGCCAAAGCATGCCATTTCTTACAATCTACAAACAAAGACCTCAAATATTTTACACACAAAATACCAATGAAGACATCAAAGATATAATTTGTAGTAGAAATTACATGTAAGAAAATTCAACTGCTAAATAAATACAACAACTTAACAACAACCTACCAATCAAAATATATGAAACAAGAATATGAAGCGCTCGCTACCTATACACACACCTCAAATAGCAGACATCTTGGATACCTTTGCAGAAATACGAGTTGCCGGTTAGTTAAACCCCTCTCGTATCGAGAGCGACATCGTCCAAGGAGTTCAGAATATCCCTACGAAGGTAGAGGCAGCTATCGGGAGTATCAAACGGAAATTGCGCCCCCAAGCCAAGGGTCGATTTAATCGGATCGTTGCGTGTACGGCGGTTGATCATTAACGCCATTCACTGATAGTTCCACCTTTCTTTACACGTAGGGTTGGCAACCTCTTGCCACGTGGCTCTAGAGGGCACGGTTTCGACACGCCAATAATTGAGAGGTCGTCGATTTGTTTACTTTTTTTTCCTGGAACTTTTTAGATAAGAAATGGTTATTTTATCCCCCCTTAAATAAATTAGTGCATATTATATTCTAGCTAGCTTCTGCCAGTGACTTCACCCGCGTTTTCGTAGGATAAATAATATCACCCAACTCAGCTCATACTCTGTCTGTACACCAAAGTTCATTAAAATCCGTTCAGTAGTTTCAGCGTGATTGACGTCCAAACAAACAAACTTTCACATTTATATCATTACAGTGAAATGCGTTTTTTCTGGAATGTACATAGTAAGTGGTTATGATGTTGGTATAGGCATTACATGTTAAGTACTTCTTGCTAATAAAGAAAATACAACAGATTGAAAAACACAGTAATTAAAAACCGATTAGAAGTAGCAGTTGCAAATAAGGTCATACGCAGTCAAAGCAATCGCAGGATTGCTTTGACTGCGTATGAACTTATTTATGTATAACAGCTGTATAAAATGAAATTGATGTAATTCCTTATTGTTCTATTTGTGTTTGACCAACCCTACAACTACAAAACAATTAACATTTTAAATTCCATGTTTTTGGTGGCGCTTGTCACATTCAGTAGTGACCTGTATTTAGAATTGTCTTTAGTCGGTCACACAGATAACAACTTGTTTACAATAGTTGAGTAAATCAATAGTTGAGTCTATTTTTGTTTCTTTAAACTAACTTTGTTTAAATCTCAAAGTTGTGATTATAACAAATACATGAGGAAACAGCTGGTGAAAATGTTATTACACTAATATTATAAATGTGAAAGTTTCCTTGGATGTGCGTCCGTCAATCACGCTGAAACTACTCAACGGATTTGGTATACAGATCTAGTATGAGCTAAATTGGGTGACAGCATACTTTTTAAGCCACGGACATGCGGGCAAATCCGCTGGCAGAAGCTAAATTAAAATTTTTACATTATTAATTACATTATTAGCAATAACTATAATATCGAATTAAAAGCATTCAAATTTGGTTCAATTACAGCAAATAACATCAAAATCCACACGAAATATTGTACCTATTACATGACATGAATGTATCCAGCCCTCATGCCGCATCAATGCTTTTAACAGCAAACTCTGTGGCTAGCCCCGTCAATTAGCAAATACCTTTTCATATTTACACAAATATGTACTATATTGTCATGAAAATATCATATGAATAAGTATCATATTCGTGTGTATATGCTGGATATTGTGAATTGTGTGTGAATGTATGTAATTTATTAGGTAACGAAAATTGTTTTAGGTAAACTATATTTTGAAATTAATTCTGTATTCATTTTTACCGACTTAAAAAACTTATGTATACGAGCATTGTGAGCAATTGCACACTGTGCTTACTGAGATTTTTTTTAAACCGAAAATGTGCCTAATGTAAAAATCATTGCTGAAACGCCCAGCTGTAATCGCGCTGCGGCTACTCCGCCAACGAGGTAATCGAACTATTACCTATTGAAACAATAAATAAGAAACTAATTGCTCCACGTAAAGGGATCTTCGTGAGACACGAAAGATAAGATACATTCAGAATCTATACAACATACAAAGTATTTTTATTTTTCATAAAGCAAATCCCAACACTTTCTTATCAATAAAACTAGGATCAACAAAAACAATACATAAATAACGTAAAAAACCTAATTCGTTTCCTTTCGTTTCAAATTGGTATACGTGAAATAAGGAGTTAATTGATCACGCGATCATAATCGGGAGGGTAAAACAATAATATTTGATTCCAATCAATTTTACTTGGTAGTTCACGCTATAAAATTATAATAATAAGTATTGTTTATTGGCTTGTAGACCACAAGTATAATTGCATAGAATTGATATTTTGGATCCTAAGTCATATTAAGTTTCTTGATCAATACCGGATATTCTTATTAATATTTTTAGGTAGCCCTGTACACAGGAATTATCTCCTAGTAGCATAGATGCGTTTACAACATACAAGTACACATACATATCATACCCAAACCCTGAATAGCAATTTGTAGATGGAAACACCTAGCTACACTGACAGACAGACTGACGGACAATTCAATTTGACGTTTCAAAAGTTATTAAATTTAGAATTAATTGAAATAAATAATTTAGACTTTCACTTTGGAAATTGACACTTTCAAAACGAAACAAAAATTGCGAAGATTGATAGAAACTACAAAAAATATCTGCTTACGACTCTTTTGAAATTAACCGACATGGTGTTATATTATTATAACTTACGTTTATAACATTTTAGCGGTAAAAAATATACTTTTACTGCGTCCACAGATATTATAGGAGTTGACGTAAAATTATGACCGAGCGCTAAATCTAATTATAATCGTGGTCAGGGTACGTTGAATTATGTACGATACTACAAAAAGTGTGGGAGCGAAAATTAATTTACTGCTGGTGGGCGATACTGTGTAGTGTATACTGTTGAGTTTATTATGAATATTCGACTTGATGGAGTGGTTGGTTTCGTGGTTACCGCTTATGGGGTCTTAGTTTTGAATCTTAGATTGATTTAACCTATTATTAACACTTTAAACGCCACGGGGGTGACCGACGTTAGTGGAGGATTTGCCTTCAACAGTTTTCTTTTGGCAGTCAAAGACTTAATTTTAATTGATACAATCAAAACCTTGGCTTTCTAAAGAATGAGTGTATCTATGTAAGTATGCAATTGAGTGACTGTCAGAAATTATAGATAAATCATCATTTTTGCAAATGTCAATGGGACTAAGATAATGTGCCTTCGTATTCATAAAAAATCTAATTATGACTTGACTTTAATCACAAACGCAACGCAAAGCATATTTTGCTTCAATATGGACGTTTTTCTTAGTAGAAGTAATAACCATAGCGTTTCATATAATATTATATAGAGTGTAATATAACGTTTTACAGAGGGGCAGAAATAGATATATAATAAGCACTCGTTTGGAAGTCTACACATTATTATTTTTTTATTGTGTAGAATGTTTGTATACTAATACTCTGCTACTCAACAAGTTATACAAAACCAGTTTATAATGGTCTCACTCACAAAAATAACTTTAAAAAAATTGAGACGACTAGAAAAACTGAGTCTAACTGAGAACCTCCTTTTTTGAACTCGGTTAATCAATTAAATAATTGATTAATCAGAAAACATTAAAGTCACACCTATTTGCATATATACAAAATTTAGATTTACCTGAAATAGTAAATTCAATCATGCAACACACATTCTTTTCCTGTTTACTACAAATATATTTTTTTACTTCCCCCTTATCCAGGAAAAAGCAACCCCGTTTATATTCAAGAATATTTTCCCCCAAACTATCTACATTAAATAAATGTGTTATTCGTAACATTAAATCGTAAATAACAAATAACGTTCAACTTCTAACAATTTCGTTTCAGGAAAAAATATGTCTGAAATTATTCAAGAGCTTGTATGGAAGTGGCATTTTATTGCGATTCCCTTTGAAGATGTATGTTTCGTATTTTTATTGTTAGTCCTAGTTCTAGATAGGCAAATAATAGCTTTAGTGTGTAGTTAAATAGATAGGGGAATTTTCTATGTAATAATGATGCAAAGCGCTGCGCGTGTAGTCAGAATTCTCTCTTTGTGGAATATTATTTGATGCACTAATTTCTAAATTTCATGTAGAAAAACAAAACAACTAAAAGGACTCAATGCGGATGATATGTAGTTGAAAATTCTTTACATTCCAAGTAAATTAAAATCATTAAAGCTAGGAGTCGTGAGGTACGGTGCCCAATGGGTTGGCAGCATTGCCACGTTAAATGGCAATGCTTAACCTTTGACCAAGGTAGTAGCCACACTTTCGATCACCTTAAGTGTCAAACCTCTTCACAGTATCTTTGTAAAGGATATATGTGTGTGTGTGTTTAGGGCCCCAAGACCCAAGTGACCCCACGGCCCTAAACCCCGAAATATAATTGCCAATCAGATTATTATAATTTCGCCATTGAGGTTTTGGGAAGCAGCAGCACCAGCACCGATTCGACACGCTAGGCTTGGAAGATGAAATGATGCAAGAGTATCAACACAAGAGATGACCATAATTATAATAAATGACAATTAATATTCAATTTAGTTAGGTACTTTATCAATTGCGTACAGAAATATTCAGAATCATTAACCGCAAACCGACATGGTGGACCAAATTATGAAAACAAACGTCAAAATAATAACAATTACATTTAATAAAATCATTCGTTTCGTTCATTCGCTACACAACCATACATATAGTTCAGTCCGACTCGGTTACCGTCACCACAGGATCGCACGTGCGACAAATATAGTCTGTGATGCGGATAACCGCCTAACGATTTATTTTATAGAAGAACTTTTGTTTTGTGCGCGTTACAAATAAATGTGTTTTCATTGCAATTTAGTAATAGTTTTGTAGTGATAATATGAAAATGTTGCTTTATATTCTGGGTAAATTGGGTGTAGTACATTATTTGAAAGCTAATATGGCCAGCCGACATGGTTTCGTACCTGCCTACATTTCCATGCAAACAACATAAAAAAACAAATATTTCTTTTCGTTAATTTTTCCACATTTTCACCAAAACACATTTTTCCCCATCACTTAAAGGAACTCGAAGAGAAAATGGAACTTTTCCATTAAAAAATCCAGTAAGACGTCCTCTCATTAACCACATGCTGTTTCGAATCGAGACCATCTTTATTACGTTGCAATAGGATTTGTTTTCGCTTAACAATTTTCTTTTACCGAGTCCAGTTGAGCGTATATTTTAAAAGGTCTGCCTTGCGAGCCCCGTAACAATAAAACAGGGATTGATTAGTAATTCAATGGAGGTCCAATCAATCATGCGTTTCATCGAAGAGGCGGTACGTTGCCGTATCTTGTGTGTACAGACCCTTAGCTAATTATGCACGTACACAATTATAAACGCAGATTTTTTATTTTATTGACAAAAGTTTTTGAACGTTTTTTGCTATGGTAGTCAATATCACACGTATATCATCGTATATCCATCAAGAAATATAAGCCAGGAACTTATAAGTACTTGGTAGTCATTTCATATTCAGACAGTCAGTTTGAAGCTTCGTTTGATAAAAATACATAAGCCTACTGACAGTAGTAGCAGCTTATTTGATTTCAGTAAATACATATTGAATTTTTATTAATCCAGTCTTTCTCCTCCTTCAGCAAAAAACTCATAAAAAATCATAATTGCTACCAAAATTGTCAGACATTCGGATTACCAGGAAAATTATTTGTTCATGAAATAATAAAAAAAAAAATACGAATTCAAAGAATTATTTACGTATTCCAGTTTCAAAAACATCGATAGGGTTTGGAGCCTCGGCGAGACACTATCGACGAGGCGATGGCGACCATTCGTGTCTGCCCATACCAAATCGAGTTTAAATTCTGGAGTGAACATTTTCCAATTTCCAATAAAAACAACCGAGTTTTCACGCGAGTAGAAAGCTTTTTTTGTTTCACAGGTGACATTTAATCTATGGTACTGTCCTATGGGATAGGTAGAAATCTAAACTAAGTAAGTATGTTCCAATTATGCTTGCTTTGTCTTCAAAAATGTACCACATTTTTGACCACGTCTCCTCTTTTTACTTAGGAGTTATGCCCTATTTGACCGTTGCGCTGCGTTGCATCGACACAATATAATTTTCCTTATATTTTTATGACATGCAACATTACAACGTTCAACGACGCGTCGCAATGCAGCGCAACAATCCGAATGGGGCCTCGCTCTATAAGGTACTCAACAAGAAAAGAACAATACTACTCATGAATATGAGCCCCTAGCGTGACTTGAAACTAGTGGAGTTACCTCCCCAAACAGTTATGATTAAACATAATTGACCTTTATATGGCTCACGAAAATTCAAAAAGGAAAATTTGTATTTTCCTTGACGTTTCCACCACATTTTTACACCCAAAATACACAACGGAACATTTTTCCTCAAATCCCAATAGTACACATTAATTCGCTAACCAAAAGCTTAAGGAACAATGAACCAAGACGTAGGAATACCATTCCAAAGATTTGTCTCTCACCAGTGGCCCTATCCTTTGTTGGCCAATTACCCATTGTCTGGCTAGTCTAGACATCAGGCTTAGTTCAAAATTGCTAGGTAATTGTTACAATTAATTCGGGAAACGGGATCTGAGGTAGTATTAAAATTAAGTGATTGTTCGTTTTGGGTCGAGGTAATTAGACTATTACATTTGACATGTTTACTTATTGTAAGTGTATCCTATTTTCAGATGTTTGTAAGAGCTACTGTAGTGCTTTGCAACTCTTTGTGTGATCTATAAATTGTAGTTTCTGGTCTGGGGGTCATATGTAGTTATGTGAACTTGTGTGTGTCTGGGGCAAAGGCAAAGTTTAAAAGAAAACTAGAACTGTGAAAGGACTTTCAGTTTTTCTAACTCAATTCATAATTTTTACATGGGATTTTTACATGGGATTCATAGCTTAACCAGTTAAAATTACGTGTTACATTGTGAATACAAGTTGTTTAACATTATATACATAAGTACCCATTTATTTAACAAGCCAAGAAGAATTTTACAAGCACACTCTACTGACCCTACTTCAACCAAAATATTTCTACAAGCAGTAATATAAATAGCTTTCCGTACGAAATGTCTCGAAATAAAGTAGGTTGTACCCACACGTCGTGCTATATGGGACAGAGTCCATCATCCTCAAACATTTAGGTTTCCTTTAGTAAATTGCATTTGGGACTTCGAACTATATATTCCATGTCTCAGAATGAAATGCTACTATTTTCTTCACATTTTCTTCTGTTTGTGTGCTGTTTTGAGCAAGATCAATTGTCAATAGCAAATGAAAAGGATTATACAATCTTTATGGAGTATGCCATGCTCCTGGTGTATGCCACGAATACTATTTTCTGATTAATTTAATTCGTCTAGTAAATGAGAGTTCCAAACGTGTAACGTAGGAAAGTCAGAGTTTTAGTTGCCCAAATCGCTATTTTATTTTCGAGGAACCAAAAGAAAAATAGGCTTTAGAAATAATAATTACGAGTTGATTTAGTTTCATGCGTAAAATTACTTGAAAATGAAACGTAGACAACAATGTCACTTAACCAACGGATGCAATGAATACTTATGTTTATTCTAAATAAAGACATTCGCTAGAACTAGACCATTCTTTCAATTTACCCTCACTACCCAATCTCCATTTCTAGTAAATCTAAGAACTTTATGAAGTCCTAAACCCAAAGGAGTGTCTCCATTTACAATTGATTACTTCGCCACTTAATCGGAAAACTTCGGGTGACATCGGGTTTTTGCGCCGTCAATCACCATTAGATATTATTAGGTGAGGCAATGAAGGATTTTGGGTAGGGTTGCCTCGAATATCGTGAGCTAAAAACATAATATTGCGTCTTATATTTCTTTAATGTGAAGGAAAATGCTGAGAGATTTGTGTTTCTCGGAGCTACGGACTGCCTAGCGGGTTACCGGGGCTCCTGCTCGAAAAGCAGAAGTAGGAACGGTTGGTAAGTTTTTAGTCAATAAGAGTCTGACACTCCCTCTCGCTGTGTCCAAAGCTGGAGAAGTCATTGGATGATCTTCCCCCCTCAAATTTGTGTTTAAGGTAACGCTTGATTTTCTTCTGGTATGTTAGTGGGCGCTATGTAATGAATGTGTTGTGTATGTACTTTTAAACTTTATTTCGACTACAATTTCGGAGTCTATCAGTGAAAAATTTTGAAGCAAATCCTTTTATAGAAGTAGTTCTTCAGCATTTGACATAATTATTTGATTGGTGATGATAACCACATAAAACGAATGCATTATTATCCCATTCAAAAAATCGAACTAACAAAAGAGTCAGACTCACACTTGTATACACATATCTTGATCTAGTTTAATTTATATAGGTAAGGTTTCAAGGGAGTTTGATTGTCCATGTTGATCTTTTAGATCGGATTTAGGGTCTTAAAGTTGATCGTTTGCAAACTTTTAGTGTTCTACTCTTATTTGCAGGTCTTTTGTTAACAGCTGTTAATTGTTTGCTGAAAAACAACAACGATGTAGTACTACCAAAGTTTAAATGTGCTAATTGTCAAATTAATTCTCTTTGATAGTGCCGATTTTCCGATTCTAAAGGTTTTAGATATTATTAATATTTTTTCGAATATAAAATATTGATGACTGTATATTTTCGTATTTTACAAACAAATCACATGGAATAACTATTGTAAACTATTGTAAATACTAAATTAAAGCCTGCAACATGTTGTGGAGCACTAGTCCCCTAACTCTTAAACACAAGCAGCACTGCACTGACCAAGTCGGTACCATTTACACCAAGTTTAGGTGTAGGAATAATAATTACTTCTACTAGGGATTTTTTTATATAATCCTTTTATTTCTATATTCTTTTAAATACATATGTAGAGATATATTTAGAAATATATCCACTTGGTACTGTGATAATGTCGGTATGTTTAAACGGCGAGCGTATTTTATCTGATAAGCGGCTTAATGGGCATCATTCCTTTTAAGTGTGGGAGATCCATGCTTCGGCACAAATGGGCCGGCTCGACCGGAGTGATACCACTACCTCACAGAAAAACTTCGTGAAACTCTTCATCAGTAACTCCACAGTCGTATAACACTAGCACTACATCAACGAAACAATAAGACAGACAACTACTTCTGAACAAAACATGTGACGCAAAAAAGAACCTAAAAAGCTTCACAACTCTCATGAACGAGCACACTAAAAAAATACGACAGAAAATATAAGCGCTGAAGGTTTAATATTGAATGATTCAGACGACGATTGACGCAGCATTCAAATAACGTTTTTACGGTACGTCTCTCAAAATAAAAGTTTAAGTACAATGGAGAATTTAAGGAGTGTTTTTATGGTACAATGCTGATGATTGAATTAGCTTGTATAGAAGAACAGATCAGTTTCTAGATTATTCATCAATACTGCCAGATATAATCATAGTAAAAACTTGCCACTAAAAATCCATACTATAATATTGCCCATACTATAATTAATAATAATGTATAATATTGTAAATGGACTTTTTGTTCGTTTGTCCTTTCTTCACGACGCAGCGGAGTAAGTTTATTGCATGATTTTTGTGTGAAATTCATCCCATGTCCTTTTCTATGTATGTAATGTATGGAATTAGTCTAGAGTATCTGAAGTTATCCACACAAGTTTGTTAAAAATATTGCATCAACCCTTGCAATACATGCTCAAGTCTTTACTTTTCAATAGTATTGTTCTATAGTCTTCAATCCAACTTATTTCACCTGACATTGCCATCGTGTACCAGCCCTATACCACATAATTACACTCGATACCTCTTTGTCTCTACTATTGACGATTACTCCAACTTGCTTGACAGGGGTCCGAAACACCATCGAGATTGCGAGCAAATATAAACAAAAACGCCTGAACAATATTACTCTGTTAACTTTAAGAGCATATAGGAGCAATATATATGTAGGTATATAAGTGACATGTAGCCATTTTCGGTCAAAATGGGTCATTGTGTAAAGAGGATGTGATGGGTCGAGTAACACGTAAGTGGTGATGAATTAATCCTGTGAAATCATGTTTACATTTTATGCGCTTGAGTTCTGATCTAAATTATGGATTTATTATAGATTAAGGGTGAATTTCCACCAGAGATGCTGCTCTATATAGCTGTTACGAAGATGTAATTGCTAAGCTGTGACACTATGTGACCGTTTCCACTGATACTCTGCTATGTAGCTATGGGAGTAGGTAGTGCTATAAAGATGCGCCGCCGCAAAGTAGCTGGGCGAGGAAGATGCGTAGCTAGAGTATGTGATGTATTGATAATAGGGAAGCCATTCATAGCACGCATTTTTTCATTTTTTCTATCACAAGTGCTAAGCTATCTGTACCAATGAACATGAGAAAATACACATTGGTGGAAGCCAAAAGCATCCACAGCACACACATCTCTGGTGAAAAAGCAAACTTGGTATCTAATAGCCGCATAGTCACTTACAAAAACCTCAATAATAATTTCCCGACTAGAACATGGGACTCTTTGTTCGATAGTTTTACTAGCAATCACTTGACCAACGCCTATCTACATAATATATTACATGTAAAATCTCAGCTGACAGGATACTATTGTTTAATTTATCGCTTTATCTGCCGAATATTGATAAAAGCGTAAATGTCAACTAGTGATAAAGGTTCCCGTAGGTACATTAATAATCCGTGATCGATTTTTATTATAACTGTCACAACGTTAAGTTGAAACTGTTTTCTCTTCATAACTTCCATTAGCTGAATTGGTTCCATCTTCGTCGAGTTTTGTAAGTAATAATATATTCGAGGATTAAATATTTAAACATAACATGACATTAAGTATGTTCTTATGCCTTTTGAATTCACAAATGGGAATATAGAAGTTTTTACTTGAACTGAAATTTCTATAAGTCCTCAATAATATTTTACTTGATTCGAAATTCGACGACCTGAGATCCCTTTTCGGCTGTTGCCTTAAAGCACGTGTGAACGCAAGAAAAAGCATTCATCCGATTTGATGCAGTTATTTATCAGAAAAGTACGTACACACATCATTTTCAAGCAACATAATATTGTTATAATAAAATATTATACTCAGCTTTTTGCTATCAATAAACTGCGTCACACCATACTAATATAAAGGTCTGAATGGGTTTGTGAACTTTATCAACATAATGCTGGCTATAAAAAGGATGAATGCGTATCTTATAGCCCCTGGCCGCGGCTTCGATCTATGTAGTGTGTGGCAATCTTTATTACTTGGCTCTCCACAAATACGGCTTGATGATGTAATATACACGTAATATCGTGAATAGAACACAATGATCACATAATCTTCCTCTAAAGTATGTCTTGAAAGTACAATAATTCGATATTGACAAAATAAAATTATTTATGTACGGTACTTAATTCAGTATAAATTCAGACTCTGACACTACTAACTGGCAAAGCCTAACCCCCAATAAAACTCAGAAATCCTTACTCTTAAACTCCCAAGTAGCCGCCAACTACGTACTTGTAACGCCTCTGGTGATTCGGGTTTGAGCGGCACCGTCGCCAGCTGTATATCATCAGGTAAAATGTCTGCTCATTTACCGGTTTATCCCCATAAAGAAAAACCCTTGCTTGGCAGTAGTACTTACATCTGTTTGACCAACAAGATAGTCGAAACGTCAAACTTATATCATAAATTATGTATACCTTTAATATTAAAAATGTACAGAATACACAAATCTTGACACTCCGTCCCATTTAAAACCCCTTGCATACAAATATTGCTATATTATAAACCCATAGAAATGGAGTAAACATAAATCTTTTCAGCAAATACCACCTTCGTTCGCAGCGCTACATTATAATTGCTTTCCACAACTCAAATACGATTCCGTTCCCTAAATTATTTGTACTAATATAACTTTATGCAGGTTCTCCAAAATATATAAGTTAATGGTCTGTATATTATGAGTATTATGTGACCTTCGTCCGTGTGTTTTTATGTGTGTATTATTTTTTTCAAATTGACTCGGTAGATTAGTCGCTTCTGACTCTTACTTTTAGTTTAAGAGATATTTTAAACATGCAAGCTAAGTAAATATGCGATCAGAACATTATAACTTTTTTTAAAACGTGTATGAGCTTGGGAAGGCCATTGTTTAACATTCACATTATAAGTATCTGTAATTGAATCCATATTTCGTATAGTTTGGAGGCTATATATGAAGATACATTTGCACATTTTTGATTTGTTTTTGGTGCATCGTGCCCGGTGCACAATAAATATTTTTTCTTTCTTTCTTCTTTCTTTCATTTAGCTAGATATGTGAAAAATAAAGTGCACCTATGCAACACCAGAGCAGAACGTCCGAGAACTTCCACGACTACTGTATTATTTAACTCTTAATCGATGGAACTCTTCCACAAAAATCCAACGACAATTTTTAACCCTCAACACTCTAGAGAACCATTCGTAGCTCGAACGAATCTTACTTATTTATACATAAGTAACTATGTATAAATAAGTAAGATTCGTTATGTATAAATAAGTATTATGTATCTTACTTATTTATACATACTTATGCATAAATTTACATTAAATTAAATATACATCAAAATAAATCCTTATTACAAAATTGCTTTCGCCAGAACTGCAGATTCAACCGAATTCCCGTGGTCACAATTATAGATTTTAATATAACCGTAAATTGTCCGGTTTATATTTCGGGCTTGATTATTTCCGAGAAATATAATTTAATTTACAATATTGCACGAAAATCAGGTTAATTTATAAAATATTGCGGCAGAAGGATTTGGGGAAAATTATATTGATTATTTATAGGTAATGTATATCATAAACTTAATGAACGTAACCGTACAATAAGGTATTAAATCCCCGAGATGAACAAAGTAGTCGACAAATGAGAGCTTGTCGACTATTGTAATTTTATAGAAAGGAGTCTAAACTTATGCTTGGTGCATGATAATAATAATCACATATATAAAACTCATTTAAAATATAAACAGCATAAGCTCACCTTTACCTAATGCTTCGAGAAATTAAATTTGAGACAGAAACAGAAAGAAAGATGAGAGATAAATATAAATAATTTTCATGTACAAATGTTTCAATAACAAAGCTACCTCCATAGGACCAAGCCGCGTTAGAATTTCAATGGAAATTTCCTGCCATTTGATCTCCCGAAAATCCAAAATTTTGTACGTGATGACATCAAAATGTAATATATCGGAGTGAATGTTTCCTTTTTCCAGAGTTTATGAAACGTAACCTTTTGTCATTGTCAATTTATGCGAAGATTTCCCTTTGTTATTATGTTTCCGAATCGTTCAATGGCTTTCGACTGTTTTCTTGGAATCAAAAATAAACAAATAGGTAATGATTTTATGATTTTAGACGGTTCCTAACGTGCTGGTTGCTTTTAAAAGATACTTGATAATTATTATTTATCTCTGATAAGCTTACGGTTTTTCAACTGCAATCTCCTAACGCCTATCAAGTGTGGAGATTTTGGCAGCAGTGAATTTCTACGGGCTGTTGATGATGATAGATTAATGTAAAAACGTGCATTTTCTTCTTATAGAACAAGTTGGTGTGTGACATGTTGAATAGAATTTTTAGACGTAACTTGGTAATATTATTTAACTGTCCTAAATAGTACACGACTAATAACCACAAATGTAGGAAACACTGAAAATTGGACTAACTAAATACATACAGAAAATTGGGTATCAAAAGTATCAAAACAGAGTAGGGTTAGATTGAGTCTTAACCAGATTAATGCGAGTGTGTTATTAAGGAATTACCTGCTATTTATACTTCAACGAAATTTGTACGCGTTGTAAAAGTTTTGGGCTCCCAACCTAACTCCTGTCAGATTTCAAAATGACAACGCTATCTCCAGAGACTCTAGAGTTTATATTACGGTGTAAGAATAAATATATAATGGTATAAAGTTTATTATAAGTCGTTTTATAGACGTACTACCTTTTTTGCCTGCGACTACGCTCGCGTTAAGAAGTATTTTTTATTAATGGAATTTATCATTTTAAGGTGTAGCGTACGTTTATAGCTCAGTCCGATCGGTTTAAAATTGGCAAAGTTTACAACAAACTTTGATCCCCTATTTTCTCCCCTTGTAGGTAGGAATGATCAAAATCCTTTCTTAGCGGATGCCTACGTCATGACATCTACCTGCATGTTAAATTTCAGCCTGATACTCGCAGTTTGGATGGTACGTTGATACATCACTTTGTCAGTCAGTCCGTCACCTTTGAATCATAATATATATTTAGATAAAGAAACGTTTAATACCTTTTTAGAAAGTTACGAACTCAGGAATGGCGGATCATATACTGTAATGTAAGTATGTATAAATAAGTAAGATTCGTTCGAGCTACGAATGGTTCTCTAGAGTGTTGAGGGTTAAAAATTGTCGTTGGATTTTTGTGGAAGAGTTCCATCGATTAAGAGTTAAATAATACAGTAGTCGTGGAAGTTCTCGGACGTTCTGCTCTGGTGTTGCATAGGTGCACTTTATTTTTCACATATCTAGCTAAATGAAAGAAAGAAGAAAGAAAGAAATATCATTTATTTGTGCACCGGGCACGATGCACCAAAAACAAATCAAAAATGTGCAAATGTATCTTCATATATAGCCTCCAAACTATACGAAATATGGATTCAATTACAGATACTTATAATGTGAATGTTAAACAATGGCCTTCCCAAGCTCATACACGTTTTAAAAAAACGAACGAATCTTACTTATTTATACATACTTATGTATAAATAAGTATGATATTACCTGCGATATTACCTATTATACTAGACCAGTAGGTAAATCGAACAACATCTGCGCTCCTACATTTTGATTTTTGAATTTTTAAGGTTTATTAGAGCTTTATGATGAAAAAAAACTTTATGAAATTATGCAAAAAATTAGAAAATTCACAAAGTAAAATTGTTGCAGTTTAGTCACAATATAAATTTACTTAAAAAATTATAGGTAGTTAGTATTTATTACACAATTCACAAACTCAAGACAAAATCAGACAAAAAGTGGTAAATATAACCTTACCTACTGCTTCATAATATTTTACCAAGCCCCTTTGCAAAATCTCAAGATTGACCCGAAACAAGAAGGTTGAAGGCTCAAGGCCGTAAAGTATCCAGCCAGTCATTAGTATTTTCATTCTTAAAGTGTCACTTCAAATTTCGAACGCCGACGCGAGACTGTGCGAAATTAGTCCCTATTTGAATTACCATTTGGATTATTATTATTTCCTCATTTGTCTAACGATTTCTGCGTAAACGACTGATTTATTTTAAAGATGGCTGCCGTGTTCAAATTGATTAGAAGAATATTACTTTATCTTTGAATTTGTGAATTCTTATAGACTACATGTAACTGACTAGGGTCCATTGGCTGGGGGTTTAATTTCGAGGTATCTGCAGGGATTTGTCCGGTTTAAGTTGTCAACAGCCAGATCTCGTTCTGGCGAGAACGACATCTGCAACACTAGTTGGAGATAGCCTGCCGATCGTGGGGGCTATAATTATGATTTTTTTAGTAGAGGCTGATTTTAATAATGATGATAACTTTAACTGAAAATAACGGTTGACTTACGTAAATACTTAAATATTACGTGACATTAACAGTAGGGTGCGCGGCGCAGCTGTTATTTTTAGTTATTTCAATATGTCCTACGATAGTTATTATAAAAAATATTATGATGAAATTTGCAGATTTTATGCAGTACTGTCAACTTCTAACTCAACTCTGCCACATTACTCAAAACTTCATAAAACAAAAGTACCTAACCAACAATAAATTATGACGAAACAAATCCACGTGTAACATCATTTGTATACAAAAAAAAATACTTTTATCAATACCGGCGTACTGTTTCCTCCCCGTACAATTTGATTGATAGCCAATTGAAGCAGAACATTTCCATTTCTAGTTCCATATGCTACCTTATGTACTTGCCATATAACACAAAATACATAAACTGCCACGTAAATGTACACACAGCTATAAAAACTAGTATAAACTGACCGCTGAATGAGCGGAAAGATCTTAGAAAGCGAGACCATGGTAAATTGGTTTTGTGTAGCTTGATGTGTAGTGTACTGGGATTTCTTCTTCATATTTATAGAAGTCCTAATATTCTGTCAATGATGATTAATGGGTAAGTGTATGACAAGCCTTATTTTTGTTTTGTCAACATATTTTTTTGCCTTTAAGAGTAAAGTAATCTATTAAATCGTGCCTCAATAGTCACGTGGTTGCAAAAGTGACTACAGTTATGACTAATTATAATTATTGGACATTTTCAGTTTTTCGAAAAATTCACAGTAAACCTTGAAGTTAGGGAAGGTTCAAAAATACACTCATCAACAGGCTCTACGTGGCCACTGCTGACCAAAGGTCTCTTCCCACAAAAAGAACATTTTGAGCATTAATCCCCACGCTTGTTTAACGCGAGTTGGTTGATTTCAAACTTACAATTAGCAATTATAAGCCCAGGTTTCTTCTTGATATTATCCTTCACCATTTGTCAGTGATGTCTAAATAAACTTAGAAAGTACATATAACTGGAAAAAGTCGCATTAGTACTTTGCTGTTGTTAGGTTTCGGGAAGCGGGCATCGTAAATCTACGGGCCAATTTATATCCACCATAATGCAGAATGTAGGTCATAGTTGATATTTTTTCAAATTTCTTCCGTAAATTACTTACTAATTTTGTCAATATTGTCCAGTAACATCGCCTTTCTACTCGAACTTATTACCTACCTATAAAAATCTACAAACCTTCTTAGCAAAGTGACGCAATTATGGCAAATATCCGCCAGAACTAATGGCTTTATTCAATGTTGGGAACGATTGTGGACAATAGCTGCTCCCCGCTGACACAGTTGTAGATATTGCTGGACATAGATCAAGACTATTGTCATTCAGTAAGTTTTATTATTACTTGCAAACGGATGATGGAATAAAATATCAAATCATAACACTTTAATGCCTAGATATTTATATGATATTTTACATATGGTTTAGTATCGTGTAACAATTGTTTGATGAGAATTTAAGTTTTATAATACGCTCTTGTACATCGATCCTGAACTGAGGTGGTTTTAGTTATGTAATAATCTGACATTATCAAAACTGTCTCCCCAAATACTAGGTTTCTTTTTTATGGTATAACCCGGTAAACGATCCGTCCGCCCATGGACACCCGAAACACCAGAAGCGTTACAAGTGCGTTACCGGCCTTTTGGAGGTTAGGACTTTAAGGACTTTAAGGGTTGTTGGGGAATAGAAGATTAGAATTGGGCCTCCGGTAACCTCACTCACACAACGAAACACAACGCAAGAACGTTGTTTCAAGTCGGTTTTCTGTGAGGCCGTGGTATCACACCGGTCCAACCAGCCTATTCGTGCCGATGTATGGCTCTAACACAATTAAAATGCTTTAAGGTGCCTTTAAGCTAGGTTTCCGAACCGAAAACACAAAAGACCCTTGAATTCATAAATCTACAAACATTTATTACCCATAACTCTATTTATAATAATACCATAAGCATTTCCAATCATTAGACCGATGAGCCAATAAATATCCCCACGATTAATTGGTCACCGTACATAATATTATTATGTTAATAAACTTTTACACTAATTGATACAATATGGGAGCATTCAATAATAATATAATCGTTACATTCCGCTGAGTGGGACATTATATTGATTGCTTTGTAAACAAGAACGAACGATTAAATGAGTCTATAAGAAAATTGTATACTTAATGTAACCGACCGGAGTGATACGATGGCCTCACAGAAAACCTACGTGAAACAACGCTTGCATTGTCTTTCATTGTGTGAGTTAAGTTACCGGAGGCCCAATTACCCCTCTTCTCAATCTTCCCAATCCCCGATTTTCAACAACCCTTTAATTCCTATCTTTAATTCCCAATTCCTTGGTGTTTTGAGTATCCATGGGCGGCAGCGATTGCTTACCATCAGTAATCCGTCTGCTCGTCTACTGGCTTATACCATAAAAAAAGAAAGATGTATATTTATTGATTATTCACTTTAGGTATTATTTATTTATGTCGAAATGTTTCATCAAGGAACGAAGTATCTTTTTGAACTTTAAAAGAGTATTTACTCACTCGAACACACGATCCCCAACCGAACAGCACTAACGTCCACTATTTTACAGTTTCAGTACACATTTTTCCCAATGTCTCACTGCAGTTCGGTAGTCTTAACATTAAGTATTTACATCGCATTATAAATATTGGACTTGGCTTTTTATTTATAGTTTTCCCACTACACAACTATATAAAAAAAAATAAACTTCAAATACTAAAACGTAAAATATAAATAGCAAAAAATTACTATTATAAGTGCTGATAGGTTAAAAGCCTACCTAAGTTCCTAAGTTCTGAACAAAATGTTTCATTAAAACCTTAACAGATACTTAATAATATGTAAGGTGTTTACAATTTTGTGGCCATTAAGTAGTAATAATCAACAGGAACAAAAAAGTAATTTTGAAAATCGGTCCACAATTGACAGAGTAATCGGTGAACAAACATCCGAACATAGTACAGCCTTTTTTTGAAGTCGGTAAAAATAAAATTCGCCGTTCAGCATACAAACTCACTTTGAAATTTTCATGTGTAACATTAGCAGGGATTTCCAGTCTAATAACATCAAAAAACCTACTTAGGTTGCTGACTACACTTAATTAGGAAGTTTGAAAAAGTCAAAGTTCATCGACCTGTGAGGTACACAACCTCCTTGTTATCGTAACTTTGAGTGTACGGTGAAAACTCTTCATCGTTCAAGAGATAAAAACACAGACTCATATTTCGTCACTTATAAACGAGCGGCCAGTTTTTGGATTTTACTTAGTTTGTTGTTTTAATAATTGGATAGCTAATATCTACTAGGGTAAGGAAAACCCTATCGATCCCATAATGAAGTAATATTGGAATCATAAAATAATTTAAAAAATCATATTCAAATTTATGAAAACAAAATCAATTAGTTTAAGGTATTGCAGAAGTCTTGAGAAGAGACTTAACAAAGAATACGGTAACAAAAATATTTGTATGGCTAAACGTACGAACCTTATCGAAATACAAAACAATTATTATGTTTATTTGACGAGCATTTCAACTAATCAGAGTAGCAGCTTTAGAAGTAGCGCGACAGTCGCCGCGTCATGTGTCGCGGAATGCTGCTAATGAATATGAGCCTCAATCATGGCTTGACACTAGTTGAGTTCCTCGTCAAACATATAAATGTTTGACGAGGAACTCAACTAGTGTGTGTTTTCGGCTTACTCAGATAACTGAGTAAGCCGAAAACACACTAATTAATTAAGTATATCTCATTAAAAGTACGAAATAGAAATCAATATGCATTTCTTTAAAAACTCAAATTAGCACCGAAGCAATATAAAGTTAATTATTTTATTGCGAGAGTCCACAAAAGTACCTGGAAATGGTACCAAACTAAGCTACCAAGGTATTTTCATCTGAAACTTTCAGACAAATTACAGGTTTCACTTACAGACTCGACCACTCAGGGAGATGATTAACAAACTCATTACTTTAAGAGAAAGTTGAATCTTTTTAAAGAAATCGTTTTTCTTTTACACGAGTAATTTACTTAACCTTTTAGGGGAATAGAAGTGGTGGTGCTGGAAGGTCAGAGGTGAGATTGTCCGGGCAATGGAAAAACTTAGGTAATATGAAATTAATTTATAGGTACCTACTTCTACTCCTTCATATAAAACCCCTTTGCAACTATTACCTTTAAGTTCTAATGCATAAAACACACTTCTGAATGAAAATGCTGTTAAATATTTTTTGTCGATATTGTATACCTATTATCTAACCAGAACCTTGTACCTTAATCGACGAATCGATAAATAATTAAAGTCAAGATGAAGTCAAGACCTATTATTTATAATTATTATCCTCAATTACATAAATAAACATTGTTTTTACAAATAAAACATGGATGTTACTATACCTACACACATCGCTAAAATAACTTACTAAGTTACGGGATACATAAGCCACCGGTCCTTACGGTAGCCCCTAACTTTACGGTAAACCGATCCCTGTCTAATATATTGTATAAGTCGTCAGCAAACTGGATAAACCAAGAAGTGAGCAACTCCAAACTATACAACTTCGAAATCCGACCGCTACATACATTACTAAGAAGAAGAGTTCAGTTTATGAGATAAAAAAATATAATAAACAGAGCTGTTAATTATTATGTTATCGGCTTACTCACGTAACTGTACCCTTAGTATGAGTTTGCTTTACGTTTAAAGTAATCGAAACGAGACCGCGTTCGGCGCTCTGATTAGCCGGCTCGAATAAATCAACCAATCGTCAATCAACCTCGTACTAAGAGTACTGTTTGACGAGGAACTCGACTAGTTTCAGTAGCAGCGTGACAATCGCCGCGTCGTTTGTCGCGGAATGCTGCTCAAGAATATAAGCCTCTAGCATATCTTGAAACTAGTCGAATTCCTCGTCAAACAGTTACGTGAGTAAGTCGATAACATAATAATTAATTTAGTATTATCGAAAAATAAATGGAGGAAGAATATACTACACCTTACACTTACGAGTCAAAGAAGCATAATCCACTCAATATCATAAGTACTAAAAACGAATATTAAATATCCAGTTCAGTAACATCATCATCATCATCATCATCAGCCGAGAGACGTCCACTGCTGAACAAAGGCCTCCCCCTTGGTCCTCCACGTAGAACGACAAGCCGCCACCTGCATCCACTGGCTCCCCGCCACTCTGACGATGTCGTCGGTCCACCTAGTGGGAGGTCTGCCCACGCTGCGTCTTCCGGTCCGCGGTCGCCACTCAGTCACCTTCCTGGCCCAGCGGCCATCAGTCCTCCGAGCGACGTGGCCTGCCCATTGCCACTTCAGCTTGCATATTTTGAGAGCTATGTCTGTAACTCTTGTTCTTTGGCGAATTTCTATATTTCGGATTTTGTCGCGCAAAGATACTCCGAGCATAGCTCTCTCCATCGCGCGCTGGGCGACTCTGAGCCTTTCTAAAAGGCCAGCAGTTAGGGACCATGTCTCGGTACCGTACGTCATCACTCGCAACACACACTGGTTGTACATCCTGGTCTTCAGACACTGCGGGATTTTTGACGAGAAGACTTCATGCAACTTCCCAAATGCTGCCCATCCGAGTTGGATTCTTCGAGCGACCTCTTTCTCGAAGTTGGACCTACCTAGCTGGATGATCTGACCCAGGTATGTGTAGTGGTCTACAACTTCGAGTATATCGTTCCCAACGACAACCGGTATAGGTGCAACATGGACATTTGACATGATTTTCGTCTTGTCCATGTTCATTTTAAGGCCCACCTGTTGAGAAACGGTATTGAGGTCGCTGAGCATGGTGTTCAGCTCTTCCAGCGACTCTGCCATTACGACTATGTCATCGGCGAAACGGAGATGAGTGATGTATTCGCCATTAATGTTGATGCCGCGTCCGCTCCAGTCCAAGAGCTTAAAAACGTCCTCCAGTGCGTTCGTGAACAGTTTCGGAGATATAACGTCTCCCTGTCTCACGCCCTTCCGCAACTGGATTGGCCTCGTAGTCTCTTCCTGGAGTCGGATGCGCATGGTGGCGTTGTTATACAAACACTTCAAAACCTCGATGTATCTATAGTCGATGTGGCACCGCTGGAGAGACTGCAGCACCGCCCAGGTTTCGATTGAATCGAAGGCTTTCTCATAGTCCACAAACGCCAAGCATAGTGGCAAGTTATACTCCTCGGTCTTCTGTATAACCTGCCGCAGCGTATGAATGTGGTCTATGGTACTGAAACCTTTTCGGAATCCGGCTTGTTCGGGAGGCTGGAAGTCATCAAGCCTGCGTTCGAGACGGTTCGTGATGACCCTCGAAAACAGCTTATACACATGGCTCAGAAGTGAGATAGGTCTGTAGTTCTTTAGCAGACAGTTGTCGCCTTTTTTAAAGAACAGAACCACCACACTCCGTTGCCATGCTGCCGGCGTGGTTCCCTCGAGTATGACGGAATTGAATAGCTTCTGGAGGACTAAAAGTATCGGTTTTCCACCCGCTCGCAGAAGTTCCGACGTGATTCCGTCATCGCCCGGCGCCTTGTTGTTTTTAAGCTGTTTGAGAGCCATCCTAATCTCGTACAGGCTGATGTCTGGGATATCCTCAGTGTAGTGCCGCGTCAGTTTAGCTCTTGGGTCCCGAGCTGTACCGACGATGGGTTGCCGTGTTGAGGTGTATAACTGTCCGTAAAACCTCTCGAGCTCTCCGAGGATCTCGGACTTCGACGAGATGACGCTGCCATCCTCGGTCTTCAGCCTCGTCATTTGGCTTTGCCCAACAGACGAATTCTTTGCGAAGACTTTTGAGCCCTTGTTTCGCTCAATTAAGTCTCTGACTCTTGCGGCGTTATAGGCCCGCAGGTCACGTCGCATGTATTTCGAGATGCGTCTATTGAGCTTGCCGTATTCAGACATATCGTCTGAAGACTGCAGCCTCATCTCGCTACGATCCTTAAGAAGTTTTAAGGTTCCGTCGGAGAGCTTTTGGGGCCTGTTTCGGCGGGGGTCTTGAAGAAGTCTGACCCCACTGCTCGGACAGTTTCCACCAACCCATTATTTATCTCGTCCACGTTTCCACAATCAGCTAGACACTGGAAGCGATTTTGCAGTTGGAGTTGGAACTGCTCGGGGTCTTGGATCTGGGCACGTCCAGGGCGGAGCGTGGACTTCACCAGGCGTGACCGCTCTAGTTTTACATTGATGTTCAGTGTGCCCCTGACAATACGGTGATCGCTACCGGTTTTCACCTTCGCTATCACAGAGACATCACTGAATATACGTCTTTCGGTCGCCATGATGAAGTCGATCTCATTTTTGGTAGAACCATCAGGGCTTATCCATGTCCACTTCTTGGCCGGTCGCTTCTGGAAGAAGGAGTTCATCAAATAGAGTCTCTCCCTCTCCATAAAGTCGACCAGCCGCTGGCCCCGATGGTTTCGCTGCCCATATCCAAATGGCCCTATTCTCAACTCATCGCTATTCCGTGTGCCCACCTTTGCATTGAAATCCCCCATCACAACGGTGAAGTGTGTTTCGGAGGAGTGTATGGCTTTTGAAATTTCCTCATACAGAGCCTCTACTTCGTCGTCACAATGTGTCGAGGTCGGCGCATATACCTGTATGACCTTCAGCGAATACCGGTTAGATATTCTGAGTATAAGGTACGCTACCCTGTTCGACACACTGTCGACCTCACACACGTTGTTGACGAGAGACTTGCGGACGAGAAATCCGACACCACCCTGGGATTTACGGTCTCCTTCCCGGAAGAAGAGCAAGTTGCCGGAATCTAGGATTATCGTATCCTGACCCTCTCTTCGGATTTCAGATAGTCCCAAGATGTCCCACCGCATTTTGCTCAATTCTTCCTCCAGCTCGACAATCTTCTCATCAGTCCGCAGTGTGCGGATGTTGTGCGTTGCCAGGGCCAAAGTTCGTCGGGGGTGGTAGCGCTTTCTCTGCCGGGGATTCTTAGCACCCCCTGCTCCGCCGTTACCTGATCCGCTACCTAGATCAGGAATAGCGGAGCTGCCGGGGACTGGGGGCCGTGTAATTTTGTTGTCGCTCATAGTGAAAGGGGGGGGTTGCCATAATCCCCACGCTTGGCAGGCGGCTTGGGGATCGCAGTTAGGTCACCGATAAATTTGAGAATGCTGCTGCCCATTCCTCGGTGGCTGGTCGCAGTTTTAGGACGTACCCGGGTCCCAGTAACAAAAAAACGGGTTCAGTAACAAAATACATAAAATTTTATTATACTATATATGTGTATTAAAGTTTTGACATTTGTTGGTGTTTGCTACAACTGTTTGCCTAATTTTTGCTAAACCCATTGGCAGACTTGTTGTCTTTTAACTGCCAGTGATGACTAATTAAGGTACTTCATAGGTATATGATTACCTGAGTACATTTAATAAAGACGAATAAAGTATTGTACTATAATGCTTGTTAAAAAAGGACCATCCATCCACCTAAAGCCATGCTAAAATTTAGATTTTCTAGCCAAAACATACTTTCTACAGTTAGTTGGATAAATACATTACATACCTAAGTAAAACAATAATAAAAGTTAAACTTAGTAAACCTGCGTAAATACGAGTAAGTACTAAAATTTAACTCAACGTCTTATAATAACAAGATCATAAACATAATCAAACCATTTAAGTCATACGACACAGGTTAATGACATAAGTACATTTGACAATTATTTAATTTTCGAACTTGAAACACGATAACGGGATTTACTCGTCACACAACGTGTCATTGGAAAATTTTCATACAGCCTAGTTGACTTGTCGTGTTCAGGTAATGCCTTATTAACCTATAATAGATATTGATTGGGCGTCAACACACGTGTGTTAGGGTGTGGTTTCAATAATGTAATGTCTTTTTTTACATTAAACTGCAAATGCAGATTGAATTTATAATTTTGTTTAATAGCCCACTTCATCATAACCTTTCGTTCGAGTGAAATATTTGTTTTTACTGGTTCGTTCATGATTAATCGATTGGTTTATTAATGATATGACGTTACTCAGTAAAATGAGTTATAGTGAACAGAGTACCTTCCGTAAGTATTTCACCATTATTATGATTTCACAACATAATTTATTATCACGTCTGGTTTCTATGAAAAGTTGGGGAGGAAAAACTAGACATTTTTCCAGTTATTATTACCATACTGATAATTTCAAAATAGAAATCCACAGTATACAGGGTGACTTTGAATTCGACGTATTCCTCTCGGGAGGTGATAATACAACTAATTTCCTACAAAATTAGCCCTGAGGTCCTTGGGCGGAAAGTGGCTAGTTTCTGAGATATTCAACATTTTCGGTTTTTGTAAAAAAATCCCGAATTGATTACAAAAACATCAATAAATAAAAAACTACTGGTTGGATTTTAGAAGTTTTGGTTTTAATCGGTTGCCAATACATCAGTTATCATTTATAAATACTAATAATGGCAAAAATATCATTCGTTTTAAAATAGCAAGTAATTTCCTATGAAATTTTGTTTTGTTTCACTAATTTGGTCAATAGATAACTGGATTTATTTCGAAAAAAATATATGACACTAAGCGTACAAACTATTAGAAAAACTTCCTTGGTTTATTAGCTACCCAGAAACGTAAAATTATTTACAAAATTCCCAAAAACAAATGAATTAATTGATGATAAGTAGAGTGTAAAGAGAAAAGGGCAATTTCAAAAACATCCATTTTTGCTAAATTTTGTTCAAAGTGACCTCCCCTATGACGAATACATGCCCGAACACACTTCCTTATCTCTATGACGGTCACTCTTGAACTGAATATGCGTCTTATTTCGTAATTATCTTCAAATATGTTTCGGAGAAGAATTACGATACATGGCCAATTCCTTCTGTATAAACAAGGGACTTCATGTAAAAATCAACCGGCGTTAGGTTCTGGTCATTGTGCATGCCATGAAGTTGGACCGCCCTACTAATCCAATGCCTGAGAATCAATGATTTCGACCATTGCCGCACAGTAGTTCGATAATGCACCTGACAATCGTCATGTGGAATAAATTCGTCAATCAAATTAATAAATTAATTCAATAAGTAGAAAAAGTTAAGTCATCTTGTTTCTAAAATCAAATTTAAAACAATGACCCTAGCACATTCCTTAAATTTTTTTCATAATTCTCATCATTTTAATTGTTGGATGAAAAGTAGGGTTCATCAAATAATTATTTATGATATCCCTGCAAACATTTGAATTAAAACCGCGATGCGCTAACGATGGTTTACTTTTTTCGGATTTTGTTGACTTTTTTGGGGCTAATAATGGATATTGTGATAGTTTATCCAGCGCACTATCGAACTAATGTGGGGCAATGGTTGGATACCTTGGTTCCCAGGCGTTATATTGGCATGGGGGCCCAACTACATGGCAAGCGCGGTGTCCAGAATCTAACACTGGTTGATTTTTACATGAAGTCCCTAGTTTATGCAGAGGGAATTGGCCGAGCATTGAAATTCCTCTCCAAAACATAGTGACGAAATAAAACGCATATTCAGCCCAAGAGTGAATGTCATAGAGATAAGGAAGTGTGTTCGAGCATGTATTCGTCGTAGGGAAGATCATTTTGAACAAAATTTTGCAAATTAAGATGTTTTTGAAATTGCGCTTTTCTCTTTACACTCTACTTATCATCAATTAATTCATTTGTTTTTGGGAATTTTGTAAATAATTTTACGTTTCTGGGTAGCTAATAAACCAAGGAAGTTTTTCTAATAGTTTGTACGCTTAGTGTCATATATTTTTTTCGAAATAAATCCAGTTATCTATTGACCAAATTAGTGAAACAAAACAAAATTTCATAGGAAATTACTTGCTATTTTAAAACGAATGATATTTCTGCCATTATTAATATTTATAAATGATAACTGATGTATTGGCAACCGATTAAAACCAAAACTTCTAAAATCCAACCAGTAGTTTTTTATTTATTGATGTTTTTGTAATCAATTCGGGATTTTTCTACAAAAACCGAAAATGTTGAATATCTCAGAAACTAGCCACTTTCCGCCCAAGGACCTCAGGGCTAATTTTGTAGGAAATTAGTTGTATTATCACCTCCCGAGAGGAATACGTCGAATTCAAAGTCACCCTGTATATCCCAGAAAACAGTTCTTGCAATTTTATCTTTTCGAAAAGTCTGGTCCAACAATGAAGGCATTTCATTTTATTTCTAAAAAAATCCTACTCTTCCCTCGGCAGTTAAAAAGAAAAAAACATTTTTACATCCTACCTCTCTACCTATCCTACCAAAAGAAAGCAATTAATTTACTTTCCGATTCACTAGTTTTCAATTGGAGTTGCAATTTCCTAGAAGTGCACCATATTTTTCTATACGAATCCCTGGATAAAGAACCAATACGAGAGTATTTACTCTTCATTCTAACCTCCTTTTTATCGTGAACATTTTATTGTTGCTGGTTGTAAATGAAAATAAAAGCCACCAATCTGTTCGAAAATCAAATTTTGAATTAGGTCAATCTTTTCGAATTTCGAAGTGTCTAATTGCCATGCAAGGAAGTTAGTTTGTTTTGTTAAAGTATTCGTTGGCCTATATTTCTTTGAAAATGAAAAAAGCAAGTTATATCGACAGTATAATATAAGACAAACAAAATTTGGAAAGAAACCCGAAACAAAGTTTTATAACATCAATTGACTTCGGCTATAGAATTTTAAATCTGAAAGGAGGTTTAAAAATGTTCGCGTTTTGCCAAATCATTGCCGAACGTCTATGGCAGTTCGCACCTAGACAACCTTTTGTCATTCTTGAGTGTTTTATAATCTGTGCTCTACCCACTCTTCCTGTTTTCCCGTATCTCTCTATATTTTACCTACTTGTTTTGCGTTTCAGGTATTTTTTTAAGAATGTTCTGTTACAAAAATATCACTACCAATTTGTTTTTAATAAGAGGGTGAAGTACTTGTAATCATTGTTTGACATGAGATTTATTAAAAGTATTTTTCTTAAAAAAAGTTCAAAGTCGATTCCCTTTTTAAGATTTTAAGCAACAATTTGACAAGTAACATAACATTAAATTAATCTTTTCTAAATCTATGTTTAAGTATAATGGACATCTAAATTCACTCGCAACAAAAAGTCATAAACCGCTAAATTCAAATTTTACGTCCATCATTAGCGGCGACTTTGTTTTCACATCTCATTTTGTTACATTTCCTGGTTCCATTTTAGTACAGTTAGTAGGTCCTACAAAGAAAAAAACTGTTACGGAAAATATTTCAATAAATCCTTATTTACGTTTAGGATTTATTTTTTGTTAAGTAAGTAACAGAAATAGTCATTAAAATACATACCCGATTTTACGACAGGAATCCAAAAAGATTAAACCTCACCAATAATTTAAAAAACAAACACAAATCACTAAACACACAGAGAAACGTCACGCCACTAAATATAATAAAATAGACACCATTTGAATAAGGAACAGATGCGAATATTTTTAAATTATTTTTTTAAATTTGCGCGCTAAAGCTCAGGCGTTGATTCCGTACAGCCTGTGTTTCGTAGGCGTCCAGACGTTGTTGACTCGCGTCGCTCACTGCTTCTCGCGCAGAGCCCGCGCCGTTTCCACGTAATACATGCTTTTCAAACGTCCCTTATATCATGCTTGCATGAAACTGTATGCATAGAACAACTGTTGCTTTTACTCTGATACATGAGGCATCAAAACAAAGAGCGTAATTTGATTAGAGTGTACTGGAATATGTTTTAATTGAGTTTTATATTATGGTGGAAGTTATTTTCCCAAATGAATGGATGAATGTTTAAAAACATGAAGACATTGTAGTTTAGAATAATATTATGCTGCTTTTACCAATTATAACTTATTTTATTAGGGGGTTAAAGAATTTTCAATCATATCATATCATATTTTTAACCAACTTCATTGTTGGTAAAGTTAACTAGATAATTAATTAGTTAGCAATAAATACACAGCCGGTCGTGAAGTCTAATTTTAAATTTACTTTAAAAAAAATCTATTTTCATAAAGAGTATACCTGTATTTTAACAAATTCCTCTGAAAATGTTACAATGTTTCTCAAACTGCAAAATATTATATTACCTGTTCTCCTGTAAACTTTAAACATGGGAGTTTCTTTATGGAACATGTGGCAAACGACCAGACGGATCACTTCATGGCAAGCGATCAACGCTGCTCATGTACACCCGCAACACCAGAGGAGACACAAATACGTTGTCAACATTGCTAAAATACGCGTGTACAATATTTCCTTTTTTCGCTTGTTTTTAGCTATTCCATGGAAAGAGCAAATCTATAACCAAATACCGGATAATAGACAGACTATGTCTGGAAAGTTCGTAGTGGGAAAATCCCACTCGTTCTGAAACTCTGTTTGCAAATAGCTAACGTGGGTTCTGGTTCACCAAACATCTACAACTATGACTAAGTGCACGTTCAAATAAATGAACTGCGCATTTGGTGCAATAGCTGGAACACTGGGTGCTGTACAATGAGTCGCCTTATTCTTGAACAGAACAACTCTTTGTTTCATCCACATATTATTATTTATAGTTGTTCCAGATTTAGATGTGTTGTGTACATATGTGAATTTGTATGTTTGTAAGCACGATAATTACCTGTTTTTGACGAGGAAGTCATCCAAAGACTTCTCTCGCTTTGGGCGAGGCGAGAGGCAGTGTCAGACTCTTACTGACTAAAAACCACCCCGTTCCTATTACTGCTTTTCGAGCTGGCACCCCGGTAACCCGCTAGGTAAGCCGCAGCTCAGTGTCGGCACACTTATTGAGATAATACGAGATATTTCTAGTGTGAAATGTGGAATATGATTAAAAAATATATATTTATAAGTACCTAAAGCAATAGAATTTGCAAATAAACGTATGAATGTAGATAAATATACCTTTTTATAATTATTTCTATGGGACACAACAGAATCGCAGTGTAAAACCTTTCCTTTCGCCCCCTCCCGAGCATAGATCTTATAATAATCTGTGTAACCCAATTTTCCGCGTTACTACACGTAAATTAGCGACGGAACCCAGGTGCGCCATGTCGAGTGCGTTCCGTAGCTTAGTGTTGCCAGTGGCTGCGAAATATTGCCCTTAATATTCCATGTATTGCTATGTAAGAGTAGTTAGTTGCTTTAATTATTATTTGCGTTGCTGAAATCGAAATATTAGAAGTTTATTTTGTAATTAAAATTTTACTTTACTATTTCTGATATTTGCTATATTAAAAAATAGCGTAAAATCTTTGAAGTATTTTTTTTTATTGAATTGTACGATTATAAAATACTTACACTATCAAAGCGATCGAATATCATGTAACTCCGTTTCAATTTTTGATAGAGGTTGCTTCTGATCTTTTATTTTCTACTCGTCTGTAAAATATTTACGTACAGGAACCCATATCAAAGGCAGGAAAGCAACAGTAAAAAGCATAATTAAATGAGATCACTATTATTTACTTCAATAGTTACATCCACTTCAAAGTCAATTTCCCGAAAACACATTTACGTTGTTTTTTCCTGTTTTCGGAGCGATATTTTTCTGATAGCAACACTACAGCAGGTGATTGATGTTTTCCCGCCAAAAAGAATTACTGGCCAGTTTATGAATCATGGCTGCCGTGTTTTACATAATAACGCCTTGTTTCTGCCGCGATCGAAATAAAAGATAAAAATAAACATGTTATCAACGCACCTTTTGGTTTATGAGCCTGTCAGGATATTAATCACGGTACAGTTGCCAACAGATAGAATGTTTAGACATTTTTACTATCGAGCAAAATATTTGTTTATGTTACTGTAAAACAGCGGTCTATTGTGAATTCTTTGAAACGTCTATTTTCATAGACTAGAGGGGACCGGCGAACGTGGCATAGTAGTCTTTGTCACTGTAGTTTTTCAATAATTAAGAACACAAATATTGTGTTATTCGATTAAGATAAATAAAACTGCCTATTTGGGTATCAAAGATGAAATATGATTCTTGAATTTGCAGTTTTAGTAACTTCTAAGTCGTAGAAATGAAAAGTTTTCATATTACATTGAGTTGGTTTACCAATCAAAAATAATCAGACGGATCTTTTGAGATTTATCCGCAAGAACTTCGTTTAGCCAAGGAAAAGTTTGGGCAATCGTTTTATTTATAAATCTAGCCGGCTGAGAGTTATTTTTATTGAACAATTTTCCGATCCGTATAAAGTTGTATTACTTGTATTAGATAAATTAAGTAGTTACCAAAGGACTGAAATAAAGTTGGATGGATAAAGTTGGAGATATAGACACCTACGTCACTGGAATTATTATTTTATTTCTCCGCTGCATCTGTACCTCATAAAATACCATAAGCTGGCCCTTTTAAGAACTATTTTTCAATGGCATCTCCGTAAAAGTACAGATTACATAATATTACACACCCTATTTATTAGTCATAAGTAGGTACTTATAAATTATGATAATATAATTACCTATCATCTGCATTTGCTAATTTTTATTACAACTGACTACTCTGATAAAATCGATTTTACGAATGTGACTCTTGGTTAAAGACTAAATAGCAGAAATTGTTCAAAGTATTTGCTTAAAATCTTCTTCACATTACCTACGCCATATTGAATAAAGTGTGAAGATAATTTTTATTCTTATTAATAAAACAATGATATGTAAGATAATTTTAAATAAAACAAAAATAGGAAGTTTCAATAAAGTCTTAATTCACACTACTCACAGTAACATGACCGCAAAATCGTAGGCGAATGAAAACAGTAAGTACACGATAATATAAACCAAAACTATTGTTTTAATGAAGCGTAATCACTGATCTAGATTCACTTTAACATCTTTAATTATCTTAATAGTATACATATAATAGAGATGAACTGATTAACAAAATTAAATGTAAGACATCACACCAGCCGGGCTATTCTGTTATTGTCAATTCGAAACATTCGAAGTGACCTCGATCGCGGTCCGCCATGTTTTTGTTGTGAGAATAATCTCGACCAATCATCATGTCTTTATCAGCCCGTTCTCGTCAACTGCTGGACATAGGCCTCTCCAATGGCACGCCACTGAGCTCGATCTTCAGCTCTACGCATCCAACCACTACCAGCCACCTTGCGGATATCGTCACTCCACCTAGCTGGAGGGCGCCCTACACTACGCTTGCCTAGACTTGGACTTTAGACTGGAGAAGTCTAGAACACGTTTACCCCAGCGATATCGACCAATGATGGGCGAGAATTGCTAATTTATTTATTTTTTTTTTGTTAGAGCATTTCTTATGGTTAAGAGATTTTTTCTGTTCTCTCAAATGGAAAGTACATTGCAATCCGCTTGCTTCGAAAACAACGAAAACGAACTTATCATTAAACTAACTAAACTTGATAAAATACACACAAATAGCCAAAGAGCAACAATCTCGATTATGTTAAGAAACTTTATAGAACTGCTGTCAAAAATTGATCTCAAATCTCAATCTAAAATGTTCGACAGTTCTACTAACTCAAAAAACGACCTAGTCTGAAATCTTAAGCTCAACTCGTCTTGAAACCGCTCGACCATTGAACTACGAACTAATTTCAGTATTAAAATACATCTCAAACATTATACAAAGATCTTTCTGTTTATTTGAGAGAGTATTTCAAAGTCTCAACTGTTTGAACTAATTGTTTGTGGCGGTTAAATAAGGAAATGGGTCATAGACGTATTTTGGAGAAATGCACTGTACTGAGTTTTTTTTTTTTTTTTTTTGAGGGGTTAGTAATGTCTTCATTGACTTTTCCCGCTTAGGCTGAGGCGAGCGTAAGTGTCAGACTCTTACTAACTGAAAACCACAACATTCGTGCGCTTCGATCCGAAGCCCCGGTAACCCGCTAGGTACTTTACGGCTCCGTGCGACAGTATTGAGATGCACTTTATATATAAATAAATAAACAAATTATTATTTTAACATTAATTGAGGTTTTTAGTTTCTAACGCGATAGAAAGAATTGATCAGCGTTTATTTGGCAAATCATAAAGAATGTGGTTAAAAAATTTCAGTAAAAGCTGCAAAAGATGTAAGATAATAATATATTTTACCGGTAATAATCCCAAAAATCATGTGACGTTTAATATACCTACGCACCTATCACTTCAGCGGATAAAATCAAGAACAACGGCCTATTATGGTAACATGCTAATAATGCGTTTTACTAACAGGAAAATACGCACTTGAAATCACTAGATCAAAGAAATCACAGTACGGCGCAGTCCGATGCAATCCTTGAATTCCAAATCTAGTATTGCTGGATCAAGTTCTGAAGGGGCGATCCCAACTTTGCGTTCTTCGAATTGGATCGATTACTGCAAGTGTTAAGTGTAGAACTTATTTATTTAGTACTTACTGGGAGTTTAGTAGCTAAGTATAGCGTCGTGTCGAAATGCTTAATAAGTATAGCATTACGTCTGTTCGTCAACGAAGGGGTAATAAGTATGAGAAAGAAAGAAAGGAAAAAGAAACATTTATTGCTATCGGTAAAAACAAGTGACATGTACATAAACTTCTTGTACCTATGGGCACATGTCCATGCCGTTCAGCTTGTGCTGATGTGAGAGAGCCATGCATGAAAACTACGAGCATGTATAAAAAGACTGATTACTGTTGATGAAACGACAGAAGCACGTAAGATTCGTAGCAATTTGCGTTCCATTGTCTCTGCCTACCATGGGAGACAGACGTGAGGCTATATTTATATATAAGTATATGTATGTCTATCAATAATTCAGTGATACCAACATCAAAGAAGTGATATCGTTCAACCAGGTGTAGTTACTCCTTTTAAATCGATTAGACGCGTCCCTATAATAACATCGTCACGTCAACATGATTCGATGGGACCTTGTCACAATAAAGCTGTCATATTAATATTGATTTTGATGCTCATGTTGTTTCAAATTAATCGGAGATATTAATAACATTACATGTAAGTGCCTACATTTGCTTGAGTAGGCACTAAAGCAAATGTACCTACGTAGGTAGGTAAGTCTGTTGTCGTCTAGTAATCAGAAACGCGAATAATGAACACCAGCTTAGGTTCAAACTCACACTACGTAAAGGTTTCGAGTTATCCGTCTTGAATTTTCGTTAGCAAAACAATAAGTTCGCCCACCAATCCCTCTTTACTGAAAAATATGTGAATTTTATAGGTAAGGACATTTTACAGGACACAAGAATAATAGAAGTGATTTCGTGTAGGTACGTATGTAGGTACGCAAGCCATTAAAATCCATGGTTTACTACCTTTTCCTGCCATCAAAAGAACCACCTGCCGTATTCCCATTAAAAACTTATAGCATAAATGAAAAACAACATAAAACCTCCCCATCCCTAAACATCCACCCTAACTCCTGTCATCATACAATTCGCATCTGTCAAAATATTACAGTTTTGTGACATTTTGGTAGCGGGAAACTGTCATGGCGGCTTTGTGGAAATTTCACACGTCACTGCGTCGCGTTGTGAATGATTCTCTCTGCAAATCTATGATATCCTAATGTCGACGGATATTTAATATGAAACTATTTTAGTGGTTCATTTAAAAGTCTCTTTGTAGGCTTTCCTGGTAGTTTTACGGCGCATTCCAATAAACTACGGATCGGTAGATGTGCCTACGAGCCGTAGAATTTGGAATGCGCCGTTAGTATGATTGTGAAGTAGCTTTAGAAAATTACGGCTGGCGGCGATTTGATTTAGCTGACTAGTGTTGCGCGACGTGTTGCACAAGTTTAATTTCTGATTGAAATAAGTATTTTGTTATATTAGGAGAAAAAACATCAATATTGCTATCAAAACAAATATTTATTTTTATTCGTATATATAGATCTATATCCAAATGAAATACATAAAAAATCGCAAAAATTACCTTACCTTTTTAAACAAATCCCGATCTACCTTACATCTGTTATTGGCATAACAAAGAAAACTAATCGTCAGTTACCAACCAGAGCTATTTAAATGTAAGAGCTTGGCAAATTCTAAGAACCAATTAAGGGAAATGGAACATTCTAGTACTTGCAAACGACGCGGATGCCATGTGCCAACATTACCCAAAGCCCTGGAACATTCTAGAGAACTGATTTCCGCGACATCGCAACCCACACTTTACCTTGAATTCTAAAATTAATTGAAAGTTCTATTAATCTGATTGACGTCATTAATTTTGATCTTTTAAAGGGTTGTGATAGGGAAATTGATATTTTGTATACCGGTCTCTATTCCTCGAATTATTTCGTTATGATTTCCATTGGTTTTGCTGAAACTGTTCAGTTAATGTTAAAGGGTGAGTGTTATAATTCTGGAGAACTAGAACTAGGTATACTATTTACTATGAAACTCTTCATGCTTATTAGTATATTTTTTTATTTAATGAAAACGTTACACCCCAACCCACACTAGGATTTTGTCGTGTTCTCCTGTGTCGTGGGTGCGTTTACAAATATACAAGTTCACATACACGTGACACCCAGACCCGAAGTGTCAGACTCTTACTCACTAAAAACCACCCCGTTTCTACTCCCGCTTTTCGAGCCGGAGCTCCGGTAATCCAGCTAGGTAGTCCACAGTTCCGGAAAACATCCCATAGCTTAGAATATACAATGTACTTCAATGTAAAGTAGATTCTCATTCATTCAAAACATTGTAGCTTCAGCAGTTGCAATACTTTAATTTAACAGTCCCTATCAACTTTTTAATAGGAACTACCTGTACAACTCTGCGACGTTCCGTCCTACCCTTCTTTTTATTACTATTCTAGGCTAGACTCCCTGGATCTTGTTTTTATTTTCGCCCTCACCACCGGCGGACGCGGGCGGCACGATCGCGATTTAAATTAAAATTTATATTCATAAAATGTCACGGTGCATTGCTGGTTCCGTATTTTTGTTTATTGTATTTTTATTTTTTTATTTTTCTGTAGTTTCTTGAGTATCAATTAATTATAGAGAGCAAGTCTTACGTAGAAGCAGTTTTAGTAACTTGTTTAAAGAGAGGATGCAGGGACACAGGGTGTCATTAAGTTACGAACATAAACTCACGCTTGTCTCCCATACGGGTAGAGGCAATAGAACGTCAATTGCAACGAATACTTCACCTCTTTCGCTTCACTAACATGTCTTTTCATGCATGCTCACCAAATGCCTACCAATCATATTAATTACCCAAAAGGCAAACTCAGTTATATATAAAATAATAAAAAGTACAAGATTTAAACTTTTCCTGCCTGCTTTTAATTCGAGGAATCGAGAAAAAAAAGTAATTTTACGAATTCGTTTGCGAATGCGGAACAACGTACGAATTTTCAAGTTCTTTTTTTTTCTGTATGGAGTTCTAATAACAAACTTTGGCTCGTCGAAAAAGTTGTGGTAAAAAAGTTATAGCTACGGGGATTTTCCACTACGTGACAACCTGATTGGTTGGTTGTTTATAGAATGTTTTCCACGGTTCCATGGTAATGGTGTTTTCATTTTGAATTTATTCAAATCCAATTTATTTTTTTCTTCTTAAGTAAATTGGCAACTTGCACCCCTCCATTTAATTATCAGTTGCTTTTCCGCCAGAGATATGCTATGCTACGTTGCTTTGAATGCGTTTGGTTTGCGCTAATCGTTGGTGTACATAGCTTAGCACTGGTGGAAACGAACTTAGCTAAGCTATGTGCTATTTATTGCTTCTTTACTTCGATACATCGTATAGTCGAGCTGCGCATCTTCGCACAGCTACATTACTTAGTATCGGTGGAAACGGTCACGTAGTTTCACAGCTTAGTAGCATAGTTACATAGTATATTTCTCTTGGAAAAGCACCCAAAGTGGCCAATTATTATTGTAAAGTTTCCTTCTACTACTCTATTCTTCGGCCTGTAAACGTTCTTCAAAAATCAACGCAAAATATCTTACAATGCAACGCAATAAAAAATATACCTAGATCATTTAAAAGACTCAAACCACATAAATAAAACCTACACTTACACTTCTAAAGAACATCTCAGCACTCATCATATAATTCATGATTTAAATACCTTTCAATAGAAACATTAAAACAGCTTAAGGATCCCTGAAACAGCGATGTTCGTAAGTGGTATTACTATCTTTAGCCCACCAGCCAAGGGTGGAATTCAAGGCAAATCTTTGTATACCTGTATAATATGTAGATTGTAGGTACTTATAAAAAACTCATACAATAGTTCACTCACACATTGTTGGTGATAAATAAATAAACCTTAAAGAAACATAATTTAAAAAAAAAAAAGATTAAGATTAAAAAAATATATCTTATCCTCGCCAAGGGTTTACTTGCATTACTTATAACTTCATTATCTTAAGCCTGCAAACACTATTACATTATTAATTAATCCACTTCGCAGCTAAAACGAAGCGAAAACTGATTTTCATCGTCCCGTCTTCGTTGTCTCTTGTCATTAATATCGTTGCAGTCTCGCAGTCTCTCACCAGTCTCTCGCAAAATTGTTTAAGCAAGTCCTAGAGTACCTAGTATTCACTCGCTTCTTAGTTTATCTAGTTTACTCGAGAATCTACGTACCAGGTACATAGGCATAGGTAAACCAATTAAGTCTATAAGGTTTTGAAACATGAGATTTTCTGTGAGTCTGATAAAGTGGGCGTAATGTCACCTACGGAACGTATTGGAAAAGGCTTTATTGATTTCTATCTTTCGTTTAAGGAAATTTTATTTTATCAAAAGAACATTTAAGTATATCATAGTTCAATTAAATATGCGAAACTTAATCGAATATCTTACAAAAATACGATTGATAATGTTGTTCGATCTATCGAGAACAATATTGATAATATAATATCATTACTGTTTAAACATCTTAATCGTTGTGTTGTCTCTAGTTTCCACTTAGTGGTCATTCCAAATTCTGCCCCATGAACTTCAGTCATCATTACCAGCAATATAGATAGCTAATGACAATAATTAGATGTTGTTCTATGCCTTTACAAATTTCTACAAAATAAACCTTTAATTTAGATACCTAAAATTGCCGCTAACGTCATTGCAAGCACGTAACTTCTATTATTAAATTTATTAGTCTGGCAAACTGCGTTTTTATTTTTAAATACGGCCAATCAAATAGAAACTCAATAAATAGAAGCAAAAATAAACCTACAATTATTTCCGTCTGATTGAGTTATTAAATAACTCGATTCTTGATAGGTATCGAATACAGCTGCATATACCGTCTCTATAAAATCGAAATGGAACGAAATGCATACCGAGAATTTGCAGCAAAAATAAATAAAACTCGATTCCTACTCGAACTACGTTCACCGGAGGAGATATTAAAAACTTATTGATACGTGCTTCGGTTTTCAACGATACATAAGTATATTGTGTAAGTTTATGTATAGTGCATCAATGGTTTATATAATTTTATAGATGTGCATGTCATAATATAAGTCATTGAAAGTTCTCTTTGGGGAATCTACTAAGTTGGGACTGAGTAATAACGTAGAATAGAGGTACTATCTACTCTTGCCTCTTGATTTTTAATGAAGGTTATTGAACCTACCTGATATAATTGTCTTATTTTTATAGTTTATTTTTAAGTCTTTGGGAACATCAAAGCATCAATCCAAAACAGAAAGGCATCTCAAGTACACAAGTATTTTGCGGACTATGTTGGAAACCGTCGAATTTTATCAACACGTAAATAGTAGTGTAATCTATCGTTCAGGTTTTCAATCACTTAATTATATAAAATAAACATTTTATTTTATCATATAATCCTATATATGTACTAGGTAGCGACTTACAGTAATATTCAAAATACATTTCAACTTTTTATTACTAGTATAAACAATTTTATTATAAGCAAAGAAGTGTCTATATGACCACTATTAAAATCCCGTAAACATTATTCTGTTCTACTTCACCTCTTTAAAAGTTCAAACAACGTTATTGACGAACGAAGTATTACCGATTATTATTTATAAGAAGTCGGTTCAAAATCACCATACTCTTTCATTTTCATAAAATAACTAAAAACTTTGACGTAAACTTCCAAATTTCTAAATGTTTTGTGACTTTTGCGGTTTTGAGAGCTGAAAAAAAGTTTTTTTAAATGGCTTTCATTATTTTTGGAGATATAAAATAACGTCAAGGGATGGGTATTTTTAAATAAAAAGTTATTTTGTGAAATCATCCAATGATGTCTCCCGCCTATAGTGAGACGAGAGGGAGTGTCAGACTCTTACTGACTAAAAACTTCCAATGCTCCTGTTCTTCGATCCGTAGCCCCGGTAACCGACTAGGTAGTCAGCAACTCCTCGACTATACCTATATTAGGGTACATAGTTACATATACATATAACACGATACACGAATAGATAATATCACTTCTACACATACCTACTACAAGAAAACTAATAGAAATATTTAAAAAAATATATTATAGAAAAGTGTATTTTTCATAGTGACACATACTTTTATCCCTACGGCATTTGAACCCACTTAAAAGGAATCTAAATTTCACACAAGCATAGTCACAGACGAAAAGCTAGTTTATTATAGGTAATTAACATGACATCCATATCGATCAGCTCGGTATTCAAACACTAATTAATATCTCATAATTAAACCTCCGTGCTGAATAGATTTGTTATTGAGATACGGCTAATCTAATTAACTATGATTAAATGTAATGTTAACTAGATCAATCAATTGTCAGTCAGTTAATTAACTACTGTTTTAAAATAGATAGATTGATACTTAAACACCATTATTGAAAAACATATTGAAACTGCCAGATACGAATTAAATAAATATCATCACGCCTTTTATCCTTCACAGTGCACATTATGGCACGCAATACCACTATACAATGTACACGCAGTTTTCACAATTTATGTTATAAGTCCCATGTTACAAGGGGGCGAGCCTCTTTCCATATACCGGGAACATTTTTCAAAAACCGAAAATAACCCAGCAGTACCTTGCCCGACGCAGACATCGACCCCGAGACCCCTTGCCTGTCAGTTGCACTTACGACCACTCGCCTAACGAGGCATACCATAATACTTTATGTAGCCGTTATAGCTACTAATCCACATTTCTTTAGTAACTTTCAAGGTAGTTTTTAAACTAGTAGTTTGTCAATCTGGTTTAGTTTTAACGTCACCGGCAGGAGAAGTGGAAGAAGCTTGGGCACGAAAGGGCGTGTCGACAGGAGCAGACGCGGTGATCACAGATCCCCGCCCCAGCGTAAAACAACGCTTATGTTGTTTCAGATCACAATCATATTCTTCTTCGGGCAATCATGTTTTAATGTCATTACGCTACCAATAATCCTACGCAACAGGATCATGATGACGCAAAATCGTTGACTCCAGAATGATGATAGAATATTTATTTTCCAATAATTCACTTGACTAAATACCTCGTCAAAGATTGATATTAATATAACGCCCTTTAAATTAAAACTTTTAATTGAAGAGCTCAAACAAATTGGGTCTGCAAACCTTCATTAGATACTTTTTGTTGAGCCTTAATTGAAAAAAATGATGGTTATTTTTATATGGTTTCCTAGGACGTGATTATTAAATTGTTGTATTAACTGAATACTGATAGTGATGTGTACGACTTCTGGACTTGTCGGCAAAAAAAAAATATTTACCGCTTAAATATGTGTCTAACTGCCGTGCTGTACTCAGAATCATTTCATGGTTACCTAACCCAGTCCTTAGCAATGGTTTTCGGTACAAAATCGTTACTAAAGAATAGTTTAAGTATCTAATCATTAAGTGACTTTGAGTGCGGCAGTAAGTCTCGAAACCACTTTTAATTGTGTAGTAACACAAAATTGTTTGAAATTATATTCTGCCAGATATGAAATTTCATCGACCTCATTACACCGATTGCCACTTAAAACCAATATTTTAATGAACATTAATGATGGACAGAACGGGCACGCGTCATTTCGAACATTTGCTCTCGGGAAGAAACTTATAATGAAATTCTGAACACCATAAATCTTTGGGAACATTGACATTATCGAGATTGAAGATCATTTTTGTCTTTCTTTATCCTATTTCCTTCTATATTGTAGGTATAAGAAAGTTTTTGTAATCATTATGAAATAATATGAAGTCTTAATTATGTAGCTATAAGTAGGTAGGTACTGCTGTTAAATAATTTCATTGGGGACTTGTTTCACGAAGTCTGGATAGCCGCTATGTATTAGATAACTTTGAATTAAGAATGTAATTTGTACGAGTATGTAAGTACTGTCACATAAGTTTATAGGGCACTTATATGAAGGTGGTGAAACGGAAGCTAAGTGTAGTTAAATTGATTCTAAGGTATTGACTGCCCGGTTGGCGCGGTAGCTAGGCAACTAGCTACCTGTGCGTGTAGAACGAACGTGTAACGGGTTCGATTCCTGCATGGTGCAACTCTTTGTGTATTCACAAGTTGTTTCGGGTCTGGGTGTCATGTGCACGTGAACTTTGCATGTTTTTAAACGTATCCCACGACACAGGAAAAAATCCTAGTGTGCGGAAACGTTTAAAAAAAAGGTCAGACAAAGAGTGATGTTCAGATTCCATTTTTAAATTTTCGGCTACAACTTATTAATATAATCTGTATTTGTAGGTACCTTATGTTTGTTAATAGATTCATCATAAAGATGCTAGACTAGGAAAAGTAATTTAAATTACTGTGCAAGTAAATACTACCTATATCTTAGTTAGAGAGCTAACAAGCATGATAAGCGTACACTTACCACAACTGTAAAGTCTTCCACCATGAATCCTTTACTTTATGTACAGATTAAAAAAGGGACAGTGTTATCACTGTGACCTCTTTCGTGGTTTATATGTTACTGGCAGCAATAATTCTTGGTGTTTTCTTTTACTGCTGTAAAGTATGTCTTGCGGAGTAGATAACGCGTGGACGTTAAAATATTCGGAAGGTTTGTTTGCAATACGAAATGTATTTTAGAAGGAATTTATTAGTATGGCTAGGTATAGAGTAAGCGCACCAGTTGCGCATTCGATGTAGCTCGATCCAGGTATGGTAAGACAATACTGTTAAGTGTAGGAGAGCCATGCTTTGGCACGAATGGGCCAGCTGGACCGGAGTAAAACCACGTTTGTATGTGTTTCGTTGTGTGAGTGAGATTACCAGAGGCCTAATTCCCCCTTCCCAATCTTTCCAATCCCCGATTCTCCAACGACCCTTAAATTCCTATCCCCCAAAAAGCCGGCAACGCACTAGTAACGCCTGTTTTGGGTGTCTATGGGCAGTGGCGATTGCTTACCATCAAGTAATCCGTCTGCTCGTTTACCGGCTTATAACATAAAAAAAAACTGTCAGCTTTTTCGACAATTTCTCAGTAACAAAATTAAGTTTGTAGTCAATGATGAATTAAGTTAAATTCTGCAATAACTCTCCACAATTTACTTCCTAAAGTACTTGATAACTTTAGGCAGCTGCACAGCACAACTTCTATGATTAATAGATCGTGACAGATAGTTTACGAGGTAGTCAGGTAACTACGGGATCACCGAACGTAATCTAAGTTGGGACCACATTTGCATTGTCTGATGGACGCTCTGATTTCAGGAAGTATTTTGTCAATTACGATAGATCTGGAGTGAATGTTAGTTGTTATGTCTTAACTTTGTCCAGAATCTATTTTCTCTATTTATTCTTGGCTCGTAGCTTGAGAAAAGTAGTAGGTACTTAGTTAGACACATATTTCTTAACGAGCTTAGGCACACTTCATAAGTTCATAACTTGACTTACCTAATCATTCTAATTTCCGAATTCCTAAAAGGCTGGGAACCCACTTGTAACTCCTCTAGTGTTACGAATATCCATGGGTGATGCTAATTGCAGATGGCAGATTATCCGTCTGCTCGTTTTGCAGCTAGCAACTATGTCATAAAAAATCTTTCAGGAAATAAAAGACCGAGGTAGGTTCCTACTTTCTATTATACTATAATTTATTAGTTTCATACTGTAGCTGATGTCACGCGAAAACCATAATGTTTCGAGTTCCCTCATTTAAGTATCATTTACATCTAAGTCATCTCACTACAGAACGTCCCTTACATCCCCCTCCTACAAATACAAAAACAGTCAAACATACCTAAAACTTTTTAAAAATTTATAAAACGTATATCGTATTGACCAACAAAACGATATGAAGTAAAAAGAAAACAGAAGCACTCTAGTCGCAGAAACCTTTTATGTGTGAACCTCAAATAGACGTTCCCCGCTTTTCTATCAACCATTGCTATATTTTATCAGATTGCGGTGAGCACAATCCCGTCACATTTTATTGAAACACGCTCGACTATCCGGTACCAACTGAGAAATCATACATTGATGTCCTTTTGTTATGTATGTGTGTGTATAAAGTAGATGGAGATAAGTGTTTGCGTGTGTTTTCATGTTTTTGATGTAGGTTTATTATGACATGTACTCTGTACCTGATGAAAGATGTTTTGTTTATTATTTTATTAAGGAGAAATAGTTGTTAGGTAATATTTTTAGATTTAGCATAATAATATGTGATATGATTGTATAAAAATATACACTTCTTCTTATTTTCAGTTTTATTGTCTACAGAGTCACTGAATTCACGGCAATATTCTTTGGATGCTCACATATTATTGTTGTTCGGAGCATGATGTACCAGGTCAAATTAAGTTTGTGTTTGAAAACGCATCTGAATTGTTAGCACACATGAAACGGACCGAAACTACATAAGAGTACCTAAATTATTATACTGATAATTTTTTTATTCTACCTAACCTACATAAGTAAATAAATGCATTGTTCGATATATCTACGGATATTCTTAAAGCACTCAACAAAACAATGGGTGGTATAAAAATAAAATTTATGACGCCCTGAAACTTTTATCGCCTGAGTTAAGATGACGATCGGGGTTAATTTAACGATCACTCAGTTCCAAGTGAAATAATTTTCCAATGAAAACCAAAGATCGTAAATCTGGTAGGTAAGCTACAGATCTGAGATCAAAAGTAGGGAAGTGTAATTTTATCTCACGTTATAAATACTAAGAGACTATGTAAAGTACCTATACCTATACTCATGTAGATATTTTTCTTCTCCTCTAATAATATCTTCTGATTTATTTCGTTGCTGTATCCAAGACAATCATTGATGTCCCTGGGACGCGCCGGACTTCAGTAGGTTATATCTACTGTAGATCCTAGCACATCCTAGCTTACAGGAGTTGCAGCAGTTTTAGGAGGTTGTGGCGGGCTTGCCATAAACTCATGTAGTTAGACTGTCAAAGGTGATTGATCGTGTTTATGATTAATTAATGATGAAGCTATGTAGCACATACAGTAGGTACCTACTTACGTACATTATTATCAACATATAGACCTACAAAGGTGCCTACGTACTTTCCTATGTAACTTTCCTATAGGTATACTTATTACCAGGACGCTCCACTTACAACAAATCAGTTTTCCTCATAAAATAAAATAAGAGTAGGAGCACACAATAAAGTAGGAGCACCTCCCTACAATCTTGTTTATTGAAACTTATGAAACTGGAGATAGTTCACAGCACGATGCGAGCTCGTTAGTTTCAATGGGAAACGTAAGATGTAAGAACAAACTTACCTACCTACTTACTTACTAACGCAATGTAGGTATAATATAGGTAAGTAGATATTATGAAAGCTACCTTGCCGTATCGTTAGTTACAAGAGGAAAAAGGTCTCGGTTTCAAAACTTTAAGTAGGTATATAGGTACCTAATCTACTCAAATAACTAAATAAGTATTAGGTCCTAAATATGGCATATAAGTATCATATTCTCAATTACACATATAGAAGTGCGGCGGTTAATTTCAAATTCAACAATAGATAATCATCTAGCACCACTTAGCAACCTGGCACTTCCTAATTAGACTTTCAAAGGCGTAAACATCTAACACAGAAGATAAATGATACGGAGGTGTAATTTAACTAGGCGTCTATAATTAAAAGAGTGCTAGCACCGACAAGAAGTGACAAGCCACTCATCCGCATGCTTATTTAGCTTGGCTTTGAGCAATTCTTAATCGAATGTCAGAAGCGGTGAGCGCGCGCTCGGCACTCAACGCATCGTAGTGTTCGTAATTACTTTTTAATCCATAGACGCCAGTTATATTCACAGCTCTTTTATTTCTAAGTTTTCTGTGAATAGTTAGAAGCTTTTTCTGAATAAGTAGAGTGAATTTGATGTTTGTTTAGTGCATAGTAAATGTAATTGTAAGCTAATGCGAAGTGTTTTTTGATGTAGCAACATTACCAACGTACTATTCATATGCATTTATTTAAATTAAGTAGGTACCTACTTACAATAACGTGGATATGATGAGAGTTTATAAAAGAAAAATGCAATTACATCTTTTAATTACATCTGATGGCATATAAGGTATTAGGCATTACAAATTAGGTACCTAGGCAGAGAAAAAGTCATTAATTTATCTACCTACCTAGATACTTACTTAGATAACTAGTCGTTTCCCGTTTATATCAGTAGTTAGCTCAAAAAACTCCTCACTGACTCTCGAGGTTTCGACAGAATCAATCACCGCATCATTATTTTCAAGGCAACACCGCTGTAGTCGTCTCCACAACTCCCTAGTGGTTGGGCGACCTAATTCTTCCACGTACTAATAACATCAATGCTCTGGCGTTATTATCTTAACTCCCGGAACGGATGACCTGACACTATTGGAAATCCACAGGCTTTATTGTACACAGTAGGTAGGTATAGGTAGCTATTTCCACAGACCAGAGGCAGTTTTTTAAGTCAGGCGATGTATCATACCTACCTGTAATCCGATAGGTTGGAACAAAAAGTAGGCTTCTTCGATTCTTTCTTTATAGTTGCAAACTATAATATACCAGCATCGTAATTTTATTTATGGCCCTTGTATCTAATGTCTACCTATTCCCGTAACGGGGTTAACCTCTCGTATGCCGTATATAAGACAACAATAGAAAACACATTGTGTCTCGCGTAGATCTGCGTTCCGGCACACGAAGGGTTAAGGAATTTTTTTTTTCTTTGTTTTGCTTTTTTCCACTAGGTATTGCTGGTAATTCGGTATATGGCCATATTAGCTGTGGTATTAGGTACTGTTTGGATTTAAAGCCGATTTTCAACAAATCACCACTTACCATCGTATTACTTTCGGTTTTTAAATGTAATATTTTGCTGGTTACCTACTGAATTAGCGCGGCAGGTATATCTCACAATTCAGTCAATTCTGGGTTTTCGGGAAATAAAAAGCGTCATAGGTCATGGTGCTTGGGAGATATTGATGTTTTGTGTCTTAAGTGCTAAAAGTGCATAATAATGAAGCGTATATGAATGTCTATTGTTATTGTAGTAGTTTTGTGCTTTTATCCTTACATTATGTCATGTAACCTTGAACTGTTTGAATTTGTAACTCATAACAGCCAAAATATGTAGTTTTGTGTGTATCTAATGTAGTAATATATTAATATGAGTATTGCAAATTGGTAGTGTTAGTTAGGGATGGAAATTAAAACTACCATTTTCTATTTCCAGCACGGAAGAGCTTTATATTATTGCATAATAACAAAATCTTTGTAGTCTTATTTATTACATTAGTCAAATGAAGTACCTACCTTACAACGTGAGGATTCAATAAAAACAACACGTACAACTACAGAATCTTTAATTATATCCAACAAGTACTCTTAAGCGAATCTTTTAAATCAATCTTAACTAAACATAATCGCTAAAACTCGAACCTTTCTCATTTGTATGTCAGATACAAAAATATTTATATCTTATATCAACAGAAAATCCACTCATACCATGTGATACACTAAACTTATTGAATTAAAACAACGCACTCATAATTTCAGCGTCCATCGTCCGGGATACTTCGACTAGTATCTAGTATATAAAATATATTCACAAGCCAGGGGCGCCGGCTTTCAATATGAAGCCACGATGTACAGATCACTGTCTGGTTACAAGTCTGTAACAAAATGGTGAGCTTCAGTAAACGGGAACGCCTCCACAATTTATTATCGGCATGCAGTCTCTATTTTTGTACATATCAAACTCAATTTCACTTTTTACAAAACACAAATTTCAACTTTCATGAACATTTTCACCTTAAACTATAGTTAGAAGAAGCTTAGTCTATTACCACCTCATAGTAAAATTCACATATTTTTCTTATTGCTTTGTAAGCTTATCACTTAGTACATCACACTTTGTTTAAATAGTGCCAGATCTCGAAAAAGTCCATTGAACATTGTTCCAACAGTATAATATATTTCTCAATAGTTTTCTCTATAAAAACAAATATAAATGCATTATAAACTTGACATTTTGTGTAGTAAACTTTAAAAGCAATGTGAAATTATCTCTAATTTCACACACATGATAATTTTTTATGAGTTATGACACTATTCGAGCAAAGATGCGATAATTTAAAAGCAAAAATACATTACACAACACAAAACAATAAAGATTCAGCTAATACTACTCACAAAATCTACTTTTAAGTATCGCTCTTCCAAAGCTTGATAGTCTTGTCGTTCTCGAGGGCTGCCGACGCGATGATGTTCTCGGTGGGATGGCACGCCGTACAGAGCACAGTGTCAGTGTGCCCCGACAGCCGCTGCACGATCTCTTTTGACTGCAGGTTCCAGATGTACACCAAGTTATCTTCTGAGCCTGATACTATCCACTGCGGACAAAATAATATTATATTGTTAAAATAAGCTGTATGAAACTGACATTTTAACCATTTGCAGGATTATACCAAAAGATATTCAATTGTAAAAGGAGATATCTTTTGCTCATATTGATGAGAGGTTGGATATCTGGGGATAAAAGTGCAAACAAACTGTTTCGTTGGTAGAGAATGCCCATAACTTATACGCCAAAAACTCATTACACGTTTGTTGCTATTCTCTCACTACACGTTTGTTGTCGAGTGAAATAAAATAATAATTAATTTTTTTTTTTCTAAATAGGAATTTAAGATTTTAAGCTATAACATTTTAGATAGCATATAGCACATAGCAAAAGATAAAGTAAACACTGTCACTAGCAATTAATCTTTCATTTATTATTTTATCCTACTTAAGCTGACCTACGATTCCACAAATTCGCGATAAAACCATCGAATGACGTCAAAGGAAGGATCACCTTGCTATCTACGTAAACGACACCTACAATACGCTTGCGTAGGAGTTCCGCTACACAGCGTGTCTGGGTCTATGTGAATAACGCTATAACTCTTGGCCCTGCATTCATGTGTAACTAACATGAAAACATAGCTTTCCATAAGTAAATGAAAGACGTATGACCGATTTAGTTTATAGGCGATTTTTTTCGAAATTTCGTCAAATTAATTAATTATGGTCCCTACAAATTTTGCAGCTTATCTTTTTTACACGCAAAGGATTTATATTTTACTGTTTTACATACTAAAAGTAGATCGCTAGCAAGTCCGTGGGAATTCTATTTTACCTTGACATACTTGCAATCTCTTATCAACGTCAGATTGTAGTTGTAAAAATCTGTGAGAGCACAAATGACTGATAAGGAATTTATCGCTCGAAATAATGGTTATCAAACGATGGAATGAGCGTCAGAGAACTCAATTCTAAATGAGGAAGAATAGTAGAAATAGTGAGAAAAAATATTTGGTGACATCCAGCTGAGCTTTGTTAAACCCCCCCACTAAGAATGGCTAAAAATAGCTGTATCTACGCAGGCTACGCTATACATAGTTGACGATTTCGATGAATATACTTGTGGCATTTCTCATTTTGTTGATAAAAGTACAATTCATTGAGTATTTTTTATTCTTATCTTGTATTTTCTTTATAAACCTGTCTTAGTATACAATTATCAATGCATGTCAATTTTATAATATATGGCTCAAAATAATACTGAACAAATGTTACGCTAGAAATGCTCACTACTTAACTTTGCATTGGAATGCAAACATAACATCTTGTTTAGATTTTTTGTCGGGAAAATGGCGGAATTAACTCATATCACAGATTTTATAGTAAACAGAAAAGTCTTACCTTTCCTCCAGTGACACTGAAGTTGGCAAAAATGCAATATTTCTCGTTTTTATGTCCCGTGTAAGTCTTGAGGCACTTGCCCCGGCTGTAGTCCCAGAGTTTGAGTGTGTTGTCGAGTGTCGCCGCCAGAATGTATTTGCCGTTTGGAGAGAACTTCACGAACGAAACCGGCGGATTATCGTCGTCTATCAAAGTCTTTAGACATTGACCTGACGCTGTATCCCAGATTCGACTAAAATGAAAAAGAAAAGATTATGTTGCGATTTGTTTATCAGATGAAAATACAATATCGTGGTGTACGACCACGTCACGCCACGTCTAACTTATACGCCACATTTTAATAAATAATGATATTTAAAATACTTAGATAGAATAAACAAATTGAATAAAATACGTACCATAATCCATCATAACTGGACGATACAATAAGGCTGCCATCTCTGTTAAAATGCACTGCTGATACTGGATCTGAATGCGCTGGTAGTGTTTTCAAACATTTGCCTGGAAAGAATAATATTTAATGCATTAATTACGTCGATTAACAACAACCCTGTCAACGCAAATGTGGGTCAAATAATTTATCGAATGAAAAATCTTTATAACTAGTAATAACATTGAATAGTATATAATTTTTTTTTTAATGTCAATCTTCGAGACTATTTTGCATTTAGATTTAGATTTTAGATTTCAGCCATGATCGTCCCACTGCAGGGCAAAGGCCTCCCTACCTTCCTTCCACTCCTCTCTGTTTAAAGCTTTTTGCATTTGGTAACCCAATTTTCAAGGAAGATAAGATTATTATTCCTTTGCGTATAGCGGTGTAAAATCATCGGAGTAAAATCATGGGTAAAGACTAGTGCACAGGACAACAAAGACACGTAGATATTTTATTTTTGAATCTCCAATGTACAGATGATTGAGACGAAATACCGAACCGACTAGGATGTTAATGGTATAAATAGTACAGTAACCTATTTCTACAGGAGTAGCTGCTTGACATTTACGATTGTTTCTATTTGTACCTATCTAAAATTAGAAGTAATTATAGTTTGTATGGAAATCTGTTGAAAGTAGAGTCGTGAGAGGTGAAAATGTTTAACACTGTGATGTTAATAAGGTTCAAAGTTGTGTAATGTAAACTTTAGGTATATTTGGAGAACAGAAGTCGTGACTGGCCTCACGCCTACATTTTCGACTCATTGTTTAGCATAGTAAAGATGCATATTCTAATGCAGCTGTTGTGTTATAAATGTAGATCGTTGACCGCGTTTCCTTTGCCACTAAAGTAATCATTATTTACATGTATAAACAGTCACAAAATCTCAATGAATGACTAATAAAAACTGGTTTTCAACCGCGAAGGTATAATACCAAATTGTTATAAAGCTTGAAACTTCAAATAATTTTAATAGTGATTCGAATTTGAGAACAATGCATACAATGTATGGAAATAGGTTTAGTTTAACTATGTAACGGTACCTAGTTATTGACGCCAAATAACAACTGGTGCAATTATTATGGACTACACATCGCCTTATCGTTTCTGAGAACTACAACATTAATGAACAAGTGCAAATTTTAGTACTATGTAAGGACATTTTATTTTAACTTCCTATTTTTGTTCGCCCGATAATTTACTTGATAAACTAACAAAGAGAAAAAGCGGGTTTTGTAAAAAGAAGTTACATTTATCAAACACTAGCTTTTTATGGCTTAATTTTAAAACAATTTACTCGACTTTTTAAAAGTCAGTTCGTATAAATTAACCTTTTCTGTGCGACATATACAAAATGCTATCGTAACCGTTAAAAGTGAGCAATTTACAGTTTGTTCGTTTGCAACATTATAACTTTTGTTTTATTTAAAAACAGAAGCCATTTGTACGTTGGCGCTCGCGGCATTAGCCCGTGTCGAATCCGGTTATAGACTTTATCATTTTCGACTTGCACTTTTTTATATTTCTACTATCTGCTATAGTAGGATTTAATACTATCAATTTTAAAAGACTACGTTTACGCTTCGTTTGAACGAATTCATTTCAATTTTTTTATATTTTTGCGATAATACATACGACATTGGGTGAAAGGGAATGTTGTTACAAATAAAAATAATTTCTTACCTGTTCTTACATCCCATATCCGTACACTCTCGTCAAAACTTCCCGATACGATAAGATTGCTTTGTGGATTAAAATTACAGCAAAATACATAGTTACTATGTCCCTTCAATGTCTTCAAACATTTGCCTGAACTCAGTTCCCATACCTGTAACATAAAAATAGGTCGTAAAGCTTTTGTGGGGAGCTGATCTATTTTCAGATATTATGGTGCAATACTGATGTAATGAGGTAGGATTACAAGAGCCTAAGTCCGTTTTCGACGTAAAAACAAATTAATAGCTTACAGAATATACATAAATAGGATATTTTTATTTGTAAATAATCCTTCCAAAATGCAGTTAATGAAAACATAATGGACACAATTTGTTTGATAGCTTCTGACATCAAATACAATAATTAGATTAGATAAATCATAGCTTTTGCATTTAGATATGGGGGTCAAAGGATAAATATGCAATGTGCATAACAATATGTTTCGTATTGATGACAGAAATTATTTAATACTTTGATAACATTATGTAATAATACATAGAACGAAATGATCTCATAATCATACTTCATTCATTACTTTTATGTGAGTTGGAGAAATGTATGTGTTACGGTAAATCTGATTAATTGAAAATTATTAATAATTTTGCTAAATTATTAATAATTACCACACGTTTTGGTAAATGTGAATAATCGATCGAAATTTATCACTTTTAGTAGTGATTATTAATAATTCACGACACATATTGGTGAAAGTAATAAAATAAATATAAACCCTATGTTTTTTGACCAGCATGTATAATATTAAACACCGTCTTACGATTATATTAATTAGAGATCACACAAACAAGGTTACTTGTACTTGCTTTAAACCAAAAGGACAACAAATTCACATATTCTGCGCGTAAGTGCGGCTCTGCGGACGGCAAGTAGGGGTAGCTCGCCACCCGACCAGAACGAGACCCGTGCGTGCGGCGCGTCGAGTTCTGCGCGCGCCTCAAAGAGCCATCAGACCACCACAGATGGGGCCCAGTAGGGCTGATGCCTGATCCGGAGCTGCGGACTACCTAGCGGGTTTACCGGGGCTCCGGTTCGAAAATCAGGAGTAAGAACGGGGTGGTTTTTAGTTAGTAAAAGTCTGACACTCCCTCTCACCTCGCCAAAAAGGACACATTTATCACAAAATTAACAATAAAATTCTTTTAAAATCAAATTACCATGAAACTTATGCAAAAAAGTCTATCGTGGTACATAAAATTGTAACAAAAATAAAATTAAACAATTATTGTTTCATTAACAAAATCAACACGAATCCTAAAAGCAATCATCAATAATCACATTTGGCTTGCCTTCTTCTGTATAAATGCATCAAATTAAAATTCTAAAAGTATTATCATAGAATTCAACAAATATTTGTTGTGTAAGTACAATATTGCCTTTTAAATTGAAATAAAAATAACATCTTGGCCACTTATTACATTTATCACTACTGGGGTAAAATTATTAATAATAAGCGACAAATGTGATTAATTTATCACTTTTACCTCGAGTTTCGGTAATTATTAATAATAGTAGATAATTATTAATAATTTTCAATTATTCACTCTTACCGTAACATATGCACATATTACACAATGTTTAAAGATATTTGGCCACACCTTTGGCAAACATTTTAAAGAGGAAATACCTTATGAGTTTTTATTTTTCATGTGTATAGGTACCTAATTACAATAGGAGTAACAAAATAATGTCTTCTAACAATTCTCTTATTCATTAAAATCATGATCAAACTTTACTTAGTTATAAAGAAGGATGCATACATTTTTAAAGCCCTAATGTTTTTATCTATAAAATTCTGAGGACATAAACACACACTGTTATCTATTAAGATAATATGAGTTCACTAACCCAAAGAGTTTGTTATCTAGTTTCCCAGACTGTTTTAACAAAGGGAACTTGGAAATTTAGAATTTGGGACAAGTGGTAATAATGGGCATCAATCATGATAAGCAAGTTGACACATATATTATGTAAATGGAATAGCTGAGTTTCGGGTTACTATGGAACTTTACTTTTTTATTTCAACATTACCTCTTTATAATATTAGTATAGATGAATTTTATGCTAAAACTAATACTTATTATATTATTATCGATTAGGGAATGACAGAGCTAGTAATAGCCTCAGAATCTTCAAATATTCATACTCAATTATTTCCAAATCAATTAAATTTTATTACCCTTAAATTGTAGTAAACATCAATAATTTATTTATTAATGATAAATAAATTATAATCACAATGTCCGTATAGCGACAAATTAACGGCCGCATGTAACCTTTTTCGTTTAAATTCCGTTCGTGAGTACGGCGACACGGAATTCGCGTGTGTAAAAAGGTCCTCACGCAATTCCTTACTCCCCACCCCCTCCTCCTACTTCGCCCTACACAGATCATTCACCGCGCATGCGCGCCCCCCGTTAACGTTCGCTATTCGAATTTGGCGCGCATCGACGCTCTATGGTTTTGAGTACTTTTATGAGGAAGTTAATTTAGTTTTAAGGTCAAATGTAAAATAAGGTTTTATGTTGTATCAAGGTACACTGACATTGGAATTCATATGATAGAGACATTTACTACCTATGAATGCTATTTTTATTGGCTGCTTAAGTCAGATTATGTTATGTTGATGTATGATTATGATAAAATCAAATATTACCTTTAAGGTTTTGTCATCACTGGCACTGACTATCAACCTGCTGTCTGAGGACCAAGCCACATCACTGATTCCCATTTTGTGTCCTGATATAGTTTTTTCAAATTTGCCATCATAAGCACCCCACACTTTGATGAGTTTGTCAGCAGCTGTAAAGTAAAAAGGAAATGTTATCTATCATGCAATATTAGTGGGACTTATTTATTATAGTCCTTATAATCATGATAATAAGAATGACATCATTATTTAGTGTGACTTAAGTAATCATTGACATAAAATGCTGAGTTGCTTGCCTGGCAACAGCTGGTTTAAATTGCAAATTGAAGTGAAGGTCAAGAAACTTGAATGTTCCGTTGAAATATAAATTAGATATTCAAACTAGGTATGCATCATTTCATTGATCATGTAAAGTTTCAGTAAAAAAATAATTGAGGAATACTTTTTTTTCAGATTAAATATAAGGTATTCTTTTTCTTTGTTCTTAATTTAAAAGTTTTATTTTTAACATGTTGGCAACACATGTTAAAACTTTATTTAAGATAGAATATTCTACAAAAGTTTGTTGAGCAGCTTGAGTTCTACATTATTATGACGTTCAAACCATTACATCACTGTATTAAAGAAACAAAAAACAATGATGTAAACTTTTCATACAATACTTCCACCTATTGGCAGTGGGCATTCAAGGCCAACTCTATACCAAACTGTTGCCCAAGCCCAAAGCTAATGTTCTTAAAAAAAACATTTAAAGTATTTATATAGGTCATTGATCATGGTAAATTGATCCTTAAACAATTAATGTAATAAGGACTAGTTCTCTTATTACAAGTAATTAATATATTGTTGAACAAAAACCATGTTGATGGATTGAGTATGCTCTATAGTTACTATAAAAAATGCTTCATTTGTTTATGAAAATGACTACATTTTTACAATAAAATGTAATGATAAATAATAAACAGAAGCCTAACGAAAGTTAAGGGACTCTTGAAAAAAAAATTGTTCTATTATTTAAAAAGTTAAAAGTATCACTTCCACTTCCTACTTTCTTTACTCTTCAACAATCATGGTGACAATAAATGTTGATTTATAATTGTTGTATGATAAACATTCCTATTTTTTATTTCTCCTAGAATAAAAAAACAAACAATCCAAACATAAATGGGTCATCAAAGGTAAATAAATAACTGACATGACATGAGCCATTAATTAATGCATAAAGTATTATACTCACAGGAACTTGCCAACCATTCTCCATTTGGACTGAATTTAACGGAAGACACAGCTTTCGTATGACCCGCGAGTGTGAATTTGAGCGTGTAGTTCGGCTTCTGTAAACCGACATCAAAATTAGCGCCAAATCGCACGTGCTCACACAAGTTGAAGTTACATAAACATGTGCCGCCCGCCAGACTGACGCAAACCAATGAAATGCAGTGAGACAACGCTACTTACCGCCACTGAAGACTTGTTTGATTGTGGTGCAGATTGTGATAATGAATTTGGGCCGGAAAGGTTGGCGGAAGGCCCGCCGTGTGTTTGGTGTGCAGCAGGATGGCCTGGGCCGGGACCTAGCGGCACCATGTTTCAACTTTCGACGCACTACGCTTTACTTTGTTCGTCACCCAACACAGTCACTATCACACAATGAAACACAATCTAAATTAAACTTAGAAATAGGCAACACACGGAACTTGTCACTCACTTCAGTTTTTACATATATTTCAACGTAGATTTTCAAAGAACATTCTAAATCCGGGCGTCCCAATGCGTGCATATTTCGCGAAGACGAACAGTGGTGCCAACCTACTTTTAAAACTATTCCCTCCCCGCAGCAGTCTAGCTGGCCAACTTATTGTCTTTGGTTAACTTTTTTAAATATTTATAAATAATACAGAAATTTATTATTCTTTCACACGTTTCTTATTTAAATTTAAAGAAGCTCTATTACTCTAATTATAATAAAATATTATTTAATCAAATTTTAGTAAATGATGATATGGTCTGGGCTTATTATTGCCAGATGTAAAAAACAAATTTTAACGCTGGCACGTTGGAAATGACCTCTTTGACATTCCCAAGGATACATTTGACATTTAGAATTCGCCACTGGCCGAGTGAGATTTTTGCTAAAAAGTTTAAAAACTTTAACCAAAATGGCTTTAAATAAACTCAGTATTGATGCCCTAAACTTGGCTGGCAAGCGCGTGTTGATGCGGTAAGTTTTTATATTCTAACTTCACAAAAAACTCATATAACAACGGGATACAATCAGTGTGAAAATAAAATTGATTGAATAATTGCAGAGTGGATTTCAACGTCCCCTTGAAGGATGGAGTCATCACCAATAACCAGCGCATCGTCGCAGCTTTGGATTCCGTTAAATATGCGTTGGACAAGGGTGCAAAATCAGTTGTACTTATGTCACATTTGGGCAGGCCCGATGGTCAGGCAAACCTTAAGTATACCCTAAAGCCGGTCGCTGAGGAGCTCAAGAAACTCTTGAACAAGTAAGATATTACGTGTGCATTTATGTGGATAAGTTTCATGACTGCCATAACTATATTTAGGTGTCTTGTGTATGAGTCAAGGTGACCAGATAACACAACTGTTATGTTATAATTGTTATCACACAAAATCAAAACATTAACAATATATATCATTTTAGTAGTCGCCACAAATAAAATTCTCATAACTACATTCTTTTTTTCGAAGGACATTATTAACTTGTCTTCGTAATTAACCATTACATACACCTTAAATTATTACAAATTCCATTTATAAAAATTTTCAGAGATGTGACATTCCTTCCTGACTGTGTGGGTGCTGAGGTGGAAGCAGCTTGTGCTGACCCAACCCCTGGATCTGTAATCTTGCTGGAGAACCTCCGTTTCCACATCGAGGAGGAGGGCAAGGGTATTGATGCGTCCGGTGCCAAGGCTAAAGCTGACCCTGAGAAGGTCAAGGCATTCAGGGCAAGCCTGAGGAAGCTGGGTGATGTTTACATCAATGATGCCTTTGGTAAGTATTTATGATCTGTGATAGAGTATAGAAATAATAATTACTTCGTTTATTTCAATTAAAAATATCAGCAACCACTACTACCATTAAATACCAACATTGAATAGAAAATTCAAGGATTAATTTTAATAACTTGTTTTTGGTCTGTATTAAAAACTAATGTATTTTAAAATGTTTAACATTTTCAATAATTGATTTTATACTATATTATATCTATCAATAATTTATTTTATATCTCATTATATCTTAATTTTTTACATGAGATAGATGAGATTGATCTAAGTACATACATCTGATTGTGCTGTTAAATAATTTAGAAAAATAATATGCCATGAGCTCATCCAGTTGATGAAGTATGTGACAATCCTCTTCCTCTCATTATTATATATTTTCAACAGGTACAGCACACAGAGCCCACAGCTCGATGATGGGAGAAGGCTTCGAACAGAGAGCCAGTGGCTTCTTACTGAAGAAGGAACTGCAATATTTTGCCAAGGCTCTGCATGAACCTGAAAGGTAAAATTTTATTTGTAAGTTAAAAGTAAACAAAAGCTAAAAGATGGCCTTCTGCCATCTTTTAACTTAACTATTAACCCGTGGATCTAAGAGAGACAAAAACTGTTATTGTTGTTTAAAAAATACCTCTTCTCTTCTCTCTAGTAATGTATTCTTCTGCCATTAACACATGGTATATAAGCAAGACACAATGTGTTATTTAAAAAAAAAAGAAACTTCTCTCTCTAGTAATGTATTATCTTTCATTTTATTTCTAGACCATTCCTTGCTATTTTGGGAGGTGCTAAAGTAGCTGACAAGATTCAGTTGATTGAGAACCTGTTGGACAAAGTGAATGAGATGATCATTGGTGGTGGTATGGCCTATACTTTCCTGAAGGAAACACAGGGTATGGCTGTAAGTATAACATTTTAACACTTTCTTACACTTTTAGCAGTGGACTAGCTACTCCCACACAGTTTCACACTCTGCTCAGCTCATATTAATCATAGCATGATGTTTTAACCAGGGGGCTTACTTTTGTATCCAATTCTGATTGATTGACATTGATATTGTGATATTTCATACTCTTGAGTTGCAACACTAGCGCCCATTGCATCCTTATTGTGTGCATATTGAATGAAGTAAATGGTATTGAGTTGGGCTTATGGCTTGTCATATTCCTTACTCTGAATGCTATTTTAACAACCGTAATTCAGATTGTACAGTTTCAACATTTGGGCTCGCTGTCATTGCAGCGATAAGTCCCCTCTTTGAGGAGTGGCTTGAGAGACGCCACGGCGTCCTCACCTACCGCCTGACGCAGGTGCTTACTGGACATGGAAGTTTCGGTAGGTTCCTGTTTCTGATTGGGCGGGAGGAAACGCCCGAGTGTCATCACTGCGAGGACCGTCCGGAGGACACAGTGGAACATACGGTGGCGCTGTGCCCTGCATGGGCTGAGCACCGCCGTGTCCTCAGGGATGTAGTCGGCGACGGCGACCTCTCGCGTCCGGCATTGGTACAAGCCATGGTGCGGAGCGAGGGGGACTGGGATGCCGTCTCCTCCTTCTGCGAAGCAGTCATGATAGCTAAGGAGGAGGCGGGGCGCGTGAGAGAACGAACCTCCTCACGCCCCAGCCGTCGCGAGAGACACTCCGGGCGTCGGGGATCGCGCGACGATCTCCGGCCACCGTAAGTGCGGGCCTGCGGACGGCGAGCAAGGGTAGTTCGCCGCCCGACCAGAACCAGACCCGTGCGTGCGGCGCGTCGCGTTCCGCGCGCGCCTCAAAGAGCCATCAGACCACCACAGATGGGGCCCAGTAGGGCTGATGCCTGATCCGGAGCTGCGGACTACCTAGCGGGTTTACCGGGGCTCCGGCTCGAAAGGCAGGTGAAGGAACGAGGTGGTTTTTAGTCAGTAAGAGTCTGACACTCCCTCTCGCCTCGCCCAAGGCGAGAAAAGTCATCGGATGATTTTCCCCCCTCAAAAAAAAAAAAAAAAAAACAGTTTCAACATTGAATAATTATTGAGATTTTATTGAATTAAAATAGCATTGAGATTTAGATTGGATTGAAGAGTAAGTGCCCTGTAGTCTTCCTTGACAAATTAGTACACAACACAAAAATAATATAGACAAACCAACTTCTCAGCATAATATTAATATACAGATAAATAAATATTAATACATACATCAAATATTTCATGTTGAAAGCAGTTCTTTACTGAAAAGAAAAATAAACTAATCAATAATTTTATTTCTAGATTGGTAACTCCTTGTACGATGCGGAGGGTGCTAAGATTGTTGGAAAGCTTTTGGAAAAGGCTGCCAAGAACAATGTGAAGGTTCATCTACCTGTTGACTTCGTCACCGGTGATAAGTTCGATGAGAATGCACAGGTGAGTCTAGGATTACATTTTTTTTATCATCATTCACTATTGTTCGGCCTGGTGGTAAGCCGTAGGCCGCATCATCATACGGCCTACAATGAAGCACATTCTTTCAATGTTGTTTTGAATGAAAGAAGTTCTATCTGTAAACTGATTGAAATGTGTCTACAGCTGAACTAGAAACTAAGATAGATTTGAAATAAATTCAATTGCGTTTATTTAAACTCTCTATTTACATAAACCTAAAATGGCGTTTCAATATAGATAGTTAGTCCGAAATTAACCGCACGTTAATAATTAAACGGACCCGTCGGTGATCTTACTGCGCTTCCAGAGCTGTAAGGTATGTGTAGGGGTACATAAACCCCTTTGTAAAGAGTCAGGCTTTCTTTACTAATAGATTTGATATAATACACTGTCATCATATTTTATTCCTTTAGGTTGGCGCCGCCGACATTGCAAGCGGTATCCCCGACGGTTGGCTTGGTCTCGACGTTGGCCCCAAATCTCAGGCACTTTTCGCCGAGCCCATTGCGAGAGCTAAAGTTATTGTATGGAATGGGTATGTATTCAAGATCATTCATTGGTCATTGAAGAGTGGACTTTATTATATGAATGTTAAGTTTTATTTCTGTTCGATAGACCTGCTGGAGTGTTCGAATTTGAGAAGTTCGCTGGAGGCACCAGGGCTCTCATGGATGGTGTTGTGAAGGCCACTGCAAATGGAACCATCACCATCATTGGTAAGTTCTTTAAATAAATCAATAATTATGCAATTGACAGAAGATAATTTATACAATAAGTTAGGTACATTTATTTTGTTATTCATTCACTGCAGATGTTTGCAATACATATTGTTTTATTATATTTTCTGAATTAGGGGATCACATATAGGTATATTATCCTGCCTGATCTCATATAATAAATATTATTATGTTATGGTACATTGAAATGAACTTGTATGCTATGCAGCAAGACTTAAGTCACTGGATTGTGCAATATCAAAATCAAACATCTAGTAAAAATTTTATTATTTATTTGTTTAATATTAATATCTACTTTCCAAACAGGTGGAGGTGACACAGCGACGTGCTGCGCCAAGTGGGGTACCGAAGACAAAGTCTCTCACGTGTCCACCGGCGGTGGCGCTTCCCTGGAACTGCTTGAGGGTAAATAATATACTTTTTTTAAAGTAAATAATAATATATTTTTTATACTTCTTTAGGGAACAGTGAGTAAAGTTCTCTAAGAAAAGGATCATCCTCCGATCAGGCGAGATGATCGTGTCTGGCGGGCTTTCTGCCCAACCGTTGTTCACACACACACATAACGTCACGCCTTTTATCCCCGAAGGGGTACGCAGAGGTGCACATTACGGCACGTAATGCCGCTATACAATGTACACCCACTTTTCACCATTTTGTGTTAAAGTCCCATGTAATAGGGGGTGAGCCTATTGCCATATCCTGGACACAATTCCAGACTCCGTGCTACCACTGAGAAATTTTTCGAAAATCCGAAAAAAGCCCAGTAATACTTTGCCCGACCCGGGAATTGAAACCGAGACCCCTTGTTCGGCAGTCGCACTTGCGACCACTCGACCAACGAGGCAGTCAACTAACCGTTGTTCGTTGGAATAAATTGCCATGCCTCTTTTTCTTTTGAAGTCTAATTTGAAATTGTATCCCAAATAAAATTTACTATCTGAATAGTGAAGATTTCTGAAGAAAAAAGAGAATAAAAATTTAGTTACAATAAAAGTGGATGCTCTAGTTGAGTGTAGATGTGACGCAGCAATGCAAGCTAGAATTCCAAATTCAATTTATCCTTTTTTTCCACAGGTAAAGTGTTGCCAGGAGTAGCAGCGCTGTCTGACGCATAGACAATAAAGAGCAAAGAGTATTTACACCTATTTGCTTCCTAGAAGTGTTTGGAAATTAACTAATATCCTATTTGATAGAGCGAAAAGTCAAGAAATTATGTTTTGTAAGTGATATGTATGTATGTATACTACTTTATTTTTAAGTTAAATGAGAAAAGTGTCATGTGTATCGAATAGTGCAATAATTTATTATCGTAATAAATGAAATGAAATTGTTGGTTATAATTCTTGCATTCATTTTTTGTAGTTTGTAGTTTAACATACCTATTGAAATATAAACGCATGTAAAGTCGTATTACGAAGTTAATTTGATTTTACTGAACTACTTTCTGCCCGCAGTTTTACCCATATTACTTTTTATTCACAAACATAATAAAATTATGCACCTATTACCTCAACAATCTATCTTAATTTATGGTGAAAACTTAAGTCTGTTAAGAGGATTACGGCTCCAGTCAGCTTGATCACATAACTTTCACTGCTAACATAAAAGAAATATTCATCCCACAGAATAAATACAAGTCTATATGCAAGATAAACGACCAACTAAATTATTCCATAATTCAATAATACAGCTATAAAGCCGATCTGATGGAGGGTAAACATGGCGCTAGCATCGTATAAAGGTACCTATTCTACCTATATTCTCTCTAAAACGGTTAGTAATTCAGTTACGAAGCGGCAATGTACGTACGGTATATTGAGTTTTATTTGCATAGTCAGCTTAATGTATCGTGGATGGTAAATGTTGGAACTTGTATTTATTTCTTGAGACCAAAAAGCAATATGAGGCTTTTGATTCTCGAAGGTTCTGTGGGTTCAATTACCTAAACAGTTTTAGTTAGATAGTATCTAAATCATGAGAAGTTATCAGAATTTGTGACTATTTTCGCCTGTTGGTTAGCACTTTGGCACATAAGTAGATCCTGCTAGGGCTGCTAGTCTTATAATAGGTATGAATTTGGCAATACTTTGCAAATATTTTCCTAGATACTTTGCAAATATTTCCGGTTGTCCAGCCACCACGCCAACCGTACAGTCAAATTGTATATTAATAGCAATCAGTGGAAGAGATAACATGAAACTCTTGAAACCCCAGAACAAACTCAATCAAAAGAAAACTTGTCAGTGCGTGACGGACATGTAACGCCCGATCATTGGGTTCCGTCGCTCAAATTATTGGTTTTCTACTTTGATGTTCCACTTTCGACCTTGTCTCTTTATGTTAAGGTTACATTTTATACTGGCAGGAGTGAATTTATGGCGTTTTGTTGCTGTTACCTACCTAAAAATGTTTGATCTGCAATAAACCTTCGTGGCCATAACACTAAAAATCAGCTAGTAGACCCTTTGATTGCGCATTTTTGCCAGATAATAGATAGGTTTTTATGGTATAAGCCGGTAAATGAGCAGACGGACCACCTGATTGTAAGCAATCGCCGCCGCTCATGGACACCCGAAACACCAGAAAGCCAGAAACGTTACAAATGCGTTGCCAGGAATGTAAGTAAGGGTTGTTGGAGAATCGGGGATTAAGAAGGCGTTAATTGTGTTAAATCTCTTGAATTTAAATAATAAGTTAGTGGCCTACTTCTGCCTTACATGGGTAATTATATTATATTACAGTTCTTATATTCTAAAAGATTCTAGAAAGTTCAATGAGTAACAACAGAACCCAACATACAGACAATACTAAGACTAAAGGTCACTTAGGTACACGTGCCATTGAAAGATGAAAACATGTCTCCGTCCGAGAATTTTTATTAGATCGTGTTTGCTGACGTTGAAAAAGTTTTGCCTCAAATAGTCTTTGGTCTAAGAAACGCTAGTTACCAGAGTAAGTGGTTTGTTCATATTAGGTAGCTATTCTTGGAGATATTGCTCGCATGCTACATTAGTAAAATAATTGTCGTAGGCTTTCCTTGAGGATTTAACTTTCAAAAGTTACCAAATCATTATTTTCAGAGATGAGTTCAAAATTTATTTATTTGTTAACACAGGTATAAAAAAATATCTTATAAGCTCATAAAAATAAATTAATGTTCTACCTGGATATACCTTAAATAGATTTTTTGAGAGGCGAAATCATCCAATCCAAGATTCTGACACTCAGAGAGTGTCAGAGTCTTAGTGACTAAAAACCACCCCGTTCATTCTCCTGCTTTTCGAGCCGGAGCCCCTGTAAATCCGCTAGGTAGTTATCAGCTATAAATAGGTACTTACGGCCCTACATTAAAGTGCTATAGAAAAATATATGAGACGTAGCTTAAATCAATTAGGGCGAAATTGCTTTCACGGAATCCCAATAGTATTTTTAGATAGATTTAATGTCGATAATATTAGACCGAGGTTAAAAACCTTTTCCATGGAAGCTACAGTATTGTACGTAGGTATACTTAGGTACGTTTTCTTATCGACTACCTCGGTGGTTAAATAAGCCCATATGTGACGATCAAACACGAAGCTTTTCGATCTCAACAATACCATGAAGTCTGGGTAGTATTCTGTTATCTGGGTATGAACCTAACTTATTACACAATGTGGTAATAGGCTGACTTCCTACCAGACTGGTAGCATTGAAGATATCATACTTTAACGCCACCGCACCTACCCAGCAATACTTAAACTTGTAATTTAAATTTGAATAATTCATAATGTCAATACAAAAAGGCTGTAAACGCGCGGTCCGCGCGCCGACAGTACACTTACAGCATTTTTGTATTGTTTCCAAAGCAAAAAGCGCTGTGGCATGTTCATGTCCTTTATGTGTGAGATGACCCTTAATTACTTGATGTCTGCGATGGACCCGTAGGACCAATAAGCATAACACAACTTGCGAAAAGTGGGTGTTAATTTAATGTCTGCAACTCCCTAACTCTTCAAAAAGTAGTAGGTGTGATACTATCTTCAAAGTTCTTCAAAGGTCTAAAGATAAATTAAACAATAATTAAACTTTAGTATTACGTCAGAAAACCAACAAAGTTTTCGTCAAAAATAGAGAAAGTAAAATTAAAGTCCCGTTCCTTAGGGAATAGAGGTTACAAAGAGAATAACGGTGCCGCATTGCTCTAGAGAAACACGAAATTACAAAAAAACCTTAAACCACCATTTAACATTAACGTAACTTCACGACACCAAAAGCTGATTTCTTTCACGAATTACCTAAGTTAAAATAATTTATTGACTCCCATTAAATAGGAGATGAGTTTATTGCCGCACCTACTAAGAATTTTTCGTCTGACTTAAATAATTCTTTGTCTGATCCGAGAGAACTTATAACTACTCCACCAACAAGATAGATAGGTCGTATCTGGCTTAACGGTCGGGTTGCTCCCACTAACGTATAAGTAAAGAATGTTCAACGGCCAGTCATATATCATTAACGATAATGCGACTACTTTGTCAAGTTTTCATTACTTTTTTTTAGAGAAAAACATGCAGCTCCACCGACGTTTGGCTAGATTTCTACGGAATATTTTTGGTAGGATCTATTACTACTATCTATTTTTCACTTATCATTGTGTCATAAATAGCAGCTACCTTTCTTTTTTGTAGGGGTAAAATCATCCCATGACTTCTCCCGCTTTAGGTGGTTTGCAAGGTGGCCGGAGATCGTTGCGCGATCCCAGACGCCCGGAGTGTCTCTCGCGATGGCTGGAGCGTGAGGAGGATTCTACCCTCTTGCGTCCCTCCTCCTCTTTAGCTAGCATGACTGCTTCACAGAAGAAATAGACGTCATCCCAGTCCCCCTCGCTCTGCATAATGGCCTGAGCTGACTACATAGTAGGGACACGGCGATGCTCAACCCATGCAGGGCACACCGCCACCTTATGCTCCACCGTGTCCTCCGGGCGATTATAAATAGTACCTACTAATTATAATCATAAATGGTAAACTAAAGAAATACCGATTAAGGTCTAATTAACAAGACATCAATTACCTAACGATGTGTAAAATTAGAACAAGGAAACATAACCTTTCACAATATTTTAGTATTAACCCGAATTTTCCGACTTCATTACTGTGATGGGATGAACTTAATGTATTTTAACAAAAGCGAGCCATTTCTTCCAAACCATTACCCGACGCCATTAGCGTTCAAATTAATTCACTATTCAAATATTAATTTGGATTAATGCTACCCTTTTTGCTTCCTGGAGCCAACTCTATTTTACAAATACGAAAGATGATAAATTTTTAAAATCTTTAATGGAAAACTAGCGGCCACGAATACGCGATGGCTCTTAATTTAGTGACATACTTTTATTGCTTTAAAATAAGTATGCTGTCTGCGCAGTAAATTATCGTTTCGAAAAGATTTTCGTCCTTTTCATATCTGCACTGTCACCTTAATGGTGACAAATGAGCATTTAATGCTAACATCTATATGAAAACGAACGCTCCAGTCAGATAAGACTGCAAGTTCTAGAGCCTAGGCTATCGATTGAATCCACGACCTTCCAATCACCCTCAACTTAATACCCAGTCCTTTTTTTCAGTCTTTTATACCTCAAAGATACAAACTATTCGGTCTACAGTATTCAAGTTACGTGTGGTCTCACCTTTCCTATAAAAGTGAGGTAAAGACTCTTTTGGGTCGAATTCCTCATTCTGTTCAATGTTACCGTACCTGTAACCTTATACAGAAAGGTACCACCACTTTGAGTTGTAAATATCAAAGGCTTTGTATCAGTGGGTACAACCAATCTGAACTTTATTGACATTTATCTGCCGTGTAAACAATTTGTTTTACTTTCATGAATGAGCCGCTGTCCTTTTCAGTGTTGAATTCATTTATTTTAGGTCTTATGTCTGCGGTATAAGATAGGTTTTTAAACGCACACTCTGTGGTTACGGGACCTATTGCAGCTGTATGTGGTGGTATCGATCGCTGCTTCGCGCAAGCGTCTCTATACATGCAAGGTGATACGGCACGTAGAAAATTGAGCCTCGTTGACAATGGAATGACATAAATGAGGGGAAATACGTTGATATTTCTATAAAGCTTAATGAATAGTTAGGAAATTATATTTATTAATATTTGTTGCGTGTTACATACCAAGTGGGTCTATAGCTCACCAATACGTGAGGATTGGTCCAATTGGCGAGGGTTCGCGCATGCCCAGTGGGCAGAGGTGGTTTTTAACCAAAAAATAGTAATTTTACTTAGTGTCAGTGATGTAAAGGACATCTGACGCCGCCGGGCGAGCCGGCTGGCGTGAAAAATGTAGGAAGATAGTCTCATTGAGAGACAACATACGATTAGTTTAGTGAAAGCGTTTAATGTCAATTGTTTTAGTGTATATCGATTGTACGTAGAGAAAATATCGTTGTTTTTAGGTAAATTTATTCTCAGGTGAGTGGTTGAAGTTTGTTGCTCATTTGTTTTTATTTAGTTTCATTATCTTTATTGTTCCCGCAGTTTTACGGTTTATGTACGGTGTTAATGGTGTTTCTGTTTGTCAACTTGGTTTTATTTATTTTTTGGCCTTAGTCCATGTGAAGAACAATTAAGTTTCTCCTTAATTTAAACTTATTTGCGTGTTTTTGGCTAATTAATTCGATATCTTTGATAAATCTAATTTACTGATAAGTAGTTAATAGTTTACTGTATTTATATTTTGCCTACGATATGATTGCGACCTGTTCCTTTTTCTAAAATGTTTGGAAGCTACAGGTCAATTACGTTTAGATACTTGTAGATTTAATAACATTTATACTGTAAATATTATTTTCTGCATTTTATTTTATGGAGACTTGATATAAATATCCGTAACTAGATATTTAATATAGCGTAAAAATAGATACCCTTTACTAATTTCTTTTTACATATTCATTTAAGTATTTAATTTAGATTTTCTCTTTAATATTTTTTTAAATATGATGTAAAATTAAAATTCTTTTCATCTTCATACATTCGTGTACAATTAAACGATTACTGAAATGAAATAATTACTCTATCAAACTATGACCCTAAAAGTGAGTAAATATTTAGACATACTCCGTCATGTGTTACCCTACCGTTATGCAAGCCAAAGTGCATATACTAGAGCCACGGTAATTCGGTCAATACCGATCGTTGAATCGCAGGCTCTTTCGGCTCCAGTGTTCTAGTTACCTGTAGGCTTTTGAACCAAGTATTATACGAGTAAACGCTTTTAATTTGCATTTATTAACTATTGATCATAGTTATGTGATAGGATATATTGGCACAATTTGATCTTTGAATAAAATTTCGAAGTTTAAAATCACGACTACCATTTTATTTTTTCTAGTCAAAATAGAAGTATGTAAGTGTAAACTCATTAGGTATATTAGAAGTAGTATTCAATCATACATCGTATAGTCTAAATTATTCTTTATCATTTACTATGAGACAAAGAACGTCTGTGGTCATGAAATCTTTAAGATTTAAATAATCGATTTTTATAACAAGGACGAAGCTAATGACTGTCGTTTGTGATTATTTAAATGTCTGCGTGATATTATTACCATAAAACATCCATCAAGCGTTTGAAACAGAAGCTCCTCTAAAGAATATGTGATCTTCCAAAAGTAATTCCAAAAAACGAACTTGCAACGTCAAATAGATAAAGACATACGAATTCTCAAAATATTTGGTCAATGTTTTTGTAATAAGTCAAAACAATTTTTTTGCTAAAGGACTATAGGGTTTATAACAAAATGTCACAAAGTTCAAAATTCAACAACACAGAATTTATTATTCTGGTGGCATAGCAATAATCTCACACCCTAACATATGGGGTGCAGAACGTGACCAGCAAAATGTACGTGCAATGTACAGTGTAGGCACACCCCTCCCTATATTTTAAACTTATAATATTTCAATACCACGATCCTGTCTTCCTCATATTCTCTTCAAGCGAGGAACGTCCATTGAAGCATGCACTAATTTGCATATCGATTCTCCACAGTTTTAAAAGTCTTCGACCGTATTTCGTATCGTAGTTCCCATAATGGTAGCTTCCTTCGATTCTCATAATTTATTTAAGTACTACCTATTAAGGTTACCATGGTGATTTTAGGGAACGGTTTTGGGCACAAATGAATTGGCTTTTTGGTAACATTAAGGCTTTTCTTTCTTCTTTCGAATAGTGGTTTTTACGTCTCTGTGTTTTTACAAAAGTAACACTTATTTTCGGAAATAAATTAGATAACACACATTTTTTTTAAGAATAAATACTTTTTGAGTGGGAACATCATCAAATGACTTCTCCCGCCTTGGGCGAAGCGAAAGAGAGTGTCAGAATCTTACTGACTAAAAGCCACTCTGTTCGTAGCCCTGCTTTTTTTAAAAGAAAGAACTTAGATGCAGAACATCTAAGTTCTTTCTTTTAATAATCTGGAATAGTGGTTTTACGTCTCTTACAAAAGTAAAGTAGCTCCTATGTTGGAGAATAGATCAGATAACACATCTTTACAGAAATAATGTTCAACAGGCACGCTTAAGGTTCACTAAATCATCCTTTGAATTTGGCTAAATCGGGTGCCATTGAGGCCTGAGGCTTTCTAAAGGATTTCGATTCAACAGGCTAGTAAAATTATTTTAGGATCAAATTCAAACATTCTTGATTGATCGACGTCTTTCGCAAGTTAGTTCTTTTACCTGAGGAGATGGTCGTATCGGAGAATCCGATCTCAAGTGTAAAGTATTATTTAATCGCATTGCTAAAGGAATAAGCCGATATAGTATTATAAACACTAGACCACATAGCTCTATTGGCTCCATTTTGCAAGTAGTGTAATGTAATAACTACCTAGGTACCTACTCCGGTAAATGTTTAAGTTGAATTAGTTGCTCTTTTTTTTATTTATTTTCTAGTATCAGTTGCCAACCGACAGACTCCATGCTTGATTACTAATTATTGTGGAGTCGATATGTATACTCATAAAACTTTAATGCATCAAATATTTTAATACAGATAATAAATGAATATTCCAGAATGTTCCATTACCGCACTAGGTACGTAGTTAATCAAACATATTACAGATTCCAATCTGTGCTGCATAATTAGTAGCTGTCGTTCACAATACTATGTATTTACACACATATACAGTTGAGGTTTGAAACCATCAAATATTGTAAAACGTAAAACCAAACTTCGACATCGAAAACCCCACCTTTCCACGCTTACAGTAAGGTTGAAACTCATTAAACTTCGCTAATAGCTAAGGTAAACCGCTCATTAGCGTCGTGTCAGAAACATAAGATTATTCAGAATTACTTGTTATATAAAAAGTTATTATGATCTAAGTAAATTTTCGTGTAATTTTTTGCTAAAAACATGAAATTGGTTTGACCTTTAACATGAAAGTTGGAAAATTTTAATACTTTAGCAGAGAATTGTGTCGTTTACCTTATTTTATACAATTTTGCAGAAATCTTTTTGTTACACTTTGATGTTTTAACTTCTAAATTGTTTTTAAGTAGAGACCTAATTGGCAAATCTCAAGCGTTGTATAAATGTTGAACATTTTCATATTCTTAATGGAAGTAGTTTCTTTGTTCTATGTTGTAAACGTGGCATCACTCTGTGAATTCTCAGACGAGTATTAAAGTGATAACTTTAATAGTCGTAGAGTGAAAACGGACAGCTTTCTATTTATTTAAGTGATATGAAATACATTTCTCCATTGCTTTATTCCACTTCAAATAAGTAAGTTTCTTTTTTTGATGACTGGAGAAATCCTTCTAAAGGCGCCTAGCTTTTTGTAGATAAAAGACGAGGGAGTGTGGGTTTTTTTACCTCACTAAAACCACGCCAAGTCTACAACCACTTTCAGGGTTCATAAATATCTTTTCATTGCTTTACATCACTATTAAGTTTAAAAAAAATGTAGTTATCTAACAGGTACAAGTGGAGCTGCGGACTACCTAACGGGTTTACCGGGGCTCCGGCTCTCAAAACAGGAGTAGGAACGAAGGTGGTTTTTAGTCAGTCAGAGACTGACACTCCCTTTCTTTTTTTTTTTTTTTTATTCTTTTGAATTTTTTGAACAACTTTCTTGCATCATCACTACCTGGCTTCCTTTTTTTTTTTTTTTTTTTTTTTTTTTTTTTTTACATTTGTTCTCCACAGACTCTTGGTCCGTGCCCTTGTCATACAATTAGTTTTTATTTTTACAATAAATTTTATCAATATGGTATCTACCTTACACACTACAATTTACCACAACTATTCAATTATAACTACAAAAATACTTACGATTAACATATTTGTTTGTTTTTTTTATCCACTAAATTAAATTTACCGGCGGCTCTGCCAAGTCAGTCCACCGGCGCGCTGGGAGAGCCGACCTGCCCCAGCAGAAGGCACTCGTTCACGAGTATGACGTGTGTGTCAGCAATTGGTCCAGTCAACCATTTTGTTGGGACCGGAACAACCCAACACACAGCGCCACCGACTGTAGGACATTTATGTGTGCATGACGCCTCAAACCCTGTCGGGTGGGCTGACTTAAACAGAGCTTACAGAAGTCAAAGAGTTAACAATTATATAATTATCTATATAGCAGTTATGTACTTATTTACGCTTTCCGCATACACATTATCCCCCGCTATATAAATTTTTATTTTAGTCCAAGGAACATTTCTCACCCAAAAGCGCCCCCACAACTGCCGCGTCTCTGTGTTTGATGGCCATTTTCAGGTTGTAGTCCATAATCCTATGGTCGCTCTCTTCAGCAGCCCTTCTGATCAATTTACTTATCGCGTCATCACAGTTGTCCGTGTAGTAGATGCAACTATGTGTGTGACGCGATATTGCAACTACTGCATGTGGTACACTATCATGAATTTTCTGCCTCTTTGTTGCTGTGTTCACAACTACCACATTCGCGGACGAAAGTCCCTGAGCCTCGTGTATAGTGAGGATGCGTGATCCATCGCCCGACCCGTATCCCTGGTTCTTAAGGGTTTCCTTTTCTGCCTGGGTGTGTACCAGGTATAAGGTGTCGGGGAGTGATTTTGGGATCTACCTGGCTTACTTAATATCTTGTGGAATGTGCCTATATCGTTTTTGTTCAACTTCAAAGCCACTCCCTTTCGCCTCGCACAAGGCGGGAGAACACATAGGATGATTTTTCACCCTCAAAAAAAAAAAACTGCTACGTGTTACAAAAATTAACACTTTTCACGGATCCGTCGAAAAGCGTCTTAATTTTACACCTCTGCTTACCTTTTCCATGAGAAACAAACGTAATACTATGTATTTATAACCAGCAACAAACACCTGTACGTGTACCTTATATAACTCCATATTTAATAACGGAAATTAATCATACTAATGAGTCACTAATATCGTCAACGTTCATATCAAATTAAAAGGCGTCTAGGCCCACGTTTATAACATTAATTAACGAATATATACTTTATTACGTACGTGTTATAGCACAGAATGCTGTAACAAAGAATGAAGGTGATAGTTTGATTTTATGGTCTAGATAACTTGTCTGGAGTTACCAAGGAATACGTGTGACGTCATGATTAATGTTTCTTTGGAAAAAAATGATCTTAGTTGATCCGAAAACAAAATATGTATAGTTCTAGTTCCGTTTTACTAATGTAAATGGCGATAACAAAAATAAAGTGCAAACATGCCTCAGAAAAGAAAATGGGAATTAATATCTATTTTACCCAATAAGTCAAGAACGCTATTTATTGTTTTTATTACATAAGCCAAATATTAATTAGTTACTTAATTAGGTAGCTTTATTCATGTACACACACATACAACATAAAAGAAAACACGTATATAAAATTGAAGTACCTAACCTAATTTTACTGCGAAATAGACGTAATTTTATTTGCCGTCTATAAATATTTTTTTAATTTAACTTCATTCCAGCATCTTTGAGATCTTTTCTTCATTTGTAATATCAGAAACCCAACATCAATTGATTTCTTTACTGAACTTTTTCAATTTCGTCGCGATTTGAAAACTTTAATTTGAAAGACACGCCGCGTGATTGATTCGATATGAATAAATTATATTTCGATAGAAATATTGATTAGAAAATCAAGTTCAATTATATTTTCTTTCGTCGAACCATACTGTATTTTCAGTCCAACAAGTCCAGTAAAATAATCTGTATGTACTACTTTAGCTTTACTGAAAATCAGTAAATGTAGGTCGGTAGCAATATTTACCAGTTGCTTTAGAACAGCGTTATCGTAGCGGAAAATTGTCGTAGCAATCTACATAAATACGCTACGCCGTGCTACGGCTACGAGGCTACGGTGCTACGCGGGAATGATGTCACGTCATTGACAATCGTCACGGTACGCTGCTGTCTACCCAATCTAAGGGTGCGTCCTCACTGATAGCGATTTGGGTGCGAAGTAGCAGGTGGTATAAATATGAGAATATGTCTGAACAGTTAATGTGTGAGTTGAAAAGACAGTTGTCCGCTTTCAGCAATACGCTCTCACAGACACCACGCACTACCAATGAACAAGCTCGGCAGCCAAACACGACAAATAAAGTGTTCTTTTCAAGGAAATGTGTCAATTGTTTTCGACATTTCACCTGTACCGTAGCTTTTAAGTAATGAAGGTTTTGCTGTGATGAATAAAATACAGACGAAGTAGATATCGAAAGATATTTTTTATTTCAAGATTACTTTTTTAGCAGCTACATTTAGCTATCGACGAGATATTATTTTGGAAACAATACCTGACCTAAAAGTAAATCCTAGTAAAAATAAAAGTAAGAAAAAATCTCATGTTCAACAATCACGCTTACAATAATTTCAACAAACAAATAAAAACACTAGCCACTATAATTTAAACCCTAATACCAGTGACGTAAGTACAATTTACGTGCTACTAAAACATTAGCTACAGCGCAGCCGTTCCACATTCGTCCTGTTACAATGCATTGTGCAGTTTCGTGCCAAGTGAGACGAAACTGTGCACGGGTCACGGATTAGGGGTGAAAGGGGGGGTTTGGAACCCTAACTCACACCCTAGCGAACCGTGTTTTAGGTACAATCGCCAATGAAACTTGTTTAAGGTTGGGATATTATTATTAAATCTGAGCTTTTAATGTAGAAGTTTGGGGTACTAAGTATGACTTGCAATAAGGTGATAAATGATCGTGTCATGTACTTAGGTGTCATTGATACTCCATTGATACTGACGAAGAGTTCACTAACATCTTGACGGAACAGATTTTATAATAATAATTGAACTAGCGATCCGCCCCAGCTTCGTATGGTGATAAACCTTCCTCTTGAATCACTGTATCTATTAAAAAAATACCGCTACGAAATCCGTTGCGTAGTTTTAAAGATTTAAGCATACATAAGGATACAGAGACAGAGAAAGCGACTTTGATTTATACTATGTAGTGATTTTACTTTAGTCAAAAAACACTAGTCTGTGTAATCAAAGCTGCAGGAGTATAGCAATCACTATACAGAACTGTTTATGCAGTACATAATACACTATTACATATATTACATAATCTATATCAATAGTACCTACAATAACACACATTATGTCAATAGATTGCTCTCTCCGAATGTACTGGTTACGTTGTATGCAGCTAACAATGCAATTTCCGGGAAGGAAATCATAGGTCCAATGCACACGACATGTAACAAACACATACGGAGTTGGTAATTAATTTACAACTGTGTACACCCGGGCTTAGGTTGAAATAATTGCGAGGTTCTAATACACTTTTCTTTCTTTATTTTGTTGGTTGTGTGTGCTTGTATTTTGTTTTGTGCTCGTAAGTCGTGCAGGGTAATGTTTGCTTTGTTGCCTGAGGGATTTGTAATAGGTTAGAAGCTCAACAACATGTTAGTTTTGTCATGTAGCTACAATGTAGTTTTTTGGAGTTTTTGTAGGCATTTCATCGTAAATAATACTTCAGTACAATGATGTAGTGTTATTGTATGTTTCAAAACTGATGATCTGAACTGATATAGCTATGAAACGCTGAAAAAATATATAGATTTATTTACCAAATTAAACTTATATTTTAAAAAACTTCAGACAGAGCACTCGTCGCCATTTTTCGTTTTAATCCATAGTAGTTTCTACGATGGCTATCATTATTAGCCTGTAAGTGGCTACTGCTGACCGAAGGCCTCTCACACGAAGAAGGTTTTAGCATTAATCACCACGCTTGCTCTATGCGGGTTGGCGCCCTAATAAAATTATAAGCCCTGGTTACCTTACGATGTTTTCCTTCACTGTCTAATTAATATTAGAAAGGACATTTAACTCGGAAAATGTCACTTTGATAACTACCGTTGGTAGGTTTCGAACCCACACTCTTGTGCATGAGAAGCGGGCTTTTAAACCACCGCGGCATCGGGCAACCACGATATTTTACGATGGCTATAAAGTCGGATATTAAAATGAAGAGAAAATTAAACGGCAGATATACCGCGCTGCGATAAAGACGTGCCTTGTTTGGGGAATGTTCGATTTTTTTTTTATAAATATAGACCTCACCCCCCTCTCCTGTTTGTTAGGCGTCGGCCCCAAATTATTTGGAGATTTTCTCTTTGTTTTCCTCTGTCTGTTTTGTAAGTACAATTATGTAAGGCATAATCTGTTACAAGACTTCTTAATGAAATCTGGACTAATGTGCGAGGTTCACTGCTTTGTGTAAGCCTGTGATAGTAGCTACAACATTTTATTTTTTTACTAAGAAATAGGCTACTCACACTACAATTTCCCAAATCTAATAACGGGTGCTGGGAATGGTTCTCTATTATCCGAAATAATGTAAAGTTGAAACTAAATGCGCTATTTCAACTTATGGAGTAACCTATGGAGTTTCTTGCTCATTCTTCGCCATCTACAATTTAGAACGAACAAATAGCTTCAGTAGAGGACTGACCGACTGACATATATTTTTTATATTATAATATTTGCTGTAACTTTTCAAAAGTGCCTTCCCAATCTATTTGAAATAATAAATGTTGACTTTCACTTTTACAACATCAACATTATAAAATTCGTTCCTCGAAGCTATTCTCAAGCGTAGATAAATAGAGAAAAACCGACATACAGAACAGAGAAACATGTTAAAGTAAATTAGAACCAATACCTACATAAACATACGTATTTGTAAAGATGTGTGCCTACAAACAAATGAGTCGATCACTGATTGTGGAATGAATCGCTGCCTGTATTGTAGTGTGTACCTGTTACACAATGTTCCTGACAAGTGGTTCACCACATAAAAAGGTAGAAAAAGTTTCTTTACATTCATTGTTTCAATCAACTAGGTTTCTTTTTGAGGAGGAAAAATCATCCAATGACTTCTCCCGATTTAGGCGAGACGAGAGGGAATGTCAGACTCTTACTGACTAAAACCCACCCCGTTCCTACTTCTGCTTTTTGAGCCGAGCTCCGGTAAACCTGCTAGGTAGTCCGCAGCTACGGATCATAAGTCCCACTGGGCCCCATCTGTGTTAGTCTGATGGCTTTTTGAGATGCACGGGAATCAACTGAAATGACTTTGACTCTTTGACTGCTTCATAATTTCTAGTCGAAGTTGTTACAGTAATTCCTTAATCATAAGGAATTAATATAAAAAGTTTTTTGTTATATTACACTACCATATGGGGATATACGGTTTTCTCTAAGTTTTCAGTCTTTCGGTACCTAACAATATTTATTAAAGCGATCAATCAAACTGCTTCTTTAGCGTAATAAGCAAAATGGTCTGTAAATATCTCTGAAAGTAATACAAAATCTGGATTCCCACACATGTATAAAAATGTCCCGTATAATAGCATACATGGGACTACTAACGTAACTGGTGAAAAGTGGGCTGTACTTTATTTACACTTTTGATGACCCCTTTGGGGGATAACAGGTGGGTGTGAAATTATGGAACATAAACAAGTTTAATACGAGGTGTAACAAAAAGCTCTATATTTTGACAGAGTTGTTTTTGAGCAATACTTCCTTGATAGCCCTTTTTAAGTATGTAAGGGCATTATGTTCATTATGTTGGTATTAAAGTTGTGCCTGTCTTTTCTTGTTGTGCTTGTCATATCTAAGTAATATTTACTTCTCAATATACAGATCTTGCCACGTGTAGCCTGGCCCGGCTGTTTAACAAGTTTTATAAGTACCTCTTAATTTTTCTACAACAAAATTGCAAACAATACCTTACTTTGCACCATCCATCTCCACGTATATTTGTAAAGTCATAAGGCCATGGAAAACGTTCTTCAAATGACCTGTAAATAGATTCTAGAACATAATACTTCGTGTTCTTTTAGTCCCTTAAACATTCAATCTGATGGTAACTAAACGCTTTGTGAAGTCGATAAATAATGGCGAAATCGTTATTTTACTATCAACCCCGCCGTATACTTTATGCGGGCTCAGTTTTTATGGTTTTGACTTTGTTACTAACTAGATTCGTTTGGAATTTTATGCAAGTAGGTACCTAAGTTTTATCTAGATACTAGATACTCTAGATAGGTGATCCAGGTACGTGCTTTATTTCTTTTATTTGTCCCACCAGCACTGTACATTGCATACATTCCTATGTCTATGTATATCTCGAAAAACAGGAGTACGAATGGAGTGTTTTTTAGTCAGTAAGAGTCTGACACTGGATCTCGGTTCGCCCAAGGCGAGAGTAGTCATTGGATGAATTTCCCCTTAAAAAATGTCTGTATATCTATCTCTATATATAAAAATCAATTACTGTACGTTAGTCTCGCTAAAACTCGAGAACGGCTGGACCGATTTGGCCAATGTTCATCTTGAATTATTCGTGTCCAGAGAAGGTGTAAAAGAACAAAAATGTTTAAGGCGATATTAAGTTTGCCGGGTCTGCTAGTATAATATGAAATAGGTATAACCGAAATTAAAATAAAAGACATCACCTAAATTACATTAAACAAATATAATACGCGAGATACATTAATGTGACAAGATTAGGGCCCGTCTGTTTTTAATTTGTATTTTAAAGCCTTAAAATCCGTTTAATAAAATAAATGTTTTTACATCTGTTGTCGTAAGCGTGGGTTTCATAACACCTACTTTTCAGTTGTGTCCTTCAGTTAGATGGACATGTAACATCTGCACAATCGAGGGGCTGACGTGGATCAGGCTTATATAAGATCTGACGCAATCAAAGGCATTTCCTTTTCAAAGTATTTTCCTTTGATTCGTCAAATATAGAGACAAGTACAGAGTTATAGTTGACGATAAAACATAATCGGCTTTCGCAGAAGGTTACATCTATTTTGTGCAGCTGGTCATGTTTATAGACTGACAAACTGTGTGTTTATTTATGACTAGCTGTTGCCTGCAACTTGCAGTTGCGGACTATTTTTAGTTTAGTTTGTCAGAACAAACTAAACTAAAAATAGTCTAAGTTTATAGTTTATGCAGCCTTAGTACATCAGCTACATGCCAATAAAAGTCTCGCCAGAATCGGTCCAGCGATTTCAGAGATTAGCCGGAACAAACAGATAGACAGACAAGAATTAAAAAAAAGGGATTTCGTGTATATGTGTGTATGTATCGTATGTATACTCACATGCACGTAGTAAAAAGCGGCTTTTTATTACAAACAGACACTGCTATTTAATTTATTAGTCTAGATGTTAAATTCAATTTTCGTTAAGGTCCAGATGCACAAATAAATTTAAGAGGATCATTGAAAAATCCGTACTGATTTTTTTTATTACGACCGTTGTCTTACTAAAAAAATTCAGTAGTTCATAATAGGTATTTTGTAAATATACCTCATGTTTGTTTAACATTAAAAGCTCTACTAGAATACGCAAGTAAACATGTCTAGGCACAAACAGTTAAAAACAATTTACATTAAACGACACGAAATCTTTTACGTAGTGAAAAACTGAGACCAACTTTGCTCAAATACGAAGTCATATTTTAGGAACAACTACAAATTCATACAAATTTGAACTCTAATAAATATTGTGACTAACAATACCTACTAGTAAACTACTTATACTAGAATTATCATGATAAATGAGGCAATACGGTGCCTACTGCTGTGGGTTATTTTTTATTCATGTCCATCCATTTCGTTGTCAACGGTGAAACGATTCACTTTGAACATCGTAAATGTTGTTAGGACATGGTAATTAGGGTAAGAAATCCTCTTGCAGAATTACTGTGTTACTTTAGTCCTAAAGTAGAAAGAACTGCTTTATTAATAGTTGAGAGAGTATAAGAGTATATTAGTTTGATTCCTTAAAATTATATTCTATACCCTTAGTATGAGTTTGCTTTACGTTTAACATATTTGAAACCAGAGCGCGTTCGGCGCCATGATTGGCCGGCTCGAATAAACCAACCAATCAGAACACCGAACGCGCTCTCGTTTCGATTACTTTAATTAAACATAAAACAAACACGTACTAAAGATACCTGTCACAAAATGAGTTGTGGACTCGGTCATGGAACCGTTCATCTGGGATTCCTTCTATTTTCTTTCGCAATTTTGTTTACAATATTAACAAGGAAAAAAATATTTTGTGTGCTATCGAGCGTATAGCGTCTACAAGGAACAGAAGACACCAAGAAATCGTTGCCCTTGCCGCCTATTGTACAAAGGGGCGGGTAAAACATAAAGTGAATTACAGTGCTGGGAAATATCATCGCTTCGTAAAGGGTAACGCTAAAAGGTTTATAATGTTCCTTTTAGGCGCCAAAGAAATTGGGAAATGGCTAGTAAATAGTTTAGGGACATGAAAGAAGAATAAAATTCTATCTTACGCACAAAATGCCCGAAGATTGTATGAACAAGAACAGACATAAAACAAGAAAGTAACTTATATACTTAACTAACTTAAATCAAAATGAGTCTAATCAGTATTTTGTCCGCTCCCACAACTTAGGATCAACAGATTTCACTTACATAAAGGTACCTAAGTACTAACGCATAATGACTATTCTACAACAAATATTTGTTATACGAAGCGAGATTAGTGTTTGAATACGCCTACGACATAGAAGAAAATCATAACGTAGGCAAAGCTTCAAAAACTCACGATTCCCGAAACTGTTGACTTTCAACCTTCATCATTTATTACAACGCACGTCCACCACACATCACAGCAAAACTTTATAGACCCTAAATATTTAATACACAGTCGTTGTTCGGAGTTTGAACGTTTGCAAGTAGAACTATTGAAAATTTTAGCAAGGGTCGGGATACTGGCCGTTTAGCCAATACCTGAGTCGTAAATTGTCGTGACCAGCCTTCCGAAATACAAAGGAGGTCAGGTGTTATAGCTAAACAAGATAAGCCAGCGTACCACCCGTAATACCATCGAACCATCGAGCCAATCATCTAAGCGAATATGGTTTGCGTACAAATGCAAGGAAGGTTCTTTCAGAAATAAATTATTCAAATCTTGTGTAGTACGGAAAAGATCCCGAAAAAAGGACGGATTTTAGGCGGATTATTTGATAGTATTTTCGCCGAATTCGAAGATTTATCTCTGTACTAGTTCTTACACGTGGTTTCACTACTATCCTTAACTTTAAGCTCTGTTACCGAACCTTAGTACGAGTTTGTTTTACGTAGAACGAAAACGAAACGAGAGCGCATTCGGCGCTCTGATTGGTTGCTTCATTCGCGCCAGCCAATCAGAGTGCCAAACGAGTTCTCGTTTCGAACGTAAAACAAACTCATACTAAACCATCAGAAGGTACGACAATCAATCTATACTCAATTACAGAAATAAACTCCCAGTTTCCTCATCCAAATCTTCCTAATCTTAGCAAAGATAATCACATCAATATTGATATTCCAGCTGTAAGCTTCCAGCAGAACAGATGTGCCAGAACGGTGCCTTTAGTACCGACGATACCGTCTAACAGGTCTATATTTAGCTTCACACCTGCAAGCAGTACAGTTTATCTCTGTTCATACTTCCGAACCGTATCGCGATGTTCCTGTGCTCTTATTTGTTATTCTTGAAGCTTAGTCGGATTTAGACTTGTTTGTTTGTTTAGGCACCGAACCGTTTTACGGTACCTAAACAAGGGTAGATAAGGTAGAACACGACAAAGTCGAATCGGTAGAAAACTTTGAAAGGGATTTTAACGTTGAATTGGTGAGATAAGTACTTTTTGTTAGCGATTTTTTATTAATATTTCGGTATCACTTGACAAGCGTTACAATTTACCGTAACGTTAAGCCCGTGACACAAAAAAGGGAGAGTTTTAAACAAAGCATTCATTTTCTCACGCCAAAGTAAAATCTTCTTATCTTCTTATTGATTTGAAGGTATGTTCTTTCTTCTTGTCCACAGTAATTATCGCTAGATCAAAATGCCGGACTGGACGTGGCTGGTGTTTGCTGCAGTGTTCGGAGCAGTCTCTGCTCTCTCCGTTCCTCTGGTACTCCTCATCTACTTCGTGCGCCCTTTTGAGAAGAAAACACAGGCTACAGAAGATTATAGTCTACCTGTCACGTTACCACCCGTAAGTACTTATTTCTGTTCTACCTTTGAAATTACGCTTTGAATCAGTCTACATTAAAATTAAATCGAGAATTGGCCGCAAAAAGGAAAAGAGGTCTTTGCCCTGCAGTGGGACGATCATGGTTGAAATCTAATCTAAATCTGCATCAAAAAGTAGATGATATATATTAGATCGTTCAACATTACTTATAGCGAACCCAAAACTAAGTTATCGAAAATGAAATCTATCACTATCTTTAACCAACTGCGTAACTTGGACGAAAGTAAATCGTATGTACTTACATCCTACTACTTATAAGCTTTCATAGATAAATAATTTTACTCCGATAAAGTTATAATCTTACAAAACGGCATTATGAAGTAATCATAGTCTTGCCACCTCATCACTAACAGACATAAGCATATTTATCTTAGTTAACATTCGCTGGGTGAGACACGAGCAAGTTATGTTACTTTCGCAGCTGTATATTCGTAAATTACGTTTCTCATCAATCTCTCCCGACGTACGGCTAAAACCTCCGAAGCGTTAAACACACAATATACAACGCGATTGAAGAAAACAATACACAAATTGGAGCTTAAAATAAAGCCCATTTTTGTACACAACATTATTAGATAAATATTGGCATTACGAGACTGCTTGTAGCGTAAAAAAAAAACAGTTTGGCTATGGTTTTGGAGCAGCGATAATTTACTTAGTGCCAGCCACGGTTATTTAGGCGGGAAAATAAACAACTGACAGTTCCACGGTTAGGCAACATTCAGAAATTGTTATGATTGGCACCCGCCTGTTCAAGTCGTGTTGACGTGAAAATTATGGGCTCTTTTTCTTTATAATCAGACCGTAGTTGTTTTTACTAGAATTTAATGTTGAATAAGCGTTGTTTTTCCAAGGAATTTTATGTTAAATGTTAATATTGAAGCGTAACAAAAGACTTGCGTTAGACATAATATAATATACTAAAGATTTTCCTACTAAAAACAGTAAAAATTAATTCATATTTGGATGGTAACAATCAAAAGAAAGTTGTTAAGACAACCTACGTAGTTCATTAAATGAATAAGAGAACAAAATGAGGAAATAAATGAGTAGAAGAAAAGATTTTTCTGAAAACAAATTGAACGATGAGCTCAAAATGAGGCATTATTTCTTAAAACCCGCCTTTCATTCTACAGGATTATTAAGAAAGCTATTTACGTTTACCTATAAAAAGATCCTATTACGGGCGCGACCTTTAAAAATCTTTTTAAAGCATAATCAAGTATGACAAAGTGCTCCCATATCGCATGACTTGATCGTGCGTCAAGGTCGGATTCGGACCTGGCTTCACTTCCTCAATACCGTAGTGTTTCATTACGACAAATGTGTGTTCTAATTAATTTTATTGGTAATATGTGTTAATTAATAATGTTAGGAGTCAGAAATAGTTCGATTGTATTTGGTTTGTACTCGTATGTTTGACATTAGGCGTGACTTTGCTGGGTATGTGAACGTGTAGGTAAGTGTACCTAATAGGAATGTAAGTAATAGGGCAGATGACTATTTTTTATTTTAATGTCCGTCTTGTAAATTATTTTAATTTTAAAATATTAGACACGTATTTTTTCATTTACATCCGGAACCAAATACTTTCGAAGATATATCCATTCGAAATATCGCGTGACGCCTCTTCTAGGTACATTTTATACGTATAAATGACAATTGACTCCCACTCCTATTTTACAACACTATATTTTGTTGCTTACTTTCATTATATCTGTGAATATCAAACAATGAGACCACAAAAATGGAAGGAACATTTCCTTGTATTGCGGGTTTACCTACTTCCATCTCTAACACCCAACCCTCATTTCAGTAATAAACGTGCGTGTTACTGTTTTCCTCAACCTTCGTCACTTCAAAAAAGAAAAAAAAATACCTACCGAACTCTTAGATATTCGATATCCTTGCGACTGGTTTCACCCGCCATAAAAAGTCAATCATTACTATTCCCCTTGAAGCAAACCTATCCTATACATATGGAGTATATATGTATGTATGGAGGTCTTACATTTCTTTCTTTCCCCACGTGAATAGCCATCTAGAAGTTAGAACCCCGTTTCGACCCTCTCGGCACGTGCCTAGTCATTGCAATCATCCGTAAATCCATTCACGATCCGATGAAGAAAGAGAGCTGATCTTGAGAGAAATCGAGAAGTGATACGTAATTAACGAAAATAGGAACAACTAATATTTTTATTCAAGGACCCTAGATAGAGACTAAGTATCGATACTTGAACAAGATTCAGTCGTGCAAAGGTTTATTTAATTTAGAAATGACTAAATTCGTGTATTTTGGCTAGGGTGATCAAGAACTTATCATTAGGTGGCCCATTAGCTTGCACTATTTTTTATTAATGATAAATCGGTTAAACATCATCACCATCATACAAGACGTCCACTGCTGAACATAGGCCGTCCTCAATAACTTCCAGATAGGACCTAATAGGTTGAATACTAGCATTAAAATCATTCCTGGCGAAAATAGTAATAAAAAAGACTTATCTAATACTCGTACTCATATTGAAAGTAGTACAGCAGTGGCTCCGGATAACTTATTACTTGAAGCAGGAAATAATTAAATTCTCCATCGCTTCGCATGAGTGTATCTACTGGATACTCATAGGAATCGATTGGAAACTTGCATCCTTTATAAGCTAGAACTTTGAGCATAGTTAAAGCTGGGAAATACGGTTAGACGAACATTTTGGGTTTTTTTTTTTTTTTTTTTTTTTTTTTTTTTTTTTTTTTTTATGGAACAAGCCGGCAATCGAGCAGACGTATTACCTGATGGTAAGCAATCGCCGCCGCCCATGGACACTTGAAACACCAAAGGCGTTACAAGTGCGTTGCCGGCTTTTTGGGAGTTAGGAATTTATGTTCGGGAATCGGGGATGGGGAAGATTGGGAAGGGGGAATTGGGCCTCCGGTAACCTCACTCACACAACGAAACACAACGCAAGCGTTGTTTCACGTCGGTTTTCTGTGAGGCCGTGGTATCACTCCGGTCGAGCCGGCCCATTCGTGCCGAAGCATGGCTCTCCCACACTTAAAATTTGTCGGCACATCAGTACTTACTTATGAGTCTTCTAAAAAATAAATTAGAAAAAGATGTAAACAAATAAGGGTTGCATTTGCCCTCTAAAAATCATATTAATTGGTACGCTATGTTTATTTATATGGAAAGATGCGTGTTATGGATGGCTTTCTTACTATCGATACATCGCATACTCGAGTTGCGCATCGTCCTCGAAAAGCTGCATAGCTTAGTATCAATGAAAACGGTCACATCGTTTCACAGCTTAGCTATTACATCTTCGTAGCGTAGAGATCACATTTATTCCCTAACCAGCTATGACCTGCAACTATTAAGTACCTCCTCATTATTGCTTCATCTCATGAAATATTAAAGTACGTCACAGTAGTTTTCATCTGCCACCTCCTTAGCAACAAGAAAGCTAATCTTTAATTAATGAAATCAATAAAGCTCTCCGTCTTCTAAGCAAAGGTATTTGTTAAAGTGCCGCCCGTCGATCAGTTTATCAATATTGATTACTTGTTAACGCTTCGCACAACGTACACTTTAGTTGGTATATAGCGACCTATGTATAGCTACTACAATAAGACTATATCCAATCAATTGTTTCGTAACAATGCGTAGTGTACGTGAACACATTTGTAAAACAAACAGATTGTATTTACTTGGCTTAATGTATTACGTGTCCGTTGTGAAGGTGCTATTTTGGTAAATTGTATTGTCTTTTACTTTCTTACTGAGTATAAAGCGTGTTAGTATTATCTTTGCTTACGTTCGAATGAGTGTCATATTTTTATAAATGTTTTTTGACTTCGGAAAATCATCCAATAACTTCTCCCGCCTTAGGTGAGGCAAGAGGGAGTGTCAAATTCCTCTGACTAAAAACCACACCGTTCCTCTTCCTGCTTTGTGACGGATGACCTGTTACGTTGCCCGCAGCTCCGGATATATTTTTATGAGTTAGGGTGGCAAACACGCAGTCCAATCTTGATGTTAAGCAATCGGCTTTACCCATGTTTTCCCGTATACTAGAGAAGTCACAAGGGCGTTGCCAACCTTTTTAGGAATTGAGAGTTATGTTTGTTATGATTCAGAAGCATGGCTCGCCCGAGTCACAATTCAATTAAAGATTTTTAGCGGGATCTAGCCACAATTTTGTAGTTCCGTTAGGAGTTTAAATTTCACTATAGGGACAGTTGACCGGGATCCTACGTTCTTTTTTATGAGATAGGGCGGCAAACGAACAATCAGATCACCTGGTGGTGAACAAACCGCGCATAATATTGAGTTTAAACATTGTGCGTAATCTTTAACATTTAATGAACGTGATTTACATTTCGTTTCTACACTAGACATTTAATATTTTCTCCTAAAACATTAATAATATTCGGCACTAACCGCCATTCCAAATATAGCCCTTTAATTAAGCTTGTCGCCCTCAATTTTAGTACGAAATATAATGAATAAAACCAGGCCTATAAAATGGCGTCTGATGAGGTTCGTGATGTCATCACTTGTATTTGTATGTTTGTATTTGCAGATTAAGCGAATCGAAAACGTGCTGGATTTATTTGAATAAATAATTTCGAAATTGGATCTTCAGTTCGTTGAAATTGTAAATAGGCTCGTCATCCCACCGGTCCTGATATTTGATGTTCCATTGCTTCATGTAAATCTTCATTACATAGTTTATAACAAAGTCGCTTATAACAAAATCTCTGTCCCTATGTGCCTTTGCATGCCTAAATCTTTAAAACTACGAAACAGATTTTGATGCCGTTTTTTTAACAGATGCCGTGATTCAAGAGGAAGGTTTATATATATCACCAATGCACCCATGCGAAGCTGGGGCGGGTTGCTAGTTACTAATAATCATAACTTCATTCTAAAAGAGGTGAAAGAAACGTAGAAACGTAGCGTCCGAATACTTTGAAATCAACATCACACAATAACTCAGGGCATCCCCCAGTGCGGTATGAAAATCGCCTTAGGGCGTCGTTTGGGAGGGCAACAAGGGACAGTTGATCAAGGCTTGAATAATTTAAGAGGCCCGCAAAAGTCGGGGAGGGTACAAATAGGTACTTAATACTGAGTTCGAAACCCAACATGGTTGATCACGATCTACCAACCAAAACTGTGTAGGTAACAATAGTAATAACATCATCACTATTTGCTCAAAAGACTCTTCCGGATTGTGGCCGAGTGATATTTTGACTGGGAGTCAACGCACAGCCTTCAGAAAATACTTCAAAGTTTGACATGCAAACATGCTAACCTTCTTCACTCTTCACAAGTAATTACTTGAAGAATGAAGAAGTTCACTAAGAAAGAAGATTTTCTGGAAGTAACAAGGAAAATGAGTTTTTTGTATACAAAGTTTCGGCTATAAGGTAGTATTTGCATATAAAAACACTTATTCCTCCCGTATAAATCTTCATAACCCATCTATATTCTTAGTTGTCTTCATCAAGCGGATTATGAGGTGGCAGATGTTAATGATAGGAGATTAGCATTCACTTACCTCGCTTTGTTGCTCTGTTTAGTCGCCTTAGTGCATCGTTCATCATCTTATGTCACATCTACTTATACAAGGCATTGTGTTTGGGATGATTATCATATTTAAAAAGTTAATATTCTCTGCCATGCCTAGCACGATTGCTTCATTTGTGTTTTCGCAACGGGACTTGCCGAATAAAGGAACTAGGGAATAATTCGACGTTAAAAAAATATTGGGATTTCTTAATTTTTTTGAGGGGGAAAAATAATCCAATGACTTCTCCCGCCTTTGGCGAGGCGAGAAGTAGTGTCAGACTGTCACTGACTAAGAACCACACCGTTTTTAGTCACTTTACGAGCTGGAGCCCCGGTAACCCGCTAGGTAGTCCGCAACTCAGAAATATGTGTAGCAATACATCTTGTAGTTCTATGAAATGACGTACCGTACATACGACATATTACCCACTTTACGTCTAACATTGATACCTCTAGGGAATAAAAGGGATGTGGGTGTTAAGACCCAATGAGATAAGTATCTAGGTACCAAAATAAACTCAAAGGGAGGTTTAGAAAATACTCCTCTTTACATGAATATTAAGATCTACTTTGCCTACAGTCTCAAGCTTGCCTTTTTAAGGGCCGTGGGGAATTAAGGAAGCAAGTAACTACTTGTTTATATACTATGGTAGACAGGTATTATGTGTTTTTTATACATTATAAAACGTTGAATACTACGCGTAAAAGTATTGTCTAAGGTAGTTCAACTACGAATGGTATTGTGGCAACGATTGATCGAATTGAACACTTGTGATTGATTTAGTTTACAGACTGATAGACGGGTTAATCAGGAGCTATAATTAGGTCCTAACGCTAAAGAAATAGAGACTAATACATCGAAGTGTAAATAATGCGTATCCTGCTAAAGATCTAAGAATAAATCCTGTTTGTTACTCAAATAATCTCATGGTTGTGATATTGTTAGCGTTAACTTATTTCCCAAATGACCAACAACATTTTCTTCTTTACAAAGTTTGTTTTGCCCTATGTTACATAGAACGTGATATGTCAGTACATCTGTGACACTTTAAGATTGTTTTTCGTGATTTGTATTCTCTGTTTTGTCATATTTATTTTATACATCACAGTATGACTCTGATCTGATCATTCAAGTATGTTATTCCAAAAGAGAATCAAGAGAAACACAGCACAGCACATACAACCACTAAACTGTCACACTACCAGTGCTGCGTACCGCCTAACGGGTAATCGGGGCTTCGACTCGAAAAGTAGCATTAGGATAAGAGTCCAACATTCCCTCTAGCATCGCTGAAGGCGGGAGAAGTCATTGAAGGATGAGAAAAGAAGAAAAAAGCTATCGTACATTTTTTTCGTTAAAAACGAACGTTCGAAACGTTTCTACAGTAGGTACATTTTTTTAAAACAGGAACTCAAATATGTACTGTAAACACACATAAACCATGTCCGAAACTAATTGCGAATCAATATTGGGGCTATGACGTGTAAATGGCACACTAGCTCATCATCATCGGGGCGTTTAACGGTACCTCTAATTGATTGATCACACCAATATTCGACACACCTGCATACGTAATTGCTGCGTCCGTACTAACATATGTGTATGTATGTACTATGTATGTATGTGTGTGTACAATACATCGCGAATTGGTGCTCTGACCTATTTGCTTTGCTAAGGATTTATGCGTTGTTGATGTATTTGATGTGATGAAATTATCTGAATTAAAATTCAAATGTTTCTGCTTCTTCATCATTATCGTTACCGTCTTGTTGCCTGCTGCTGTAATGCTGGATATATCCTTCAATAGCACGCTACTGACCTCGATCTTCAGCCCTTAGCGTACAGCATAACCTAGCGTATAAGCGCTCTACATTATGTTTCATTCCAAAATATTCGTACGTAAATGGTCATTGGTTCACCGACGAGGCAGCAAGCTAGAGTGGGAGTTCTCTGAAGCTCGCTCGTTCTTTGACCTACGTCACGGAAGATTTTTGAAAATACAATGTTAAATGTTACATTATATTGTCAACAGGACGTCCTGAACGAACTCACGAGGGGGTTGGGAAGTTCTCCAGAAGGTGCTCTGAACACGATGCTGCAGTTCATCTTTCAACAAAGCACGGCTGACACGCGTTGGTTGCGCAGGCGCATGGCCACTGAACTCGCAGAGCTGCTGGCCAAAACATCTTCTGGAAAGATCTTTGAGTCTTTGACGGTAAGAAAGAGATTACGTACTAAATATACCTATGTGTAACTAAGTAACTATACCATCACCGCTTAGTTCCATCTACTACTGGATATAGGCATTATCATCTAATAGCATAATCCAGTCACAGTCGTTTACTTTACAGATGTCATCAGTCCACGAAAACGCATTTTTATTAACTACTAGCTTCCGCCCGCGACTCCGTCCGCGTGGATGTCGGTCTTCGCGTGGAAGTTTTATTTCTCCATTTTGAGTAACTCTGACAATTACATCTTATATTTCCAGGATAAAAAGTATCCTATTTTATGCCCAGGGTAATAAGGTTATAATTATACCAAGTTTCATCGATATCGAACCGTTAGTTTTCACGTGATGCATGAACATACAGACAGAGAAAAACATTTTTAATCACATATTTGGGTTTGGTATCGATCCAGTAACACTCCCTGCTATTTATTCTTTCAATATTTTCAATGTACAGAATTGACCCTTCTACAGATTTATTATAATATGAATGAATGAATGAATGAGAGTGTTATAAATGTAAGAGTAGACAAATATAATCAGAAAGTTCCAAACTGCTAAGCTATCGGGAGTTATACGTGTTATTGTGAGTCAACCATAAGAGATAGACATTTGTTGTCGTGGAATATTTTTTAAACAATTTTAAGGAGAACATTTCCGTCATATATGATTTCTGTGTAGCTTTAAAAGGCTGCACACGCGACGGAAGCTTGAAAAACGGAGTAAGTTCTCCTGTTTTCCCAACATTTCCCTTCACTGCTTTGCTCCTATTGATCGTAGCGTGATGAAAAGTATACTATAACCTGCCCAGGAGTATGAAGAACAATTGTACCAAGTTTCGTTGAAATCTGTCGAGTGGTTTTTGTTTCTATAAAGAACATACAGACAGACAGACAGACAGACAGACAGACAGACAGACAGACAGACAGACAAAAAAATTTCTGATTGCATTTTTGGCGTCAGTATCGATCACTAATCACCCGCTGATAGTTATTTTGGAAATATGTTTCATGTACAGAATTGACCTCTCTACAGATTTATTATAAGTATAGAAGATTTCAAAAAATTTATATCTTTAGGTACCTTCTTACCAAATAATTGACCAAATTAAAATATAAATCAACTGCCATCCATTCACAAGTCAATCATTTCCTTTTAAATCACATCATTGCGTTCAAACCAGCAATAATCTTGTCAGAGAAAATTACATTGCGCCATGTCTATTACCGAGTAAATATAGGCCACGTAATCGGCGGTCAATGTATTATGCATGTGGCGTAACGATCGCAAATTGCACAAATTATTTGTAGATGGCTTCATATATTCTATTCATACTTTGATTGAATCATTTCCGTGCTTCAATTAGCTGGTGAATCTTTTAATTTGGTAATTTGCTGTAAAAACATGCCTGGATCTATCCCAGCATTTATCACTAAGAGGCTTGATAGTACTTATAGCACGGGACTATGAGGACTAAGTAAAAAGTAACGTTCTCGAATTCTTCCCAATCTTATTGTATAGTGCGCGTGGAACTAGTTGGCAGCTCTAAGGTGGCGAACAGGGGTGTGAGGGGGCGTGAGGGGGCGGTTTGCTTACTGCTTGCTACGCATAGGTATGAGATTAGACAATAATACGTGTTGACCAATATCGAGATATCGTGCGGTACGTCGCGTACCGCGCGCGCCTCAAAGAGTCATCAGACCACCATAGATGGGCTGATGGTACCCGGTAGGACTGATGCCTGATCCGAAGCGGGTTCATTGGGGCTCCAGCTCGAAAAACAGGAGTAGGAATGGGGTAGTTTTTAGTCAGTAAGAGGCGAGAGTGAGTGTCAGAACACTCCCTCTCGCCTCGCTCAAGGCGACAGAAGTCATTGAATGATTTGCCCCCTTAATAGAAATATCGAGATAATGTAAATAATATGTAATTATTCAATTATTGGAACAAAAGACAAATACACTTTTAGAAGTTTAACGCCCGCGGTCAACTATTCCGGGCGCTCTATAACTTGTAGCCCATTATACCTCACTTACTCATAGCTAGTCACCCGAAGGACGCTTTGTCATTTGACTCCCAACTCGAACTTCCAGAAATTAATTTTGCCATTCACGCAGCGTCTCCAACTTTGACTGTAGGTATTTGGATCTGAGTATGGCAGCTATTAAGTATTTAGTCAGTTTAGTCTATTACTCGAGATGTTGAATCCAGAGATATTGACTTTTCTCAGAACAGATAACAGAATAATTATAAGAAAAATATTGAGACAATTCAACGAATTTCGTGAAGATTCTTAACAGACGTTTCAGTTTATCGGATAAGCTTACCTATTGTTACTGACTACTTCTCGTATTACTAAACTTTTGTAAACAATCGCTAATCACTTCTAAGAAGATCGAGCCTAGAGCTGTACCATATTAAATTACAATATTAATTAAAGGCTTTTTGGCATTTACTATACAATAATGAACATCTTGATTTACGAATAAATATACAAATGCCAATCTTTCTTAGAGAGTTTATGTGTATGTTTGTTACTCAATCACGTCAAAAGGACTGAAGGAATCGAGATATAGTTTAGAACAAGGTTAGATTATAGTCTGGATATAACCTATAGGCTTTTTATTCCACGGGAACACGGGCGAAACCGCTGTTAGAACCTAGTTCATCTATAAATGCGGTTTACAAGCGAACTATTCGCTCCAATGGTCGCAGATTTGCGGTTCAATCGGCGCCAACGATTCGTGACCGCTGATGTGAAAACACCCCGCCTTAACTCCGACCGCTTATTAAAACCGCTAATAATATGCTGATAGTACCGTCAACACGTTGTTATTATGCAGCCATAAGTGGGAGTATTGAATTTCTAAGTAGGATACCGATATTGGCGCTCTGAAGCGTTTTAGCGCGTCGCATTTTGTTCGAGCGTCTACAAACTCATGTGGAAGTAAGTTTTGACACTTCAATTGCTATTTAAAGTTTTAGTGGAATTTTGAATGTGGTACTGACGTTTTTCCCTAAGCCTTAGGGAAATATTAACATTACTTAAGATGTCCTTCTAGTCTAGATACTGTTCTATGGCAGACTACTAGTTATTATCTTGTGATTATTGTTCTCTGTCCACTATAATTATACAAAGTAAACTTACGTAAATTTATGGAGAAAAGCTCTACTAGTTTCGAGTCACAGAGACACTCTTCATCATGAGCAGCGTGCGCAGACGTGGCGATGTCGCGTAGCCTACTAGAGTCCTTAAAAAATAAGTAAACTTGGTGAAGTAAAGTGTTGTTACAGAGGACACTTCTCTCTTATAACACTTAGTCCCATTATTTCACCTATTTATACAGACTAGGCGAAACAATAAGAGAACCAAACTAGTTGCTACAATCCAACTATACTAATCATAGGACCAGATAAGTTGACCTCTATCTGCCACCATAAATTCCAAATTCAGGCGAAATGGTAATTTTCTAGTGGCAGAGTAGGTAAATTGACCATTCAACACTGATAATAATAGCAAGGTTGAATGCCCCCGAGCTGCGGACAACCTAGCGGGTTTACCGGGGCTCCGGCTCGACGGGCAGGAGTAGGAACGGGGTGGTTTTTAGTCAGTAAGAGTCTGACACTCCCTCTCGCCTCGCCCAAGGCGGGAGAAGTCATTGGATGATTTTCCACCCTAAAAAAAAAAAAAAAAAAAAAAAGGTTGAATGCCCTGAGTGGGCTAGACGTAGCCACTTATTGAATAACATCATTTTAGCTGTCGCTATGGAAACCACCAAGAATAAGAAAATGATATTTTTTGTACTTTGGTGATTCTCTTTCATACATCGTAACTAAAGTAGGAAAAGTTGGATATTATCAGATATACATAATATATAAGAAACAAACATATACATATATTTTCATTTACCTTTTAGAGGCCTACCTACTAAGTAAGTACCTACTATAACTTAATAAGCAACCATCCGAAGAAATTAAGTACCTAGTTAAAATGAAAATATTTTTTTAAAGCGTAGGTAAGGCTTGCTAGATATTATACAGTTAACCTACCTACCTATAAAAAATGTACTAGCCTCTAATCAAAAACTCACTATCGGTTATACAAAATTCTTCCAAAGGTTACCCAACTTGAAATCCGTTGGAAACGGACCTCTATTACAAACGCTTTGTAATTTTTCACAGAATACACCATTTGAAGTTATGATAACCTACTTGTTGCTAAGGGGCACAGCCCAGAACCTTTTATAAGAAAGATTTTTCACTAGGGAACTCGTAAAGTTTGTGTAATAAACCGACTATGTGTACGGAACAGATTCGCTGCGAGGGTCCTGTAGAAATACAATACGGTAACTTTGAAAAAGAGACCTTTGGTCAGCAAAAATGTTTATAATAATATTTGTCCCAATTGTCCGTTTTTTAAGTTACATATTAGTACGTAATATTATACGTTACTTAATATTAATTTTATTGTTTGCGCTCCAATAAACCCTTTTTTCAATACGCTAGACAGAAGTAATATGACTCGCAATATTCGCTAGCAATTTTATCAGTGCTTTATAATAATACATAGACACTCAAGGCACTAGTTACTTAAGTTACAGCAGAACCGTTTTTTTTTAAGGGGAACATCATCCAATGACTTCTTCCACCTTAGGCGAGGCGATAGGCAGTGTTAGAATTTTACTGACAAAAATCCACCCCGTTTCTACTCCTGCTCTTCGAGCCAGAGCCCCGGTAACCCGCCAGGTAGTCCGCAACTCCGGACAGCAGAACTCTAAAAGAATAATAGTCGTTTCTAAGAAGGTTTTTCTCCGTAAATTAATTAGTTTGTTTAAATCTTTACAAGAAGTCTGGGCTCTATAGCCGGAGGTTGTGAAGTTATTTGCCTCTAAAAAAACTTTCTTCCGTAACGACTCTCGCTAGTGATTTTCGTGACCCAAAAGTCAAAAGTTTTATTTGACGGCCTTTCGTTCGAAAAGCCACAAGTGGAAATGCTGAGCACGGTTTACGGGGTTTTCTGGCTGGAAAAATATAGATAAGAGATCCACAGCACTTAATAGTTTTAATCGTTATCATTTATGTTATATTATAAGTCCCATGTATTAGATGATTGGCCTGTTACCATATACGGGACGTTTACAATTCGAAACACCGTGCTACTACTAAGAATTTGTCGAAAAACCGAACAAATACTTTGCACGACACGAGAATCGAATCCAACAATTGATCGAATGCTTATCGAATGCGACGACTCAAACGACGAGGCTATCTTTAACTTATCTTCGGCGAAAAATATTAAAGCTACTGATGTTAAAACTTTTATTTTGAGAAAATTTCTAATACAATGTAAATATACATAGTAACATAATGTTCTCTGTGTATTTTCCTTTAAAATAAGGGTTTGCGCTCGAGGGCTACATGTTCAGTACACGTAATGTTACGAAATTTACGTCATATACAATAAACATGTTTTGCAAAATATATACGTATTATACATACATAGATACTCCTACGTACATACACGGCAATGTACCAGCCTCGTATAATAAGCGAAACAAATAATTGAAATAAGTATTAACAGAATTAACTTATTTAACTTAAGTCTCTTAGTAGATATAAGAGACTACTTGAATTATTATTAATTCTATAATTTCAATTACTGATCTTATCTTTGGATCAATCTTCATTTTGGACATAGAACTATGTCGTAAAATCGATCTTAATTAAGATTTTGGATTGAGGTCGGATATTGAAATCGGCAGTAAGTTAAATCATTTTTTCTAGTCACTCAACGACCTTATGCCTTAACAAAAGGAATCTGGGGCCTTAGTCTGCTATTACAATTGTGTCAGAATGGTCGATCACTGAGCAGTGCCAGAGGGACGGACATATACATATACAACCTACATAGACCATTGTGACACAATAGTAATAGCAGACTAAGGCCCCTGGACAAAAACATTGGTGAACTATGAAAAAATTATGCTAAACAACAACTATAATCTAATAATCATTTATTCTTATCCACAGCTTCGCTCCCTAGAAGTGGGCACAGAGTTCCCCAGCATCACGAACCTGAGGCTTCAGTCTGGTGAATTAGAGGAGGATGGGGCACGGCTGAGGGCTTTGGACCTGAAGTTCGACCTGGCGTATGATGGCAACTTCAGAATCGATGTCGATGCCGTCATGTTACTTGGGAAAATCGCAAACATATCTATTACTGGTAAGTTTTGGTGAAGGAACAAGTCACATATCTATAAATGACTAAAATGCTCCGTCTGATGTTTTACATAAACATTATCAATGTAGATTCTTATTATTAAAATTCCTAACCCCCAAAAGGCAACGCACTTCTAACGCTTCTGGAGTTTCAAATCAAAGCGGCGATTGCTTACCATCAGGTGATATGATTGCTCGTTTACCGCGTGTGCCACAAAAAAATATGTGTAGGTATAAAAACCCTGAAACATTAAAGGCACTCTATCTGTATATATGTGGGTGATTTAGGTATATATAACAAACGTCTGTTTTCTGGACACAAATCGTTTTATTAATAACCTTCTATCCTGAATCCAAAGATAAACATAATACCCCAAAAATTTTTGATAAACTCGATTCCCAGTAAGTAGTATTTGAAACATACTTTAGTTCAAGCGAATAAATCACCGACGACAGATCCAAAGAGAACTTTATCTCAGTATGAACTTTGAACCGACTTATAAAGTTTTGAACGCATAACTCCGTATTATATGACTTGGTTAACTTGAAAAGGTCCTTTCTTTCACATTTTACCTCATGAAAGACCCTTTTACTTATTTTCATGTTTAAACTCTGATGTAGGAGACTGCGCTTTCTTTTTACCCGACTGCCAAGGAAGGGTTATGTTTTTACCTTTCTTCTACTGGCAACTTCACCAATAATTTTAAACCAGGAGTCTTCTTACGAATACAGTCAGTTCTATAAATATTATATACAAATATTGAATATATTACCCAGTTTTGTATTGAGTTTTTTTTTAACGTCCCCCCATACTATGGTTCTCTCCTGTGTCGTAGGTACATTTACAAACAAACAAGTTCACATACACATCAAACTTAAACGAAAATATTAACATGACATAACCATCTATGTTAGGCATTCGTGTCATAGTACTCAAATGCTGTGAAGAAAACATAGTCAAATAAATTCACGAATCCATTAAATTCTATTTTCAGTGGAAAGCATAAGCGGCAACGTAAGAGTGATGTTCCGTCGCAATCCATACACTCATTGGGCTATAGCCTTCGAGTCACCACCGAAACTTGAGCTCCGAGTGCGAGGCAGGTTTCAGGGCAGACAGATCAAGCCTAGACTGGCTTCATTAGTCGCTGCGCACATAAGACGAGCGGTAGCACAGAGGCATACGTTGCCCAATTATAAAATACGGTAAGTGTAACGTTTCTTTACTTTGATGAAATACCCGAACCTTTGTACGGGCTTTAATTATACAAGTCAAATAAATAATGAGTACATTTTTTCCTCAATTATTTTATAAGGAAACCACATCCAAGTAATCTTTGTTTAGATACGAAACCACATATAAGGCAATACCTATGTAGACGTAACGGTTCACAAAAGTTGAGCTTCAGAGCACTTATTTAATTTTTCACTTGAGCTAGAACTTTATGAGCTGTAAAAAAGGGACTTGTAGTAAAAGAGTTAGTTTACGTCACATTAAAGATTAGAGGCGAAGCAAAGTTAGCCCCAAGACACAAGTACACAACAAGGTTAGGGACAAAAAAAGTTTAGAACAAACTAGGCATGAAATGTGTCACCCTCTATTACATGGTAGAGTGTATGTACAGACAGACAAACAAATGTACTTGAATAGTTTTGCAACCTTATTCCATTACAAATATGTAATTCTGAAAGTGAGATTCTACGAAAGAAACGATAGAATTGCGGATCGTTTACCTTCAGGAGATCCTTGCTTATTGGCCCCATAAAGAAAATGTAGGATGACGCCTCCTGAATAATAATTTCTTTAATCTATCTACGTATTCCATTTTTCAGGTACAAACCGTTCTTCCCGAAGTCAGACCCTGGCAGTACGGAAGGAGACGAGGGCCCGTGTCCACATGGTCGGTTAACGGTGCGACTGATGGAAGTCACCAGGTTGCAGTGGTCTGGTGGACCCGCTACTGTGCGCGCAGCCCTAGCTGTCGATTCTCATGGATGGGTGAGTTTCTATTTCTACGAAGATTTTCTTATAGGCATTAGAATATTTTTCTGATTCTCGTTACGAAGCACAAAATTCTTTAAACTTTCTTATGATCCTCAAAGACACCTTGTCGTACATTGCACACAAATGATTGTAGAAATTGGGACTAGCAAAAGCAGATGAATTACACATGCCTACCTACATCTTCAAAGACTGCGACATTTTAAGACGTTCTCAGAAATAGTTGTGTTACTACACGTTCTTTATAAAAGACAGAGATAATACGATATTTCAGTACAACTTAAAAGTGAGTTGCGTTTCAGTATTTGGACGTTAAACTGCTAAACGGCGAAAAATCATCGCCCGTAAATTCGCAGGCCAACAAATAAATTCCTATGTTAATATTATTTATAGGTAGTACTATCCATACTTATCTAACACGGAAAGATACTTAAACAAAGAACTTTGCAGGAAACTAGGCAATTTCAAACAAAACTCATTTATTTCAACCTCATTACTTATTCAGAATGTTAAGTACTTTTTGTCTATTCTACGTATTCGGAATGCTAAATATTTTTCGTATACTGACTGCCTTGCTCGGTAGTCGCAACTTACAACTGCGACTGCCGAGCAAGGCGTCTGATTCCTGGATTAACAAGATTATCCTTTTCTTAATCTTATCATTTGATAAGGTAATTGTTATTTCTTATCATCAGATAAGTTCTAGGTGTAAATAAATATTTCAATATAGGTGTAAATGTTTTCTTAAATAATAAAATTACTTATTCAAATATATTAAAATCAATTGCTGTTCGTTAACCTTGCTAAAATTCGAAAACTAGACCTATTTCGCTATTTTTGGTTGCACCCGATACACTACTTATATACACGTTACACCTATTTTTCATTATTTCAATATTACCCAAATACTTTGTTATCACCCAGGTATCACTTCGTCGCGGCGTCCTAGTCCTAGACGTGGTGTTGCCAGCCGTAGCGGGCCCGCTGGGACTCGTGTGTTGCCAGGGTGTGGGCGCCGTGTTGGTAGACACCGTGGTGCCAATGTCGCCTGCTTACCGCGCTGATTTACGTCGTGATGACGTCGTACTAGCTATCGATAATAAGCCTGTTAATAATGTGGCTCAGGTGAGTCTAACAGAGTAATGTTTTATATTTATTTATTTATGGCCTCACAAATTAAAGAAATTGTGAATTCCAAATATCTGTTACCTAAAAATCTTAATGAAGGCGGTATTTCCTAAGTTAATTTTAAGAATCATCCAAACGTACTCATTGTCATTCATTTCTTTCCAAACCTACACATTAAGATAAAACGTACCTATTTAGCTAACACATATTTAGCTTTGTCCTAAAACACAATTTAGATCACAGAGAGTCTCAATTAACAGCACAATTCCTCTCTTTCTACTCCAGGTGGGCAAACTCCTCCGTCTAGTAGAACGGCGAGCGGTAACAGTGCGAGTGAAACGCGGCGGTAACGGCGCGGGAGTGCGGCGCGACGAGGCGAGCGAACCGAAGCGAATCAAGCCCAACTTCTCATTCAGAAGGGTGTCGGAGGTCATGGAGGGAGTCAGGCTGCAAGGCATGAGGGCTGCAGCTTCTAAGAGTAATTTACAGGTTGGTGGTAAAATAAAGACAATAAGCAATATTCCATTTAGGCATTGTGCCTTGCCTTAAGCTTTTAACTGCTGAAGCTATATCAGAGTACCTGTAAAATATTAAAACTATTTTTTGCTGTGTTTCAACTTTTCTCTATCCCTAGGAACCGGAATCCAGCCCAGCAAAAACAGTAGAACCACAAAACGAGACTGATGCACAAGCCAAACCTAAAACTGAAAGCACACGCCAACCGAAGTCATCCGAACAGCCTTCGGCTAATTTCGGCCTTCGGAAGCGACGCTGCTCCGTAGAAAATAAGTCTTCCGACAGCTCAGCTGGTAGTACTCCACCAGCTTCAGGGGCAAGTACCCCTCTAAGACAAGCCAACGTCATCAACAAGACAGTGAAACACCCAGACATACCCATCATCAGAACAGACTCCTCAGAATGCAGGATACCAGAGAAGGAAACGAATGAGGAAGAAGAACAAATGTTCGAAGTCGGAGGCCCTCGACAATGCGAACATGTTGAGATATGCCAAATGTTTTGGACTAAAAATACTCCTTTGAAACCAATAATACCTTTTGACGAAGAAACAGAATTCAAATTGAACGAAAATCATAAATATTTGAACATCAATGTTTGGGCGACTGTGGCTGGGGAGAAAGAGGAGATTTTACTAGGATACTTGAATATACCGCTCACAGCTCTACTGGCTGAGTGCCAAGACTCCACCGTTCCCCACCATATGAAGAGGTACCAGTTTTTGCCGCCAGATGTCGATATAAAGTTCAGGTAAGGTTTGATTTGTGACACTAGATGGCATTGAGGGTTTAAATCTAATAATAAATTAACTAATCATTGATGTTTGTGTGACACACTATTGTATGTGTTTGCGCATGTCCTTCTGCTAGATAAACTCTGAAATGTGTGGCACCTACAATTTTTCCTCTAAGTAAATAATAAATATAAGTTTTTCCAAATATGAATTAAATTGCGCCATTTGGTTGATGCGCAAAAGTTCAATCGCATTTAATGTAATGTGTTGCGCATGTTTCCTAATATTGCGCAAACATGCGCAACATTTAGAAGCTATTTTTAATCCTACAATAATAACCAACCTTTTCTTGCATGTCTTCCACATAAATCACAAGTAAGCATTGTTTTCCTATATTTCCTATTCTATAATAATTAAATTTTCCTAAGATACCTACCATAAAATAACGATCGCCTCCTCGATCCATGCAATACATTAAAGGTGAACCTGTTGCTAAAAAAACAATATTCACATTAAAAAAGTAGGCTAGAGGTTTGATTCTATACCTACATCGTAAATCTTAAGTCACATAGTAACTGGTGGTAAGGCAGGCAGGTAAGATAATATAAACTCACAAAGAAATGCATCACAGACTGCTATGTATCTAGATACATATTTCATACAAAAATAAATATCCGTCGTCACGTAAGACATTTTGAAACACTCAATAATTGTTGGATAAAATAGCCATATTATCCCGTTGCGCAATTACTATACCTACAAATATGAAGAGACCATTGACAATACTGTGGTTTTTTTGAAGGGGTGGAAATCTTCTAATGACTTCTCCCGCCTTACGTGAGGCGAGAGGGAGAGTCAGACTCTTACTCACTAAAAATCACCCCGTTCTTACTCCTGCTTTTCGAGCCGTTGCTCCGGTAATCCGCTGACAGTCCGCAGCTCCGGACATCACTGTCCTAACACCCCAAACCTCGATATAGCAATGACAATACTTTTAACAATTCTTAGAAGTGCTACAAAGATTAGCTCATCTGTGAGAATTATTTACTAATGCGCATTAATTGGGCTTCTGACAAATTCTAGGTAATACTTGCAATGTTGGAATACTGCCAGTGGGCAAACCCAGGTTGGGTGGAAATTATACTGTGTAGAATTAGAAAATATACTGTGTCAATTCTATAAGGAGTCTGAAAAGCAGTCTAGTTTGTTACTTCAGTTAGGTATGTTAAGCCATGCTTCGACATGAATGGGTCGTCTCGACCAGAGGAACTCGGCCTCATAGACAACCTACATGAAACAATGCTTGCGTTGTTTTTCGTCATGGGGGTGAGGTTATCAGAGGAGAAGGGCTCCAAATATCCCCAAATCACTAAAAATCCTCAAATACTAAACTCGCCGCTACCAAAATTGAAAAAAATAACATTTGTTCGGTTAAACTGCTACATTTTATAATCATATAGCAATTAATTTATTAATCTACTTATTTCTTAATCAAAAGTTACCTTAGTCTGTCGAGTGACGTTTCAAAGATCCTCAGTCGAACGATATCTTATCGGTCATTACGTGTTGCGATAGCGATTAGTCCCTATTGTCATGATTCATAAGTCAAGATGAAATAAATCGAACGTGCAAACTGCATTGCGATAATTTATTTATATTCAAACTAAACGTATCAGTGAATCAGCACAGTACCCTTAGTATGAGTTTACTTTACGTTTAAAGTATTCGAATAGAGAGCACGTTCGGCGCTATGATTGGTTGGTTTATTCGAGCCGGCCAATCATAACGCCGAACGCGATCTCGTTTCGATTACTTTGAACGTAAAGCAAACTCATACTAAGAGTACCGTATAGAAATGCACCGTCATTAATTTTATTGTAACACTTATTTCTGCTAGGCTATTCTATAACTTTCAATTCGAAGTGAACCGATCGCGGCATGCCATGTCATTGGTTGTGAGAATAAACTCGATCAATAAAAGGCGAGAATGCGATCGAACTCACTTCGAAAATTGTTTGAATATTCTTACAGAATAGCATTGCAGGTGTTTTATATATCTAGAATACCCAAACTGTTGCAATTTTTAATTTCTTTGACTGTATCATATTTAGGAAAATTTCTAATAATTATTTTTAATAGTTTATGGCAATAGGTTCGCCTCTTGACATTCGTTTTTATGTATGAAATAGCCTTTTATTTTTTTCTGAGAAAAATACAAGAGGATAATAAATAGTCTTCATAAGAGATTAATCTGAAAACATATTTCCAGCAAAAGCCACAAGCTATCATCGCACGCCGGCTTCGAACCCTGCCTATGTTTCGGTGATGCCCTTGTTTGGTGGGAGTGGGAGGGGCTTGGCCCAGCTCGAGCGACCCCCAGGACCAGCCGGGACCCCGTGTTGCCAAGACCTCCTAAACCGACTAGGACAAGCCATGACTTCGTGCGAACACACTTCCATAGATCAACGCAATGTGATTTCTGTAATAAGAAGGTATGATTCGTCTTTTTTTTTCTTTTTTCTTCACATTACCAGTACCCTTAGTACGAGTTTGCTTTACATTGAACGAAACGAAATGAGTCCGCTTTCAGCTCCGTGATTGGACGCTACGAATGCACTAACCAATCAGAGCGCCGAACGTGGGCTCATTTCGATCTCGTTAAACTTTAAACAAACTCGTACTAAGCCCTCAGGATATAATCCAGTTGCAAAATACTTTATTTTGTACGGCCACCACCAGAAGTGTTATGCTTTAACTTTTTTTTTATTACCTGATGGTAAGCAATCGCCGCCGCCCATGGACACTTGAAACACCAGAGGCTGTACAAGTGCGTTACCGGCTTTTTGGGAGTTAGGAATTTAAAGGTTCAGGAATGGGGATGGGGAAGATTGGGAAGGGGGGAATTGGGCCTCCGCGCGGTAACCTCACTCACACAACGAAACTCAACGCAAGCGTTGTTTCACGTCGGTTTTCTGTGAGGCCGTGGTATTACTCCGGTCGAGCCGGCCCATTCGTGCCGAAGCATGGCTCTCACACACTTAAAAAAACCCAAACTTTAACTCAAAAGACGATATTTAAGTCATACAAAGCATTCAAAGTAAGAATAAAAATGCATATTTCAAGTACATTCACTGACCTTTAAAAACAACATTAAAAATAAACTTTGTTTTCGAAAACATTTCAACGAATATTTTTGCAAATGTATACGTTAAAATCGTGTTATTTTTACTGCTCTTTTAAAGTTCAGTAAATAAGCATCTCTTGTATGTGTACTTTTATGTTAGAACTTTCGCTAATTTTATTATAAATTTTTATTTATGTTGTAAAATAATTCTGGGTGTATCCAGGACTAGAAAAATAAAAAGACGAAACTTAAATCTTTAAATAATTTTATTCCAGATCTGGTTAAAAGACGCGATGCAGTGTCGCAACTGTGGTCTCTCCTGCCACAAGAAGTGCGTCACAAAATGCCAGGAGTCCTCGCCCTGCATTCCTAAGGATAGAGGTGAGTGGTTGACTCATAGCCTCTGAGGCAGAACCAGTCTTAAAAAATTACCAGGAATATGAACTCGCCTCTGTTTTATTAAAATTAATAACGCATTTTTACCACTAACTCGACTGCAAGGTTGGTTGGTTGGCATAGTGAGTTGTTAAACCACCCACTGCTGCAAAACGTATCATCGTATCGCAGGGTAAATTCTAAAAGAATCAAAGTTTAGGAGTGGGAGCAAACACGTAATTTCTACGAATAAAACGTACCTAGATGTGACGTTCCAGGTTATTTCAAAATAATATACATATCTTCGAAAGTATTTGTTTCCGTTAGAAAATAAAAAACACTATCTAAAGTTTTAAAATAATCTACGACACAGACATTAAAAAAAATTAGTCATCATACCTATTATGTGTTAGTAAATGTACCTACAACACTGGATAAAATCATTAAGTGGGGCAACGTTTAAAAAAAAACAAAAAGGCATTAAGTAGCAAGTTCCAACGATCGGAAATGGATTGCATTTTATTGCCAAAGTACGTATTTTCCCTATAGCAGGAGAACGGTGCGTGTATGACGCATCGTCTTGTATAAAGTCGTACATTATATACCAGTGCAATGCCGTATATCATACATAGTAAAGATGTCATATTTGGCAGCGGATTTTGCAAGTAATTACATTACTTTTTGTATTCAATACTGTCTAATCCGCAACATTTGCAAATTATTTGTATTACAAAATTTTGTATTTACTAAATAATAAGTAGAGTTTTACAATACGATTGCAAAGTCAGTAACTGACTTTACAGTAATTATTGTTATATTGATAATTCTTGTTTTCTCTTGTTAAAATTTCTTGTTTACTTAATTTCTTAAGTATGTATAAGACGGTGGAGAGAGCAGACAGCAGAGAGAATAGAGAATGTAAAAGATTTTGGTAAACTACTGATTTTTTTATAATCTATACTAATAGACAGAGCGCTGTCTATCAATAAAGATTATATAAAAATCGTTTTCGAGTTTAACAAGTTTTACAAACTCAACTTTTTAACGATAATTATTAATTTTATTTGAATACTAAGAACTTTCAAAGCTAGTATTGTAATTTACTTACAACACTAAACAATTTCAACACACATGCCTATTAAAGACCGATAAACATAATTGCTCAACACCAAATCTATGACACACTATTTCCCCTACATCGAGCCACATTTATCACGCCCTGCCAAGTATTACTCACGCACTGGAAGTATTTCCTGAAACTTGTATGTTTGTTGTGCAACCTTGCAGTGAGGTCTAGGTCGAGCGTCCCACGAGTAAAATGTATGCGGACGTAGAATGTAATAATTATTATATTGTTTTGTAGAGAAATTGGCTTTGTCATTGTAGTAAGCTTGTCATGGTGGATGATTTTGCTAAGTGATTTAATGATGGACAAATTCTATTTAGTTGTATTTAGACATTTTGTTATTATCTTTTATTAGTCTCTTTTGTGCCTTTGGCTTGAGTTGTTCTGTTTCTGCATTCAATTCACCGAGGGAAATGGATACTATAGTTTTTTCTTCTTCTCTAGGAATATCTTGTAGATTTATTTCGTTGCAAGATCCAAGACAGTTATTAATTTCCCTGAGACGTGCCAGACTTTAGTGTTTCGGTGTTTTCATGGTTGTATCTACTGTAGATCCTGGCTTTCATGGGTTGTAGCAGTTTTGGGAGGTTATAGCTAGCTTGTCCCATAAAATTAAAACAAATATCTTTTATTGACAAAATCTACAATCTCTGATTTGTAAACTCTTTAAATAAATAGCACTTAAAACATATGTAACACAACGTCTACATGCTTTCAATGGCACAGTCTGGGTTGTCGATCAACCGATTAGGTTCAGTTATTACAGTATCTATTACTTCTACTAAATAAGGCATGTCAATGTATTCCATAATTGGATTTATACTACAATCCTTTTAACGATTAACGGAGCCATATATAGTGTGAGATATTTATTAAAAAAAAAACATAAAACCCTCGCCTTTAGCTTGTAGCGTTTATTTCCCCAGGGCTCCGGCTACCTAGTAGGTTACCGAGGCTCCGGTTCGACAAGAAGGAGTAGGAACGAGGTGGTTTTTAGTCAGTAAGAGTCTGACACACTCTTTCGCCTCACCCTAGTCGGGAGAAGACATTAGATGATTTACCCCTCTCATCCCATAAAAAAGGCTTTGTTTCTGTATTTAGTGATGTATGCTAAGTTCTCAATGGTTTCCTAAAGTCTCCCAACTTCTTTCTACCGTCATATTTGCTACCAAAAATATAACGTTGTATTTATTTAAAAACTTGTTGATCGATAATTTTAAAGAGACGCAAAAATGTTTTTATCTCGAAAATATTCTGAAAAAGGAATTAAACATCTATATTTGTGTCATCACTTTCGGTTTGAATTCGCGCCAAAATAATCGCGTCACATCCGAAATGTATTAACAGCCCGCACGGTCAATGACCTTCGAATATTTTGTTTGACAGGAGCTAATAATGCATTCTATTATTAAATATTGTAAAAAGTACTTACGGCTTATTTTGGCAAGACAATAAATTATTGAGTGAAATAAAATTGCCATTAATGCAATGTCATTCGACGGTGATTAACTTATAATCCACTTTTAAAATCGAGTTAATAACATTATTAAATTAATGTGTGACGCTTCTGATCTGTTCTCCTAAATTAATTACATGGGATATTTCTACATTTAGAAAATAAATGTGTTTCTTGGCAGAATAATAAGATTAGGTAGCTAATCAATAATGCGCTGTTATGACAGAATCATTCATTGAATACACAACACATTTGCCAAATTAGAGTTGAAACTAATACTAGCAATAATTTACCCGTAAATGACAGTCATAAATATATAGCGTATTTAGGTAATTATTTTCTTCACACCTAAGAGACACAGGTATGAACTACCTACTCCAAAAGCACTTACCACTTTTCATGATTTTGGCAAAGACACACGTAGAGGTTTCACCTGTGTTTAGTTATATTTAGGTTTCAAAACACATGATTTAAATTGGTGAACTTGTGTACCTCCTTGTTGACATATTTATTACTAAGGACTAAAGTATATCAGTTAAGATAATGTGCCAAAATTTTAAGGAGACATAAGGAAGAAAGGCGACTCCTGGCCTTTTCCCAACCTGCAAGGTTGAGGTCAGACATTATTCATTAGACCTTATCAACCGAATAAGATGCACTAAAATTATTTGTACTGTCTGAATACAAAACAAAGGAACAATGAAAGACCGAACACCCGTCCAAACATGCATATTTATAATTTTATTATTTACTCGACACAGTTGACTCTCGATAATTTGAACCTCTCGGTAATTCGCAGTAACTAGGTATCTAGAAAGTAACGAGGTACCTAGAAAATCTCTTTATATTTCGAACTAAATCAATACATTTCTGTGCACTTGATAATAGGCTACTTTCCTACTAGTCAAATTCAATACTTTTTTCGAAACGTCAAAAACGATATTTTCTATGAACTTTGTATGAAATAGTGCGTTATGACGTTATAAGTTTTTGACGTCAAATAGCAGACTTATTTCTAGAAATTTAGCTAGAAAAAATCGAAAATTAAATAGTTCATCGAGTGTGATTATTTTTTAATATTTTATTGTATTGAAAAGTTGTAATAATTTATTTTTGACCGAGGATAGTACCCAATTCGAACGAAAAAAGCATTGCTACGTAACCAAATGTCTACCATGAATTCGAACTTTGAAGTAGCGGGGTGAAAGGGACAGAAAGATCTCAGAATTTGCAGTAAGTAGGTAAGTACCAATGAGGCAAGTAAAAATTTCGAACCATTTGATATTTCGAACACTCTGTAATTGGAAATATTTTGAATTTCGAATTACCGAGAGTCGACTGTTTTTGTAAACGTGGAATACAAAGAAGTATTTACTTGATGAAAGCCAAACTCCCTTCATGGAAAAATTAAGTGTAATTATCTATTTTTATACACACAGTAAGTTTCGAAGATAAACATGTAGCCGGTTTTATCCAAAACAAAATTACAGATTTTCTCTTAAAATTGCTCACGAAGTTTTCCTTATACTGACTCATCAAATTGAGTCACTTCGGATACCAGTAGACGAGCTCTTTCTTAATACAATGTCTTAAATTGAACTGATATTGTAGAATGTGAATTTCGTATATAATTGTACGATACAATAATGACAACATCATTATGTACAGTCAGCAAAGTTAATTGGTGTGCAGATAAGAAAATAAAGAGCTAGGTGTTATGTACAAAGACTATAGCTCTCTTGATGTTAAATTAAATGCTTTATAATTCTTTTGTAACTATTAGTCAACTCAGTAATCAACCAATACTGCATCTGTATTGAATCAATCTTTATTTTCTCTCCTGACTGTACATACTATTGCAACACTAGACACGCGTGCCATTAGTAAATTGCAGTAGCACCCCACTGTCCTCAGCGGACGATATGCAAGTAGATATAGTCACACATTTTATCCCCGAAGGGATAGGCAAAGATGCACGTTACGGCACGTAACGCCTCCGTACAATGTACACCCATTTTCCACAATTTGTGTTATGTAATAGAGGGTGAGTCTATCGCTATGTATTGGGCACAATTTCAGACTCCGTGGTACATAGCACTACTTTACCCGAGCCCTGGCCCTGCAGTCGCACTTGCGACCACTTGACCGACGAAGCAAAAGGAGATTTGTCTAACTTGTAGGCTATGATATACCGAATATATGATATACAATTAAGATATTTCTTCTGCCAATATCATCAGGGAACAAAGGCGTGTTAGGTAATGTAATGTAAAGAAATACTTATTAGCGGCGAAGTCGAGATTCCGACATGGCATTAAATAAAAATTCAGAAGGTTGCGTGCATTGCGGTGAACGCGGAAGAGATTACAAATAATGTTCTACTTTAACATTACTATACTTTTATATTAGCTTAGTTAATGTAATTCCACGTAAACTATACTTACATGTACTTTTACGACATAATAAATTACGGATTACAGTAGTCTGATGACTGTAAAGATAGATACGTTTTATTGCGTTTTAGAAAGTTGTTTTTATTATTTTTAATATTATAAGTAAATACTAGTTTTTTTAACGTTGCCCCTCTCTAGGATTTTCTCTTGTATCGTGTACAAACATACAAATTCACATACACATCACATCAAGACCCGGAACAATAATGTGTGGATCCCACAAAGAGTTACTCCTTGTGGAAATGGTATACCCGAGACACGTTGCGCGGCAGCAAGTTGCCCACTTGCCCAGCCACCACACTAACCGTGCAGTCATAATATAAATTTGATATTGACTTAATAATGCACACACTTTATCTTATACTATCACTTCCAATCAGGTACCCATCTGCTCCGTTACTACCCGTCCCACTATCCCATACAAAAATCAAAATGGACCATTATCTTTGCTTACATAATACTTTTCTTTGTTAGACTCGACGAGTACAATGAACTGTCCACCTCCGGAGCTGATCATGACCGAAGCCGACGCCATTGCTGACCCTGACTCCGATGATGAACCCGAGAGGAAAGACTCCTTAGATGTCCACGAGGAGGGTAAGACTTGAGACACGTAACTTTGAATAGTATTAAGCAAAAATGAACTGTAGTTATAACTATACACGGTTAAATTTAGCTTGATAGGTATTTAGCTCGAGTATGTATGTACATCCACATAGTATAAATTATGTCCAGTATTTGAAAATGACTCGTGTCTTGTCACAATAGGGTACATATTTCCCTATAACAAAATCACTGTTGACAAATACTTGGCGTGAAATAATTAATAATGGTTAGGTACGCAGATTGTCAATATAACATAAAAAAATAAACAAATAATTAACATTATCTAAGCCTTAAATATTTCTCACGCACAATAAAAATTATATAACTGCCATACTATTTACCCGTTCCGTGATCAACGATAGAGGCGCTTGCGTCGATCTTTTACTTCCCGTTGCGTTTGCGCAGTTATTTAGATCGGCTGCCAACATTGTGCGAGCGTTTGGCAACATCCATCATTTTGCTTTACACTTTCATAGTGTCATCGATAAATTACGTACGTGCGTAGTAATGTAATATCATGCCGTACGCCCCTCCTCCCCCCTGAAGGGTAATTAGACATTAGGCGTACATACAGTAAAGCCTGTTTGTGTAGTTTTCTTTATGTTAATGAGACTATTACATAATATTATCTCACTATTATCTAGCTATTATCTAGTTCTTAAAGTACTTTTGATTTAAAAAAAGAATGAGTTCTTTTTATGTCAAACTTTTTGTTATATCCGAACAAGTGAAATTACAGTCAATAGCCTACGTTACAGAGTTCCATTTCGATTGGCAAAAATATTAATTTTAACATTTTATGACGTGTTCGTATTTTGTTTTATAATTTTGTAAAAGGCAGGTACCGTACGTAATTTAGGTTATTTCACAAGTTAAGATTTATTTGTTTTTATTTTCTTTTTTGTACAGACGAATTATTTGAATGCTGACAAACGGACAACTTTTTGCTGTATTGCACTCGCCAGTTGCATTTAATACAGGTTTTTGTTATATATTAATATTTCACTCCATTTGTTTTGTCTGTGACAAGTCCAATGTGTGGTCCTTTATTCCCCTATGCATTGTGGTCTTAGTGGACTCAATATCAATTTAATACAATTCTTGGTTGATTGGTTTCGAAACTTATTAATGAAAATGTCTCTTCCATGCATCCTTGCATGTCCTATACCATGATGTAGCTGAGAAATATTGATAAATCCCCTCTCTGATTATCCTATTTGATGGGGGAATTCAAATTGAATGGGATGAATTTAAATTCTTTCAACCTTAATGACCCTTATAACTAGAGATCCAAAAGAAGAACAGTTGGAGATAATTGGTAGTTTCTATCTCAAAAACCATCTAGATCGGGATATCCTATCCTTTTAGTGTTTACAGGGTTTTGAAATCTGTAAATAATTATTCCACAACTTCGCACTGTCCAGATAGACACAGATAAGTTAATCTCCAATCAGAAAAAGTAACTCTCCAAATTAAAATTAATAGAAGACAAACTGCCATTCATATTTACTCAAAACACCCTATCACAGTTCAAACACATTAATACTGCTTACATAATGCACATTAGTACAACAGCAATAAAAAATAAAAAAACACATGAAACAAAGCACCATGTAATTATTTACATCATAATATCATGTCTGCCGCGGTCGTTAACCCCAAAAATTGACAGTGGCCCTTTTAAAAACAAAGCGAGTGAACATTTCTGGGCCATCACTATGATATTTATTGCATGACGATTGCGTGATGGAAACAATATTTATTTATGGGGTTAGGATTAGGATAACAAAATCTTCTGTACCAGTATTTAACGTCTATGTAAACTGATATCTCAATGGCTATGTTTGTGAAACAGTGATTGCTAGAAATCTAATGAATATGCTCTTATATACACATATTACATAGTTCGAAAAATGGCAATGATTAAGATAACCCCCATGATATAAACAGACCTTACGCTGTAACTATTAGAAAACAAAGAAAAAAGCAGGCAACACATAACATTACGTCGTCGGTTATACTTACAAGAAAGGAACATACCACCACCATATCTCAGTCACATAACGTGAAGCAATCAAATATATCAACGATGCAACTGAATATACAAAAATTAACCTAATTGTGCCAACTTGACAACTAGTCATTTGGTTATTTTCCAAGCAAACAGTTCCTTATAAATGTGGTAATGTTTTAATTTGTCCTTTAACGCTCTGGTTAAGTTTGTTACCAAGGATTGCAATACTATCTAGCGTACTGAATATCTGTACCGTTTTCAAAATACCGCGAAATATCTCATTAATTTTTATTATAATTTCTACATTCACGGTTTTATTGCGTTATCGTAGTTAATCTTGGCTGAGCTAATTACTAATTAGTGTTCTTTGGAAATATTAGACTAAATATTCATAGATTCTAACTACAGTGTTTATGAAAAAATACTTGGTCATTACAAAACTTTTTTGTTACACATTCCATCTTTTTGATCTTTCCACCGATTGAACCTATCCAATTTATATCCTACCTATAATCCGTTCACAGACCTCTCCTTAAAGAACCTCTGTTAGCCTCACTACCTCCTTTACTCTTTCATACTTTACATCTCCCTTCAATAGTATTGTTGGTACATCAGGTGGTGGAGCGATGAGCGCGCTAGTGGCTGGACTACGGCGCGCCGGTTCCGCCCATTCCCTATCTGCGCCCAAAACCAACGCATCTTCAAGGTCCTTACCACCATCTCCTAGTCATACACCCAGGTATGTTAAGCACTCACCCATGTCGTACTCTTCACTCGGCAATATCTCCAACCGGTAAAGACACTAGAATTTAAAAGGAAACACAAAATTAGACTCTATGCACCTACATTTAGTGACGTTTCAATCTGTATAACGCTTATTCTTATTGACAGTATAGTGAGCAATAAAGGGCTGGGTTCACGGTGTACATTGTGACTGGTAGACTCATTTAGAGTTAGAGTGACCACTCCAAACTACAACATGAACTGTGTTGACGGAGCACTTAAAGTGAGGGCAACCACAAATTTGATTTTAAATCTACACTTCGTTCAATGATTTTGAAAGGATTGATGCCGTTATTAACTTATCAACTTCTTGCCACATTATATTCTTGATGAAACCCTACTCTGTCCGTATCATCCAATACTTACAATTTGCAACTACGGTCTCCTAGACGAACATTGCTCCGTGAGCTAAGCCCGTTTCCAACAAACATATCACTAGACCTGACAATCTTTGTATTACTGTACCATTGCCGTTTAGGTACCAATACCATAATACGAGTTGCGTGATAATACTCTACTTTGTTTTTATTAGTTCGCACATCATTATGTCCTTCAACGTTTGAAGACACACAAAGGTATTTCACTGATAGTTATGTTTTCTCTTCTTCATTCCTATTGCTGTCCCTTACCGTTTCCAAAGTTCCATTCATTTTCGTGTCTGTGTGTTTCTTCGTGTATGTGTGTAAGGAGTGTTTTTAAAAATACTAGTTTTGAGAGTTAAATAACAAAGATATACTTTAATTTCTTACTTACTTTCTTAACTTTACTTAATTTCTTTTTTATTGTCTAATAAGACATCTTTATTAGGGTATAAATATATACCCTAATAAAGATGCCTAAAAATCGACAGTGATTCAGTATGGGTACAGATCTTACCGACTGTATTTTACTTTAAAAGGATTAATTAATTACTAAAGAACTCCTTATTAAGTACTTCCAGAATCCATAGGAAATCCATAGAAAATCCAGTACCAGTGCTAGACATAAACGTAAAACAGTCATGAGATGAGATTATAAGAGTAACAAATGAGTTTGCAATATTTGTCTTAATTAATTTTTCATTGAATTGTGTGTATTGTGATGTGTGTTTATTCATTTCCATTCGTAGTTAGGATTTTCGTGTTGTGTCCTTTTCGTGTATATCTTTGTGTCCCTTTTTAGTCTCTTTCATTACTTTTATCGTATACCCTTACCCCATTATTGAAGTATCTGAATGTTTGGATTGGTTAGAAAGTACTCAAACGCCGACACACTATGCTAGGTAACTCATCATCCTTTACTCACTCTCTTGTATAAACACGGAAAGTAGGTAGCCATAGAATGCCAAGTTGTCTCCCAAGTACGCCTACTTCTTTACCACGTCTCGTGCTATACGCCTTGGTCCTCACGCTCTCCGCCACACTCCCAGATACAGTAGTCACTACATGCGCCACACTGCAACCTATCAGCTAGTGTCACACGAAGGTAGTGACTGACGTAAGACTTCATATGTCTTCATATCTATCCTCATTTTCAAATTCTTCTCACGCGAAGTGGTTAAAGAAAGAAAGAGCCTACACTTTGTTGACGAGCAGCCCGTGTGACGTAAAGGAAGCAGTCGCTGGAGTCGTGCAACCCGTTCGGCGCGTGCGGCGCGACGTGGCTGGCGAGGGGCGGCGTGAGCGCCATGCTGGCGCCGGCGCTGCGCAGCGCGCTGCCGCCGGACGTGCTGCTCGCGGCCGCCAGGGACTCCGCGCCTGAGCTCGCCAGCCGCCTCACCGCGCAGCAGATACATGATATGGTGAGACTATCACAGACAGAGACAGATACTACTCTCATGATAAACGACGTTATATGTATTGAACGAAAATTTAACATATGTGAAGGGTAATCTAAAACTTTATATGTAGTCGTCCAATAACAACAGTGGGGTACTGTCACAAATGAAATAAGTATAAATGATACTCATCTATTGCTAGAAGTTGCTCTAGAACACTATTTCAAAAGAACATTCAGAAACTATTTTAGCATAATCATGATGCATCGCGGAATAGAGCACGAATGAGTAAACAAAATAATAGCAAAGTCAGAGTCATTGAACTGAGAATACAGTTGGTCCAAATTTCCAAAAACATTATTATAATGAGGAACAAAGGAAAATTCACTGCTCAGTATATTGTTGTTGTTGTAACAGCTATACTATTCTAAAATAATGCGACCTTACCCAAGGATTGTCTAAAGTAGTTAATATTAATGATTTGTTTGGATGCCTAGGTCATCTATTAATAACTATCCTGTATCACCTACAATCCATCTAGACTTAATTCATAAAGCTAATATTTATGCCAACAAATGTACAAAAAAGAGCTTACACTAAAAGCGGTAGAGAATATTCTAAGGACATGTTAGTTAGTCTCTCTCGTCTCTCATAGACGAAGTTTCTTTTGTCCTCCACAAGCGAAAAGACAAGTTCCCTCAATGTTTGACTTAAATACTAACTTTGAGTCAATCATTATCTTTCACATTACAATGATAGAATCATCCCCTCCTATAGGTCTCCACTTCCTTTTTTCTTATATTTTTCGGTTCCCTTAAACCATCTTTATTCAGTAGAGACTTCGGAGACAGATAAATTCGGTAGATCCAATTTTTAACTATTTTCTTTATCCCTTTCCCTAGCTACAAGCAGTTCGTGAAGAGTTATCAGCTGAAGACGCGAGCAGCGCGGGCGATGCCAATGGTGGGGAGCTCCGCGCATGCGCGCTAACCGCGCTGATGTTGCACTGCTGTGCGGCCGCGCAACTCGCACAGCAACGCGCCGACAGCGCACCCACTTGATGATATTACATTATTGTTCATTGTGAACTTTCTCGTTTTATTTCGGGGTGCCACGAAAGTGATTGAGCTTACGTACCTACCTACTAAGTGATGTCACAGATACTAATATGTATTTGAAATACATAAATAAGTTTCTTTGTCTTTCGCATAAAACAAATAAAACCACAGAGGCATAGGAAAACTGAAAAATGTGGAAACAGTTTTTAAGTTGATCTATCAAAGTACGGTATATTTCAGGAAGTTTCAGGTACAGTTTTCTAAGTAACAAAGTAATAAGTACTCGGTTTATATTGCCGGTTATTGCTAATGATCGTACCACTCACACTTGACTAATCAGTGACCGAGTCACCTAAAAAGCGTGACGCGGTGACGTCACCCGCCACTGCCGTAGCGGCAAGCCGTCTGAGAACGAATGTCATGGAAAGTCAAACAATTTTCACCAGCTATGAAATGTGGAGTTACTTTGAGATTGATGTTTATCTATTTCCTTATATTTAATCCGTTAATAAGTTCAATAATACAACTTGCGATGTTTTCCCAACAAAATTTGAAGATTACCTACTAAGTCAAATAGAATAATAGACCAAACGTATGTTTACCCTTTTGTTCTTTTTATGAGGGGAAAATCATCCAATGAATCTTCTCCCGCCTTGGGCGAGCCGAGAGGGAATTTCAGACTCTTACAAACTAAAAAACCCCGTTCCTACTCCTGATTTTCGAGCCGGAGCCTCGGTAAGCTAGGTAGCCCGCAGCTTCGAATCAGGCATCAGCCCTACTGGACCCCCTCTAAGGTGTATGTTAACCCTAATATAGGGAAATTCAAATAACATTAAATAAACAAACATCCCTATATTTTCACATACTAATCAAAATATCATCAAATACCCAATATTTACACAAAAACTGACCTTGACAACCCAAATGATGTTGATATGAAAACGTATCAATTAAAATAAGTAAAACAGCTATATTCGTTCTATTTCGGACATTAAATAGACGCTAACACATTTATATACTACGCACCACACACTTTCAAAACAACGCGAGTTTTGTAAACAAACTATAAAGTACAGATGTAGACTTTCCTGAAAAAAAAATGTAAACATTTCCAACTTACACGTAACTAATCAATGAAAATCTATGTTTATATCTTAAAGGGTAAGAACTGTTTTTGTTTGAACATATTATTCTCTAGAAGTGTTTGTCGGATTATAACAATATTTTTGTAAAGAGTTCTTGATATGAAGTCTTGAGGAAAATTACAAGCTTTCTAATATGATGATGCAACATCACTCTTTTATCCCCGAAAGGGTAGGCAGAGGAGCACAGCTATACAATGTACACCCACTTTTGACCATTTGTGTTATAAGTTCCATGTAATAGGAGGTGAGCCTATTGTCATATATTGGGCATAATTCCAGACTCCGTGCTACTTCTGAGAAATTTTCTAAAATCTGAAAAAGCCCAGTAATACTTTCTAATATCTAACTTTATAATATTATGATAGAGAGGAATGTAGGCCATTTAAAAACATTAACATCAATAACGTTTATACGCTACACAAACCTCGGAGCCCCGAGGCAATATCCCCATCTAGACTTTAGCTATAAACAAAAGAAAATTAATAAACGGATTCACAAGCAAAAACAAACATCGAAGCATTGACCGTTTCATCTTTATTCCCTCCACATAGAGTCCAAATTACCGTGTAAGGACGAAGGGATCAAAGTACTGCGTCGAATGCGTTGTACAGGGAACTGGCTTGTATCCAGATTTTCCTGAAATAGCACAAAGGATCGACCTCAAAGTTTTACTTGAGAAAAAACTTCTGCGAAATGTCAGCGTACGACCGACGGACGGAAAATTTTGTGCGTCATCGGTGCGCGTGCGCCGGATCATCGAGATAAGTGGCCAGTACCGACGATGCGGTGTTGAAAACTCATTTACATATGTGGTTGATTATGTAGACGGCGGTGAACCTTTACCTTATTGATATAAAGGCGAAAATCCAATGAAGTAATGTACAAATTGGGATAGGTTGACCTGCTACCATTTGCACGCATGTTCGTAGATGCGATGATTACCAGTAATGGATTAGATAGTTATACTGATCCATTTCTTAAATGGTGTCAAGGATTGTTTGGTTACTTCGTTACTCCATTTCTCTACAAATATTTCACAGTAAAACTAGGTAGCTATAATATATGCCCCAGCCAGTGCTATGCCCCAACTAATGCAGCAACAGAGGATACCAAGGATGACTTCTACAATGCTCTGAATGCTACCATTAAGAAAATAAAGAAACAAGACATTGTCGTCGTCATGGGGGACCTAAACGCTAAGGTTGGCAGCGACAACACTAACCGCACGAGGCATATGGGTACACACGGACTTGGGGTGTGTAATGAGAATGGTGAGCGATTTGTCGAGTTTTGCCAGAACCATGATCTGACCATCGGAGGGACATTATTTATTCATGGCGACCACCACAAATACACGTGGAATTCACCCGATGGCACCACGAAGAACCAAATCGACCACCTAGCCATCAGCTCCAAATGGCGCTCCTCATTGCTAGATGTCCGCAACCGTAGGGGAGCCGATATTGATAGCGATCACCACCTGGTTGTTGCTGAAGTTCGGCTTAAGGTCGCGGTGGCTCGCGCAGCTGGAGGACCTGGCAGGGTTGGGAAGAGATTTGAGGTGGGCAAATTAAACGATCCAGATACGCGCAAATCATTCCAACTTGAATTGCGCAATCGTTTTGCCACACTCGACACGGCTACTAACACATTGGACGAGGAGTGGAATCGGATCAAAGTGGCCTATACAGAGACCAGCTCCATCGTTTTAGGGCGTAAGAGCACTCACTCAAAGGAGGACTGGATGTCGCAACGTACATGGGACCTTATAGAAGACAGACGGAGACTTCACCTGAGACGCCTCGAAGCCCATGATGACGCTGTTCGAGCCGAACTTAACGTGCAATACCGTCAAAAGCGCAAAGAAATCTATCGCAGTACCCGCAAGGATAGGAGGCAGTGGGCTGACGGTATTGCAGATCGTGCTCAACACGCTGCGAACACAGGCAACTTAAAGGAGCTATATAAAGCTACAAAATCCTTGGCAGGTGGCAGTAAGTCCAGGAGAAAAAAGCCGCTGAAAGATAAAGATGGGCAACTCATTGTGACACCAGAGGGGCAGCTGGCACGCTGGCATCAACACTTTGTAGAGGTCTTCCGGTTACCTACGACATCAACACCTGGCGAACTTCATTTTAATTCCCCACCACCACAGCTGCTCGATATTAATGTGGACCCACCTTCAGCCTTGGAAGTAGCTAAAGCAATCCATTCTCTAAAGACAGGCAAAGCACCAGGACTCGACCTCATCACTGCGGAGATGCTACAAGCAGACTTACCTTCCGCTGTCGATGTTCTGACGCCTCTAATCGAGAAAATTTGGACTTCAGAGGAGCTACCGGATGACTGGAACAAAGGCCTTGTTATCACTGTACCTAAGAAAGGAGACCTTAGTATGTGTGACAACTGGAGAGGCATCACATTGCTCTCGATTCCTGCTAAGGTTTTCTGCAAGATCATCCTGGACAGACTGGCAAGGGCCGTGGACCCTCTCCTCCGCAGGGAACAGGCTGGTTTCCGTTCGAGCCGCTCGTGTACGGACCAGATCAACACTCTTCGTATCATACTGGAACAGGCATCAGAATGGCAGAGAGAGATTTACCTCACATTTGTTGACTTCGAAAAAGCCTTTGATACGTTGAAGTGGCCAAGCATCTGGTCTCGTCTACTGGAAATTGGAGTGCCACCGAAGATTGTCCGCCTGTTGGAGAGTATCTACAGAAAGTACTCCTGTAGAGTAACTCACAACGGTCTCATTTCGGAAGACATAACGGTGCACGCAGGTGTCCGCCAAGGCTGCCTTCTGTCGCCTCTGCTTTTTCTGGTCGTCCTGGACGGAATTATGCTTCGCATCACAGATAAACGGCGCCGCGGGATAGAATGGGGACTGTCCAACACATTAGAAGACCTGGACTATGCCGACGATCTTTGCCTGCTGAGTCACACCCATGCCGACATGCAAGCTAAGTTGGACGATTTGCGACAGGAGGCAGCAAAAACAGGGCTTAAAATTAATACCCGGAAGACCAAAGAAATAAGATCTGGCGTGAAGAATAATTCACCGTTGCTGATTGGCACAGAGGCAGTGGAGCGCGTCCACAAATTCACATACCTCGGGAGCGTCGTGTCAGAAACTGGAGGAAGTGAGGAGGACATCGCCTCACGGATCGCCAAAGCTCGAGCAACTTTCGCGCAGTTGAGACCGGTCTGGCAGTCCCGAAAACTGACCCGAAGGATCAAGCTTAAGATCTTCGGGTCCAATGTCAAATCGGTACTGCTATACGGGTGCGAGACGTGGAAGGTGACAAAGGACATCTCCCGCCAAATCCAGGTCTTCGTTAACCGATGTTTGCGTCGCATTCTCGGTATTTACTGGCCCGAGACCATCTCCAACTTAGACCTGTTGGAGAAATGCCACGAAAGTCCTATCGATCGCCAAATAAAACGCCGCAAGTGGGGATGGATTGGCCATACTCTCCGAAGAGGCCCCGACCACATTCCTAAACAAGCATTAGAGTGGAATCCCCAGGGGAAAAGGAAGCGTGGCCGTCCTCGGCAAACCTGGCGACGTACTGTAGTGGCGGAAGCGGCGGGCATCGGCATGACGTGGAGCGAGGTGAAGCGGGAAGCTCAAGACCGATCGAAATGGAGGACCTCTGTCGACGCCCTCTGCCCCATCTAAGGGGTCATAGGACCTTAAGTCAAGTAAGTCAAGTATAATATATATGTACAAATGACATCAACCTGTTCCGTCGTGCGTGCGACATACATATGTAAGTACATATGTGAAAATCCCACATTTTCTGGCTCAGTAGTCGCCTGACAACACCGCCCATCAATAAATTATTGTTTAGTAATAGAATATTATAGTTGTGTTTTAAATATATCGTCTCTAATTAGAAGTCATTCGTTACTGACAGCCTAATCTATTGATACTATAGTATCTACCTTTTTGGTGTTGAAAAATTGATGGAACGATAAGATGGGTAAAATACAGGGAAAGTTGAAAAGTAACTATTAATACAGGAAAGGTTTATTGCTTATTAGATCGTTCAATTAAAATCTACACCTGTCAAATGTACCCACAAATCAATTTCAGTAACATTTTCACTGCGCGCACGCAGCACTCGTGCTTGCTGCGTCATCGTGTTTATTTTTCAAACATCCGTCATTAGCCACTTTTGTTATGTGAATAAATCTCGTTTCCCCAAAAGCTTTGTTCTAAATGAATCAGAGAAAGCACAATATTAAAACATTGTGACATTTGCATAAATATAAAAATCAATTGCTGTTCGTTAGTCTCACTAAAACTCGAGAACGGCTGGACCGATTTGGCAAAGTTTGGTCTTGAATTAGATATTTGTGGAAGTCCAGGTAAGGTTTAAAAGGTAAGAAAAAATGTATGTGTACGGTACGAAGTTTGCCGGGTCAGCTAGTTTAACATAAAAGACCCACTATGAAAAATGTTTCATCATTACCAACAGCCTCGTATAATCTACTGCCGAACTATGGGCTTCCTCTACATAAATGAGCCTAAAACCGCCGTACTTAGAATCAGATAATCATTACTTAACCCAGTCCTTAGCAAATTGTTTTCCATACAAAATCGCTACTAGGAAATAGTTTAAGTAATCATTCGATGTCTCTGAGTGCAGCAGAAAGAGTGCAGAGATCGCAGTTTAATAGTTTTAGGTTCATCAGATAGCACTAGATATTATAAAATTATATTTCTGTGCTATGTTCCTTTAGTTGAGCGAGAAAAATTGAGGTTGGTGACATTCTACTTCGCCAAAATTATGCGACATAGAAAAATGTTTATACCTTTAAACATGAAATTTTCCGTGTTTACAAAATACGGTTGGGTAATAAATTTCTCGATAAATAAAACGTAGATCGTTTCAAAAGTAGGGCGTTAGAAGAAAGGAATAAATAGGAATAGCAGACACGAAGTCGCCTCGTGTAGGAAGCGTAAATAAAATCATATTATTTTTATACAAAAGATAGATATTTTTATTATTATGTTAAGAACTTCTGGTGTGATCTATGAAGGCACCTATTGTTTATTGTTCTCTAACTTTGCTATTGTAACTATGCAACCGATTGATCCTTTCTTTTACATCGTTAGCATTGAAATTGAGACAAGGCACTTCGTAGCGACAGCAATGGGAAATATCTTAGTAAGAATTGTGATTTTTTTTTATATTTTTGGCTATAAGTGTGGGAGAGCCGCTCTTCGGCACGAATGAGCTGTAGTGATACAAGGGCCTCACAGAAAACCGACGTGAAACAACGCTTGTATTGTGTTTCGTTGTATGAATTCCCAATCTTCCTAAGTTAAATTCCTAACTCCCAAAAGGTCGACAACGCACTTGTAACGCCTCCGGTGTTTTGAGTGTCCATGGGCGTCCATCTAGTCTAGTTAAACGGCTAGCTCTATTTAAAAGACATCTTCAAAATTAGGTATTCTAAAAACGGAAAGCATATCCAATAAAGACGACTTTGACCTCAATAATAAACAACTTTATGAAACAAAGAAACGATTCAGCACGCTCCTGCATTTTTCAGAAGTTGTTGCACCTGGTACTGGGTGCAAACATATATCTGTATCTTTAGTACGAGTTTGCATTATGTTGAACGAAAACGAAATGAGAGCGCATTCGGCGCTATGATTGGTTCGTTTATTCGACCCAGCCAACCAGGAGTTCCGAACGCGCTCTCGTTTCGATTACTTTAAACGTAAAGTAAACTCATACTAAGGGTACTGATGTGGATGTTTATTGAAGAGAAACGTATTATTAAATTCGGTTCAATTTAACCCGTAATGGCTAAGGTTAAAGGTCAGACACGAGTCTTATACCTAGGTAAATGTGTTATAAAAACACAAGGTTGGATTGAACATTGGATTTCAAAAGTATCTCATTATTAGGTGTTTGCTAAATCATGTACGGTATAGTTTCTTTGATCTGGAGAGAGAAGGAAAAACAAAAGTAATGTATAAGGTAAGTATTTAGTTGCCATATTAATAATAGATAGATATTATAGATAACGCGGAAAAACGTACAAAATTATAAACATATCCTTATTGACCAATTCACCTATAGAACGTCGTAATAAAAACACATGGTCTAGTTAGTTCTAGTTCAAACTTCCCTGCTTATCTTCCAAAAATAAATAGTTTACTGTAAATATTAATCGGAGCACCGCAGTCGGGAATATAGTTTTTGGCACACGTTCAAGGTTAGCTCTGGCGAAAATCTACGACTCTCTTTGGCCGAAACTTCAAGGCAGTGCGTTGAACGCACGACTGTGGACGTCAACTTTTTAATTGACGTCGACGCAATTATCTATATTGTACATAAGTATATATTATTGTATATATGTGGAACGCACTTCAGTAACACAAATAGATACATGGATGCACCTAATGTTTATATAATATCGGTAATTATTAGATCGATAATAAAAAGAAATTGTAATAAATATGCTGCTAACAATTTCTTATTGTTGGGACTTGAAGCCGTACCGTGGTAAATATTGGACATTGGCATTCCTTCATAAAAGTGAAGAGAGAACTAACGAGGTTTATTCATGGCATTGAAATATTAAATTATTATATCTATGGACGGCACTTTCCAACTAACTACTGTGTTGTTAATCGACGTCTTAGATGGTGTCATAACAAAGATATAAGTGGACCTAGAAAAAATTCAGTCGATAGGTTTGAAATGCTTGCCCTGTGAGCATCGAGCAGCAGATTTCCACAACAACTACTGCTTACCACACGATTTATAAACGGAAATCATTTAACGGTCCTTGAACGAAGCGTTACTAATTAGTTAAAAGTTATAACACTTTTCCACGGATTTCTTCAATCACGATCGATGACGGTAAAGTGAACGAAGGCCGCTATGGAAATTATAAGAGGAACCGTTCATATTCAATTACAATGTAGTGAACTACATACATTTTCTATTCATTTGATTCACTTTTACTCTCAAATGATGCAATTCCAGGAAACATATTGAACAACGCGCTCATGACTCAAAAATAAAACCGTTTTAATTCATTGTAATCAAGTTTGCGCATCGAACGAGTCCGCAATAAATTGCAACATGTAACACATTGATGGCACGTTGTGAATTAGGCTGGAAAATCATGTTCGACCGTCAGCCCAGCCTTTCACATTGAGCTGATCAACGACATGCATTCAAACAGCGATTATTCCCACAAACAATACAATCAGATAACGGGCTCTGTATCACAATGCTCTCATTGAAGACGTGACAATGCGCTCTGCTGAAAACGAGATCACAGGATTGTTTGTCCAAGCGGAAAACCACCATTCCTTTGTGTCAGGACAACACCCGTGACGAAGTTTCATCTGGTTTCGTCCATCCCCTGTACCTAATATTTTCCGCGCGCTTCCGCCACTAGCCAACTTGCGTCAACTGCGCAGCAGACAGTGCGAGTGAGACGGACATTTGTTGTTGTTGCGCTCTCTTTCCCGCACCACGCTTCTTTGTTTTGGCAACGATATAAAGGCAAGCTGCGAACGCGGCGCTCGAATTTTACCAGAGTGCTACCGTGGAACCAGGCGCATCGCGTTTCGCTGCGGTGGTAGATGATTCGTGATTCTTTCAGCTTGTGAAAGACTTTCATAGTCGTGACCTAGCAGTGACTTAACTAAGGAATTGTGCAGTGACTGTTTATCAAGTGCAGTGATGAGGCCCCCTACGGAATACGATGGAGGTGCGAGGATGCCCAGTGAGGCGGAGGAACACGACCCTCGGGCGCGACCCATGATGATCTGCGCGAGGCTGGCTGGACGCGCCATCATCAGAGTAGTGGGACGATGCGAAGATGCTCAGGAAAATAGTCAACTAGGTAAGTAGGTACCCACTTACGCGAATTATGTTCTTATTTAAATCTTATCTTGCAAGCTACACCTATCAAAACAACATCACTTAGAAAAAAATATTGCGACGAAATGTAAATAAACGCGATAAAAAAAAATCACAACAAAAACATTAGTAGCCACTCAATTCTACTTAGGTAGATAAATATGCTCGAGGCACAACACGTACACTATGAATAAAACATGAATTAATGTTTTAGAGCCATCATAACTACAACTAAACAGCAATTCGCATTTATTAGCAGTCACCATCAGTCATATATGTACCAAATTAGTTCTAATACAAGTATAACAAAAGAATAGTTAAGGTCATCGAACTAATCTAGAAACCTTAATATTTTGCGCACATTAGCTTCCTAGCTAGCATTGTTGTTTTACGCAAATTAATTATTATCATTATCTTATCGATTATCGAAGGTACGATAATAGGAATCTTAACCCTTTCGAAGTAGAGCGTCGGTCGCGTAATCGGGGTCAAATCGAGTGTGAATTAATAGGCGATGATGACCTCCATAACACGGATTAATGTTTACTAACATTGTAGGTTACGAGTGAGAAAATTAGTCAATGAATTAATGAAGGCCCTGACATATTAGTGGCAGTGGACTGGCCCAACAACGTATGGCATAATATTATGTGTATGTCTATGTCATAATAAGTTACGATTTTATTTGTATACATTAATATTTTATTCTAGATGGGCCGGCAAACTTCATACCGATTTAAAAAAAATCTTATCTTTTAAACCTTCCTTGGACATATAAACAAATAAACAATTTTATTTAAGGACAAAATCTGCCAAATCGATCCAGCCGTTCTGGAGTTTTAGCGAGACTGACGAACAGCAATTGATTTTTATATATAGAGATAAAATTTTATGATGTCGTTCAATTAATATTTAGTTTAATTACAATGACTAAAGGATACATTTTCGGTTATAGGTAGTCTAGAAACTTTAATCTCTTCGTTCAAAAGGAGTTTATGACCGAAAAAAATGTTAGATATTCTTCTTACGTTTTCTATTTAAATTATGTTCTTTTAAATTAGAATGTAAACAAAACATTTCCATATCGAACACAACGCAATTACAAAAGATAACAACACTAACAATAAATACTTACTTATTGTTTGTTTGCAATACTTATCAAGTATCGCGGCATCAGTTATCATTTTGCGTTGTAAAGATGGATTCCGCCATTTCGATACCTTTTGATGATCGAAGGCTTTTAATCTTAATGTTATTAAATAAACTTTTTTCAGTAGATGTAATTTTGAGGTACCTAGATGTAATTTTACAGTAGATGTACTTTTCTAGTAGATGTACTTTTGCAGTAGACATAGACTAATGGTCTGATTCCATCCACGTAGCTAAGGATTTGTGGAAAACCGGAAGGTTATTGCTTCCTGTCTTAAATAAATAATAAATAGTGATGATCTTCTTAATTATAATAAAAAATACTAAATAATTCTAATGACCTTACCTTCTATAACTAAGGTCAAATAATATCAAAGTGCATCACAAACCACATTATAAAAGTTCAATGATAATATTCAAATTACTTGCATTTATTTGTGTAATAAACGTAATGCATGACTAATAATCAGCTGTTGACTGATAACAACAAGAATAATAACGCAATTAATCATTTTTGTTTAAGTGTAAGTAGTTACCTAGTACCTAGATACCCGTCCGTCACCTGTACGGAACTTGATAAATAGTATTATAGAATAATCTTCAAAATATTTACATCCTTTTAGAGTAGAATTATCAGAAACTACTCAGCAGTTTCGTAAGCTATAATGACACAGACATACCAATATAGAAAAAGTTTAAATTTTAAATTTGGTTTCCTCAAAGATATATCCAGAGGTTGTAGATAAATAAAAAGGTACTTATATACCTCTATATTATTTTACATTACTTTGTTTCTGAATAAAAAACTTTTTTTTAAAGCACAAGTTGAATTATATACAGTTTGTCTCTGTATAAACAGACAACTGTAGTAGGTACTGGTGGTATGTACTTAACTATGTATTAGAATGTAAATATATAATTAGAAAGCTTATAAAGTCCTTCTAGTCTACAGCAATAACACGACTCGATCATGTGATGAAAACATGCGTACGAGTAGACAATCGATATCACATAACAATCGATTTAATTGTCATCGTTCTTACGTAGATTTCACTTAATGCTGCTCATACGTAATAGGTACTTAGGCCGCAAATAGAATCTTTAGTAGAAGATGATTTACCGCCGTACTCAGAGTCTTTTAATGGTTACTTTTACCCCAGGCCCTTACAATTGTTTCCGATACATAATCGCTACTAAGAAAAAGGTAGTAAGGATAGAGGTAATCATTAAAAGTGCGGTATAGTTAGACTTTTTGTTGAGTAATTTAGGTAGATGAACGAAACATTACGACATTTAACTCTAAAGGGCTTGAGAAAAGAGACTTAAAATTAGGGTAAGTTATTGGATAAAATAAGCACAGATTGAAGACTGACTTACCGACAGACAGGCAGACTTCTCTCAGCATCAGTTTTAAGTTACACCGTTTCAAAACTTAAATATATACATATTAACAAGATGGATGACACACGCTATTACTACATAATTTAGATAACATATTATAAAATAGCTATATTTGAAATTCATAGGCAATAATTTATTTCATATGTATGCGAATGTATAAAGCTTTCCGTGTAAATATATCTTATTCCGCATTTAAATTATGTACCTAAGTAAATGTGCTATCAGCAAGAAGATTTTTTAGAGTATGTTTGTTATCTTCTATAAATTAGTTAGTAATAAATATCTAATACTTAAATCATAGAAACATCCGAAGAATTGACAACATTTAATGTACTCCAACTGTAGAGAAACCTAAGATAGCAATGAATAACGACACCTAAGTATTCCACTATCGACAAATTTTCTGGCACACCGTTATTTTAGTAACAATGTTAATAGCAGTTATAATGTGGCAATTTGTACATAAAGGCCCTTAATCACCACTTCCACGTAACAACTCTCTACTACCGCCACTTTTTGTCGCACTATTACGTCAAATCTTCGCGCTTATCTCTCCCGAGGACATCATCAGAGAACACCAAGCGATCGCTAACGACTCATTCATCAAACCACTTACAAAACCCAACCTTATTGCATATGACTTAACGTAGTCAATGCCATGCGGTATCTCGAATGAATAATTACGCGAAATATGCCCGTTTGCATAACCGCGAGGTTCAAATGAGTGTTCTGTTGCATTCGACTTTCGTAAACGAAGACGAAGATATCGTGTAAAAATTGTGAAACTGGCCGAGGCCAGACCTAGTTGTAACTGGCCTTTGTTACACGGATTAATTTCATATGGTTAATTAATTCTTTGTGATACACAATCGCGTTTTTTGCAACTATATCATAGTTGGTAATGTAAAGCCAGTAACTGCGTAAGAAATGTTGTGTTGTAAACATGAGTACAAAGATCTTACACCGCCTCATTGTTTTATATGCGAGAGGAAAACGTTTCCATTCCTATACAACCGTTTAGTTACAATCTACAGCTCCACTGGTGTCAAAAGATGATAAATGTTTATTATTTAATGCTTGTCATGTAGCATTTAGTCCAGTAAAAATACACAAATAAAAACAAAAATCTGGCTACCGTACAAAGTCGTAATACCTAATATTAGTGTATGTTATTTTGGAGAAGTGAAATCTGCGCAGTACAAACATGTGCGAACGTCCTAAACAAGAACGCGGATCAAAGTTTTGCGTGTCTTTAATTAACTAATGGCGATGTACGAGTATGTTGATATTATAAAACGATACCTAAGTAAACTTGAAATTACCTCACTAACACTTAATTTCAACAGTATCGCAGTTATTTTTGTCAATTAGTTACGCACTGTAAGCAGAATGCTTGCATGATGATGGCTTGTTATTATTGTTATAAAAAAAACTTTAACAAATACTTATTCATTTTATTTTACGTACGTAGGTACCTACTGGCAATACCGAATTAGTTTACTATTGATTGATTAGAATTTTAGAAAACGTAAACAATTCTACTCCTGCATAAAGAGTTGTACCTAGTTGAAATTGAGACAATAGTAGATTTATTATTTTTTATCGTAACTAATCCACGTTCACATCCATATAGGCTCCCGGAAAACCTAGCACAAAGAATGCACAAACGCGGAAGACCCGCACATGTAACGATTCCGCGCCACAGACGACGCCATACATCGAGTGCGATCGATTTAGAACATCTCACATGCGCGTGCGTATGATTTACAAACTCGAACGGCTTGAACTCGCCTGTTCAACACATGTTGGCCTTAGCTAACCAATTTATTCCTTATACAGTAGTGCCGGCTTGTAGAGAGGTCACTGCTCGTTAAAACACTTCCTTGTAGCGACGTGATTCATTCATTGTTGATTATGACAACAAGAAGTCATGATATCTGTAATCTAGATATAAAAAAGATCGTGAAACTCTTTGTTTTCACTTCGTCTTTGAGATATGATGTAAGTTTCCTAGACTGAGTAGGTACGTATCGTAATATAAAGTGTATGTAAGTAAGCCCATCATAAGCAAAAGAGAAACTGAGTGTAGGTTGCTTCCAAATGATTAATTTGCATATTGGAATTTTCTCATCAGTTGAATTATGGGTCATGTGGCAGATCATGATGATCCATCACAAGGACGTTAAAAAAAGGATCCTTCAAATTAATGCTTTTCTACAATTTGAACAAATTCTAAACTATAATTAAATACCTATGTATTCTGTTTTTGCAACGTACAAGAAATAGAATTTGAGTAAACAGAAAGTACTTAGAGTAAATGTAAAAATTACTCAATTTTTACATGATTGGATTTGAAAAGATTTGTTGAGTAATAAACATTCTAACAAAGAAAGTTTCGGAACGTGCTGTATAAACTGACAAACAGCTGATTGTGAAACGTCAAAAACAGAATTCAACAAACTGTCAAACAAAATCGAAAGAAACACAAGGAAGAGTTTTATTTAATTTTAAATCAATATGCGAAATTTAAACATTAAATGAGCCTAATTATTATAAAAACTTAACCTAAACGTCTTTGTTTGAATATGACAATAAAAAGTTGACTGCCAATTTATTAATAGTTCACTACGTGCTTCGCGAGTTGAAATATTTTATGTATTTAAAAATAACTTTAGGAACTCGCGCCGATACCCGTGATCCCGTTACTAGTTAGTTAGTTAGTCCGCTGTGCTAGTAAAATCAAGAGTTAGTGTGTTTAATATCAAAATGGCTCTGGCAGTAACTCGAGTGGTATTAAAGTGCGAAGATGCTCAAAAAACTCAAGTACTAGGTATGATTAACAGCTATTAAATACAAGGCTAATTGAAACTGCGAATATATTCTAGTTAATGACGTAACTACTCACGCTTTCTGCTCTAATAAACTGATTGCAATGTGTCCTAAAACTGCTTCGAAAATTTATGAGCATAACCAAACATTTTTTTCTTAATCAGCCTTAGTATTGGGTGCTAATTACGCACTTAAATAAATAGGGCAGTTGAATTAGTGAGCCTACCTTATTATTAGATCAAACTTTAATTAGTTATTTTCTTATAATTGAAGTGTGATGCTTGGTTAGACTTTGATTCACAGTGAGTTAATAACATACTAGATGTATATCAACATTGCACAAGCATTTCAAATAGTTCCACAATTATACAAAGGAAGAAATTTGAGAATTTTATAAAGATAATAGAGACCTGACTCTGTAGAGATGTAATTATAACATTATTGGAATGTTACATTCTTTCTTAGGCTGAAATATTGATAAATAATAATAATTATCCTAGTTGCTATTGTTCTCAACATATTTCTACATCCTTGTTTTCTATAAAATATTCTACTTGCCATATCTTGACTATCATTGAACTATGATAAAGACATTCTGATTAGCAGTTATTCAGAGTTATAAATGTGATTGTGACACATTCTAGGAGATTCTACAAATAATATTGCTTTATAATTACTCATACTTTGTCTGCTCTTACTTTCGCTGACTGATAAGAAAGTATGTAGCAATCATGATCCTGGCTCTTCAACTATTCTGCACAATTGCTGCATGAAATGACTCTTTGTGTAGTCCACAAATTATTGTTTAGGTTTGCATAGGAGAAACACACCCACAACATAGAAGAAAGTTGTATTGTGGAAACTAAGAAAGCCCATAAATTCGCTTTGATAGAGAAACACATTACTATTCCTAGGCGCACCATAGTGTCGGCCAAATTTTAAATTATTTCTCTGTTTTTATTTCAGATTTGTCAGAATGTCAACTGATGCAAGTACCTGATGCCGTGTACCATCTGATGCGACACACAGAGCTCAAGAGTTGTGATCTCAGCGGAAATGTTATTACTAAGATACCTCCTAAGTTTGCAGTCAAATTTAGCCTAATTACAGGTCAGTATTAGCTTTCAAATTATGATCACTCTGTATTTTACTGCTAGTCTCTGACAATCATTCTTAATTTCGACTACAAAGCATTGCAGATCAATATCAGATAAGAGCAAGGAATTTAGGAATCTGAAAGTTTAGCTGGATTTCCTCAACAAACTCAGTCTCTAACATAAGACTTATCTATGACTGGTTATTAATGGCTAAACTCTTTTTGGAATTGTCTGTGGTATATAAATATTAAATGCTGTCAGATAATCATGTTAGTAAAACTTTAGTGAACAAAAACTTATTATATTAAAATTTTTTATTTGATATTTTCTCAATTTCAGATTTGAACCTCTCCAACAACCAAATGGCGAAGCTCCCAGATGAGCTGTGTACCCTCGCCTGCCTAGAGCGGCTGGACATCTCTCACAACACCTTCGTGGCACTCCCTCACATCACCTTCCAGTGCCCCAGTCTGCACACATTGCTTGCACATCACAATCAGATCATTGGTACTTGAAACTTTTATTTTTGTGTAATTTAAGGTAATAGTTTGAATGGCATATTCTTAGAATATGTTTTAGGTTCTATGATTTCTTAATAGATCAGCCTGTGAATGTCACAAGCAAATTTTCCTCTCACTCCGAAAAAAATGCTCTCTCAAGGCGCAAATTGACAAAGGAACAAAAACAAAATTAAAGCTGACGCAAATTTTACTGAATCTTTAGTTATTATTGACGTGAATTCTCTCATTTTCAGAAATCGATGTGGACAGATTAGCCAGATCCCGCGCTCTAGAGTACGTAGATCTCAGTGACAATCCCATTCCGCCGCGCACTTACGATGAGCTGAAGCAACTATCACGACCGTCAGTGTCAGTCTCGGAGAGGCAGAAAGAAGACTGGGAAGAAGACCTCATTATATAAGAGAGTGCATTCTTATGGACTTTGCATTCAGGGCCAGGGTTGAAGCGGCACGGTCCGACGAAACCACTCGCAGAACTAATGAGTTTACACTTCTATAGTTCTATACACAAAGTTGCATTATTCAAACAAGCAATTATTTCAAACTCTAGCATAAGTGGCGGGATTGGTGCAATATTAATGGCAATGCTTAAAACAACTGGTCCTAACTAAACTGTGATCTTCTCTGTGAAAAGAGGACAATATCAACATGATTTGATAGTGTATTCTATATTGTCTTAGTGATTATTGACAACATTGTCGTGATTCGAAAGAGATTTGTGAGAGATTAATAAATGGTTTTTATATCTTTTGACATGCTCAAAAGTTAGTGTACTTAATTAGTCTAAAGTGCAATGGTTTGATGTCCTTAAGTATATGGCTTATATTACAAATGAAGCAATTTAAAGAGTTTTATATATGAAGTGGTATATATTTTTGATACATAAGATGGTTGGATAGTATTGTGTTGATATATCTCATTGTATTGAATACTAGTCCATCATTAGTTAAGATTATGAATTCCAATAGGAATGAAATTATGTTGTAAGTAAATGATAAGTACACAAATCTATATTTGCAATAAGTACTGAAATGTGCTGTTGTTATTATCTACTAATTCATTCTATGTAAATTGCTTGTAACTTTTTATTGACAACATTTTTATCCAAAGATTATTGACTGATGAATTAAACAATATAATTTGTAATGTCTGTTGAATTAAATACCCAGGAATTTTCGAAAATATGATTAAGTCTTTGTGAAGTGTTTTGTAAAAAATAAATCAAGAATAAACAATTAAACGAATTTGCCAAATGCAATACGAATGATGTCGTTTTAATTTTTAAATAACACCTTGTGGCGAAATGCGCTGGGTGTTATGTTAAATACTACTTATGTTAACCTCTGCCTCCTCCTTCGATGAATGATGTTATTTTCCCAATCACATTATATACTCTTTGGTAGACTGTATCCCAAGTATTTTAGTCTTTGGAAGCCTACTTGAAGTAAAAAAACGAAGTTTATGTCTAGGCTAAATGTCAAGTTATGCCAAAATAAAAAACATGCCTAGCCAAGTCAGTTTCTTATACTTGTTAACTAGATCTTGACTTGGCATGTTTTTTTAAAGAAAATATCTGGTAAAATCGAAAAAATGATAAAAATCATACTTTAAATTTAATATACCTAACTACAATTTAGTAATGGCAGGGCACGGAGTTGAAGACGACCCAAAATTGAAAGGATTTACTCGTCTATTTAACAGTCAAACAAATAGAGGCCGAGCCAATGTAAGTTCAGACCACGATAATCTAGTATTACACTACCTAACATAAAATTTAAGTAATTATGTGGGTACCTTCAGGTTTACCTATATATGAACACACAAATACACCGTATAATAATAAAGGTTTGCTGTAAATGGGAGGGGCATTATTATTATTTTATATAGATATTATATATAAACACGTTACTTCGTTGGGACGTGTTAATAAGGGGGATGTGTCTGATAAAATGTAAATGTTATTTTTAAATAAGACCTCTAGATGTTGCTAGATTTTCAAGTGGACATTTCACTTTAAAATCTGTGGACTACAGTATATTATTGTATAACATAAACCTACTGAGGTACGATTGTTCGAATGGCTATTGATGAGGAGCTTTGGGTAGGGATACTTCATTATAATTATCTTTAAAACCAGAGTGCCTTCTCATCATAAATATTTTACAGACATCAAAAGTGACTCTTGGTCTGATGGGTGCATGCATTGTTTACTTTGCATTCTTCAAAGGATCTAAGAAAAAGAAGTGTAAGTGGATTTGTATATTTTTAATATTAGGGACATTTTAAATTGAGTACCTATTTTAGTTACTTGATTTCATCTTCCTATCATCCTGAGGTGATAACAAAACGTTGACTGACACTTTTGACAGTAGTATGACAGCTGTTGATAAACCAGTTTGCGTAATAATTTCTTTAGCATGTCTGTCTTCACATCTCTTTCACTCTCGAAGAAATGGAAATAAAGCTATACTGTTGTCAATGTTACGCTAAAAATTCTATTTATTTCTAAGTTGTACAGTGTACACGACTTTGGGAATTGTACCTACTGTGCGTTATTACATAAGGGTTAAAATAACTTTTTGTCAGGTAATTTTCATTAATTTCACATAAAATCTGGCTTTATACCATTAATTGTACACTGTACAATATTATATAAAAACGGTCGTTAATCTAATATTTATTTAGAAATATATTTTGTGATTGATCAGTCATTTAATTATTTTATTGTAGAATGGCCGGAGACAGTTCTGTCGATGAATCCCAGCTTAAGGGCTTGTCCAAATACTTCAACAGCCAAACAAACAAGGGCAGAGCTAACGTGAGTACTCATTAATACTATATTTCAAAATATAATACGATTGTAAACCTTATAGGTTAAGTACGAGAAATGTTCTTACTAGGGTGATTCCAATAAGTCTTACTGGGCGTAATCAAACGCAATGATTATAAGCAACGCAGTTTCTATAATTAGCTTGTAGATAATATAAGATTTTGTGTCTTTAAATTAGACTGATTGATTGAATATTAATTGATGTGTAATAAATGTATTTCAAGTTTGTACCCAGTGACTTTCAACTCTAAATAATTTTATCTGTATTATTTCAAATTATCTGAAGTTGTCCAAAGTATAATCATGAATGTTTTTTAATTTAAATCTTAACAAAAGAAATTATCATGAAAGTCATCAAATGACACAACTACTCTTATTAAACAGGTTTCTTATGTTTGTTTCAGACCGCCAAGGCAACCTACGCAGTCATGGGCGCTATGATCCTATACTTCACCCTTAAACCTAAGTCGAAGAAGTAATTCGCATTTTATGGTTTTTCATTTGTGATCATATTAGTACTTTTAATTTCCTTAAGGGCAACATGTAAGTTATATAGTAAATAAATCATGTGAACTCTCTTTTGAATTTTATTTCAATTGTTGAACATCAGATGATCCAACTGGTATGGTTTCTCTTTGCGATAAACCTGGTTTTGACTTTAAGAAAAAAAAATGTAAACACCATACTCAGTCATTTAATGGTTTCTTAACCCAGTCCTTAGCAATTGTTTTTGGAGCAAAATCTTTACTAAGTTAACTAATAGTTTAAGTAATAATTAAATGGCTCCAAGTGCAGCAGTAAGTTTAATATAACATTTTGGTGTGCCACATTTTAGTTCCAAATGTTGTATAAGATCAATATTTTTTTTGCATCTTCCCTTAAATTAAAGTGTCTTTTTTAGTAATAAGGAATAAGAAATAAAACACATAAAATTTAAATTAATTCTGTATTTATAATTCTATAGCCATTTAAAAAATAAATAATGCTGCATAGGATAGATCATAAAGAAAGCTTGTTTCAGATCTCAAAAGTAAAATATTCTTGTTTTTCTTAAATAAAAACATTCTTTGGTGGTACAATACATCTGATTTACAGGATGATAAAACCAGATTATAAATGGAAAATGTAGGCGCAATGGGAATTTCAATGAATGGGGTAATATTATTGTAAAAAAGTATAATGTATGCAATAACAACATACATTTACTAATTACTTTTCAACCAAGTATATTCATATAGGAGAAATAATTAAAATACAACACATAATTTGTTCAAATAATATGACAATAAAGCAGAACTTTACTTAAATTTCAATTTTATAATCATTTGTGCATTTATATATTTCAGTATAAAAATTTATGACTAATCGTGAAACTCTAGCACCAAAAGCCTACCGATTAACACTAGCGAAGCAACTATTTCGTGAAATTATTATTTATTTAATGATGAAGATAACATACAACTTAATAATTCACGAAGTTTATTTCTGACCTAGGGCGTCTCTTCACGAATTTGATAATGAATAAATGAATATGTAGATTGATTCCTAGCTATTTGTAAGAACAGTCAAACAGACCAATTATATTGCCAAAAATAAATTGTATATGCAATACAAAATATTGCTTTAGTTTTTTTCAACAATTTTGATTCTATTATTATTCCTTTAAAATGCAAAAATACATTTTATATGTATAGCAATACCGGTTAGGGGTTGCCATTTGAAATGCAGTGTTGTTAGTTGTTTACATTCTTTACCCTGCATTATGAACCCAATTACTTATTTATTAATAATAATAATTGGCAACATGTTAGATGTTAAAAATGTATTTTTAAAACTATGTTATTAAAACCAAGCAGCATTCTGACTACGTTGTCGTACATCAATGCGCATATAATATCATTCTGGCAATACTACATACAAATTGCAGTGAGTGACTAGTTTAAAATGTTTGATCTGCGAAATGCATTACTTACAAATCCTATCTAAGACATTCGTACCCTTACCCTCGTCGGCCATTAACATCACAGTATTCACAGTTCCATGCTTCAGTCAGTCAGTAGTTATGTGTATTTGGTTCTTTCATTGTATAACATTATTCTTTCTATTTTAAAGTCTAATGTGAAACTATTCGAGTTTAAGGAATATCGATCTCTCTTGATCTCGATATTAGAACCATTTTGGCATGAAACTGATTTTCCAGAATTTTGAATTGATCCCAAAATTTATTTTTCTAACATCGTGAACTTGAATACATAAGGAATTTGGAAGTTAGGAACCTAGTTATTATATCCATCAGTACAAGCGTTTTTGTTATAGTTCAATGCATTACAAAGCATTCCTTTCCGTCGCTTTCTCGCCAATCCTTGGGGCTTTTATCATTCCTTAAAATATCATGAAATTACCAGAACCAGCCTTTTACCTAGCTCAATGTGTTATTGCTTGTTTTGCAAAAGTAAATATCTATTTTGCACTCGTTATTCGTTATAAAATGGTGATAATAAAGTAGATAAAAGACTGATTTCGGTCAAAATACTAAATGGTAGTAAGAGATTACGAAGCGTTACAATATACGTTAAAATGGAATGTGGCAGTGTTGCCGATCGTTGTATACAATTATTATTCTTAAACACATTCGCATAAGTACGAAAATTGCTCGAGTTCGGTACCTAAGCTATGGATGGAATGCTGGAATTGAAAAATCCGATTTGGTAATTGTAACGTTGACTTATAATTATATTGCATGGACAATATAAGGAAGTCTCACTGATTACTGAATTATTACGAGTAAGGTGCGTTGGGGTAAGATCGGCGCAGGGGTAAGAACGTACAAATCAAATATCTCACTTATTTGGCTATATTTTTTAATGCTGATCACATTGCGTGGCACGTCATTAAGTTCCGCTCTGTCCCGCGGTGATCACCACTCGCTCCGGTCAACACGGAGTGAGATATTTGATTTGTACGTTCTTACCCCTGCGCCGATCTTACCCCAACGCACCTTATAATATTCTATGGTTAAAATATCATGATTCACAACGAGTAATTTCTAAGAGTATTCGAATGCGTTGCTCATACGCAACAGTCATCATTTTGTGAAATGCTAACAAAGCTTTGTCCTTCGACGTATATAAACGATCAGGATAGATGCTTCCAAGTGCATGGTGTCAGTGACCTTAGTAATACTACTTACGAAGACATTAGCCTCGGATGCTCATGCGCACAAGCCAAGTGAAGATTCTTAATGAAAGTTCGTCCCATATAAATACAACATAATAAGCTGGACGCTTCAAAAGGAAAACACATGCCGTTACAAGCACATATCTTCTTTTCGGAACAAGTTGACTATTCTATGTCAATAACCGCTACATATTCCAATGTCACTAAGCGTAAAGTTATATAAAAATAACTTGTTTAGAACACCTTAAATATTCACTGGTTACATGTCCGTATTATTTCAATATGTTTCGAAAATAGTCAAAGTTTCACTGCCTGGCATGAGGTAAATGTCTTTATGCCAGTATCTCATCAGCCCGATGACATCAACGTTTAGTTTGACTAAGCTTGTCGGGCGGCGAGTAGCGCGAGGTCCGCGTGTATGGTCCAAGGACCATCGGCGCGGTCTCAGAGCCACGTGGGCGCTCTACTCAGTGAGTACAGGGGTGGGGGGTTCACTACCGGCGTCGGCAGATCTGCTTCAGAATCAGATTCCTCCGAGGACACTCGTTCAGCTGCAGTTAGTGCTACGCGCGCGTACTCGTCTGTGTCTATGCTCTTGCAGAAGTGGATTGCGTACCTGAGGAAAAGAATACGAGTTTTAATTTTTTTTTTTAACAATAAGACAACAGAGTGTTACTTAACGAGAGAGGATTAAAGTAATTACCGTAATTTCTCCCGTAGAACAGACTTGCACGAATATCTTGGCATCTTGAGAAGGAAGAAACATGTGTAGCTCTCGGGTAGGAAGTGGTCTGGCGGTTGGTACTTGTCTAACACCTGTAGTAAAAAATTATAATATCATTCGTCAAACCAAAAGCTGAAGTTTTTAAATTTTAACATTAAGTTATAGTAGGAATAGCACAACTCGCATAATTAGTAATGACTAACGAGAAAATAATATGATAATAATTATCTTACCTGTAATACAAAGTCCCGTTGCCTAGGGTCCTGTGGTGCTCTGGGTAGTCGAGTCCGTCCCCACACAAACCGTAGGAACAGCGCTCGTTCGCTGCCCGACAGTTCCTCCATCACCTCCCAGAACCACTGCACTAGAGGCGCGTTGGGCTCGATACCTAAACAAAATACATATCAATCAATTAACTAACTGTTGTGCTACAGCTTCCTAACATATAAAATGGACATTAATTACGATATGGTTTCAACATGAATTAAGTAAAAGTATAGTAGTAGTAGTAGTAAAAGATCATGTCAACACATGCCATGTTTGTTTGTTTTGTTTTCAGCCATGATCGTTCCACTCCAGGGTAAAGGCCCACCATCCTCCATTCAGTCCTCTCTGTGTAGAGCTTTTAGCGGCCAATTCTTCTCATGTATGTGTACGTTATTCTGAACTAAGATGATTTGACCAGCCGTTTTCAAGTAATACAGGGTGTAACTAACATGTTTCAAATCTTATTTTATGTTGATGTTTATTATATTTATTTAGAGCTGTATAGTTTACCTTTATAAGTGGCGGAGGCTCGCAGCGCCTGCACGGGTATGTCTGGGGAGCCGCAGATGAGTGTCTCCAGCTCGGCCGCAGTAAACAGCCCGAGCAGCGGCGCCGGGATCACGCGGGATATACCGTCGCGGACCGCGCGGACTTGTTCGTCGAATTCGTGTAGTCTGGAAGTGGTTGTATTGTAATGTTAAAAGTGCTGAAATTGTATGGTATGCTTTGATAATGATGATTTTCAGTTTTATATTCGAGAGCCATCTTTAAGAATTTAAATGGATTTTGTTTTGATAGCTTCAGATATTTGTGTGTTAAATAATTAAATACAAAACGATTTAATCTTAAAATCATTTAGAATACTTCCTCACTTGGTATTTTTTTTCAACAATAGTACGTAATAAGCCAAAAATGTTAGTAAACATGGTTAAGGTACTTTGTGCATTTTGCACATTTAACCAGATTTATTCAAAAGTATCTTTGGAAAGTTATAACCTAGCAATTGTACAGAAACTATCAAGTAAATGTAAAATATCTCCACCTATAATGCAGAGCTAGCTGTACGTATTCGTCCTTGTTGTCTGGCGTGACGCGCTTGTGTCGCGTGGACAGAGGCACCTCGTGGCCCGCCGCCGATGGAATCGAGAATGGAAGTTCCAAGTTTTGCAGTTCCTGTTAAACGAGATAGGTATTTTTTTTAAAGTGGCTTATTATATTATTCTTATCCATAAATGGTTTGACTTTAAACTTCATATTAGCATTGAAACCCTGTAAAAGAAGTTATTGAGATAAGTTGTGTTTCGTTGTGTGCGTGTGGCTCAAAATCCGATTCCCCAACAACCCTTAAATTCTTAACCTCCAAAAGGCCGGCAACTTCTAACGCCTCTGATGTTACGCGTGTCCACGGCGATCCGCCCGCTCGTTATAAAAAAAAGAATAAGATGTGTGTAAAGCAATGTTTGAATAAGATGTTCTTTTTAAGATATCGCTAATTTGGTTCTGTCCCTGTATAAAAACAGTACTTTCTACAAATTAAAAGTGCTTCTCAGTTAACTTGATTCTCTGTAATTTTAAATCATTTCAGTTCTCCTTACCTTATTATTAGGTGTCATATCCCTAATACACAGTAGAGCAGGTAGGAAGTCTTTATCGACTTCAGCTAGGTCTTGCGGCCGCAGCGGTTGTCCGGCTAGTTGCCGCCATATTCCCTCCGCCAGAGACAGCGACAGCGGGGAGCCCGTGCGAATTGCGATGCCCATTAGAACACCTGTGTGGTATTAATTAACGTTCATTTTAGAAGATATTATTATGGTGCTCATCTATCTAAATGAATAGTAATTGTAATTTAGCAGTTTTTTTCTAGGAATTATAAGATTGGGTGTGGTGTGAAAAGAAACAGATTATACCATCAGATTCAAGTTTTTGACAAACCCATAATAATTCTTGTAATACCTAAAAATGGTACAACAAACAGAACTTAATTTCAGGTTACTAAAGACTCCTTGATGTATTTTAAAACTCCATTAAACTGCTCAATATGCAATATGATTAATATAGTTACATGCTGTTTCTCTAAAGTCAAAAGACTCACCAAGAAACCGGAAGCAGTTGAGATGTAGCGGGGTATTAGCGGTGGGGTTCAATAGGAACGCGTCCCTAGAGGCGCCCGCGTCGCCGCGTCCGTTGGGCGTGGCCATCAGCAGTGGCAGCGACCCGTTCTGTAACTCCTCACACATCTCCGCGATACTCTCGTTGTAGCCGCCGCCGCAGTCGTCCACACTCTCACCTGGACATCATAGACATTATAATATGTTTAATGTAGTGTATTTGGGTAGTAGTGTGTGAGTACATGGAGAAAAAAAAAGTTACATATTTCTTGCAGAAAATTCCAGTAAAATGTAAGATTTCATCAGATTTCGTTAACTATTAAAATATGAACATTTGGGTGCATGAAAGAGATTTCGTTAGGTATGAGAATATGATCAAACGGTACGTATTGTTGTCTGTGGACAGTTTATGCTATTCTATAACGACCTGTGCTATTCAATTAGTTGGTGTGTCGGTGAATGTGCTCAGCTTAGGATTATGATATAAATTTTTTTGTTTTTGTAATTGGCAAGTGTCAAGTCCATTCATAAGTTTCTCTTTGATTAATTTGGAGTAACTGGACATGCTTGTCTTTACCTATACTTTTGTTTTCTTTTTGTAATACACCAAAGACGCCTTTAAAAAGTCCAAACAAAGAAGTATTCATCATAAAAATACAAGTACTCACCGACAAACTTAACCTTCCACACCCGCTGCGGTAGTCCCAGTGCCTCCTGCGTGAGTACGGGCAGGCGCGCCACCATCTGTCCGAAGACGGAGCGCATGCCGGCGGGCCCCGCCAGCCCCGTCCCGCCGCGCCGGGCGCGACGCGCCGCCACGCGGGACAACTCAACCACTGGACCGTGTTGCCGCTCCCGTGTCATGGTTGACAGTATCGTCTGTGAGAATAATTATTATAAATAAGGCGTTGTTTCAAAATGGCTGATGAAGTTTATTGAAACATTTCTTAGCTTCGCCGACCTGGCAGTAAGCGGATTGGTGGCTAAACGCAGATATATTAACGTACGTAACGTACGTTAAAAAAAATCATGTGTGATAGTTGACATACCTATTTCATATAGAAAATACGTTAACAGAGATAGTTCCGGTGTTTTTTTTTTACTGGTATAATTAGCACTTATATAAGAGTTTAAATCACAAAAAGATAGTTACGGGTTGATAAAAACATTGCTCATTAAATTGACACAAATAGACATTGCTGAAATCATGAATTTCTTACCTTCCTAAACGCAGTTTCTTTGACACTATAGAATAGGAGAGTTCTTAATTGGTCTAGAGGACCGTCGAGGATCAACAACGGAAGGTTGGGACAAACCAGTTCCGAAAATTGATGGAGCAGTACCTGAAATGTTATAAAACACTCAAAATTTTGTGACATAGACCAAAAGTTGGTTTACACGTTTAATCGATAAACTTTTCTTCACCAAACTATATTACAGTATGGTCCTCCCAAGTTTAAAACACTTAAATTATTATGCTTTATACTTTGGAATTGATCATATTTCGGGCGTGTTTTACGAGTTTTTGCTATGTATTGTAAGGTCTTAGTACTATACGAAAAGAACAAGGCTTCTTTGGTTTATTTGCTTTCAGCAAAGTGTTGGTTACAGTTTTTAACCAACTATAGAGACGGATTTTTATTATTAACTTTAGAGACGGATTTTGAAACGTAGTTTATAAAGTAATTTGAAACTGACCAGTCTATTACACGTGAGTTGCGGCGATAGATCCCTGAGTAGATGGCACTCGAGTGGGGGCGCGGGCGGGGCGCGGGGGGCGCGCGGCGCCTCCACGCACACCGCCACCGTGTGGGCACTGCCACACGCTACCTTCGTTACACGCTTGCCCTGGAGATATACATAGTGGCATTATTAAGACATTTACAATATGTAAATAAGTCGTTTCTAATAGTATCTGTAAAAACAAGTTCATCTTCATATCGGAACAAGGAAGACGTCGGCCGCAGAATATAAATAACCGATCACAATTGGAAGCGACATGCGTCCAGCGAATCCCGTGTAAAACAAATAATATTTGAACAAAAATTAAATAAATAAAAAAGACACAATTAAGGTCCGTTGTGTTATTTCTGTGTCCGATAACCTCGTGAATAATTTATTTGGCAACAAAGGTACAAACATGGAAACAAGTTCTTTTCTCTCAAAATGAATTAGAGAAATAAATCTTTATTCTTCAGTAACGCTACAAATAGTTCGCAAAAGGAAAAGCCTTTACTAATAACAATGTACTATCTCACCTGCAAAGCCGTCAAAAGCCTGGGCCTTTGAGCAGCGAGTGTGGTTCCGTCTCCCAGCTGTCCTTCATCGTTGTCACCCCACGTGTACACCTCACCAGTGTCCGTACACGCCACACAATGGAGACTCCCTGTTGATAATACATTCAGAAATGAATATCAATTAAGATTTTTTTTTAAGTGCAATAACTAGAATAACCTTTAGATTTATTTTATCTATCAAAGTACAGGATATTATGTTAAATTAAACATGAATATATTAAAGGAGGATTCAAAAAGTAGGTTTTTAATAAATTACCAACACTTAACTGGAACCTATGAAAAGGTGCTGCTATTTCTGTGTATATTTTTAATACCTACACGTGAGATTTTCACAATGTCTACATGTTACTGATAAGCTATGTACGATTATGTATATAAGTATAATGTACCTGTAGCTATAGACACGATAGTCTTCCCCTGCATGCCTGTGACACGCATGGGACGCCTTACGTGGTCATAGCTACCGTGTCCCAGTCGGTGGTAATCTCCTTTGCCCCTGTTACAAATGAATTAAAATATAAATGTGATGTAAATGTTGGCTGCCACGCACGGCAAACAACCAGTAACGCGACTGTTAACAGTCGTTAAAACTAAAACTTAAGTTTATTTCCAGAGTTTTAAGTGCACATATTTTTAACATTATTCGGTGCAATGTAATTAGGCGAGTTTCGGCTGAAAGATGCCAGTATGACGTTGACGTCTCTTTTTGCTTGGCAGTTGCTATTAAAATGACTTGTGCAGAGAGTTTATGATCATGTTACTCACCACGTGTAAACACTTCCACATTGACATAACGCCACAGAGAATTGAGATCCGCATTCAACTTTGATTACTCGGAGTCCTTTCAAACAGTCTATCCTCATTGGAAGCTTGCAGCCTTCTGAACCACCGCGACCTAAAACAAATACACAAATAATAAACTATGAACAAATTGAAGCTAAAAATTTTAATACTTCTTTTCATTTTCTTTTATTAATGTGATTTGCTGTTAGGTGGTAAGTATAATTTGTATGTGAAATTAAATGCAAAGTGAATGCACTCGTCAGAGACAATCCTAGAATGGGTCTAAGTTAAAAGTAAAGATTTTATGTCAATTTTAGTAGGCGCAAATTAAAAGTAATTAAAATAATTAATAAGTAAATTAGTAAATAATTAAATAATATTGTGTAATACAAATCGTTCTTACCCAGTTTCCCATAGTCACCGTCGCCCCACGACCAGACATTGTCGTCGTCAGTGATACAAAGAGTTTGAGCGTCTCCCGAGCCGCAAGCGACGTCAATCACGCGGTATGATGACAGCGCTTCCACCTAGAATATCATCCAATGTTAAATACCGTGCTAACGTGCTTGTACCAGCGTCAATCGTTAAAAAGAAAAGAGAAGTAGTCTTAACCCTTTATAAGGCATAACATTAAAGTAAAACTTTTTGTAGTTTATTAAAATATGCTTTTTAATTAATATTCACTGAACTTTTCGTTAAAGTAAACATGGTGGTAAAAATATTCCCTTTGCCTTATAAAGGGTGAGAAGAAAAAATAATTTAGGCGAAACAAAGTTCGCGGGGCCACTAGTGTTAGATGAACAAAATTTTATACTTATTTTGTATGACATAACATGACGCAGCGGATATTATAACATGTTTATAAATATATACACAATATGTCACTTACCATCTTCGGTACCAGCTGGTCTTCAGAGTCCCCATGTCCTAATCTTCCATACCTGCCTTTCCCCCAGGTATAGATGCGCCCTCTGGCGGTCAAACACGCAGAATGTGCGCCTCCACAGGCAATGGCCACTACTTCCAGGCCCGATAGAGCTGTGATTAGCTTGGGACGGTCGTAGCTCCTATCGAAAATAATATAAAATATTAAAACAATATGCATTGTATAGCACCGCGCCTGTTAACATCAAAGAGAGATAGAGGTAGACTTAAATACCATGGTAATCATTTCATTTCATCAATGGAGGGTGTGGCTGTGTTGAGTATATGTATATTTTTTTATTTCATATGCTCTATGCATGGCCGTGGTCGTTGCGCTCGCGACACTATATTGTAATATTATAATACCTTATTTAAAAGCTATAAAAATATTTATCAATGTTAAATTAACGTCAAATGTATACTTACACTCTGTTCCCATGCCCCAGCTTGCCGTCTTCGCCTTCACCCCAGCTGTACACATCGCCGTCAGCGGACAGTGCTAAGCAATGCTTGCCGCCTGAGTTACAAGCGACCTGCCAACAAAATATAATATATCGTGTTTAAATATTTATTTAAGAAGTACTGGTAGCTAAAAAAGAAAATGTCATTTGATTTCTTTCCTCTTTGAACAGCAGATAACATAACTATTGAAATAGATTGTGTTCACTTATAAATTAGATCATGTTTTTTTTAAGTCAGTGTCATGTAAAATGTTACCTTAGCAATAAAAACGTGTTGAATTGAGGCCAGTAGTGTGGGTTGCGAGACCGAGTCGATGCCTCCAATACCTAGTCTGCCGCCAGCGCCGTAACCTGATACAACAAAATCAAGTATGAATGAAGATTTATCTCTCTCTATCTCTCCCTTCTCACTCTCTATCTCTCTATTCTCACTCTCTATTTCTCTTCTCACTCTTTATCTCTCTCTTCTCACTCTATCTCTTTTCTCACTCTCTATCTCTCTTCTCGCTCTCTATCTCTCTCACTCTCTCTTGTCCTTCTAATTAGAATTAAATTACCTTTCTTCTTCGTTATTATCTTCAATAGTAAAGTTTTATAGGAAGGGATTAAATTCTTATGAAATATAAAGCACGTTTTACATAATAATACGCTTCATTGACAAAATTATTTGTACTATTCTATAATATTCTCTTACCAGTAGCATAAACTTTTCCATCGGGTGTGACGGCGAACAAGGTCTGCTCCCCTCCCACCAGCTGCACGGGATTGAGCGCGGCGAGTGCGTGGCAGGCGGTGGGGGTGCGTACCTTGGCCCCCTCCACCCCGCCCAGCTGGCCGCGGTGGTTGTGGCCCCAGCCGTACACCGCGCACCCTCGGAACACTCCGCCCCACCAACCGCACCAGTCTTCTGGCCGTCTGGGGTTAGATAGGGTATATAGTTTTTTTGGTGAATTTAGGACAACTTGTGCAGATGAATGTCGCTAAATATGAACAAGTGACGCTGCATTCTTTCATATAGGAGCCTAAGGTACAAGATACGTAGATAATAAAGGTTCTCCTGCTGCATTAACTTTGTCCGATTATACGAATAGGCTCATTTAAGGTCATTAGGACATTAGTCTCACTAAAGTCGATTGGTAAGTGCAAAATATTACTTGAAATTTAAATTCGCACGACACAAGTACGGTTTCAAAGAAAGATTATTTTACCTGAAATGATGACCACATATCGTACTTTTTTACTTAAAAAATTGTTCTTATTAATTATTATTTATTGAATTTAAAAACTTACTTATTAACCCAATGCAGGAGCTGCTCATCGTGTTGCTTCGTGAACTTGGTGTTATCTTCCCATTGGTAATTCGGTTCGCTAGTTTCATCGTAGACGCAGAGGTCTGACAGTCTCTTGCGCACGTCGGCTAGGAAGGGAGTGGGTAAGGGAGTCCGTCGTATGAGAGCGTCGGCTGTACGTAGACAGAGGCAGTAACGCTTGAACCACGCCCAACGCATGGAATCTGGACCGCCGCAAACACGAGTGTCCATACGAAGACCACATGCCAACCAGGCTAGTTCCTGTGCGAATAATTTAAAGGATATTTCAATTTTTAACATATACTATGTAAACTTGTTTTGGTATGATTAGACGTACTTTAATGATTCGTTTTTATTTTTTATGCAGCTAGGCTATTCCGTGACTGTCTTATTAATTCAAACTTTCAAAGTGAGCTCAATCGCATTCTCCATCCAATAACATGGCGGACCGCGAATCAGTTCACTTCGATCTTTCGAAATTTAAAGTTTCAGAATAGTATAGAATCTCAGTAACGTAAACAATTTTTGTATTTATTTTCAGCCATGGTCGTCCCACTGCAGGGCAAAGGCCTCCCTAAACCACTTTTGTAACTCAACATAATAAGTAACTGAAAGTTTTAAACAGGACTGGAAATTAGAGTTCATATACACTGAAATACCACTTGAAACGCTTACCTTAAGATAATGCGTATGGAATAGATGCGAGCCGGTCCTTAGCGCGGGCTCCTCGTGCTCGTACTGCGCGTGCAGCAGCTGCGGCAGTTGCTGCAGCGCGGGGGGCGCGGGCGCGCCGCCCGTCCCGCCCTCGCCCGCGCCGCACCCACTGCCGCCGCATACTACGCCGCGGAGACGACGGACGCACCATACACGAGCTCGCCATGCTGGTGTGTTATAGACATAGATGTGAATTCACTATGTTTGAATTTAATATGAAAGGATCGCAATCAGAGATATATAAGACGGAGGCTGACTAAGCCTCCGTCTGTATGAAGCCTACGATTATCTATCAACCTACGTTTCTTGAAAACTTTGCAGTTAGTGTTTTTGTACATCATTCGTACATGAGCAGCATAGCTCCTCTAGGATAACCATTCTAGTGAAGCTTTTGCGAAGTTGGAAACTGTTTTATGAAATCTTAACTGAAGTATATTTTGTTATATGAAATATAATCAATGTGTTTAAACTTAACCTTATGGCAATAAGATGTAGATATTGTCGAAGTTCCGCACATTAGTAAAACATATATTCCTACACCAATAGATCAAAAGTGTGTTAAAACTTTACAAAATACATTTTAAAAACTTACACAAAGCAGGCATCTGCGCACAAATGGCCAACGCTTGAGCCAACCTTGGCGCCAACTGATGGTCCTTGGATATCGCCGCAAGCAGTGGACCGTCAAGCAACCGCCACGCCAAATCCACTGACGGACATGACAACACGTAGCGATCCGAACCGCTATCCTGATGAGAAAAAGAAGACGTGGTGTTATCTTTAAACTTAAATACCAGTTTATTATAAGTATCTGTATTTGAGTTAGCACAATGTTGATACTGTATAATAAGGCTATCAGCTGATGCTCAGTATGCCACAATATGTATAGATCACATTATGACCCAAACTAACAGCTCCAACCCTCAAATACCAAACCCCCAAAAGACGGCAACGCACTTGTAACAGTTGTAACACTAGTGTTGGTTGGTTGGTTATGTTAATCAGCGCCGCCGATCGTTTACCATTTCGTAAAAGTTCGCAAATAACTAGAAATATAACGATATGTAATTTATTATTGTAGTAATCTGCAATGTTAGAGTACTCACACTAAGGGAATGGGCGGGCAACATAGGATGAGCGGTGAATCTCCAGCCCCAACCGGTGACCGAACCATCGCTTGTAAACCTCCACCTTAACTCATCACCTGATTGGAACAATATGGAAACATAAATAAAAAAGTTTAAAACATCTCACATTTTATTATTTGTAGAATTCATGTGTCGAAACTAAGTTAACGCTATATTAAATTTCCATTACCAATAAAAACTTATTTATTTCCAACGGAAATAATTTATGGTACCAAATATTAGTGTCCGACCGAAAGGAGATTGTCACAATAAACTGCAGTTGCAACACTCACAATGCAAAAGAACAAAGCGAATAATATCTGTCATTTTGACGAAAGACACAACAGATTGACAGCAGATCGGCAGCACTAAAGTCAAATTCAAAGCATCCAACTACTACAAAGACTTGGTCTTATCATAACAAATACCAATAATTATCGAATTTTTTATAGTGCCAATTCCTACAAAGTTATTAGCATCAGACATTTACTAAAATATAAATAAAATTATTGGTAAATTACATTTTTGTTGACCAGCCTGTTCAAAAATAGCCAGATTTGGACAATCTCCTTTCAGTATTCTAAGTAATTTTATACATGACCACGTGAGTTTCGGTTTCGGCCGAAACTAAAGCCACGGCCGAATATTCGGTTTCGGTTTCGGTTTCGGCTGGAAAACCAGTTTCGGTCGGACTCTACCAAATATATCACCTAAAAGATTCAGTTTCATTCAATAATATTAATTTTTCACCAAACATTTCACTAAAACTTTTGCGCAAATAGTTTGCGCAATTAGCGCAACTTACCATTAACAATGATTTCTTGCGCCCAATCGGTCGGCTCTCGTCCCGATCGAGTGGCGAGTACCCGACCCGTACTATCCGAAATTGTGAGGGGATCATTACGTCGCTCCGTAGAACATCCTTGTTCGAAGACAACGCGGAGGGATGATGCACCGGGGATCTTAACTACGCCTGTTTCATAAAAGATGGTTAAAGTTAAATTTTCATAAAAAAAGTAAATAAATGAAAATGTACTGGAACAAGAACACTGTATTTAAAACTATTTCTAAGTCGATCTCGTTTATCGACTGTTTGTATACGCGGCTGCAGAGAATAAGGTCTTTACTTTCAGGTCGACTTAACTATAAGTCAAGTTTATTATTGACAAACTTATCCTAAGAGACATTTTTTACACAAAGAGTTTGGAAAAACTGATATATCAACTGGAATAAATTCTGTATACTTATCGAGCCAAACGAAATAATGCACGTATTATATCATCATGGTAAGAAATCTATATATTAATACGTGATGCAAAAACTTTGGACCGCTTTTTACGAAAATTGCGCGGACGTAAAAGCATAAAATTTGGTACATTTATAGTTTATGTGTAGGAGAATGCATAGCGCTAATATTTTTCAAAAATAATGCTTATAAAGTACATTAAATCAATAAATAAAACACTACACACACATGCATAGTATCTGATCGTATTTGACAAAACGTCAAAATCGATAGACATTGCGATGATATTCTCACGTCTCATATGAAAAGAGTTTTATAAAAGAGTTTGAGTTATATAAAAATTATCCTTCAACGTAAGTTAAGTGGTATTGTAAATTAAATCATATATGGTCGAATTTCAGCCACTAGGCGACCACTAGTAGTATTAATTATCCAAAAACATTGAAATACATGTACGTTTATAAATATCAATAGTACTTGTATGGGCTTAAAGTCTCTTACCTGATATATCAGTATCGTCAATATAGGGGTGCGGACTGTCGACGGTGACGGGTTGCGGCGGCGCCCTCCCCCCTCCCGCGGCCGCCTCCTCCAGCTCACACACACACACCTCCACCACCATGTCCGCCACCGCAGGCTTACTGGCGCACAGAGCTAGGAAACGATTGTTATTTAGAGGTAAATATTGAATAAAATATATGACAAATTATGGACAGAATGTTTAGAAAAGTTTATGTCATGGTGGCCCGGAGGTTTAAGACGCTCGTTTCTCATACATGGGAGTGCGGGAAACCTGACTTCGGGAAAGGACCAAAGTGACATTTTACAAGTACCTAAGTGATGCAATGTTCTAAATGGCTTTATAACTTACCCATAAGAACATCAGTAATGATCTTCACAGCATTATTTGAGTCCGGTATTCTGCCTGCCGCTGCTAACTTCAGTAAATCAACCAGAGCCCTTGCATCGGATTCTCCGAGTTGCGACGTGAACTCGTCCAACACCAACTGCAATAAAACTTTCATTTTAGAATAAGAACTGATTTGGGTAAGATGTTTTTAAATGCTTAATAAAAAAAAAGAAATAATAGTTGCGCATGTTTGCACAAAACGCACCTATATAAGCGCAACAATCGCGCAATGTTAACATTATTACTGGGCATAATAATGTGCAGTACCTTAGGAGCCTCAGCTTGTTGCACGGTCATCGTGGCGGCCGCTACCGACACCGCGCTGGACGACATCACGGCCGAATGACGGGACGATATCGAACCACTCAGAGGGCTGCTCGCTCCGCTCTGCTCAAACGAATTTAAAAAATATTGTATAAGTACATATTAGTATTTAAAAATGTCTTGTCAATTAAACAACACACATTGTGTATAAGTGTATAGTAATAGTGACTCGGTATAAGGTAAAAGAATTTCACAATAATATCCCCCATCTTATTCTGGTTAAGCGTTACCAATATCAACCGAACATTTTTGATGGTAAAAAATGTGTTTACTACATTCTTCAAGACCACATAATAATTCGAAGATCTCTTTTTTCTCAATTCTAATCAACAAAACAGTAATGTACTGTAACCTATAATTAAAGATACTGAAAGAACAGGATACGGAAAGAACAACTTTACTCACAGGTAACGTAGCTCTATCAGCGGGTGCCTCGCCCCCTCCAGTCCGGGCGTCACCCTCGGCGTCTTCGTCTTCCGTATCGATCGTGGCCACTACGGGGGCCACCGCGGAACACGCCTCGTGAGCACGTAGAGCCTCTACTAGCAAACTGCGCGCCTGGTAATTGAACAAGTAACGTTGTGTTAAAAATGTCTGAGTAAATTTTATTTCCTGCGAAAGTTTATTTTTTTAAAACAACCATATTAGAAAGTTTGATGTTTACTTTTAGCATACAACTTGAGTATCTTCGAGTTCGAGTGTATAGGTTACTTATAGGAGCTGACCACATCATCGGTGATCATACACCATCACATAATATAGCAACGTCACGCTTTTTATCCCCGAAGGGGTAGGCATACCTAGGTACACTTTACTTTTTACATATTTCACTGTTTGTGTTATAATTCCCGTGTAACAGGGGTGAGATAATCATATAATATTTAATACATAAAATACAAGGCGACAAATTAAATTACCTGTGTTATATGCAAAGCAAGTAGAATCAAAGACAGTGCATGCTGTACAGCTACAGGTGGTTCTAATGCCAACGCTGCAGCAGCTAAAGACGCTCGTGGGCCCTGAGGTTCCTCTACTACTGCTTCTTCCGAATATAATCCTGTAAAACAAGCGAAATATGTAAAAATGAAAAGAACCGCAAAATATTTTAGTTTGCGCAATGTGTTAGAACTTGCGCTAAATGTTGCGCTATCTAACACATTGACGCTCGTATTCCTGTCGTGACTGTGTATTACACATTTCTAATTACGTTTTATCAACATTGTTCTTACCCAAACTCTGTGCTCCCAAAGGATCCTTCAGCGTCGGGAATGGCACTGGAGATACATGGGCAGTATGAGTATCATGCTGTAAAGCTGAGGGTCTTAATGACCAGGCGGCTGAGTGAGAGGAACCAGCGGCGGCCCTCTGTACTCCTTCCACGCCAGCGACGAGCGCCGGGCGACGGTTGACGCAAGTTGTACCATTCCCTTGTTGACCGTGGTCGTTGTCACCCCATGCCCATACCTAGGAGAAACGTTGTGTAAGTTACTCATCTTGAATATTTTTGTTGAAAATCGGTACCTATTTTAAACAGTAATCAACCATCTGATATTCTTATTTAGTCGGGAGTAGGGTGGGATAATTTGACCTGTATTCTGCGAACATACTAGGTTTAAAAAAGCAAATACTTTTATAGTATTTGTCTACGTTACTCATCATAAGCAATGAAGCAGTGTTAGGACATAATATAATTGATATTATTCATTAGTATGACCGAAAAAAATATATCAAGACATTCGTAAGACGTTTAGCTTAACATACCTGATGTTCACTAGTAACAGCGAGACAGTGTAGTGCTCCAACAGCTACATGTATAACTCTGCGCCCGCGCAACGCTTCTACCAAAGTCGGGCGCCGGACATGGGCATCACATCCATGACCAAGGCGGAAGTAGTCACCTTTACCCCATGTCCATACCTAAAATTGTACATTTACAAAATAAACAATAATCTTGTATTATAAGTGTAATGTGTGAGGGGGGAATAAACCTACCTCTCCATCTCTAGTTAGAGCCAAGCTAAATTGTGCACCACACTCCACTTGAATAACTCCTAGAGTATTCAGTCTTTCAATGTTCATTGGCACTGCGCAACCATCAGAGCCGCCTCGACCTAAAACAAAGAAATAATATCGACGCTGGAAAGGCAAAATGTATTAAGCGCCACTTTGGTCGAAAATGAGTTATATATAGCGTTGGAATCGCCTGATTTTTCTCTTTCGAATGGTCTATGTCACGCCTTAATTTGAGCATTTTGATGGCGGTTAATACACCGGTGATTTTAGACTTTTTCGTATATTTTTTTGTTTTAAATCCATTCATTTTTTTACTTTGGCTCATAAAGCGTACATGATAGTAACAAACTATTGATAAGTCATTTATATCTGCTTAAGTTTACAACTAGATTGGTTTTAAAACTCTTTACCTTTCCATTTTTCTAAAAAATAACGCAATAAAACATTTTACAGATTGGCAATTATTAAAAAATCTACACATAAGTCAATTTCCTATAGAATATAACACGTTTTTCTAGCTCATTTTATGCAACTTTTTGTTCGTTAAAACATGTTTTACCTGGACACGGTGAGTATGGTTAACAGACTTAAGTCAATTTTACCTAACCAAGATTGCAAGCCTGCGTTGTATTAACTCCAAAATCTTGGACACGAAGACACCTAGATTATTTTCTATTATTACATTTCATAGTAAACGTTATTCGTAATAACTATTTTGATTTTCAATGAAAAAGCTCCAGTAATTAATTAGTTATGATTTTTTTTGCAAAATTTGAAACTTCAAATCGCTCTACTGAACAATTCATATAATGGCGGTTAATACATTTTGCCTTTCCAGCGTCGATATGATGACTTTGGATTATACATTATATACCTTTTGAGTACACTGCTGTTGCAAAATAAACTAGATTAGACTTTGATTAAATGCAATTAAAGTTCAAATTAAAGTGTTACTTACCTAATTTGCCGAAGTCACCGTCTCCCCAAGAGAATACTTTGCCACAGGCAGTAAGAGCCAATGTTTGAGCATCGCGAGATCCACACGCCACTTGTACTACTCTGAAGCTAGCTAAAGCTTCCACCTAGAAGAGGAAAATAATATCATAAATCCTATTAATTCAGAATCAACAAATTCAAGGTTTTTAAAAAAATATAGCAATTTGTGGTGTTTAAATATTGATGTGTCAACGGTCAACGACAGGAGTGTATTAGAACATTCTCAACGAGAATCGAAAGAACGCACAGAGAGGGACCTCCCTACAAAGAAATAACTACTCCTGTGAAGGAGGGTAGGGAGGTCTTTACCCTGCACTACAGTGAACGATCACGGCTAAAGTAAATTAATTATTTTGAAAAAATGTTTAACGAGCTAACTTGATAAGTTTCAAGTAACTTTGGGGTACACAGTCATGTTCAACCGAACCATTACGTCAGCAGCAAACAAGATTTTCAATACCAATCACTCACCATCTTAGGATAAAGTTGCGTCATATCGTCGCCATGTCCAAGCCTGCCGTATTCCCCCATCCCCCACGTGTACAAGTGTCCCCTAGCGGTCACACACGCACTATGCGCCGACCCACACGCAATGCCCACGACCCTCTCACCAGACAACGTCTCTATAAGGCGAGGAACTTCCAGGGTGATTCGGTTACCATGACCTAGCTTGCCGTCTTCGCCTTCACCCCAGGAGTAGACCTAGAGAAACGAAAGTGTGTTTTATAAGGTTGGTTTAGAGTTGTAAATTGTGTGTAGTCAGTTTACAGTTAGTCTACACTTTTATAATTTATCACAGATTAATTGTTAAAAGTGCTGGATGTTATAAAGAAAAAATGTTAAAGAATGCATTCTTCTTTAAAACTTTTTTATGGAATCGGGTTCAAAGCGATCAGCGTCGCCTATGGACACTTGCAACACCAGAGGAATCACAAGTGCCTTTAAAACTTCAAACATATCAAATCATAGTGCCATTCAAAACTGAATTGGGATAAAGGTATAAAGAAGACAGTCAACCAAACTTTACACTAGATTAACAACCTTATCACATTACAATAGATCATATTTTCCTTTAAACCCTTACCTTGCCATCAGCAGTGAGTGCGAGCGCATGTTTCCCCCCGGAATGTACGGCGACGCGTCGTACGAGTACGTGCGCGAGGTACGGGTTGGCGCGCGGACTCGACACGTTGTTACTGTGGCCTAGGCCCAGTCTACCGTTTGTGCCTTCACCACAGGCGAACAGCTGTGGAAAATGAAGTATATGTCAATATTTTGTTGTAAATGTACTGAAATAATTGTAGAAGAGACGAGTTTAGAAAATTATATGTGTGTTTTTTTATTGTAACTGTTCTTTCAGGTTATATTTTCTCAAAATACAGAGGGATGGAAGAAAGGCAGAGAGATCTTTGGTCACGTAGTGGCATAATTTGGGTTGAATTTTGACTTCCTGAATAAAGCTTAATCCAAAATCTTCTGATAAGAACAGTACTCTAAAAGTAATTATAAAAACCTCCCCATAATTTTCAGGACGTTGAACGCCTCTAACTGCCACACTCAGTGTCATTTAAGTAATCATTAAATGTCTCGAGTATGGCAATAAGTAATAAAATGAACATTGATAATCCTATCACCTTTTATTCAAAACATACCTTTCCATCATGTGAGACAATGAAGAGTGTCTTCGATCCACCGGCAATATGGACAGGTCGGTAAGCGCTGAGACTTGGCGAGAACACGGGGATTTTAACCTTCGACCCTTTCACACCGCCCAGTTGGTCCTTGTCATTTAGACCCCATACATATACCTGCGAAGTAAATATACATTTTAGTTCAAAGGTGATGTGGAACGAGAATAAAACTACAGACGTGTGCTATTGCAATTTTCAGTCTTATCATTAAGCCAAAAGCCATTAACATAATAATTCTTAAATAGGTATGGTATTCGTAGTAAAAAGAAAGTTTCGAAAACTTACTTTAGGACAATCACTTGGCAAAACAGGTGGATTATTATCAGCTGACACAGAACTCGACTGATTGTCTTTCTCCATCCAATCTTCGGCTACAAAGTTCATACTCTGAAACAATCAGCACAATCAAAACTAGTTCTTATTTCTGTTAAGATAGAGTTGAATTTAGTATGCTTACTTGTAACACTTCGTTGTACAGCGGATTTGGTCTGAAGCCCGTTATGTATAAACCATGAACACGACAATCGGCGTTCACGTTCCGATTCTGTTTTATACCAATTTCTATGCAAGCGTAATACTGAAACCAAAAACGTAACATTATTTACAGAAAGTAATAGTAGTAATGACAAGTAAAAATTATATCCATAGTTACTATAAAGACGATAGAGAATAAACATGATACAACATAGAATTCACAACGCAATTTCTATAGAATTTAATCAATAACTAAAAAAGGTATAATAAGTACCGTTGAAATTAGACCTACAGTACAATAGAGTTCAATTTCCTGTAACACAACATTAATAGAGTTAATATTATAACACACCTGTTTACAATCAGCCAGCAACTGTATTTGTGCTAAATGCGCAGGAGGCCTGTCCCTCGTAGGCGCAGAAGGCGTACAAGGCACTGCGGCCAGCGGCGCGAGCGCAGCGTCGTCGAACGTAGCGCCCGCGCGCACTGCTAGCGCGGCCGGACCGTACGCCCCGCCACCGACGCCTAAACCGAGGCGGCGTACGCGCACGCCGTTGCGCATCTCTACGCGGATCCAGTGCTGAGAAAATAAGAGTTGTTTGAACTCGGCAAGGTAAAGTTATGTAAATTATGTGAAAGCGTAAGTATATTTTTAGTTTTACCTTATTCTGCTTCAGGACAAGAGAAAATAGGGTTTCAAAGCAAGATTTATGGTGGTAATTAAAACTTAGCATAATTAAAAAACATTGAGGTAGTAAAAAATATTACACTCACATAAATACATAGGAGATATGAGCGAAAAACAATACACTTCCTACAATCGGTAAAAAAGAAATTCTACCACAAAGACACTAACCTGACCATTCCCACTGGAACTCTGCCAATACGTATGAGGCTGTGAATCAAGCAGCCGTCGTGCGCCGGCGCCGGGCCGACACGAGGACACGCGCACGGCCCGCACCGCGCCGCGCCACCCTACCGCCGTGCCACCCGCACTCTCTCCCCACTCCGCTGTACCAAGTAATTTAAACATTATAACTATGAATAGAACATCATAATATGTAGACGGTACTGGCACTCTAGTAGTTCAACATCAAGAAGCTGGCTATAACAGTCTAATGCTGGCCTATTAGTATCCTCTATATACTCATCTAACGCCTGTTTAGCGTGGATATTGTGTGGGTAAAAGATTGTATATCAAAGGGTGGTGCTGTCCGGTCTCTGTCACATTTGTAGTCCCGTAGTCGAATGGATAGAGGCGGCCACTCTTGAGTGCTTAGATAAAAATACATCAGCAAGTGAATACTTACACTGATCAGTAACAAGTTCCATTTCACTGACTTGTCCTGTCCAACCAGGTTGCTGAGGGAAGTCTACGGTTAGGTCACGCCCGTTGCTTGAGATTGCTGTAGAAACGGAAATAATTGTCATTCAATGAACATTGTAAAAAACATTAGTCCTCTTTGGTCTAAAATTATTAGTAACTCTACAATTAAGAAAAAATACGTACAAGTAACAGTGCCAACACTGGTATGATCAATACACCCCCACTTGTACCGCGGCTGGGTGACGGCGGCGCGCACGCGCACCCTGTCCCCCACCGCGAAGGGGGGCGTGCCCGATACCACTTCCGCGTGCAATGCGCGCACGCCGAACACGCGTCCTAGACCACGCCATTCCACCTGCGCAATTGATATCAAAGTTAATTGAGGGATAAAGATTAATAGCTAGTGTCAATAAGAGTTATCATTATTTTGCTCAGTGGCTGATGCTTGTAGCGTCAAGTCTGTTTGTCCAATCCCAAAGAACCTTTGGGATTGGACAAACAGACTTCACTTGTCTATCTGCCGGCACAGTTGGCTACTAAAAATACATAAAAAATATATTTTCAGTAGCCAACTCTAAAGCTACTTAACAAAGAAAATACAAGATTCTTTTGTAACTTTATGTACAGGGTCAATGATTTTTGGAGCACAAAACTGGGGTTAGCAAAATACTGTGGTTTGAATATGCAAAATAATCAGAGAACTATTTAGTAGTGAGTTCGCCTTATTTACTTTAATATTTTAACAAATAAACGATTGACGAAAATTGCGTACACTTTAAAATAACAAACTAGTGCTCAATTATAAACATAGCTTAAAAACCGCAAGTCAATGAGAACATTTAAACGAAAAACAACCTTATGTCTTGCGAAATAAAGTTGAAATTCAAACTGTTTACTTTGGCAAATAGTTGGCTTATAATAGCGGATGACTTACGTGTAAGAAGACGTTTTGTTTAATATCGCGTTCGACTTTTTGCACTTGTCCGACATCTCCTAAAGCAACCTGCAAAAATACGGTCGACATTTCTCAAAATAATATAAGCAAGCGAAACTAGATATTACTGTGAATAAGCTATGAGTTCAAAATAAGCTAAAATGTTCATATATATATGCGTCTAACTGGCGTACTCAGAGACATTACGTAAACTATTCCTTTGGAACGATTTTGTTAGAAAAAAGACTGGGTTAAGTAACCATTAAATGACTCTGAGTACGGCGCTAAGTGTTTATGTATAATATGTATAATTTATGCATAAACGAAATAATTCCAATTGCTTCAGCATGTGTGTTTTGTTAAGCATAGCTAGCTCTCCCTCGAGCAGTGAATCTCGAAAGCGTCACTTAAAACTAAAAGCGGAATTGCCATAATAAAATAGTTTATTTTCTATAATTTTTATAGTGATAATAATATTATGATAAATTAATTAAACCTTTTTTCTAGACAACTAAATGTACCTATAGATATGTCGAAACATGACACTAAACCTTATTTTAAACGACTTGGTGGTTACTTATTGAGCACCCACTTCTTCTTTTTTTTTTTGACGGCGGAAAATCATTTAATGACTTCTCCCGCCTTGGACGAGGCGAGAGGGAGTGTCAGACTCTTACTGACAAAAAACCAACCCGTACCTACTCCTGCTTTTCAAACTCGGTAGCACTCATTTTTAACTTTAATAAGCTACTCCGATCAAGGTGTCGAATTTAATTATTTTGTATCATTATCCCCATTACAAAGACACCAAAAGAAACATCATCATTAATAATAATCTACAACTTACCGGTTCAACCGCCTTACAGCAGCGTACAGTCATCCCAGGAGTTATGACATCAGACAAGTACTGCGCGTACTCTTCTTCACTAGCAAAACAACTGCGCCATCTATACGGCGTCTGTTTCTTCTCCGGTTTAGTTAGAGGGCGCATTTCGAATACTGAATCGTCCATACCATGCTGAGGTAGTTCTAATAAATATACGACTAGAGATTCCACTGAGGGCAGACTAGTACCACCTGCAAAGAGATATTGAGCTTTATAGTTTAAAAGTTAGAGTTGAAATTTGATTGAAGTACGGCTAGGAGGTATTGTGGATGCAAGGAATATTGAACCTTATAGTTTAGTAATTAGAGGGTAAATTCGATTGTAATTATGGTTGTACGTACCTAAAGCTTGAATAGCTGCATATACAGCGTGTCTAGAAAATCCCATTTCTATGACTTGTTGCACTTGTGACGAGTTCGCCCAAGTGTTGAGATCTTTCCGAGCTACAAAAATGTCATTAATTAAGATTAATTATATAAATTCATTACTTGATTAAAGCAGGCTAAGATCAAGAGAAATGATAAAAAAATGATTTCATTGATTGACGATTTGTAGCTGATAAACAGATGTGTACTTTTATTACAAATACTTACACAATGAGGCTGTACTGGTGGAGGGTCCCATTGATATTTGCATTACATTACTTTTATCTATGATCGGCATTTCAGGCGGCGTGTCGTGATCCTTGTCATCTCCTGTAGAAAAAGAAATTGTATGTTTTTTTTTTTGTATTTATGTAATTATTCCCCACTGTGTAAATCAGTAGTTATTCCCCACTATTATGACATTTTAAATAGTAGATGCAGATTTGGTAATTAAATTTACTTAATCCTTATATATTTATTATTATCGACGGGTATTTACATTTCTTCGTATTGTATTAGCATGGCTTTAAAGCAAAAATATTCAACTTCAACATAATTACTTGAAAAATTGTACTTAAGTCTATATGGAATTGCAACCATTGTTAGTATTGTTACCATTAACATGAGCAGCCAACTGCTGCACTATAGTGAGTGCGGCGGATTCAAGTTCCCGCGACGAGTGGGACGCGGCCAGTGGACTCGGCCGAGTCGCTAGCGCCAGTAGCCGGCGCAAGAGAGTACCTTCTGTACCTAGGACTATTCCTCGGTCTATGTTACCTGAAGCAATTAGAAAAATAATAATATTAAGTTCATTGATAAGCGAATATCGACTTTAAGTTAAGGAAATATGAATTATTTAACATTTTGTGATAATTTGTGAAATTTTGTCGGTGTGTCTACGTGCCAAGTGATAATCGACTGTAATTTAATATGAATAAGGTTGCATTTGGGTAAGCTTGTACAAATGGTTTATCATTCGTCAATTATTTGTCGGCGTGTCTATGTAACAATTTAAAGTCGACTTTCTTACACAGATAATAAGGTTGCATTTAGCTTAACCTGAGCAACTTATGGAAGTATTTGGATAACGTACCCGCCGCATGGTCTGGTGGCTGCATAAGAACCTTCCGTAGTCTTGTCCTCGTGGTTAGAAGTCCACGAACAGCACATAGTGTGAGCAGTTCCATCTGTTGCTTCCTTAGACCGTACACGTCGATTTCAGCTAAAACATACACAATACACGTAAATACATATACATTACTTAAAGCTTACTCAACGTAACCTTTTTCGAGGATGTTCGATTGGTTTCAAGGCACATTGGGACTCATAATCATGGACGAGGTAAACGACGTCGCGCAATCAATTGAATATGAATGTATACCTTTTCCATTGAAACGCTAAAGCTCTTCATTGAAAATATTGTTCCTCCTGTTCTCAGCTGTAGTTATTATTCCAAGGTAATCTCAAATACTTACAAGACTGTTAAGATAAATCACGAGAAAAATAATATCCTTTACAAACCAGCTCGATAATTATAATACTGTGTCCTCACCGGGCAAATGATGTGGATGCATAGGCGACGCTTGAGGTCCGGCGCCTAATAAAGCAGCACAAACACGCAATGCACTCTCTCCTCCACCCAGTGGTAGGGTGAGGCGGTCACCCTCCGCGCTCTGAATGCCGCTTAGTTCAGTCTGGTGGACATAGGAATTACCACTTTAATACTGATGAGGTAGAGTTCAAATTTGTAAAGACGTGAACTTTTTTGTGGGATAGGCCAGTAAACGCAGCTGCCCCGGGATACCCGAAACATCAGAGACTTTACAAGTAGATGTTAGAAATTTAAGATGGTTGGGGATCCGGGGATTTAGCAAATTGGCAAGGGGGGTAGATTACTTACTCCAAGTAGTCAGGCATGCGAACAATAAAATCGTATCAAAAGCTTAAAGTTGGATTAGAGAGATTAAAAAGTAAACTTTACGTGCTTCAATATAAGATACAAATTTCTTTACAACTCTTACCTTAGTAACAGTATTGTCTTCATGTGTTAGAGTAATCTTCGCTCTAGGCGACAACTGTGTCACAATGGCACTTCGAGGCGGCGACCCCGCAGTAACTCTTTGTCCTAATCTTATTCGCCATTCCACACCACCAACAACGCCCAGTGCACCAGCTGCAAAGGATTATGAACCTTAATTTCATAGACATAGAGTAAAATAACGCCCAGTGCACCAGCTGTAAAAGACTGACTCGTAGTATCATGGATATAGGGTAAACAACCCAGTGCACTATCTGCAAGTAATTGTGAACCTTAGTAATTTAGATATAAAGTGGTATTTTGGTTGTGTTGTGTGATTACTTACCGATGAGACAACTCTCTAGACTAGGAGGTGCGGGTTTCATTGTTTGCGTCAAATCTTGACTCGTGTGTGGCCACCAATGCCAGTCGGAAGTAACCTGTGAAATAAAAATGCGAGATAAAGATTTTTTGGAACTGCTTTAGAACAAAAAGGCATCAGTTTTTATAATAAATCAAAGGTGGGCACGTCTTTACAATCCTAATTATTGCCTAAATGTCCGATAGCAGACTCTGGTGAATACTTTGTGCCAAACCCAATAAAAACTATCGTTAGTGGATTTGCAATTAGTGAATTTTGACTGTTACAGTGATTTTGAATACATTTTTGACTGAAACCAACCCCAACAATGGTAGTCCACATATATTTGAGAAAATACTATGAAAAGACTTTCATTTAAAAAGCTTACCGTCTGCGCAGCTAACTGCAACTTATCTAGCAGTAAGCTAGTTATAGGATTGTGCCACTGGGCCGCCGAGTGTAGTTGTCGCACTAACTGTACGAGCGCTGCGCACGTAGCGCCCGTGTAACTCGCAGTCGCTGGGGCGCGCCATCTGTTGTCTGGTAGGTGGAAGTTTATTTATTTTGAGTTTGGAAGATATGTACGTTGGGTATAGTTATTGATGACTTGCGAAGTTCTTCTAAGTGTACCCTTAGTATAAGTTTGCTCTACGTGTAACGAATATGAAATGAGGACGCATTTAGCATTATTGGCCGGCTCGAATAAACCAACCAATCAGAGCGCCGAACGCGCTCTTGTTTCGATCTCGTTAAACGTACTAAGCTCTCTGATACGTATTTTATTACGACTTTGATAAGTAGGTTAAATACAGTCATCATTTCAAGTTCCCACAATACAAAGCCACTATTTTTCAATTTTCTTACCGACTTCCTCTTCATCAGTGTTATTGGTGATAGCTTGGTAGTTGGGCTTGAAGGCGGGGTCCCACGAGTGGGTCTCCAGCCACAGCCGACCAATCAGCGCCAACAACTGGGCGCCGACCGTGCGCCTCCACTCCGGCGGACCCGTGTGTTCTATTAGTACGCGGCGAAGAAGCCATAGTGATTGGATCTGGAGAAAAAAATAGTTTAATATAATATTATAGACTTACTAGGAACTGGACAAAGACAAAAAACCCAAAATCTTGATTTTTATGAAACTAAAATTGCGATAAAGACTTGAGTTTTTTATTATGCGCATCCACCTTAAGTTAATGGGTTATTGATCTACATTTCATGGGCTACATTGACAGTGGCTAATTTTAGAAAGAATAATTTGTAGCTTCAGAATCAGTTAAAACATTAAGAAGAGACATGTTTGTTAAACTTACTTGTAAATAAATGAGATCCTGTGTGATCGGCTTGTCTGCAGCCGAAATAATACTGTAGCAGAGTTCAAACCACGAGTCGGTGCACAAAGATATGCGCATCTCTAAGCTTTGTGCACTAGCTGTAACAAAATAAACATAGGTAACTTGTAATACACTTTATTATTTTATTCATAAGGCTTTCGGTACACAGCGAAACTTGACAAAGTATTTAAAGTAAGTTTCAAAATTCAAGCTATATTTAAAAATTATCACTCGTAACTTACAAAGTGCTAAACAAAAGCCTGACTAGTAGAAATATCAAACGACCATAGAAAAAATTTGGCCATAAAAATAATTATAAAGTCTGGTCTCACCTCGCAACAACGCTAACGCAGTATGATAATGCGTAGTAAACGCCGTCGGAGGAGGCGTCGAGTGTGCATGAGCCAATGTCATCAATCTCCTTTGTAACGCGGCGACATTTCTTCTAGCGACTGTACCAACACAGGCGAGAGCGCCGCCCGCACCGGCGCACAGAGCTCTGATAGCTCCAGTGCAGGCTGCACGGACCTCGCTTACTGGCCACCATTCTACGTTGTTATCTGTTACTGCTGTTGAATAAACAAAATTAAGTGAACAAAACTAGATGCGCAACTATTGCGCTAACATTTAATACTTGCGCAAAATGTTGCGCAAATTGTGTAAGCATAATATTGAAAATAAACCTAAAATCTATGAAAAACTTGATCGATTTGTTTTGGTTGCCGTTCAAAATAAAAATGTAATAGCTTTGAGAAATTACTTTCTTAAATGTACTAACATAAAATTAAAATTAATTCAATATCTTACCATGCCCATGTACAGTTTCATCTACTGACGGAGGGGGTGACGGTGAACGAGCTAGCTTGAGGTCATATTTCCCCTCTTTGCCCATTCGATAGGAGTTTGTACCACCAGCGTCCCATGCCACTCGTACCCAGCCGTCTTCACCTAACTCTCCTATAACTCTACCTTCTCCTCCGGGCACACCATCCTATAAGACAATAGTTTAGATTATGTATAAAAAAATATATCATTTGAATATATCTTTTTAAGTATAAGTACTAATCCACAATTAATACTAGAATTCGAAAAATTATTATGGTATTTTTTTAATAGCTATTGAATCGCTGCGCTTACTGAGAATAGTCGACACACGAAAATCTGTTACATATTACACCATCTGTCTGTGAAAAGACTAATCAGAAAGTTAAAGTCTGTGGCAATCAAAAATACGAATCAAAGTGTAAAAGAACTGTTACGTGCAAAATATGAAATTCCTTGTTTTAGTTACCTGATCACCCCACTTCCAATCCTTGCCACGAACGACTCGGGTGCCAATCTTCATCAAAGAAGCTAGTTCAGGACCAGACAGTGACGCTCCACGTGCGCGGGCGCCGAGTCTCTCGTCCTCGAATATTACCAGGCAATCAGCTGAAAATTTAAAAAATACTCAGTTTGGAACTATTTTCATCTAATTGAAATGTATTTGGTAGGTATCGATTAAAAATGATATTAAAGATAAGTTCAGAATACCAGGGTCGACTACTCCGAATTTTGTTTTTAAAATTACCAATTTTATGATTTCATAGTAAAGTCGAAAATCCATTGTAATGATAAATTCTACAGGAAGATCAGAGTACAAAGATCATAAAATCCATTGAAAGTAACTCGACAAATCGAAAATTGTTTAAACTAAAGAAATTGGATTAGAAATACTATATTTTTGGCTATGTAAAAAAAACATCATGACAACACTTCAGTAGAGGTTTTACCTATACTATAGAATCGATGTATAAATCATGTGAGATAGTTTTAAAAAAATACTCACATTTCGCCTTCAGTCCATTACAAATGAGAGAGGTCAGCTGAGACGTGTCCCCTCCGATTTGTTTCAACAACGTTAGACACGAGCTCAGAGCCCCGCCATTAATTAACTGTTCTAGTTCCGGACCCTGACACCCTTCTATTAGCAGCGATAGTAGAGTTATTAGGAACCTAAAATATAAACGAGATTAAAAATATTTAATTAGTGTAAATGGCGATGGCGTTAAATCCATGAAGCAAGTACAAAGATGAGATGCGATAGTGTGATTGTGCACTGTGACAAAACAAATGGGCCCTGCCCAATGATATTATAACACAAAAAGGAGTAGATCGGTTATAAGCGCTCAGAAAGTGGCACATTAAAATGTGGACAATTGGCAACGTTTTTGTAGTATAAGACCGCTTGATGTATAATAGAGAGTCGTGGCCGTCGTTTGTAGGGTCCCGCGCTGCTTGTAAAGTCTCACGAATTATGGTAAAGGGAAAACCAGTTATGACATATCCTCTTTGTATTTGCTTCATGGTTAAATAATACCTGCTTTAAAGTCAAATATGCCAAGATCAATGCAAAACTTATTATAGACAATAATCTTACCTAGCTCTAGACGGTCGATTCAACAACGCGTGCGCACCATAATTCGCGCTCATTTTCAACGGCAGCGCCTGCGTCTGTTCGCCTTCCAACACTCTCGCTTTCAACTCAATCAGTATAAAATCCATTAATTTAGACCGTTCTAACAACACCATGTACTTTGAGTAAGGTATCACAGATTCGATTCCTAATAGAGGGTGTGTCAATGGTATGCTAGGCTTTAAAGCTACGAATGGTACGGACTCTGCTATATTGGCGCCTAAAATACCAGCCAGGGCCGCGTACTTAATACTGTCAGACATCGTTTGTGATGAGTTCAGCATACTATTGATCATACTGTAACCTTTCTTTCTCATTTCCGCTCTTTGTACCTGAAATTGAACCGTATAGCAAAGTCAATAGAGTTAACATTTGCTCGTGTAGACCTATAAAAGTGAAAATGAACTTTATTGGAATTGAGTTAAGGCTTATTTTCCAATATTCATACCTGACAATACAAAGCTCTCCTAAGTATGTCTATATCACAGGGGTTTTCAGTCATGACGAAGTCAATAATGGCGACTGTCAAAGCTTGCTGCTCTTGAGTGACTTCCTCTAGCAGCCAATAGAGATCTAGGACAGAGAGAGAGAGACACACATTTAAATCAACAATTAATTTGTCATTTTCTTTACTTGATTAGGCCATCAGACACTGCTGAGTAAAAAGTCTTACCTTTCTCTTCACATGCGAGTCTCGAAACCCACGCATTAACAAACTTGTTCCTTTCAGAATTATCATCATCTTTTTCTTCGTCCGCCATAATCAAATCAGTCTTCAGATCATCAGCTAGTATCATAACTTGCTTCTCGCTTTCCATCGATTCTTTAAAAATCGAGTTATCGGTCATATCGTTTATCGAGCTAATCGATATTTCGTTCGTGGGGGTTTTATCGTCGTGTTCTTTATCGGGACCGTCGTCTTTGTCGCCTCTGTCCTTGTCTCGATCGCCTCGACCATCGTTCTTCATATCATCATTGTTTGACGCGTTTTTTAAATCCTTTTCTAAGGGCTTATCTTTTACTTTCAAGGTCACTTTAGGTCTTAATAAGGTGTCTTTTGTAGGAGCGGGAGGTGGTTCGTTGTGTCCTTTAGAGGGTTCAACAATGATGCAGGGAGCGTCTTCAGGAGTTTTCGAAGCTTGAGCGACAGATGACTTTATGAGGAGTGCATCGCCATGTAGAAGGCTACTGGTGGCCTTGAACATGCTCTTAGAGAGACTGTTCTGCCTGTTTCTGAGGTCTTTTGTTGTTTCGAAACTGAAAGAACATTATTTATGTACTTCACTGTGTAATATGTAATATAATATAGTTATAAAAAATGCTTTAATTATGTTACCATTTATTAAATCCTGGTGTCTTAGAAGCTCGCATTACTTTTTGAAATATTTTCTTGGCTGTGGGGGGCCTATGTGATGGCGGTCGGGAATACAACGCTGATACTGCTGGGGACATTGCAGCTCGGACTTCGTGGAGAAGGAACCGAGCCCTTTCTAGAGGCGCTGCACAAACCTACAAACATAGTGAAAAGATAAATAACCCGTACCTTACGAAACCTGAGAATCAGATCAAATTACATACTTTGCTATCAAACAACTAAAAAGTGATAAATTTTAAGAATAAATGTAATGATAATCATCAAGACATACCTCTTTATAGCCTCTAGACAGCTGTTGCCTGGTCCTCATGAGAGTCCATTTGCTTTGCTGTACAGCTTTAACTATTTCAGACATAGCAGGCGATAGTTTCACTTCACCCTTCTCCATTTCTAAAACATACGTTAATTATTTTTTATGTGTGGAAATAAGTCTGTATGAAAGTGTAAAAATATATAAAGAAATGAATCTCACCTGCCATAGCAGTAGCCAACGCATGTTCCTTCAGTCCCGCATGGTACAATAAAGCGGCTAGCAGCGCGCGACGCAGCTCTTCCAACGGATGTTCAGGTGGAAAGTGAGGAGCACAACCTTCGCGTCTCTCACATGCCCACCATAAGTGTAGAGCGAGAGGATCCTACAGAAATTAAAGGTTGTTGAAATAACTAAATACACAGTTGAATTGAGTATCATCTTCCGAGTTGGTTAAATAGACATGATATTTACAACTGTGTTTGAAAGAGAGACCAAATTAGTTAGGCCTAGAATTTATTGTGAATGCTTTGCATAATAATTATGAATTAAAACCACAAAAATTTGCTTTTTGTGGCTTGAAGTTTCCTACAACAGTAATGAAGCTGTTACTATCGCTTCACATATAGTAGTTGTTTTCTGAATCAGATTGATACTTACATGCAATTTAGGTTCAGCTAACGCGAACAATAATGCTTCCGCTCTAGCAGGTGATTGGGCGACGTTGACCCGTGGTGGGGGGCGAGGGGGCCGCGACGTCCGCGTCGGTATCGGAGCGTCACCGGCCGGACTGTTACCGCCCGTGGACGAACCACTGCGGGCTTCTGCCTTCTCCTCGTCGAACGGATTTGTTAGTTGAGGTACCTGAAATTAATAAATAGTTTTTTTTTTTATTGAATACGCAAACGTTACCCCACACTAGGATTTTCTCCAGTGTCGTGGTTGGGGCTACAAACATACAAGTTCATATACACATGACACCCAAACCCGAAACAATTAGTGGATCACACAAAGTTGCTCCGTGTGTCGAATCGAATCGAATGCCCAGTTACCACGCCAACTGTGCAGATTAAATACAACTATTACAGAGAAGGATTAAGGAGAGGCTTCTTGCTAGGTAATTAAACTTAAGAAATACTTTTATTAAGCACTTGTATACTACAGATACATGAGTACAAACCTGCAGCCCCCCTCTCAGGAACACGGCGGCGGCATACGGTGCTGCATCTTGCTCGGCTTGTTGTACGGGCAGCGAGCGCGCCAGGCGGGACCCGCACTGCGTCAGTCCCACCGCCACGTTGAACGCACACGTCGACAGAATGTGGTGGCACTTCAGACTTGCTGTACTTTCCTGTACAATTCATTTCATGATGTTTAGTAATAACTTGTTACTTTATTATGGGGTTTTCTTTGATTAGAAATGGTGTGACTTTTTCTTTGCAGAACACATTGTTGTGGTGTCTATTAATGAACAAGGCATAGATTTACAAATATTACCTATAGTACACCTTCTTGTTGCTAGTATTGTCTTCATAATATGGCCAATTAACAACATTGAACAATTTTCCAGCCTTCAGTCAGAAGTAACGTAATATCAGTCATTCTACTAAAACTTTACTATCTATAACGTTCTTCACTAACGCTTGGAAGACCTCTTGTGTTGCGGGTGTCCATGAGCGCATATTACCACCATAGGCTAAATCCCACACAAAAAAAATACAAATATTAACTCACCTGACACTTATGCGCGTAAATCTGATCAGAGTACATCCCGACATATTTGTCCGTGACGCGCGATATGTACGCGGCGTGCGGGTCGACGCTCATGGCGGCCGTGGCGTCCGACCCGCGCAGCTTGCGGACCATCTCCACTGTACTAGCGTTGTCACACTCGAAGTTCTCCACGTCGAACACGTGACCTGCTATCACCACCCATGAGCCTCCTTCTCGAGTGTGGTTCTGGAGGTCGCATCTGGAATGAAGTGAATATCATAGTCGCTAATAATGAAGTGTTTGTTGTCAAACACACCATATATTCAGACTCAATACTGTTAATGATAATTTCGTAACAGATACTTTATAGCTGTTTATATATCAGAACTTTTTTGCAGCAGTCGCACTTGCGGCCACTCCAACAATGAGGCAGTAAATACAGTGAATACACAATGTTTTAAATCACATTATTGTTATCACAAAAATCTGTCATCACCTAGTACCCTTAAGTACGAGTTTGCTTTACGTTAGTAACGAGAGCGCGTTCGGGCTTTGATTGGCTGGCTCTAACTCATACTTCACTAAGAACTTTAAAAACAAAGGCAACTCACTTGCGAATAATCTTGTTTTTCATCTGCTGTTTCTTAGACACCAAGCCTGGCCAACCAAGAAGGTCAGCATCCAGTTTAGCAGCAGACGGCAGGGCCTTGGCAGCGTCATCGCAAGCGCGTGCTATCTTCACCAGAGAGCTCGCCGAGTCCGCCAGGGCACACGGCGCACGGGCTGTACATGCGCATATCCACGCTCCCAGCTCACTGACCACGCGACCTGACGTATAATGTTGGATTTAGAGCTGTTTCATCAAACTTTGTTTTATGTGAAAGGTTCCTTTAAGTGATTGTACAGTAATCAAACGAAAGGACGTAAGTGTTTATCAAAGTTGCCAATGTTAGTGTACACACTGTAATTTTGTATTCTCCTGTATTTTTGTAAGGTGTAAATAAAGTATAAATATATAAATAGAACAAACATAATATTATCATCACTACAAGTCTAGTAAGTTTAAATGCCAAACGTCGCCCTCCCATAAAACAAATCAAGACAAGTATCGGGTGTCCCAACAAGAACGCAAGATTTAAATTTGGCGGCATTCGAAGTGTCATTGTTTGACATTTGAACACTTGTTATTGTTTGGTAGTATAAGGTACAAGGTTAGTAAAAATGGAGCGCTACACCATTGAAAATGAGGCAGGTCAAGCGCAAGCAGTCAATCATGGTGTTCGGTATCGTAAAATGATAACCAGTCTTTTCGTGACTCGAATTGAAAAAATTAATTTGGAGGGCATGTGGTTTCAACAAGATGGAGCCACATGTCGTACAGCCGGAGAAACCATTGAATTGCTGCATCAGTCACTTCCCGGTCGTGTTATTTCACGTTTTGGAGACCAGTATTGGCCGTCTAGATCATGTGATTTATCACCATTAGACTTTTTTCTTTGGGGTTTCTTAAAGTTGATGGTTTATGCGAATAAGCCGACGGCGACTCAATGCTTAAATAGGAAATTGGACGCTGTATTAATGAAATACCGCAGCATTTATGCAAAACGGTCAATGAAAATTTCATTGAAAGATCGCGTATGTGCCAGCAAAGCCGCGGCGGCCATCTGCCCGATGAATTGTTCCATAGATAACCTCATACTCTCTACTTTACGATATAATATAGATTTTACGATATTTTTAAAAATATCTGCGTTTTATTTAAAATTTAAATCTTGCGTTCTTGTTGGGACACCCTTTATAAACATAGGTACTTTTAGAACCACAGACTACTCCCAAGAAGAGTTATAACAGCTGGTTTGATGATTTTTTTGTTGATCAGCCTTTTAGGAACCAGGTGACTAAAATCAGGTTACTATTATTATTTACTTAGAAGCAATTTCCTCATACATTCTCAAACCACACTTACCAACAATATCAGCAGTAATAAGTTCGCAGAGCGACCCGAGCTGCGTATTATCTGCCTTATGTACCGCTCGCACGAAGTATCGGAGCGTGGACTGTACATGTTCTGCCAACAGCTCTATGTACTGAGTGATGAGAGCACGTACACTGCCGCGCGTGCTACGCCCTCCACGCGACCACATGGCTTCGCAGAATAGTAACCTAAGGAAAAAAAAAGTAATAAAGTTTTACATTTTGAAACTCTCTGTAATCTTAGTACGAGGTTGCTTTACGTTGAACGAAAACAGAACGAAAGTGCGTTCGTCGCTCTGATAGGTTGGTTCATTCGCGACGATCAATCAAAGCGGCGAACGCGATCTTGTTTTTGTTCAACGTAAAGCAAACTCGTACTAAGGGTACTGATGAATGTAATGTTACGTTTGACAAACAATATTTTTACTACACAAATTTTCATACAAAACCTCTTTTTACAGCAATTTTCTTTATAGATTAAGGTCAGAGCAGACCGGATGCGTACCATGTACGAGCACGTATACGTTCCGCTCGAGCCTTTAGAATTAAAACATTCTATTTCTATATTAATTTAATTAGTTTTTAGAAATATGTGAAATTATGTATATGAGTTTTACAGAGCAAAATCTTACCTTTGAAACCGTATAAGCAGATCGCAGCTAGGACTAACGGTGTCGTGTCCTTTAGGATCGTCCGCCTTGCTCGTATCACCGTGCATTATTGCGTTTATATGCATCTGTGTCTGACAGGATGTGTTGCGGATCAAGTGCTTCACCTAGTAACAAATATACAGTAAGAAATCACTCATGTGACTTAAATGAAACTACAAGTAGTACAAATCCACAGAAGCATAATACACTACATATGTCAACGTAAACAGAACATTTAAAAAATTATATCTTCAAACAAAATAAATAATTAAATTAACCAAGTATTAAATTGTATGTGAATCGCTCCATATTCCTTGACCACAGAAGAGCTGTAATGTTGTAGGTTAGGCTAGGAATGTTACGAACATGTGACGCGGCTTATTGCCGTATTTGTAAAATAGTGTCCAAATTAGCTCAAAGTGAATAATGCACTTTTTGGTTAACGACTGGGCCTATTTCGTTGATTGTTCGTATATCATCAAACATATACACAGTCAGACTTACCAAATGCATCAAAGGCACAGATGCTCCTTTATCAGTTGCCGCTGCATTATTCATCTGGTATTCTTCAGCACAACCTAAGAAAAAGAACGTGTATAAACGTCATTTTGATGTACACTTGAAAAAACATCCTTATGACAGTTACTATAAGTGTCATAATTACCTGCTGTTATTGTTGTATCACTGTCGGATCCAGTCGGCTTGGGGGGCGGGCCTCGCTGTCCCGTCACTATATCAACTTGATCATAATCCCTAAAACAGACCGTTTTTCAATATATTTTGTCTTGTAATTACTAAGCGATTTCTCTGGTCCGTTAGCAAGTTCCATTTTAGAGAATTATAATATAGACCGTATAATGGTTACCGCCGTTCGTAGAAATAGATACAGTCGAATAGACTCATTAATTATGATTGGGCTTATAGTTAACAAAGCAAATCAATTAAAACAAAGTGGAGTCTAAGTTCATCTGCCTAATACCTGTAGCGAAAATACAAGTCAAATATTATTCTTTATTATTTTATACCATAAAATAAATTTAAGTCACATACGCATCAAGTTGTAAGTGATTGTACGCGTCCGGCGACTGGTCCTGTAACGCGTTGCGTAGCGCGTCCCGCAACCCACCGCCGCCGAGCAACGACCATACGAGTAGCTCTGTCATGAAACGTGCGCCTGCGCTGGCTGGTCCTGAACCTATATAGAAGAACAAAGGCTTTTTACATGGCTTAGATTACATAGATTACGGTAGATGCTACAATAATCGATTTTTCAAAAGTTCGTATCGATTATCAACATCTGGTTCAAACATTTTACCTACATTATGAAGACAAATAAATCCATTGTCATGATATGAGATGTTCAACTATCATATTGATAACAATCTTATCCGATACGATACGATCAACCACTTATAGATGTTATCAAAAATACATGTTACAACCAACTATCAGTATTCTCACCTTGAGGCAACAGCGTGATAAGATGATGTGCCCTAACTTGTGGGGTAGGCAGTAGTAGTGGCCAGGCGGCCGCCAGCGCTCGTCTCGCTGCAGCAGCTGCGCCGGCGCCCGCGCGACCTTCTACTAGAGCAACTAGCGCAGTATGTACGCCATTGCACCACGAACGAGCTTCGCCCTCTATGTCCTCCGGTTCTGAGCCACGAGTACATTGCCATGCTTGTACCTGGGTTTTGAAAAATAAGAAACTGATAATAAAGGTTAACACACTGAACGCCGCCGGGTGGTCACCGGTGACCGACGTTAGCGGAGGATTTGCCTTCAATAGTTTTCTATTGGCAGTCAAATACATAATTAAAAAATATACAAGATTTTTAGAATTTGAAATTAGAACATGGTGAGGCTGGCTAGTTCGAACTTACTTGTAACCGCAAAAGATTGAGACACGATATAGCCATGCATTCAACCTCCTTCGTTGCTGAGTTGCTTTGTTCTACGACTATCCTCAATAGTCTTTCTAAAAGTCTGCAAAAGAGAATGATAAGAATATTTTTCAATAATTTATCTTTACTTTTAACAATCCCAAAAAAATACTTAAGGTGAAGCCAAAATTGTAGCAAAAATATCTGTAAACAACAATTTAATATTTTTGCTACTCACTTGAATGTGCTATCAGATAAATCTATAACGAATGGCAAAGAAGACGGTAGATCTCTTGGACTTTCTTCGCTCCAAACTATTATCTGTGACAGTCCACTGCAAACGCCTGGAAAGTAAACTCAAATCAGTAAGTCATATTTCATGTCAGACATGGACAACATACCACAGACACTAATTTAGGTAAAAATATTCTTTGACTATTAATAACCAATAAGACTTCACAATTCAAAAAGTAAGAATAAAACCTGTCAACAGACTGACTTACCATTAGCCTTAAGAGATGGATTGAGTACGTGCAACAGTTGCGGTACAGGTCTCGTTATTTGCGCACGTTCGTTTGTGCCCCAAGCGTACAACGCGCCCTCTGCTGTCAGAGCTAAGCCGTGGGTCGATCCCAAGGATAGATCTACCACTTTTATACCTAAAATAAATTAAAACAATAAATGTATTCCTTCGTAAATTACTTAATTGTGAAGCGTTAAGATAGTGACATACTAAAATACCTTCTAACGCATCCACTAGTCTTGGTATCTTCAGACTCTCAAGATTGCCGTGTCCCAAACGAAAGTCATCTCCTTTACCCCAAGTGAATACTCGACCTCTGCAAATATATTAATTAAATATTACATAATATTGCAATTGAGCAGTTTCCTCAGTCATCGACTTTCCAATACAATGACATATAAAATACATAATCACACTTTCTTCATTCATACATTTGATGATCTATTTCATTTTCAAATTTTTCTAGCTATTCTAGAAATAAGTCTGCTATTTGACGTAAAAGTTTTTATATAAAAGAAAACTGAGACCTGATAAAAAAAAACTGGTCGTGCTAGCGTACCGACGCAGACAAAGACCCTCTAATGGTGCTTACATGATAGTACAACTTACTTTGAAAACATATTTTAACATGTAAAATGTGCTAAGTTAACTTTAAGACGGAACTTACTCATTAGTAAGCACAGCATTCCAATGTTCTCCAGCGTAGACGCGCGAGTAGATATGTGCGGACCTTGATATCAGAGGGCGAGGGGCTCCGCCTTCCGCGTCACCGAACACTTGCAACGTACCATCTATTGTACTGCACACCGCTTGACCATCACCCCAACCTTGATGGAGGAACAATTTAAATATAACTTTATATCGTGTGATAGTAGGTCGTTTTTTTATTGCGCAAAGTTAGCGCCAAAAGTGATAAGCCAATAAATTATTTATATGAGACATTTTCATTCTATTTTGCAGTTTTCAAAGTAATATTAGACTTTATATAACACTAGTTACTTCCGCGCGGTTTCACCCGCTCTGCTCGACTCCTATTGGTCATAGCGCGATGTTTTATAGCCTATAGCCTTCCTCGATAAAAGGACTATCCAACACAAAAATAATTATTCAAATCGGACCAGTAGTTCTGGAGATTAGCGCGTTCAAACAAACAAACAAACAATCAAACAAACAAACTCTTCAGCTTTATAATATTAAGTATTAGTATAGATTTAATAAGTGTTAAATACGTCTGCCTTTTTGCGGTTAAGAAATTAATAGAAAATATTTTGAACTATTGCTTACCTAACGTGACATCAATAACCCGTCCTAGATGCAAGTTGAAGGTGACAGGTTGCGGAGTGAGACAGTTCTCGATGGTAGCGTGACCGAGGCGGCCTTGCGCGCCTCGACCCCACGTGAATAGCACGCCTCGTGACGTTAGTGCAGCACTGTCAACGAATATTATAGATAACTATGGTATAATTTTAAATGTTTGATAAGCCGCTGACTTGTTGGTCACAAGTGTAACAAACAAATTAAATGAGCTCTTCCCATTTCGGTCATGTATGGTATGTCTTTCGATTTTTTAAGTTCTCCGTAGTAAAACCAGAATTTTACTCAGTGTATAGCAATAGGTTATCCCTTTATACATTGGAATCTTCCCAACTTTTGCGAAAAATTATAAAAAATAAATATTTTAATGTTTTAAGTTATAAGATAAACTTAATTATTCAATGATAATATTTCAGTATCATCGCAGTCACCTGCAAGCATCCCCAGCAGCGACCTTAACGATCTCATGTTGAGCTAGATGGTGTAGATGCGCGGGCGCGTCCCTGGGCGCGGTGTCCCCGTGGCCCAGCCGGCCGTCGTCCCCCGCCCCCCACGACCACGCGCCGCCGCACGACGAACGACACAAGTAATGGCGGCCGGTCGGGTGACAAGCGACTTGCGTTATTGTCTTGCTTTCCAGTCCTGTTAAGGAATATAAGAGTTATTATAATCAATACTAGTATGTTTTTCTTTCTGTTGAAAATTAAATAAAGCATGGGACTATACCTAATGCGCTCTAACAAGGTGCGGCTGACAGATTCAGTAACGTTTCGTATCACTCTTGAAAGTTGCTGCGATTTAAAAATTATGCCTTAATATTTTAGCTGTATCACATTCGTATTATGTTAAATCATTCGGATGCGTAGTTAATTAAATTAAAACCAACCGGAATGTTCTAGTATTCAATTAAAATCTAATGAAATGAAAAATAAAGTAAAGTGTTATGCGTATAACGTAAATCCATAGTCGTGTTTAGTGATGGGATGTACGGCTACGATGGATAGGTAGTCGATGTTTTTTTAGAATAAAAAACGAAAATCGTGCGTCGTTCAATTATCATTCTTAAAAAACCTTTAATTATGTGGGTAAATCCACTGTAGACGCGGCTCTCTCTGCCCAAACCACAGTGACATTATCTGAGCAGAAATATGTAGTAGGCATTTTTCTAGACATTTCCGGCGCCATTGATAATGCGTGGTGGTACTATTCCAACATATACAAACTAATATATCCTTGTTTTCTTCACGGTTCTGTAAAACTGTAACTCAGAAACACCTCAGGGCTCGGTCATAAAATATTTATTTTGACAAGTATATACACGTAGTTAGACTGCACAACTAAATAACACACACATTTAATAAAAAAATTCAATAGAATTAAATGTATGCTGCGAGTATCGATAGCGATAAAAAAAGATTTTTCTAATGTCCATCCCTAAAGAGAGACGTCAACGTCATACTGGCATCTGTCAGCCGCACCTTGTTAGAGCGCATTAGGTATAGTGACCGGTATATCGTAAGACCCGACTAAACGACTACACATTTGACAGAGACCAGGTATTCGGAGGAATAATTGAAAAAAGAATTAAATTACGATATCGATAAGTATATTAAGTAATACACATACAGAAGTGCTGATTATTTTTAGGAGTATTTCAGAAACCTGAGTTATTTGACAACTAAACTTTTAATAGTTCGGTGGCTTTATGCCTCACTAGCGACAACAGGTAACAGTAAAACAGAGAAACATAATATAAATACGCGACTTTCCACTAACCTGGCACTAATTGTGGTGTCATAGTGTCGTAAGGCAGTGTATACACAGCACCATCTTGAGTGAGCAGCAAGGCTAGTTTCTCAGCGCACGCTATCTGTTGGATCCTCAGAGGACCCAGGTGTATAGGTCCTGAACCAACTGATACTACTTCTTGAGCCGACTCTATGCACTGGAATGAGAAAATAAATTGGTACAAAACATATTTCGACTTAGAGTTTAAAAAAAATATAGACGAATTTAGACATTACCAAGATACATAAATAAGGGGTTTTAAATTTGGTCTTCTTATGAGATTATTATTATGTACTTAAATACTTTTATAAAATGGTGGCATTAGTATTTAATAAATATATTCATGAATCCTTTGTCCTACTTACAGTAACAAATCCTCTTAATGGTGGAAGAAGTGGAGCTCCCAGTCTGTCCAGGTGACATAACAAAGCAATACCAGCTTTTCTTACTCCCATCAACCCATCACCACTTGGAATATTTAGTTCCCTAAAATAAGACATGCAATTAGCAACTTTATTTCATTCGCAATAAAGGCGATTGTAGGTATCACGAATATTCTCTGAAACAATAGTTATGATGGATTTGGAACTTTATTTAGTATACCGTAAATGTGATTATAGCTTGTATGTAAGTATATATGACTCACTTGAGGTACATTTCCGTAATATTAGGTTCAGTAGATGGTTCATTGTTGATAATGGGAGTTGGCGCTGTTACTTTTGCCATTCGTCTTAGAAACGGTCCTAACGGCGCTGTGCATTCTTCTAAAACAATCCTGGAAAAAATTATTATAAAGTTTAATTTAAAATGGTCTTTGTAATGTTTATTACTAATTTTATTTCTATAACTAAATTAATAAAGTAACTACACAACGGGACAAATTCAAACGCTGTGAAAAGGATTGGCCGCAAAAAGCTTTAAACTAAACAGAGAGAAGTGGAAGTAAGGTAGGGAGGCCTTTGCCCTGCAGTGGGACGATCATGGCTGAAATCTAACTACAAAAGATTTACCTATTATCAGGGTGTCGTTTCTGCTTAGGAGGTAATGTGACTAGAACATCAGCGGCCTTCAACAAAGCGGGTAGTTCAGCTCTCCGCGCACATAACTCCACCCACACACATAGGGAGGTTCGCCAGTCACCTTGTGGTACATTACACCCGACTTCTCTGTTGGTAGAAAAACATATTACACCTTTTATTGATTTAATTATTTGTTTCTACTAAAGTCGCTATAAATAGAAAAAAATTAATATAAACTAGAAAAAATGATACTGAAACAATTTTATTTGCTATTGTTAAGCAGTTTGTTTTAATACACAATAGGAGTTCGACACACGCAAAGGTCGCAGATTATGTGCATTTGTTACACTGAATGAAATAATTTGTTTCTATTGTATTTCATAAGGGCCGTAAAAGTAAATGAGTAAGTCAAGCATGCAATCATTTAATAATAATAGCGATCACATACCCAACAACAACTTGATGCAAGAATTTGGCAGCACTATCAACAACTTCAGCCCATATCTTCTGTGACCTTGGGGCAGTTGTGGACCCCGTACCAGCGAACAGTCCCGCATCGGGCAGCGCTCGTACTGCGTCGAGAGCGTCTCGGAGTAACGCGGAGCAAACGTCTGCATCTTCACCGCAACGCCATGCGCGACGCACGAGGGAGAGGGCCAAGCGAAGGGCTGCACGAGCACCGACTCGAGCGAGGCCAATAGCACTAGAATATTATAGTTAAATAGAATATCAATAATTATAAGCTTCGAACAAAAAAAAAACAGATGACAAAAGAATTCAATGCCATGGTTTCCACATAACTATTAAATATTTCCTGTAGATTTACCTCAATGCAGATGCTATTAATATCAGACAAGTATCCACCAGTTTTAATATATTCTCTATTGACAAAAATAAATGGAAAACAAATTGTATGTATGTTTACTACATACATTAATAATTTATTCACAAGCATAAAGCAACAGTACATGTTTGTGAAACATCCTGCTCAGTGTTTAACATGCACCTATCTGTTTAATTACCAATAAGTTCACTCAAGGTGATTATTATGAAATAAGAGTAGTTAAACAAAATTCCATATGAAAAAAGAAATGAAGAACATATTTCTTTGTTTTTACTAATTACTTGTATTGTTGCATGACTTACAACTGCCAACCCAGAGCACACGGGTTAATCTAGAAATGTGCTGATTTTATTTATTTATTTATACTTTATTGTACATCACAAAATCACAAAGGACAACATAAATAAGCACAGTGTACAATGAGTGGTCTTGTCGCGATGTAGTGACCTTCAGTTGGATATAGCTTGTACAGAAAGTCCAGAGATAAACTTATAATTCTGTCTACAACATTATAAAATAATAGATGTGCTACAAACCTCTCTGAGTCATCAGTCTGCTCCTCAGTATCTTCCTGGGTGTCAGTTCCCTCTCCAGGTTTGTTCAGAGTGCCCACTACACTGCTCAGTGCCCTGTTACTGACTGTATGAGGTGGCTTTCTTTCTATCCTCACTCTTTTTACCTCTTTGTTCTGACTTTGATCTCTGGAAAAGGGTTTTGTTTCGAATTTAATTTACAATAATATTTATTTTGTTGGTACATAATAATGTCTTGTTTATTTTATGATAATGAAAGTTACTATATTTTTTTTTATAAGATATCAAAGCCATATATTAGCAAATTGAACAAGTTATTAGCAAATTAAATTAGGACACAGCTTCGATATTTTGTCTTAAATTAAACCTTATGACATTGTGATAAGTCTTATCTTAGTAGGTCAATATTCGAATAAGATTTGGTGATGTACTAGAAAAAGACTACAGTATTCAACAACATACAAATAAAATAACAATACCTAATAACAGCTACAAGATGTCTATTGCACAACACAATGAGTCGACGGATCTGAGATATGAATGGACAACTAACAGCCGTGTTGATTGCTCTCACTCGCTGTTCCCAGACCAAAGCCTCCATTAAACTTTGCAGGCATTCTGGACCTGGATATACAAGTTAAAAAAAAGAGGTCAACAAAACAATTTAGGTAGGTATAATAATACTAAGTAGAACAAAGGAACTAGTGATGATGTTAACTCTACAACACATGTTTATAAATAAAAACATACCAGGGTCTTGTTTCCATTTTAGGTCATCAACTATCTGGTGGGATGGAGGTGGTGCCACTAGCTTGGACCGTATAGAGATTCTGAGCTCCTCCTCAGCTGATAGAGTGCTGCATGGTGGGCAGGCACACCCAGAGTGTGGCCCACAGAGACCATCACAACAGGTGCAAGTTAGAATCTGAATGGAAAAAAATAATGTTATTGCAGGAGTTCTAATTAGTTTATAATTAGTCCTAATGTATTAATTTTAATTATGGTAAATCATAAACATACTAAATAATTTTGCAAATCGAAAACTTAACATGTGGATGTATCAGCCATCATACGTACCCTCAGACCACAGTAATATTTTCCACTGTCACCAAGTTTAGAAGTGGCACCAGCACTATTTACGAGCCCGTTTCCGGCCTCGAAATATATTTCTCTGTCTTGCAAAAGACTATTGAATAGAGTGCACAAGCCATCGGGATCATGAAGCGCTTCTTGTAAATCAGGATTTAGCCATTTTGCATCTAAATGTTGCTGTGGACGAAATATGAAATCGTCCTGATCTTCAGGGACAGACATTTTCGCAACCGGTGCCTTTGATAAATTCACACACCCATTTTAAGTTTTTGTAAAAACTTTAATAATAAGTCTTTACAAATTAATCGATCGTTAATATATTTTCATTCTAGAATATCGAGTAAAAAATATTATAATAATACATCGAAACAAGAATCGACAAATCAATCGGCCCGAAGAAAACTGTCAAATCCAACACGTTCCATTTTTCGAGAATCAGCTGTGTCATTTAATTTGCTTAATAGAACCGTTTGAACGTTGAACTACCAATGGAAGAATGAATTATTTTTTTTATTTTTGAACAATACAAGAGACTTCTAAAACAATATAATGTAAAAATTTTATATTAGTATCCCAAACTAGGTGTATAAAATACAGATACTGCTTTTGTTAAGACATTTGTTATGAAAAATGAAACGTAGGTATGAGCTGGGCGTCATTGAGAGTCGTTCTAAAACGTGGACTTATTCATATTTTACCGTGTTTGAAATATATAATTATTTATTTTGCTGTAGTTTCGATTTTCATTATATTTCTTACAAGAGATACTAAATAATGTGTAGCTAAATATCATGTAAAACCGTTGTAAATGATCTGATTAATCATTTTTTCTTCTACTTCCAAGCTTTTACTTTATCCTAAGTTTGGTATTCAAATGCACCTGCTACATTGATTAAAATATTCACAGATAAAAAAATATTAATCATTGCCGTCGTGTTATTGTATGTGAACAATGTGTTTTACCTACGCAATAATTTAGTGCAATATAATTGTTATTACAAATTAATGGACCCTGTGCTGGTATTCCAATGGATACAGATATTTTAATTGAAAATAAGGACTACTTATATGGTAATTTTTAGTTCTGTGTATTATGGTATGCTCCGGCTAATTTACAATAACAATGTGCTGCTAATTTTATTTGATTGAATCATGTTATTGACCCCTCAACGTATTTTGTATTAGCACGTGTCCTTGGATGCGCTTTCAGTTTTAATTCATTGTGCGTAATTAATTGTAAACAAACAAAGATTTCTCATTTATGAACGCCGCCTGCATTACGCATTCAAATGTTATAGTGTAGTAAAGTCAGTAAAGTTATATCGCTTTTTTATCACTTGCGATAAGGTCTGTCACTTGCACTTCACGAAATATTTTTATAACTTTATTGCAGGTGAGGATTTTCTCGATCAGTTGTTGTCGTCAAATGACTACAAATGGTCGTCTCTGCTGGATGCGACAGACGCTTCGCCGAGCGAGATCCTGGCTGATGCTGCACCTATCTTAGTACCGCCGATATCACCAATTCTGAGTATTAAGTCATCAGAAGGCAGCAGCAATTCTGATTCTGGCAGTGAAGATGATTCCAAAAAGTTAGTAATTCAAGTAAAAGCAGTAAAAAACCATGATCATAAAATAAAACATTTAGTAATAGTCATATAATTATTATTATCTTCAGAACAGTTCAATTAATCAAGAATGAAATGTAAGAATCAGGTTTCCAGACACTTTCACACAAATCTTTGGACTTTATATAATTTTTTGGAGCAAAATACTGTTAGTTTCACTTTTTAATGTGAATGATAAATTACTTCAATATTCAGTGATAACTGCAATAGTGTCTGTATCATATACATTGAGGAAACTATCCAAGGATAACATAATTTAGAACAAATTGAGTAATAATAAACTTCATCCTATATGGCTATAATTAATGATCTGATACTGGTTATAATCTCATAGGATTAACTAGCTTATGATTATGTGGTATAAGTAGATAAATGCCACTTGGAATCTTATTGCAAATAAGAAACTGGTGATAATATCTTAACCCACTAGTATACTACTATTTGCAATGGATAACATTTAACTACTTAGTTTTAGTTTTCAGTCTTGATCATCCCACTGCAGGGCAAAGGCCTCCCTGCCCTCCTTCCACTCTCTCTAATGTATACTACCTATTATTATCCAGCTGATAATGTATGCAATACTTATTAGAACTTCTTAAATTAAGTTAATTTTTTCTACAGCAGCTCCAGTGGCACATCAGCTAGACAATCATCTCAATCACCTTTTGATTGGACAAATTTTAATGAGGAACCTACCAATAACTTGAATCTTGAAGATATTGAACTGTTCCTACAAAAAACTGGTATGTTTGTTTGTTATTTTGTACCTTATCATCATTCTTATAAGATTCTTTTATGATAGAATATTCTGTTAATGATAATATTATCATAATTTATTTGATCTTATTGTTCAAAGTTTAAATTTTGTACCATATTTAATATTGTATTATGTTTTCACTTACACAGTTAAACAAATGATCTTAGTTACTTTATAAACTTTCTCTCCAACATGTATTTTACTTATCGGAATCTGTCATCTGCATGTACTGCATATATATTTATGCAATTAAGGTAAGTATTTGCATTTAAATGTTTAATTGTTTGTATACAGCTCCCAATCCTGATAACCCACCATTACACAAAGTACTGACAAATGGAAAATCTCCTGAAAGAAATGGACCAGTCATGGCTATTGAAAATGGTGTTATTAAGGTACATAAAGTATAAGATATTCTATTCTTGGTATTGATTTTTAATTTAAAACTGCATTATTTTGGAGGCACATGCAGTCAGACATAACATAATATTCACTCTTTATCGGTTATGTTATGAATCTCATGTAATAGGATGAGCCTATGAGTGATACAGACAATACAGTGACACTGTCTTAGATTATAGACTATACTATTACTCACCACAAAAGTATGATGTAAAATTTTACTTGTTTGCATTAAAAATAAAATAATCCAATAATCTCTTTCGTTGCAGGGCATTAAAATGGAGATTGAAGACTGTGATAGTGAAATAAGGAACTCTTATTCTAAGGGCAACAAAGGTGAGTTTCCATTGCATTGGATTACATCACTCTAATCTAAATAAGTTCAATGACTTGTTAACATTTTGGTTGTACAAATATTTGTTGTTAGAAGAAATGAGTTAGGTTAATCTAATCTTTGTTTGTTGACTAGTCTGTGGATGTAGTGAAAATATGACTAAGTGAGGTAAATGGTCTTTGATTCTCAGGTCACCAATATAGTAGATTAGCTTCTGCTAGCGGCGTCTCTCGCATTCCCGTGGGATAAAAAGTATCCTATCACCCAAGTTAGCTCATACCCTGTCTTTGTACCAAATTTCATCAAAATCCAATTAGTAGTTTCAGTGTGATTGACTGACAAACATCCAAACAAACCAACTTTCACATTAATAATATTGTTGTGATAGATATCTATCTACCTATCTACTTTTCATCAAAAACATAACTTGTTTTATTGAAATTTATCTACACTCTTGTATGATTAGAGGCATACATATGTTGGAAGTTAAAGAAGCATGGTAGGCTTCATACCGTGCAGTAACCAATTTGTTTAAACAATGTCTGGGATGTTGCATCTGTGTGAATATGGTACACAATGAATGTGAAAATGACGTATGTTTCCTACTTATACTTTTATAACGGAGCGTCGTAATATTCCACGCATTTTATGACTTTTACGAGCATGTCGCTATGTACATGTCGTGATTTATGTTTTATCAAGATTATATGGTCATCGATACAATGCATCATAATTATATTTACATTGTACCTGCTACTAACTTGGGGACTGTTATTTACTGTGTGTTATTTACCATAAATTTTCATTATTATTAGAGTAAAAATAGACAATTTCTGTATTTTGAATTTACATTGATTAAGAAGCAATATATCTTATTTGCAGTGGTTCTGCTAGAGTGTTTAAAGGTCAGAGGTGTATCTTCTATGTAATGTTTTAATACATACTGTTAATTGACAATTATATTGGTTCTAGGTAATGGTTACCATCAAAACTCTTACTTCAAAGTGGTGAATGAGAACACAAATAATTCTCCCAATGCCAATGACAATAAGATTGCGGTGAATGGCCAGATTCAGTTGATAGTGGAACATAAGAAGGTGCCGAGTATTTTGAAAAGGCATTCCAATGTGACCACGAAGCCACCCAGTATTATAATCCCGGCGGAGAGCACAAAGGGCGGGAAGATCGCAATATCACCACTGACACAAACTAAATTTAATGGGGCCAAGGATGGTCAAGTTCAGGTTTGTATTTTTTTTTATCACAATAATATTTTTTGAGCTAGTTTTTTATTTTATTTTCGGATCAGTCACTTCAGGACACACACATCAGCAAACATTAAATGTATTCTTCTATGTGATGTAACTTATGCATATGATTATGCTAATACATATTAATGTAGAGCAAGACACATTTTGTTAGTAAAATCTTCTAAGTCTGATATAAAAATATAAAATTAAGGCTATGTGAAACAATGAACAATACAAGTATTTCAAAACAAAATGATGTGAACTAGATACGTCTGAATACATGTCAGCACTTTATACGTATGTATAGCCAAAAAATGTTAAGACCAAAGTAAACAATTCGCGTAATAATCCACTATCTATGTTTACAAGTAATATACATATGTATGTTTACATGCTGTTTGCACAAACGTTATCGAGAATTTTCCCCGGGTCAATACGTTCATACCTATAGCCTTTGACTTTGAACTATCATTATTAGTTTTTGTATTACCTACTATTAATTCAAAGTAGTTATTAAATGGATATCAAGTAAATTGAATCGAAATAGTCAATTACGCATGATGTTTAATGTATTTTTTTTGTTACTTATAAAATCTTTTATTGCAAAATAATTAGCTTTTTGCCCACTAATTCCCCTGTTGTATTCAAATCTTTAGAAATATTACACTTAAGTCACTATCTTCAAGATTTATGAATAAGGGTCGGTTCATATTTGACGGAACATGCGTCGCGTATCGTCGGTCACAAAACAGTAGACCGTCAACAAACAGTCAACCCATGATACGCTCGACGTATTTTACGTCAGATATGAACCGATCCTTACTCTATATTGTTTATCTATTTCCAGGTAACATCACCAAGAAGTAACATAGTAATTAACCCTAATCTGACGGTGTCCACCAATGGCACAGCGCCACAGATAGTACAAAACCATGTGATACCTCCTTACGCTGATAGTGAGGGGTCCAACAGCCCTACGATAGACCTCTCCAACTTCAGTGAAGCGGAGATCAAGGCTATCAAGAAGCAACAGAGGATGATTAAGAATAGGTAAGAAAGAATATAAAAAAATACAAGCATGTAATGATGGTCCTAAAAATTTCAATATGGAGATACAAACATAATGCTTTTTTATCTAGTGGTTGTGTATGAGTATCAAGTCATCATTGGTTTAGTTTTTGCCTATGGAAGATTTATTAATCTTTTCTACTCCTAAGCCCATTCCAAAAAAACTTTCGAGTACTTACTAAATACTTAATATGTACAGAATGAATATGTTGTTACATGTTTTCAAAATGAGTTTCTTTTAAAATTTCCTGTGCTAAATTAATTATTATGTTATCGGCTTACTCACGTACTGTTTTGACGAGGAACTCGACTAGTTTCAAGCCATGCTAGAGGCTCATATTCATGAGCAGCATTCCGCGACACACGACGCGGCGATTGTCGCGCTGCTACTGGCGATTCGAGGATCGCGCCCATCGCGCCCTCTGTCTGGAATCGCGCGCACTATCTGGCGCGCGGGACGATGTTGGCTCGTTAAACTCGTTCGCCGGCGGCTGCGCAGGTGTTAGATTCGATTCTCGGGTCGGCGCAAAAACGGTGTTACATACCGCGCTCACTGTGTCACACTCCAGACCCGCAACATTGTAGGTTGACGCAGATTGTAGACTCGGCTTCCAGGCAGGTGGTAATGCCCAGCCACCGTCTCTGTTGAAGTTGGGATGGCGATTTATTTCGATGGCCTCACGTACTTTCCGCGGTACAAAGTATTTCTCCCTCGCTAGTACGGAGACCTTGTCGAAGCGAAGGAAGTGAGTCGTGCCCGCGCTACAAGCATGCTCAGCTACTGCCGATGTATGGGTGTCCCTGTTCTTCACACTGCGTATGTGTTCTTTGAGTCTGGTTGTGATGTTGCGGCGAGTTTCCCCGATGTAACTCGAGCCACAGTCGCACGGTATCATGTATACCCCGGGAACTGCCAGTGGATCCTTATCCTTAGGCGAGCGTAATAAGTTCCGTAATTGACCGGGTGGGCGTAAGATCGTCCTGATGCTGTATCTTCGGCGTAACAGGTGTCCGATGGTGTCGGTTACTCCTTTCACATAGGGTAAGAATGCTGGAGTCCGCTCCGCAACTGCCGGTCGTCTTTTACATGATGAACTCGCCAGTCGAGTACATTGACGCCAGTTGTACCCATTTGTTTCCAGTACCCGTCTAAGGTGGTTAAGTTCCGCGTCAATGTACTGGGGATCACACAGGTTCAGTGCCCGGTTGATTAACGTACGGGGAACAGAGGCAAGGTGGGAGGGATGATGGTGTGAGTCGGCTCGTAGGTACCGGTCCGTGTGTGTCGGTTTACGGTAAACCGTGTGTGACAGGCGGCCGTCTGTTTCACGCCTCACGAGCACGTCCAAGAACGGTAACATTCCCTCTTTTTCCTCCTCGGTCGTGAACTGAATGCTACCGTGCACCGAGTTTAGGTGTCCCACGAATTCCGCCACATGTTCCCGGTTGATGACGGCGAATACGTCATCAACATATCTCCACCAGTGAGTAAGCCGATAACATAATAATTAATTTAGTATGTCTCACGAAAGTTACAATAAAATAATTTCCTGTGCCTTTAAATTATCATAATTTTACTACCAACTAGTTTTTATCGAAATAAGACTGTGAATTTTAACTCGACGTTCAAAGAGAACTTCATTTCGATTAGAAATTAACATTCGAAATAAAGTTTTATAATATTCGAAAAAAGTTTAAACTGCAATGATTCAAATGTTTGTGATACATAAAATAGTGCCACCACATTTACACAAAAGCAACTTTATAATGATAGAAATATGGTTTATTTTACCTCACCTAGTGCACAACTTATGTTTCTTCTATTCTAAAGGGAATCAGCATGTCAATCTCGGCAGAAGAAGAAAGAATACGTGACTGCGTTAGAACAGAAATTGTTTGAAGCTCAGCAAGAGATTGCCAGGTTGCGACTAGAGAACAAACTTCTCAGGGACCAACTGGAAACTGGTGGGCGGAGTCGGAAGGTAAGATTGCTGCATTTGACATTATTATTGTGATCGAAAATACTACTTAGTAGGTATACTCGTGCGTTAAAAAAATGTTAGTAAACAATTTTCAGTACCCTTAGTATAAGTTTGCTTTACCTTTAACGATATCGAAACGAAAGCATGTTCGGCGCTCTTATTGGTTGGTTAATTCGCGCCGGCCAATTAGAAAGCTGAACGAGCTCTCGTTACGTTTTCATTCAATGTTAAGCAAACTCGTACTAAGGGTATTGTTCTTCAATGCTGGCTGCATTTAAGAACAGTGTTAATCATCGACTTCCTTTTTCAAATCTATTCCGATTTTAGCTAACGACAAACTGAACAAACTTTAGCATTATTACATACAGACACATGTCTGACCTTGTTTTACATACAGTTTGTACATAATATTAAAATATTACCTATAAACTCATTACCTAAATTTTATTTACACCTGATTAATGTTGTAACAGATGCCGCGACTCGACGCCTCGCTGTTGATACCCAAAAAGAACATAGCTGTTATATTTGCTATGGTATTCATGGTATCACTAAACTGGAACGTTCTTGGGTAAGGACAATGTTACTCTTGTTATGCTATTGATATTTTATTTGAAGCCATAAGCCTTTAGAATAAGATTCAAAATCATGTTTGATTTATGAATTAACACAAAAAATATATTTTAAAGTTTGACGAACCATTTAACATTTGTTATTGTACATACATAAAGATCAGTATCAACTTTAGCCATCCTCTTCTAACAAACTTAATTTAACTTCCTCAAGAATTAAATTATACAAAAATATACTAATAACTGTTCATTGTTTCATTATTATAACTAACAAATACATTATCAAATATAAATACGTAATTATTCTCATGTTCCATCACTCTTCTAACATAACTTTTGTTTGTTTTTTTTTTTCACAAAAGGTGGAACGCAAAGCCTTTTGTCGGGCCCTCCGCCCCACACCGGAGCACAAGGCATTTACTATGGTCAGAGGACACCGCTGTAGATATTGTAAATGGTGTGTACCCCTATCCCTTTCATTGTTTTATATCACTTAAGGGTCTGTTTCACTGCCAATTTGTCAATTAGAACAATATACTTGATTGTCTTTGTAATTTTATTGCTACTATAATTTAGTGGAACAGGCCTTTAATAGCGTTTTAAGATCATTTCGAATTCTACATAAATAATAATAGAATGCATTACATTCCAAACTAGAAATACCTCTATTAATCTTAGCTCATCACAATGCAGGATAATCAACAAAGTAATTTAAGCTTTGAATTCATGGCCACAAGGCTTAGAATTAATAGCAACATACAATGAATTGTATTTGACCTTTATAAATGTTAAATGTGTATAGAATTATAATGTATTGATTCTTTTTGTTTCTATAATATATCGACTGGAAAATCCGGTGGCATACAGTCAAGACTATTGACTGTTTCACCTTCAGAAATAGATATTCTTATTTTTCTTCTTACATAATTATGATTCTAAACAGGTTAGAACTTAAGAACCTGATTAAATACTTTCTTGCTCAAATTGAAGATGATAGAATAAAAATTAATAGAATTTCATTATTATGTTTTAACAAAGATTTGGGATAGGTACTCTGTTTTTTTAAATATATGTTTAAATTCCCCAAAGCTCTATTTCTCCTGGCTTAACTAAAGTAGTCCTAACTCCTTATAAAATAAGTTTCCAAACACCCTGATTCCAGATGACTTAACAAATGGGACGTACGTGACAGACTGCCAGAACGCGACAATGAAAGCGACGGACTTTGTGAACATCAATCAGACGGAGAGTATACGGATAGCGGGCGAGCTGAAGCGATGGATCGGCGGCGGGAAGACGCTGAACTGGACGTACGATGTGCCACGGAAGAAACGACAGGCTTATCTTAGCGAGGAGAAGATTAATGGTACGTTGATACTTTGTATGTATTTATTTAGTCAAAATTTATTAAAATGTGTATGTGTGGTTGAATGGTGTAAACAAGTTTGCTTTATCAACGTCGAGGTTCAGTAATTTCTAATTCTACATTTTATACTATGTTTACCTTATCTCTCATTTGTTGCAATAATACATGCATAACCACAACACCACGCACAAGCCTGTCTCCCATGGCGGATGGTTATGTATTTATTGCATTATACAAATGACATAAAGGGAAAATTATATACGTCATGTAATTTTGTGGTTAAACTCGTCATAGTTTTCCTCTAAACTCGGTGGTAAAAACAGGAAAAGTTGTATGATAATTTGTAAGTACATTAGATAATTTATATAGCATACATTTTTACAATCTTTAATTTTAATTTTTTTAATTTAATTTACAGGTGGTCTACTAGAGAGCTACAGGCTGTTCAACAAACTGCATTTAGAAAACAACTTAATGGACTTTCCAAGTATAAGGACTCACGCAAAAACCGTCAAGGACAAATCACGATTACGTCGTCTAAGGAGGAATAAAGACATAGATTTCGCAGAAAACGCGGTTATAGACTACGAAACTCTTTACCGTAAGCCTATGAGGAAAGCTGTCAATGATTTCAATATGGATGACTTAGGAGAGTGGAACGCTTTACTTGAAGCTCTACATAGGCGAGACGACACGTTCTATATTGTAGGTTTCGGTAAAGGGGAGCATTTGTTACTACCAGCCGTCTCACATAATGTCACTAGGCCACCGAAGATGGCTCTGATCTTGCCTGCTAGGAGTGGTAACGGTAAGTTCAAAATAATATTACAATCATCTTTTATTTTATATGAGTTTCAATTATATTTCCGAATAGAAGTGCTTCACGTTACACAGTAATTTCAACTCTAAACTAGCAAACATAAAGTTCGTTGTTACTAACACGTATTTTCATTATTAATTTCAGATTCTCTAATGAATGACCACGTAACGCTGATGCAGATTGACTGTTCAGTCGTCAATACAACGCTAGTCAAGTTAAAATCTGACGCTCTACCAGAAAGCCTAAGGAAACCCACAACCGACCCGACAGTCGAACAAGAAGAGAAACGTGAGAACACTTCAACTTATTACAAAACAAATAATGATAATATTGATATCAATCTCCTACAAAACTCTAGTAATAGGATATCTAATTATTCAAAAAATCAAAATGTGCCACATAAAGTAGATGTAGGCAAAGATGACTTATTTGCCCAGTACTTATTCTCTAAGTACGAAAACTCTAAAGACAGTCCGGCTAAAAGGCCTCGTAGTAAAAAAACTGTTGAGAAAAAAGAAAGTAATAGCACTACAAGTTCAACGTGAGTTTATTATTTAAAATTCAGTATTTTGTTCTCTACGCTCAAACACCTGATTGGTGGATAAATTGTACAATCAGTACCCTTGGTACGAGTTTGCTTTACGTTTAAAGGAAAGCGCATCCGGCGCTTTGATTGGCTGGCTCAGATGAACCAACAAATCAGACCGCCGAGCGAGCTCTCGTTTCGATCTCGTTAAACGTAAAACAAACTCGTACTATGCTGTCTAAATGCTTCTCATCGTCACGAGATGACCATGCGTAATATTGAACCAATGTTTGTGTTTACTAATTATGTTACGTCCATATAATATTTTATGTATAATTCGTTTTTATTCATGACACTTATTATTATTGAATGTTCGTATTACTTCATGCTCTGGAATAGCATTAAGTTCAGGCTAATATATAATCTACCTAAATATTTTTGAGAGTAATTAGTCTTAAGGGACCTTTTGCCCCAGTGGTGCCTACCACCTGTGAGAGGACTGTGTATCTAGGCAACTACAGGTAGGTTTTAATATCTTCCAGAAAATTCTAATTTAGTTTTGATACTTAATTGTCAACGTGTTCTATTATATCTTACAAAAAAGTGTTAAAAGAAAAATATGTTATGCAATAGATTTAGAATGTACATCGATCTCATTATGTCGAAACCACAACGTGTGAAATTATTATTTTAATGGAATATAATAATATAAATATAAACGTAAATTCATAGTAGCGTAGATTTGTCGGAAAATGTGCATTACGTTGTAAAGATAAAGTTGAATTTACTATGACATCAAATCGATGTTTCGACTCTGCGCTAATATGAATTAACCCTTATCTGAAGATATATTTATGTTACAGATTTATTAATATTATACTTAATCGTAAGTAAAAATAGATGCATAGAGATATAGTTTTTGACAAGCCTAGTTTAATTAAGCCAGATAAAATATACCTGCCTTGGCTGTGTGTATTATTATAGAAGGTTTGTTACTATGTTATGCAATATTCCATTAACTGGTAGAATTATTGATGTATTGGTTCAAAATAGCAATATTATAAAATATAATGTAATCACAACTAGTCTCAAGATTTTGTATCAAGGTGTTTAATACGATAATGTGGCAATTTTTAAGAGTTTTATGCAGACTTCTGTGTATTATACTTTGTGACTTTTGCGCTTCCAACCAGGGCTGGTAGTCTCGACAGTGATAACGACAGAAATTCTTCGCTATGACAGAATTTTCACTATCGATAGATTTTTAGCTTTATTATAAATCGATAAGGCTGAAAATCTATGCGAACATTCCCAACTTAGCGACCGAATGATGTCGTTAAAAATGTCGGGACTGTCGGTCCTGCTACGAAATGGTGCGATAGAGAATAAGTTTGTGTTATTCATCAACAGTCCATTATTTTAAGTGTAAGTAATGTAAAGAAATAGTACCTCAATGTAGTTATTTGTTGTCTAGTGTATAATTATTTTCATCAGTGTTTATAACTGGACAGAGAAAATAATTTGGAACCAATGAACTCTTTTTGAGTTTTCAAATTCATGTTACTTAACTATTACTTTCATAATTGTTAATTAGCTATATTATTTAACAGTTGTAATATTTATAACTATCACAAAACTATTCTATAATTTTTGTAACTTGTTGTTTTATTTTTAAATAATTATGTGTATGTTGATTTTATTTCACGGGATACTTATAATTTATTCTTTTATTTTAAGTTTCTTTTACATAATTAATTATGCACGTTTTTGTATAAATACTGACTGTCATAGTATTGTTTTCCGTGAATCAAATATTTAAGTTATATCTAACATGATTTAATAAACTATACTCTAAATATTCCAGTCTATTTTCTTCTAAATAGTCTTTCTAGTCTTGGCGAGGTAATGAACGGCATCATAAATATAAAACGAAAGATGATTCTAAAATTCTGGATGATAAAAGTAATATTCATTGAAGAATTTGTTATGCAGTAATCAAATAGTATAAGCAAATCAGACTTCGTATAAAACATAGACGAAGTTCAAGAACGCAACTTTAATTTTTCTGTGTACCCAGTTATTGAACGCAACATAAAATGTCACAATCAGCTGTCTGTTCAAGTGTCACATCAAAATATAACCTCAAAAATACAAACAAATCAACCGAAGAAACAATATTGTGCTCTACTCTAGAATTGGAGAAAAACATGACTGAATAGTTTCGATTTAGCATAATAATATTGAAATTGCACTAAGCTAGATAAAACACGAAGAATGAATTGCGTACGATTGTTACGACTAGCCGAAAAACAAACATTTCGAGGGTTTCATACAACATTGGCTAGATATGCCTCAAACGCTCCAATTCGTTACATGGAAACCCAAAAGATGTGGAGAGAAAGAGATGGAATATCCAAACGTTGGCAGTTGATATACAAAGCTCCAATGGACACTGCACTTAAGTACGCATCTTCTTACTTAACGGTATCAACGGGTATAATTGGAGCCAGCACTCTGTACTATGCTGCTTTCGTATTTGATAAGGCGGATATGTACAACCCAGTGGTAATCGGAGACAATGTGGTGATTGCTAACAACCCAGTTGAGTGCTTAGTATACCTTGGATCCTTCATTGCATTACATATTGCTATAAAAGTATTAATATCCAGATACGTCATCAGAATGTATCAGGATGGTGACGAATATTTAGCAGTGTTTAGAGGGCACTTCTTTAATAGTATAACTACACACAAGTTTAAATTGAAAGATTTTAAAAAGTTAAAACCTACTTTCTTTGTCTCCTGGGGTGAGGCTAGGTTTGATCTTGGTAATAAGCATGGCATCATATTAGAGAACTACTTCAAAACACCTGAACATTTTCACTATATGTTGAACAAAAAGAGTTCGGAAAATGCTGAAGAAGAATAATTTGTTAAGATTACAATATTTATGTTATTATGTATGTAGTTTTAATTATTAGCTTTTGTTGTTACAAGCTATAGAATAAATGTTTTCATATAACATACTCTTGTTTTATTGATATTACAATAGGAATACGTGGTCCCTATGTATCTCAACTTTAATGTGTTGTATGCTTGTCCATGAATAATAAATAAAAAATATTGATTATGGTTAGTACTTTCGGTCCACTAGGTGGATCGACTACATCATCAAAGTCGCTGCCAGTAGATGCAGGTGGCGGCTTGTCGTTCTACACGGAGGACTAAGGGGGAGGCCTTTGTTCAGCAGTGGACGTCTCTCGGCTGATGATGATGATCATTTATATAATGGGGAAAATATGCGTGTCTAAATTAAATAGCTAAACAGAAATCTAGATTTCTGAATATTATACAATTGAGACAAACATAAGCTTATAACATAACTTTTATTTTGTACACTAAAATACTAAATTACAATGCAATACAATTAGAATCCTCCATTAAATGCATTATTCCATTTATATCTTGAATCCTTCCTCAATGTCTCTCCATCCATTTTCTTCTCACTCTTATCAAATTGTTCTAAAGATTCAATTTGCTCTGGTTTGGGAGTAATTGACTTGGTAACAATACATTGACCATTTTCCTTCAGAACTGTGTAGTTTATGTCTTCTTTAGTTGGTTCTCCATAAGGAAATACAATCGGTGTAACTTTTATCAAATGTTTTACTTTCCATAGTCTCATGTTTATTTCGGGAATATTTTTTACTACTGTAACAGTATTGTGACACTGAAATAAAAGTAAAGTTTAGTGCTCATATTCATACTTATTTCAAGATTATAATTATCCTACTCATACATAATTTATACGAATATTGTTTTTGATGTACTAAACTATAACATAAGGATGTTTCACTTACTTCCTCCAAAATGTTAAATTCCCGAAGGATAGACTTGAGGTAATGCGGCTGGTGTTTACTGGGTTTGATTCGTTCCACTCTAAATAATTTAGTAGGCGTATATTCAGGGTCTTTGTGATCAGGATATCTAAAAAGTATAATATTATTGTAAATGAAAATAAGTATTAACAAGTGGATTTGCTTACACCTGAATAAGTTGATACCTTGGGTAGTACACGATGCCTCCTGGATATCGAATCCCACCCGGTGCTTTGTAGCCTTTCGACCTAATAGTCGAAACTAAGGGGCTTAACACTTTTAAAAGTTGCCCATTCATTTTGATTTTTCTAAAAACCGAAGACCATACAATAACCTCAAATGAAAATAACTCCTATTGACATTTCTAGATAATGGCAACCAACCATGACAGTTGACAGTTGAATTGAAGCTGTTGGATTTAGTATTACAATATATTAAAATTGTTTATAAGGCTATATTTGCAGCGATAAAATTAATTGTAAGAAATTAATATTGTTCATTCAATTTGTACTATAAAATCAAATTAAATATTTAATCTTATAAACTGAAGTCCATTGGCTGCTCATTTTACTCTTTGGTATGCTTGTCTATTGAAATTGCTATTATTCTGTCAAATGTCAATGTCATTTGTTAACGTTTACAGATTTTCAAAAGTTTGTTGTGTTGTTTTCGTGGGAATACAAGAGTTTTGTAATTAATTTTGGATTTAGTTTTATATAGGATACCTTAATTGAATCTAATATAATATATTGTTTTTATGTGTTGTGTAGTGTCTGAAACTATATATTTGATGGTGTGTGGTATATTTTAAAGGTGCCAGGCTAATGAAGAAAGTTAGGTTTGAGAGTCCTGCTAAAGCTTTCTTATCAATCGACATGAACGAGCGTGAGTGCCATTCGCCTCGTCCACTAGTAGAGAGGCAGATTCATGCTAATGTACCTGATGTATACAGTCAGGTTAAGGTTTTACCGTACAGTAATGACCCAGTGCAACTTTTTGAGTGTAGCAACAGTTCACCGTATCCAACAATGACAAAGACTCCGTTGCCTGGCTATCAGAAATCTCCTGAGTGGTCGCCGTCTCACGACTTGGATCTAAGTATGTTGGATGCTTCTTACCATGAACCTAGAAGGCCTACGTTTTCTAGATCTATCCTTAAGCCTACCAATGTTAACCATAATGCTGTTGATGATCGTGACTCAATCAAGTATACTCCTGAGAGTAGTTCTGCGCCAAAGATATCCTCTGAAAATAAAACACTAAAGCTACCAAACATAATGATTAAAGATGATGGCTTCTTTATAAAAAGAGATAACTTAGATAAGTTTAATTTGGATATGAATCCATTAACAAAGCAACTGAATATGCTTAGTTTGGACAAAGAAAATGATCCCTTCACTAGAAAATCTGAAATGGTGCAAATGGCAGCTATAAACATGCAGGACAATGTGAAAAGTCAGCCACAGCCTACTAGATTTGATGATTCTGACTGTAGATGTCACCACTGTGTTAAAAAGACTACTCCAATAAATAGCAATTATATAATGACAAATGAACAAATGCCTCAGCACCACAGGCCTAACCATGCTTCTCCTTTTATTGTACAAAATGCTATGAGACACAATCACTGCCCATGTATATTGCCACCACAGCCAAGCAGATGTTCCTGCTGCACTCCTACACCACCTGCTAGGAAATGCCAGTGTAGTCCATGTGGTACTGACAAAACACCTAGTCCAAAATTAAATGCAGTTGACAAAAAGACCTGGGCCATAGAAAGATATGAGCAGAGCAAAAACTCAGACTCCATGGAGGTTGAAAAACAAACAAATGTTTCCAAAGAGAAAAGAGAGCCAACTGTATCTGACCTTTTTAAGATAATAAAGCTTCAAAATGAACAGTTGCAATTGTTGCAAGAAAAAGTGGATAAATTCATTACTGCTAGCCAGCAAACACAAATACCTGCTCAGAAACATGTAGCTATTGAAACTGTTGGGAATGAGCAGCACAAAATATCAATAGGAGTCATGACTAGTTTTGAAATGGTTAGAACATCAACAGTAATTAACAAGGAAATATTGAAAACAAATGACAATGCACAAATACAATGCAATAGATCCCAAATAAGTATAAAAGAGGTTGTATCTAAGGGGCAAACTCCCAATCCAAACTTTTTAGATGGTATTACACCTGTAGGTGAGACTATGAGGGCAGAGTTTGAGGCGCAAGGGAATGTTTTAACAAACACTCCAATGAATGGTAGTGTGCTTCCACTTGCAGGTGTGAATGAAGAGAAAACATTGAATGAATTGAGCCTGTGTAATGTCCAAGTAGATAATGCAACTACTCCATTGATGTCACCAGAGCAGAGCTTGTATTTGGATGTCAGAGATTATAGCGAGTAAGTTCTTCATGCCATACATTGTTCAATTATCTTTATAATTTATTATTAACATCAAGCAAAAGGAGGAGGTTCTATGTTCGGATTTTTATTTTTATCTTATGTCATATTATCTGAAAAAAAAAAACATTTTTTTCTTTGTTTTCAGTTCTGATGCAGACAGTGATAACCAATCAAATGTTGGCTGGACCTATTATAATAAAGTTATGGTAATATTAATTTCTTAGTCTTTGTATGTTGAAATGAAGTATGTTGGTTTCCATTTTTGTCTTAAGGCTTACTTTGTACCAGTTACATGAGATCCTTAAAAATGGTGTTAGCCTAATGAGTCATACCTAGGTATCACATGCTTAGTTGAACTGAATAATACTGACAAAGGAGACAATCATTTTTATTTTGTTCTTTTTATAGACTCATGTGAATGGTATGCTGCAAGATTCAGACATGCCATCTTCGGCCAGTGCCCTATACAGGAACACTAGACAACAGCTGCAGACTGTACAAATGCATATTGACAAAACTAATGTTAGTGTGACTAAAAGGTAAAGTTATAAAATTGTTTTTATTTTGATGGTGGATTTAGATAGTATTAAGCTATGTCAGAAGGTTATTAAATTAGATAGTAAAAATAAAAACTAAGTTTTACAGAAGCCAATTAATGATTTTATAATTTATTTTAGACATCTAGCGTTTTTATTTGTTGACAAAAAAAATGTTTATTTTGTAAACCACTGGAGTAATCCCTAAAAATCCAGACTTATTCTAAGCAGAATATAATTATTTCAGAGTGAAATTCGGCGACGATCCTCTAGGATTACACCAACCGCATATCTATGCGTCTACTGACACCAGTTTGAAAATGAACCAGCTGGCCGCCAAGTACTTGAAGAACGGGGCTCCGGTCGCAGTGCCACAACGACTCACGCAAAGACCAGCCACTGCACCAGTTGACATGTCTTTTGCTACCAGAAACTATATGGAGCGACATAAATTATTGCAAGGTAATTACTGCTTCTTTTAAGGTAGACTGCTGAGTGCTGACCATTCAGTAATGGGCAGGTGACACTTTATTGTATTAAGTTTTTTGTGAATTTGTTACCAATTAAGTTGCAACATCTGAATCTTCTGTGCTAAATGTAAGCATTCTTCCTCAAGTGTATAAAGAGCATCCAATGTTAATAGTTAAGCCATGGGGACTGCCAGACCATTCTTTATAATCTGATGGATCAAGTACCGTAAACATTTTTTGACAAAGTCGATGGAGGACTAAGGGGGCCTACATTTTATTAATTTTTCCTTTGTTTTATATTACGCATCTCAAGATATTATAAATAGATAGATAGTGGCATATGCGATAGGTGGTGGCGGAGCGGAAACATTGTTAAATGTAATTTCGGAAATATATCGTCAAGCTACTATCCCGGACAGGATTACGTCTGCCGACTAGTTTAAAATAAAAAAATCTAGATGGTGAAATGATGTTATCATTGTTTGTTTCAGGTATACCACCACCCTCGAAGTCTGCTTCTCCTGGTGAGATGCCTCGATTCTTAGACATAACTGCTTTAAAACAGCAGCCTAAGTTTTTATAGGTAGGTATTTCTAATCAATTGTATTGTTATTTATTTTTTAATAGTTAAGAATATTGTATAATATTGTTATATGTATTAATTTGGATTAGATTTTAAGTAGTTGACTTACTTAGCTCTAATGTTAGGTATAGTTTGACGTGAAAATAAGATACACTTTCTTCTGAACAGACATTTATTTTAAACCTCAGAGAAAATAACAGAGTAAAACCCTACATTATACAAGTAGGTATATTTGTTACTGGAACCTTTTGTTTATTACATTACACTTATATTTGTTCAGTATCTCGGGTTTATTATGAAGTATTATAGTAATATACATTAATTTGTCTACATATTATATGTATGATACAAACAATAAATTTTAATTTCATATAATGTGCTATTATTTTGTTTCACGCAATTATCACATTTTGTTGAAACATGATTTAGGATAATTATGCCGCATGCATATTAGCAAAAGTACATCGTTACACTAATACTGAAACTAGAATTATGTGCATTTAAACGTAAGTATACATACATATTACACGCATGCATTTTCATAACTAAATGCATCAAAAATGTCTTTATCATTAATATGCATGCGGATTTCATACACTCTTTTATTTAAAATATAGATTTTTTCAATAAACTCCGTGAACTACTATAACATCATTATATATTTCTTCTTTCCGAGGTATTTCGAATATCTCTCACAGACAAAAAATTGTACTCCATAAGTTTGGAAATGGTAATAAAAATATTTATATTATACACCAATTCTGCTTAAGACAATGTTACCTTCTATGATAAATATTATGTTTTGAAACTTTTCTATATCATATGGGAACAATACACAGTGTAGTTGTAGATGAACTAAGAAATATTATAAAAACGTACAATCTTATATGATAAGTTATTATTTACACTAATATTTCAACATACATACATTATTGGGACACATACCTTTAACATTTATAATTTAGGAAAGAAACGAAAGAAGGATCTAACTAGATTAGTACTACACTATCGAAAAGCTTAACTCCTAATAGACATATCAGTTACACAATATTCCATTTCCAATTGGACAAAACTTTATGACTACATAATGTACAGTAACACACATAGTTTTAAATCTCAAGTGCTGTCAGCATTCATAATTCTTATGATTTAATCTTATCTCTATCAGTTTGGTTCTTTTCTTTGGTTAGTAATATACATTTCGCACGACATTGAAACATTCAATACACTACTAGACGTTCTGTAATACAAGTAAATATGTAACTTTAATGAATACATCTGAAATGTTACACTACTATTACACCTCTATGTACATTGAAGATAATTTGTATTAACACTTAAATAAGATTTCAATTCTCTTGCATCGCAAAATATTACAGTTTTTATACTATTAAGTCTAGAAAGATAACCAAATAGTTGGATGGCACTTCTTTTCTGGTGTCAAACAGACTTTCGAAAGATAATATTTATAATCATTTCATCATAATACGTTTAATCCTAAAGAGAACTATTTTACATCACTTTTTTGTCTTACATGTTGAAGTCAAGTGACTAGAATATTACATTAAATATGAGATTCTTTAAATTATTTATTTTTAATTATTTATTTGAATTCATTCTGTAGTTACACTGTACATTGTATATTTTTGTAAAAATGTTGCTAATTCATAAAATTCCTTATCTCATAAATTACTTTAACATTGAACGACTACATCGTAACGGTTAGTTTTAATATAATTTTGTTTTTACAGTATGTTCCTTATATTGAGCATATATTTTGTGCAGAGCAATTAAGGTATATAGACATTTAAATTATTCTTAATTTTCTTATTTCAATAGCAGGAAAGATAAATATACATCTATTGTTATATATTTTCTCTTTTTATTTTATTTAAAAATTTCCAATTTTGCAACAATGATAGAATATTTGTCAATGTAAAATAGCTTCATAATTTATTTGTTCATTATGCTCTACGAAATATATTTCTGTTCACTACACATCACCCATATTTATTATATCACATCTTTGCATTCAAAAGTATCTACTCGTACTATTTCTACATGTAACGTTTCTACTTGAATTAAAATAATTTTCATTAAAGATTAAACATTAATCTAGACATTTAAGTTTGCTTGACACGACACGCTTGAACTAAGTTCTCTAGAATGTTCCGTGCGATTTCGAAAGTTTATTCGTGTGTCGGCAACTTCCCAACACTCAATACCTATAGGTACCTACAGTTGTATATCTAGCTACTGATTAAAATTGTGCACCTGGTTCCGTATTCGATAACAAGCTACGAAGTTTGTGGTTGTCTACATATCACTTATAAAGTTTCGTCGTCACCTCCGCCTCTTGATTTGCTGTCTAGTCTCAGTTCTGCTAGCCTCTGCCGAATGCTGTTTGGCCTGAAATCAGTGGTTCATGTGGTTAACATACATCGATATAAAATTCAAACTAATTAAGTAGATTATTGTGACCGTGTCTAGCTCTACTTGCAATTTATTTTAGTCATTAAGTACTATATTAATTATATTATTGACGTAAGTATATTATGGAGACAGACAACCGACTCGTTTCAAGCCCAGTCGGAGCCCTAAGCCTCACGATAGCTATAATACAAATAAAATTAACTTTGAAACTTACCTGTCAGAAAAGTAGGAAGTAACTACTTGGTCCGCGGACACGGACTGCCTTTGGTATGCTCCTGCGCTCAGGTTGCTCTGCGGGATCTTGTAGATCCTCACACACCTTCCGCTGTTTTCTGGGAGCACTGGAATCATAACAATAACAATATTTTAAACTACTAAATTTGGCACTTTGCAAATGTCACTAGATATTTTGCTGTATCAAAGAGTTGTTAAGAAAAGTTTTGTTGTTCGGGAACTATTGTCAAAACTCATAACCCAGTTTTGGGTATGTGAAACCAGAAACAGACGGAAACTTGTTGTCAATTCACTTCCAAACTAAAAGTTTGAGGTTAAACTAATTGGGAATAACAACGCTCATTAGTTGACTGTACAAACCTTGGGGAGAAGTTGGTGGTGAGATTGGAGCCATTCGTGTCAGCGGCGGTCTTATGTTCTCCTGTTCGGATGAAATAGAACTGCTTCTGCTCGACGCCGAATTATTTTCCGAAGGTGCGGTAGTAGTACGGTTCATGCTGTAGGGGTCTCTGTAAAAAATACGATAGTGTTAATTTCAAAAAATAATTAATATTATGTTTTTTTCAAAGTCAATCTTTGGGAGCTGCTTTTCAAAAAGACCTTTACAATCAAGTAAAGCTACTGATTTCACATTTTATTGGTAGACATTATTAAAGTACCTATATCATTCATTAAAATTATGCTAGAAAAACACCCTATTAAAAGCTTAAGTAAACAATGCCCACCTGTCGTGGTTGTCATCTTCGTCAAGAGAATAAGGTCCACATTGTTTGCTCATCTGTCGGACGAGCTCGTCGTGTAAGCTGAGACAAGGGTCTATCTCGCGACTTAAAGGCACGTATTCCGGTGCGCATGCCACATAGAATATATCCTGAAACTTATTTTGCGTTATAAAGGTAAAATAATACAAATGATCTTTTAAATTTAATCTATTAGACGATATTAAGTAGGTATCGATTCTGAATTACCTACATCAAATTCAATACAATTTTTATACGAAAGAAGTAATAACCTGAAAAAACGCTAGCAGACTCCCTGCGGAGTTATTGGAAAGATCAGAGCAAGATGGATCGTAGCAATTTTTTGTTTTAGTTAAAAGCCGTAGGTTTTCTTAGGAACACATTTTTTGTTAAACCTATCCTTAGATTTAGACGTTGATATCAACTAATGAGGTGCTAAATGACTGCAAAAAATTGTGCGGATTCTCGGATCTAGATTTCGATAGAGTGATCAACTAAATGTACTTACTCTTCGCCCGCATAACAATTTCAGTCCAGGTATGCAGGCTGCGTGTACTAAGGATCCATTAGCAACTAGTCGTATCTCTAATAAATCTTCGGCAAATGCCATAATATAGGGGAAAGCGCATACTGAAACAAAAATAGTCAGTCGTTATTCATTGCTCACAATGTGACGATGAAAGCAAAGTTTTTACTATAGATGACCTATTTCTTTTTTAATTTTATATTAGGTTTTACTTACCTACTGCTGCAGGCACAGTTGTCCAATGAAAGTCATATTCAGTATCACTTTCTAGTCCTTTACTTGTTAGTCTTTCAAAATGGCACGTATCTGCGAAACACAAAAATGTAATATAGAAAAGCAAAGTAGTTCTGTCACATGATGCAAGTACGAAGAGGTGCTATAGAGGCCCAGAAGCAAAAAGATGAAGATAGTTTATAAGCGCTCAGAAAGTGACAGTTTTGTAGTATGGGACCGCTAGATGGAAAATAGAGAGGTGTGTGGTTTGTAACGTCTTGGATTTCCCATAAAGTGTCACCCATTATGTTAAGGGAAATCCAGTTATATGATCTGTATTTGTATTTGCTTCATGTCCTGTCATTACACGATAGGTAATTGTAAGTTTTTTCTAATTAGAAAGAACTGTTGGCATAACAACTCTTTACTTTAGTGTTTGTGACTCCACGAGACAAGTATAAGAAACAGCAACATGTATTGTGTAGGGTCGGCGAAGACACAAGATAAATTCAAATTCTTTATTACAAGTACTTACGATTATAACATAAAACAATTTGTCCATCCCTCTCGTCTCCTATACGTAACGCGTTGACGAGAGTACCACGGCGAGGTCCACTATCTTCAGAGTTTTCTGCTCGTTTCACTGCCTACAAAGAACAGATATTCTTACTTTTAAAATCACTCTTATTATAGGCTAAATTATGTTCACTTTAGATTGAGAGTGTACCTGGCCTGTCCCAGATTCTAAAACTTCCCAATGATGCTTGTATCCAACTACCATTATTCCTACTTCTCCATCCATAAGCTTGATCAGTATAGGCGATTCGCTTAGTTGGATATCCTGGAAAGAACGATTTATTAAAATAATTGTCTGTATGATAAAATTTGTGTGTAATAGTTTAGTTTCAGTATATAAACTTACTTTGATATGTGTATATTCAAAACCCATCTCGTTGTCAGTCTTTGATTCTTCAATCATAAGCATTACCCTTCTACCGATCGCTACCGCTAATGTTGTTTTACCTCCTTCGCCTACAACCAAATCGCACAAGATTGTTACGACAAAATGTTACTCACCTAACATTTTACGAAACATTATACAAATCTCCAGGAAATATTTCTTTTATGAACTTACCAGTTTCTAGAAGATCAAAATAATGAGCAGTCTTAGTCCTTGGAAGCCGAGCATGCTTGCAGTCCTGCAGTGGACGCATGGCCCAGGCGCCTGCGCAGAGCTCCTGTACGGGCAGTGCGTACAGGCCCGCGCCCCCAGCGCCCCCTGTAGTGGAGCCCCCGCCAGCGACTACTCGTGCACCAACACGGAACAGACCAGCTCGCTCACTCACCCGAGCTGCGCGGACGCAGCCTTCCCATCTTAACACTACGCGGGTTGTTCCGCTTTCTGTTCAAATTATCAAAAGATTAAGTACAGATCTAGAAAATTTTATAACATTTCAAAATATGAAATAATATAGATTTATAGGTGTTTAAATGATGGTACCTTCTAAAATATATGTATTAGACGTCGTAGATAACAGAAGGCGTCCCTCAGCGAGTTGTTCCGCGCACACCGGCGTGGCTGGCAGTGGTGCAGCGCGCCACACTTTACCTTCCCAGGGGGCTCGTCGGGAACCTCCGCATCCTAAACACATTAACTCGGTTACGGCAACAAACATTCACTGCGGTAAGTTCATTATTTTACAAAATCGTCTATTGCATAATAACATTATTAATTTGATCAAATCGGATATCAGACTGGCTACCTGATGAAACGAGACTAGTGGGAGCATCGCCTCGTAGTACAGCATCAAGTTTGAGCGCCTGTCCCACATGCAAGAAATGTTCTGTTCGCGCAGCGCCCGCACCTCCTGCGCCTGCGCCGCCCGACCATACGTCTGATAACGCTCGCCGTGATAGCATCGGCTGGAAATAAACCTTAAGTTATTTAGAAGAAGAGTAGACAAAGCTTCATTTATAAAGGAGGGAAAAGGAGAGTTTAAGGTGCTAAGGTAGGAGTTTGTCTTTTGGCTTTTTTGCAAAGCTCGAGAATATACGGCTCTTCCGTCTCTTAACATAATTTGGAGCTTTATGAAACTGGTCGCAAGGTCGCGCTCATTATGTCCCGAGTCAGTCGCTGTCGGCTCGTCGCCTATCATTTGGGATTTGATTGTCTCATTTTACTAGACTTTCTTGGATCACAGCCCTGATGATAATGATATGAACATGATCTGGAAGTGAAAGAAAAACATATTTTTAGATAGAGTATAGTTTGTTAGGTTTGTGGTATGAATAGGTTACATTGGTTATTGGTATAATAGGTATAAATAGAGACGTAAATGAAAATATAGGAAACTACCAACACAGATAAACTATTTATGTTTGGGTGTAAGCCTATTAAATAGAGTAACAAAAAATAATCATAAAGTATGAGATCATTGAAGTATTAAGTTTGAGTTCTAATTAAGGAAGCAAAAGAAACTACTATACACAAATGGCTGCTTATTTCTGCTTAGCTTTTAAAACTACAAGCTTTTCTGATTTGTTCAGAGCTTGAGTGAGAAGCCGAGCAAAATATTTCTCAACAAACACTCCTGTAAGAGTTTGCAAACTACAAATACTTGTTACCTACTACGGTTCAGCTAACTTGGAAGTTTTAAAGTTACAAGCGTATGACGTGTCACTTACGGCATTGCTTGATATGTGGTCGGGGTAAGACTAGAAGTAGGGCACTAACTAAAATGCTAGAACGGTAGCATAAAATAATCAATTACTTGGCGTGAAACTACTTCAATGCCTCACGATATTTATAACGGGTGATTTTAGACTCCACAGCATCCTCGAAAACTCTTTGTTCAAATAGCAAACATGAATACAAAGAATAGTTCAGTTTATCAATTAAGTAAAGATATATTAAAGTTTTATTATTGCAGCATGTAAGAATTTCAATTTGTTAACCTACTAGGATTGGAGACATGGTAATGGAAAGAGTTTATTTTGCTCATTCATGAATGCTTTTATCCCTTGGAAGAAAGCCAAAGTATTCAATTTAAGCTGCAGATATAGCTTAAATCGGTGCCCTGATTTGGAAACTTCCGAACGAGTTTAGTCTAAACTAAATGCAGAAAATTGTCATCCGTAAAGAAAATTATAAGATTAACAAATAACGTTTAAAATTCACAAGTTCTGTGTGGAGACTTACCACCTTATGGTCCGAGCAGTGTTCCGCGTAGATGTCCCTTATCAGCGTGTCCAAGGTTCGTTGTCGTTTCAATGCAAATGTAGGCGTTTGGAAGGCCGCTTTCTCTCCGTTCATTAATTTTACCTGCGAATTTAAATTATGATTAAAAATAAATGTCAATCTCCAGTTTTGAATGTCGAAAAAAGATCTGAAAGCCCGTCCTTTGATTAGAACGTCTTTGTCTTTGCCATTGTTTTAATTACAGAAAAAGTAAAAAGGAAAATAATAATAACTACTAACAAAAGATCAGACAAAACGATCTTTTGATTATACGTCTTTCTATTGTAATTGATAGACTAAATATACAAACAATTGTATGAGAAAAATAATATAAGGGCAGTGAACCCACATTTTAGAGAAAAACATTTTAATTGTTGCTTACCAATAGAAACTCTCTAAATAATTGGGGGTCGTTGAATATCGGTGGACAAGGTAGTGAAGGACCAAATGGTGGCACTGTATCGTCACTGTATACGCTAAGTTTATATCCTTCCTCCACCTCTGAAACGACTGCGAATATATCTGTTTTCGCTTTAAGGAAAATATCCAAAACATTTCGTAATAGAATAGAACACAAGACCCGATATCAAATTTTTAGCGACAATACACAAAAACATAAATTGAAAAGAAAAAGCGATGCTACTAAAAATTCCAGTCACCACCGACCGCCCTCCTAAAGTGAACAATGAAAAATACAGAATATGTAGCATAGTGAAAAATATTGATAAAAGGATACGTGTGAAATGGCTTTTGACGCACTGCGGATTAAAGGTATTGTGCACAGAGTCGTCTGTGAACACTATGTTCACGATGTCGTTGCCGATGTGCCGTTTCCTCTCCAACTGCAATGGGTGTAAAGTTGCAAGTTTTATTAAGGCCGTAACTCCTGGGTTACTGTCAGTCCAACATACGAAATGGTTCGGATCCATACCCTAAACTATTTTCAACCGGAAACTCACAATTCTAGTTCGAGTTGTATGCAAAGCCGAGCTTCTAAATAAACTTTGACCTTTGTGATACATACTATTCGTTTTGTTTGTTGTTTGGAAAACATAGTTATTTGTTCAAAATTTTGTTAGTAAACCCCACGATAAATTGCTTTTAGGGTTGGATATAAGTAGGTAATAGAATCAATCTCGAATGTTTCTCTCTTCAGCTGCATGCTACGTAGGTACTAAGACTTAGTACGAAGTAAGAAGTAAGACTTAGTAGTAGTATATTTTAGTAACTAAGATATCAGTACTAAGATATCATTGAAATTATGTTAAGGATTTCTCTTTTCGATCGAAAGTTATTATATTGTTGTAGGCAATTAACACGTCTACTTTGCTGAAATATTTTAAAGTAAAAGAAAATATAACCACAGTGAGAGCAGACGATAACAATATTCATATCGTACTTTAAATCTCTAAACATAATTTGAAGCATCTCCGTGCAAAGTTACCTCAAAAAATGTAGAAAGTCGTATCTTCGATCTCAAGTTCGAATGAAATAAGTTAAGCTCGTTTTCTTGGTTAAGAAAAGTTTAGGTCTCGAGTTTCTATCAAAATTCCAACTTTTTAGGAACTTTCATTCTTTTGCAGATTTATCTAAAGCAAGACTTAGATGATTCGGTTACGTGACAAAGTCGAGTGTAAACATAATATGTAATATCAACAATTTAATAAGCTTGTTGTGACGATGTGATTAAATTCTTTCTTCACGTTGAAATAAATTATAAAATAATTTCATTACTCTCACCTGTTGTTTATTATCCTTGGAAAACGGTAACATTGTGGAGACGTGAAACATAATTTCGTGTCCTTGATGCATCGTGTAGATGGAATGGCTCCCAGTCATGTCACCTGTAACAAGGAGCCCAATTAAGATGACTCGAGATAATATTTTCAACGGCGTGTTTCAGCAAATTATTATCGTTTTTGCTGAGTTTCCACTTGCTTGGCTTTAGCAAATACTCGTGTCTATTCAAAAATAACGAACTCTCGAGCTCTGGCAAACATGTTGGTTGAATTTATCGAGAAAACAAAAGTCTTCGCTGAAACACGTGTAACCTCGAGGCCATAGAAAATAACCTTCTACCGTTTGTTTATTGTGTAATAAGTTGTAACAAATTGAAATATGAATGTTACCTTTGACGTCTAGCCCCCCTCGAAAACGGTTCCAGCCTCGTAATCGAATTTTATCTCCCAAAAGTGAAATAAATCTGTCCCACTTCTCGTCGCCTTTCTCTGAAAGATTTTCAACATTTAAATGTCCTTCCCGAGGAATGTATTTTGCTTTTAATATTTTAGTATAATATTTACCGTTGGAAAGCATTTCGTCATCAGTCTTTTGGCCAGGTTTCATAAGCATTACTCCTATCTTAAAATTAACAGATCCTTCCTGTTCTTCAAGTAGTAGCACATCTTTTTGTAATTCGGCACATGTTATCTGTTCAAGAAAAACATTTCATTATACGTGTGCACACATGAACATGAGATATTGTGATTGAGATTTTAAAGTATTGCTCACCTCTCTTGGGACCTTATCTACTCGTTCCATTGATGGAAATTGTCCTAAAATTTGCTTGACCGTTGGTCTTGTGGGAGCTTGCCCTCCTCCACTATTCCAAGCGCTTGGTGGTAAATATATCTTATGGGCACCCTAAGATGTAAGGAATACCAAGAAACATTAGAACTATCAAATGTAGTGGATATTGATTAATAACTGTTGGGTTATTATTGGACGTTTCGAAGCTATAAGGTCTCACAGGAAAATTCTGTTTCTAGCATTCAACGTTTATTGCATACCTTTCAGACTAGAACCGATACGCTCGTAAGCAGTTCTGGGCTAAAAAGTTATAAAATAAATTTATAAGTAAGAAAATAAAATGGCAAATCAATTATGATGGAATCAAGTATTTTATATTGCACGAGCCAACAAATTAATTATTCCGTCACGAAGACCCTTTGGAATTGCGTCAGACCCAGTTTAAAGGTAATATTTTTCCGGCTTTATAGCTGTAAAAGGCATTATAATTTAGAACTGACGTTCGAAATAAAAGTGATTGAAATCTTGAAGGGCGCCTGCTATTACTGTTGTAAGTGGCACTTCTCACCATTTTATTGAAGAGGATGGCTCTTAAAAGTCCCGCTCCACCCTCTTGCACCACACTTAGCAGGTACGGCTCTCTAGATCCATCAACTCCGATGTAGTTCTGATGCACTGCAAACATTTTATGATTGTACAACGTTACGACCAATACTAACGGAATAAGAAACGTAACTACTCTCATTCTGGTAATGGCAATGTGGTAAAACCTAACGCTTTTACTTAAGATAATTCATCTACCTAAAAACAGAACCCTAGCAGTAGATAATGCTAGGCTTGACGTTCGATTAATAGATGTAAGATCGTCGTTACATAACTCTTTACTCGAGAAAAGTATAAATGTTCGTGAAGGCAACATTACGAATATTTTAAGATGAAGTTGGAGGTTTAAATTATATGTGTAGCCATACAGTAACATAAATAGATTTCAGGGTAAAACTATTTAGTTAGCCACTTCGAATTACGTTCCCGGAACCTACACCTCCCGAACAAACTATGGCATTCTATCAAGAAGGTAAACTTTACCCTTGTGCAAACAATTATGGGAATTGCCACCATACGATATTAAACATCAAAGTTGTACCTAAAATAAATAAATTATATATAACTATTATCATAAACTCTAAATACGTGGAAACTATATCACATAGTTTATTGTTAAAGTAAGCCACAACGTCAAATGTAAAATGTGTGTATACAATATAGACCATAACAATACAATTTTATCAATATCGTTTAAATTCTAACTTCCGATACAAAGCGATTTTCCCGTTTCAATTTAGTTAGGCAGGTAGCAAAAATGTCACAACATTGAAAAATATTTGAAAAGCCTTGTTTTTAGTTTTTGGAAAATTCGTTCCAGAATGTGAACATTGACAAAATTAAGATCTGTATAAATATTTTGCTATCTAATAATTAGACTAGTTTATATTAGTCTAGGTTCCCTAGCTTTTTGGCAACCATTTTATATTGTAGTCTAACATTTCTATCAAGAATCGTATTCCAATCACAAATGACTAACACAAATATTTCTTCACATAAATATTGGTTATTTGTTTTGAGATCAATAAAAGTACATACCGTTTGAAACTTCTATTTGATAAAGGAATTCAATAACTTGGAGCCTTTATGCTGGCTTAGAGCTTGAGATCAAATACGCCTTTTATTTCCATTGTACATACACATGATACATACCTACTTCATACATGTTGGCATAAAGTTTCTTCGTGGAAAGCGAATATTGCGATCCACACAAATACATATGTCAATCATATCCCATTTTTATGAAATGTTGGGTACAAATATCTTCTTCACTTTCAAACAATATCATAACATGATCTACCACCTAACAAGCAAATTGCTAATTAACCAAAATAGTTGATTATATTATTGATATAAGATGCAGTTGAACAATGTATTGTTTACATATTCTTAGTACAACTAAGACTCTACGGTTGTATGTAGGTAATGTATGTATTTACACAAGTATTAATTAATTATGATTAGATAATTGGAAACTGAACAGATGTTGTTGACAAAGGATTAAATTGATGTTTACTAATATCTGGTGATGTCACATGCATGTATTTATAGAAAAACATCTTCACTGATTTTTGCAAGAATTGTCTACTGAGCATGAGATTTCTTTATTTTACTTTAGGTACATCGGCGTCGCACAAAAATGTATTTTCTTAAACCTTATTAACCTAATATTAGTCATTAGAAAATTTACATTTAAAATTAGCATATAGTAGGGAAATTATATTTGTATTTTAGGAATAAATAGATTACGTGATCCAAGTTAAAACTGATTGTTTCAGGCTCGTTTGATAGGTAGGTACCTACTTATCTGTTGTTGACAGTCCTTATTTTGCTGTGTAGAACATCCTCCGTCGTTATTTTCCTCACATTACATAAAAACCTTTGGAAAATGTTTGCTTCTTACGGCTCTTATTTTTGTTTTAAAAGGTCAAATAATCAATTTTCATAGGCCCATAACCTAAAATTTTCCTCGTGTTTCGCTGCTATGAATAGTTAAACCCAATTACAAATAATAGGTAATATCATATTTCCTAAGATATTTCTTAAAAGGCTCATTCTTGATATCTTATTCACTAAGTATTTGTGGCAGTACTTAAATGGAAAGTTTTGTCGAGAATTAGGTACGCAGCGGTTAGAATATCACCTGTAGTACCAACGTCTAACAATGAAGAATGTTTGTGACGTTCAAATAGACTTGAGATAAGAGTTACAATTGGCTGTTAAAGCCCGCATACTAATAACTATTTCAGCTGTTGTTACAAAGTTTGCCAAATAACCGCTTGGATATAGGTAGGTACCTACGTGTCGTTGCCCCGAAATGAGGTACTTTTGTTGAAATTAATTTTAGCACTGTAGTGTTACGGACGCCGTTCGCCGAAAGATACAAGGTGAAGATAATAAAGCTATAAAGATATAAGTTACGGCTTTCTGCGACGGGTGGATTAAGTCACGCACCTACGATAGTATTAGCTAGGTACTAGTCGCTTTCATCGTATAGTATACATTACTTAGTAATGGAAAACAAGCCGATTCATTTTTCCGTCCTTGAACACGAAAAAATTATAGTTTTTTCGTTTTATTATAAATGAAAGTTTATGTAAAGGAAAAGTACCCCAATCATACTTTTAGATTATACGCAAATATTTATCGTTATGACTTCCGAAATAACCCTAAATAATCTCGCAGGGAAACATTCCGCTGTCATATCTAATATGTATGATATAGCGACGCACACCACACAAAATTGGACTCTTAGAATGAAGGAAATTCTCAATTTAGGCTCACCATATATCATGCAAGTTACTTATACAACCTCGACTTGAAGTGCAGTGGGGATGCCATGTTTCTATTTTGAGAGAAGTCCGACGGGTAGCTAGGTACCGTTCATAATTTGATTTTCGTGCTCTGGTTTCAATCAAGTGTGTAATGTTATTATGCTTATTTTAATAATTACAGGAAATTAAGATTCTAGCTGTAATTAAGTCAGGTCTCTAGAAAACTACTTTGATCTTCAACCATAGTTCTGATATTAAAGTGCCATTTTGGTAGCGAAAAAATGAGGCAATTTATTGGTCGAATGTATCTCTGTAAATGTCCACCACGACATTGATTGAGTCCTCACCATTACACGTCGAAAACGGGAATAGCAATTTTTCACGTAAAACACGAAGAGGGATTTTGCGGAGAAACATCCGGGATTTTTGTAAGACTCCAACAGATAGATAGATTACGCTAAGAAAGGACGTTAAAAATAGAACTACGTGGCTACCAATCCATTGTTGTAAGCACCTGTCTTTAGTTAGGAACTACAAATACGGCAGTAATTATCATTAATTTATAGTTATTAACCCCAGAAGTGCGTTGCTACCGCATCATAATCGTAAACAGTAATAAATAATGTTCAGGGTGACAATAGGTGGGCCCTGTCACAACCAGCTGTTCGGAACGACTCGCTATTGTTGCACGTAACAGAATTCATACTTAAATCAACTGGCGCAATAACAGTACAACAGTTTAATTACCTTCATGAGTAATGTACTGCTTTCAGAAACCGTGAAATTATTTGCCGTTTTGTTTCATCCAAGATATGAACTTACTTCACGAAGGTACGATGGTATTTAAGATCAAAATAGAAATGTTGAAACATATCAAGTTTTATCTAATCGGATTTCTTCTAGAACACATAACTTAAATAATGATTGAGTTTATTGACATGAAAAGGTTTCCAAACTTCGTTGGACTTATTACAAAACACTAAACTTGGGCATATAGTGCTTAAATCCTATAATAAAATTATATGTGAAGATATTCTACGTATTTACGATGTATTTTAAAGGCTGCCTGAAAATTTAATTAAATTTTAAGATGAATATTTTATCAAACAGAGTCCCTTATAAATGAATTATTAAACTAATGAGTATTCTAGGTAGAACAATTCTCACGAATGATATCCAAGAATTACTTATTTCATTAAAACATATTCACAGTAATGTAAATAGCATATTATATTTTCAGGCATTATGAGTATTATTCTCGAAGGGGTGCAGAGTTAATAATAAATAAATACACTAGATGTGTGTTTTCAATGATTGACTGCCTGACTAAGTACACAAGTGTTTTGAACAGTCGATCATTCGATATGGCTTGCACATAGACTAAACAATCATTAGAATTTTTGCTTTTAAAATTACAGATGGCTGGTCTGCTCTATTATTCTGATCGGTTGGACGAACTTCATCTAAAAGGCGGGAACTTATTGCAAGTAAGAATACTGTTCAAGTCTCAAGATCGAAGTTTATTTACTCTAACCGGGAAACTTTACCGAAAGAGAGACTATTTTAATCGTCGCTCTTCACGAACATTTTATATTCTATTTTTAGCTTTTCGATAGAGGCGGATATTTACTACAATTGGTAATGTATTTAGTTAAGTAAAAGTACACATATATAATCTATTATTATATACTCATTGACTAAAGGTAAAAGTGTTTGTTTCTCAGTTAATGAGTATTAGGATAAAAGTTTGAAACCTCTGTATGGGTAAGGAACAAATCACATTTTATTATGTAGCTATACATAAAAAGGTATGCACATGTGTTTTTACCAAAATATGATTTAATGGCAACCTCATAATAAGAATGCTCATTTATTATAATTTAACAAAAATATAAAGGAAAATAAATAGAAGGAAAGAAAATAACTCGTGTGTTTCGATTTCACTCACTGAACTGTACTTTGTTTGTGAATGGCTCAAAAGAATATTAAAATAATTTTCTCATTTCCTTTATGTTCTCAGTGAAGTGAATAACGGTTCTTTACTATTATTACTGTATTTATTGTTTAGCAGCTTATGATGAATATTATTTTATTTTTATTTTTAGATGTATAGCTTTTTATCAAGAAAACATGCTCTCCCTAGTATTTTATGTATGAAGCTTTTAAGGGATTTGATATACTTTTATTATATTAGTGATGTTTTTACGTTTTATTCCCTAATGAGTAGGTCTCGTTAATTATAAATATTAATACGTCTATTGTAAGAAAGCAACACACAACAACACATTAAAAAACAGTTTTTTTAACATGTATTCAAAAAAGAGTTTGAACACAGACAAAATTACTTTTTGTTTACAAGAAAAAATGTATAAACAATTGTATAACAATACTTACTTTTCCCGAGGAAATATTTGAAGTACCATCGCGTTTGAAACTCTGGATTTTCGAGTACAGGCGCGCTCGGGGGTCCGAATAACTGCGAACAATATTTAATATTAAATTGATGTTATAATTGCAGACATTTAATTAAAGCTTAAGTATTTGGACATTTTTACTGTTTTTAGGGCTAGTAATGAATGAATTAATTGTCCAAAACCGCTAATAACTTATCACAAATTAATTACCTAAAACTAGGAATTTTGCAGTGATTTTAATAAACTAACACAAATAATATGTTTGAGAATTGTAGTGCATCTACAACCCACCCTAACTTTATTTTGCATTTGAGTTATTTTAAACTGCTAATTCCACAAAAGCAACCCAATCCTGAAGTTTGGATTCCACGTGTCCAAAGGAAACAAAAACACCACCATTTTATTAATGGCGTGTAAAATGCCATTACTACAGAAGCCATGTCGTGCCATCATTATGGTATCATTTTAATACATGTATGTCACAATGACAAATTACGATAAATAGCCATACTTGGGCCGCAGATGCGTTGGGCTTGGGTTGGGATCACACAGACCAAGTTGTAATTGCTCATTTGTCTGCAATTAACTGGCTTGTCAACTCTTTAAACCCAAACCATGCCCAAATTGACATATAAGGTTGTGGGTTCTACTTTTGTACAATACGGACATTTTAAAAGATGATTACTTATACAGTGCGCAGTGAAAAGGCCTAAAATAATATTAACTGCAATCACACTAATATTATAAATGTAAAATTTTGTATGTATGATTGTGCGTCAATCACGCCGAAACTAGTGAACGGATTTTGGTGTTATTTGTTACTTAGTTAGTTTGTTAGTATTTCATTTCACTGCACCTAGTAGGTATCATCAGGTAGGTTCTTAAATCGAAGAATTCACTTAATTAAATTATATTAAATATACGACGTACGAGTACAAAGGTTATGTGGGAGCATTTTCTTGTAAAGAGAAACCAAATAAAATATGTCATTCAGTGAATAAATCATATATTATTGTGCTTTATGAAATACCTACGCTTTCTAGGCGAAAGGTCAGAATTTCGATTAAAATTCTGCTTTTCACCGAACGTTGCTTTTCAGTTAGTTGCTGTCGGTAAAAAACAAACTTCTCAATAAAACTCCTACCGAACTACGAACTAGAATATTGCTCTATAGAAATATTATAACTTTGGAACGGTTCTCTTTAAACATGCTGCCAGGTGTTAACAGATTTATTTTACATGTTAAAAACATTTGAACAGTTTTTATTAGAATTGTAATAACTATTTCACTACGATAAAACAAAAACAAACATATAGAAAGAAGAAAATAGAAAAAAATGCATTTATTCCACGCGCTAAACAAACAAGTGACATGTAGAGTTTATACAAATATTTGTACATACATGAGATTTTATAAAAAAAAAATAAGCGTGATGTATTTTATGATGTCATTTCCATGCCATATATTACTAGAAAACTATAGTGCCCAGAAATACACATTTAGTTTCGTATAATAACTTGCTCTACAAATAAAAATAAATACTAACCCTGCACTTAAACATCTAAAAATCTTGAAAATTAACCAACCACACACAATTATATAGACGCCAATCGAGATGCATTAACACATCCATCATATATTTGTAAGGTACACACATATTATTCATATGTAATTTCCTGTTCTGCATACACTGGTACAGCACGATACACACAAATACATATAGTACCTATGTATGTAATCATGTGTGATGGATACCGTACTCAAATTCCTCAACATACATTACACCAGCGTAGGGTTGCCCGGATATTTGCCAATAAACTTTTGACAAAGGCTCATAGTGATTTTTCGTGCGCCTACATTCTGTTATTCGACGTTTTCGCTGATATTTCATATCTATGCCTTTCAGAGATATTTAGAGAATAGAGAGCTTTTCTATTAGGTGTAATAACTTAGAAAAAGTAAGATACATTCTACATATCTCATTTTGGGCTCTTATAATTCCTATTGTAATAGGCAGCCTATTTCTAACCATCAGGCACGTTTCCGTTAGATACACACACCTTAGCAGAATGAGTAATGACGGTCATAGAAATGATTTGCTGTAAAAGCTCAAGGGGACACTATTACTAAATGGGTCAGCTGCCCCAAGGGAAAGTTTAACGCTGATTTTTCGGTATAAGGTACAGACACACCTACTCTTATTTTTGTGTGAGATTTTACGAACTTAGCTACATATTTTTTCAAATGAAAATTTTGTTCTAACAAGGGAAATATAGAGCTTTATGATTAAGGGGAAAGTGTAAACTCGCCTTTATTAATGCAATAAATAAAAAGAACTGCCTATATTGCAACTTAGCTGTAAGGTAAAAAAAAGCTTGAGAATGAAATTTCGCCGCCAACAACATTTCTTCCTACAAAGGTTTACCGTCGGAAAAAGATACTTATGCTTGTAGTAAAATGTTGATGAAAATGCTTACCTCATCCTTTTCCCCCAGCGAGTTGCCATTTTCGAGGCGATAGCGGCGCGCCACAGCATCCAAGGCTCCCGGGTCGCCGGACGCTGACAGCTGCAAAACAAACCATCCTCGTTAATGACTGACACTTTTAATCACTCACAAAGGGTAGGAAACTAATGAAAGTTTAACTTCTTGTCAACTCATGTCAGCCCGTGGGCGACTATTGAATGTATTATGTAATGAACGGGCTTGTAATGTACCTAATTTTGATAAACAAACTTGTAGACAATTGTGTCTTTCTATTGTTATACAGAATACCTTTTTTATCACCACTTTTATCCACGTTGTAAAAAATAAATCAATAAAATTACAAGTATTTCTAAAAGCTATTAACTAGGTATAATATTTTCGCGCCATTATAAGCGATTCCATATTTAAATAATTTTTATTCTGGCCAGTACATATTGTTTAAATTATTACGCTTTTGATTATTGACTGTATAAAATAGGTAAGTATTCATTTTATTAATAATACTTTTTTTAAGTCTGCAAGTAAATGAGCCAAGGAAGTATACACAATTCCTGATGGTTTTATAAATCATATTTTTTCATCGTTTCAAAACAGCATAGTACTTACCTAAGTGAACAAAAGAAAAAGTTAACAGGTAGAAAGGACTTTTATGTTAACCTGAATATAAATATTAAAATTTAAGCAAAGAAAATTAAAACTTTCCGCAAAATTTCGATCCTATTTTGGCTACATGATCCCTGAGACTGCGAAGTTTTCCAATTGGATGATAGGAATGGAAAAATTCAATCAGGCGGATGAAGACTGTTTGGAAGTTTCGAGAGTTTCAAATATTTATTATGATATAGGAGTTAGTTCACATGACATGTAATTTAGGGGTAAATACGGGTTTATCGATAACTTAATATAGGTAGGTATGTTCAATACTTTATAACTATTAAAGTTTGCTCACACAAGTTCTTTCAAAGAAGTTTAATTTACTTTTTTGTAAGTTATCCTAGCATTTGATGCCTTATTCCACGCCTTGGTAGTCTTCGTTATCTGAATACGTTTCACCTATGAGAAAACATGTTTATTTACATTTGTAATAGATACCAAGATTCAGATGTTTAATTTCATTCGAAATAGACTTTAGGTTTCCATATAACTACAAAATCGTTAAAATAAAAATATATAAAATAACATAAAAAATGTACTCACAAAATAAATCACGCAGTGAATAATAGCACGAAATGCTATTAAAACGGTTGATATTCAACGCAGTGCAGGTCGAGATTAATTGACTTTTTGATTAGACTATTATGCCACACTGCACCTAGGTATAGGTAACACGTAGGTAAACCGTATATGATTAGGTACGGTACTGAGCTTATGCGGCTCACTTCAGTTAATAGTACCTAGTGTTAATTTCAAAGGGGCGAAGTTTTAACTATGTATTTGCTGTCACTATTATTTTATCAATAAGTGTGGGAAAGCCATGTTTGGGCACGAATGGGTGGAATGACGACTCAGCTGGAGTGATACCACGGCCTCACAGAAAACCGACGCGAAATAACTCTCACGTTGTGTAAGTGAGGTTACCGGAGACCCAATTACCTCTCTTTCCAATCCCTTATTCTCCATTATCATCATCAGCTAAAAGACGTCCACTACTGAACAAAGGCCTGATACCCCAACAATGATTAAATTCCTAACCCCCAAAAGGCTGGCAACGCACTTGTAACCCCTGTGGTGTATCGGCGTCCATGGGCAGCGGTGATTGCTTACCATAAAATAAGTAAGCATAAATAATACGTAAGTACTAGAATATAATATACTTAATTACTTAGTGAGATTATAGGATTTAAAATAGCATACGTACTTACATCTAGAAATAACAGATATAATTTAAACATGACACCAAAAGTTTCATAATTCACTTTTAGTCTGAATATCGTCTAACAATCCGTCTGTCTTTATAAGCTGGGTACAAATCTTATAAAGTAACTTGATTGGCAGATTTAATTTTCCTAATGCTCGTTCTAAAATGGCTACCTCACATTTAAGACAGCTGATCTATTTGGGCAGACATAGGTTGGTACCCATTGGTCAGTTGCTAGGCGGAGCCGAGTAATCAAGACTAATGAGAATCCGATTCAGGTCAACGACCTATAAGTACTTACGTATCAAAAATCAAATAAAAAACAATTTTGGTAACGTTTTCCTTCTCATCGTGTACTTATTGGATTTGATCTCATTTCCTATGAATATTTGATTGCTTTCTCAAAGGCAGGACTAATGAAACGTTATGAATATTGTACGTGGTATTATTCCATAATAAGAGAAAACTTGCCGTGAACGGTCCTCAAAAAATTGAAATGAAAAACGTTTCTTGCAACATTAAACAATTTTATGTGAAACAGAGTTATTTACCAATTATTTTATTTATTTAACTCCATTCAGACTTCAGACTCAGTTTAACGAACAAATTGTGCTTAAAATGAAATTTGCTGAAAAGATTGTTCTCAATGAGGTTTCATTTTATTAAGAGGCTACATATCACATGGCAATGACGTATTATTACGATTTACGCCACCTATACGTAGCAAATATTTCAACTAAAATTGAAATAAAATAAATACGTTTTGTACTAAATATCCAATCTAATAAACATTCACCATTATGATTAACCACAGTAACTTAACAAAAACAAAGTAAATCCTTCAGTTAACTACCTTCTATTCAGGACTGAATATAATCAAGAAAACAATGCCTGCCATTAACTGTTTGTGGTCTAGAAACAATAAGGATTCAATAGCGGACTTAATTAATTTATTTCGACCAACAAATAGATTAAAATCGTCGTTTATAAAACAGTTACATAACCATTTGTGTATTAATTAAAACAATAATAGACCAAGGACAATAATATTACGTAAATAAGAATAATAATTTTATTATCGTTTTACATAAATCTGAAAAGAAACACGAAATATTATGTAAGGAGGTTCCATTATTCGATGAAAAGAAAAATCTGGCTGAATCATCTCAAAAAATTACCTAAGCAAACGCTATTTAAAAATTAAAAGAAATAAAAGAAAAATAAAATTTAATGGCATTTTACAACTTTTTTGACCAAATGTAGCCAGGTTTAAATTTTTTAATGAGGTTAGTATAAAAAGTTCCATTATCTGTGTGTAAAATTGGGAATTTATTTATTCTTATTTAGGTACCTAATATATTTTTAACATCTCTAATATACCTACTGCAGAAAATAGGTAAGGTTAATTTAAGCGCGTAAGAATGATAGTTGCAAACCATAAAATTAAGTCCGCCATTCACTATAATTTTTGTGATGAAGATTAAATAAAAATGAAAATATTATAAGTATTTTTAGTAGTAGTAGAAGGTACCTATCCAAACCAATAAAAGTATGGGAACACTTGATACAACAATTGTAATAAAATTAAATTAAATTCACTTCTTGTTATTACGTGTAACACACTATAACCAGAGCATTTGGTTATCATTTGAATCTTTTAAAACTATGCTTATGACATTGAACTTGAGCTTGAACTCCAATATGACAGAAAACGGCCTGGAAATCAATATTTCTAAGTAACATTTTCTATGGCTAAAATATGCCGAAATAAAATCATCCGAGTGATAACAGTTTCTACTAAAATAGGCACCTAAGTTATAACGTAGGTAATAGTAACTCAGCGTGCCGGAGTCATTTGAATGCGAAATGTTTTTTTACGAGGCTTTTTGACTCGGCGTTGGTAAAATGAATATATAAAATAGGTACCTAGTGTTCCGCAGAAAGTAGGCCTCGCATAAAGAAGCCATAACTGCCATAACGAATGGCTTTAGGGGCGTTGGTGATCGCGGTTTGATATATCGCTCTATGGTTCAATATCTCGGCGTTACCCTATTGTAAGCGACAGTGTGTAGTAATACATAATTAAAAGATTTATTATTTCCTTACGACACTTTCATTGCATAAAATAACTTCCAGTCTCATAAACATGAAAAAAAAATCTTGTAAGGCAATAACATTACATTTAACCTACATGTTGTAGTAACCTTGCTGCTGGGGCCAGCCTATACGTTCCACTTAATGTCAAGTCCGCCTGGCAAGCAGCACAACGCGTTACAATAACTTCCAATAACTATAAACAGACAACACAGCTGGTAAATACGCTACAACGAACGCGACGCCATTTTCATAACATTGTACGTCATAAATGTGCATCGATACGATAATGGCGGGATTTTGACAGTTGATAGGCGCGAACGCGGCAGGAAGAGCGGTAGCAAAATTGTTTATGATCAGGTTGCGGGCATCAACTCAATACAATCTGAATATCGTTTATTTAAAAGTCTTTCTGTACTGATACGTAGAGGCAATGCCCGCATTTGACTACTCATGTATTTAGTTGAGGGACAAACAATAGATAAAAAGGGTCTGTTTTGAATGCGATACAAAAGGATTTCGATACATCCAATAGGATAAGAAAGGTTCATCCGTCCGGTATTACAACTTCTAACAGCATTTTTATTTATTTTGGTAGGTAACAACTTTCCCGGTCCCCTGGCTGGATTTTCCCAAATCTATTATAAAATTTTGGTGAAAAAATCCATCAAAACAGCTGTTCGATACGGCTCTTGAAAAACTGGGGCGCAACGTTGGCTCGGCCTAAATATAAGGGTCCATTTATATTGCGAAGTCACGGGGCATGCGGAAAGGGCGTGACGAAAAGATACAATGTAATTATGCAATTCTCTAATGCGTATTAGCTTCTTATAGTTGCCATAATGCTTTTTTCTAGGATATACTATAGGGTATAACGTAAATACGCACATACATATGCATAGCATTTTGTTCACTATTACAAATAGTCTTTGAAAAAGTAGTAAATGCAAGCAATGAAGCCGAGTTTGCATTAAAAAAATACAGATTAGCGATATATCATTATAGGTGCTTTTTATTAGGCATACATATTATATCTATTGACATATTATTACATAACCTTAGAATAATATATCTACGAGGCAGATATTACATAAACAGACGGTGCATGCCGCGTTACGTAACGTCTTTATTGATTTCGTTGCGGAATGAATCCATAAAACTGTAAAGAAAAGTTAAGATCTATATTTCAAATTGATTGATGGAAATGTAGAAATAGAATGGTACGGTATCAGTTTTATACATTTTGTTTTGTGTCTATATTAGGTGCTTTGCCTAATAACCGAAATATTTTAAGTGAATAGCAAATTGCCATGTTTCTTTAGAGGTCGGGTAAAGTATTATTTATTAGATTTTCAATTTAATCACTCTCTATAATTTCCTATTTAAATATAAGTAGGAATATCGTTTCATGTGACGCCACAGTAATACTTAATCAACCAACAATTGTGCATATTGCAGTTGTGAGTACTTATCAATACACAATACTCAACAGTACTAAAATCTGCACTTCGAAAATAGTAATCTTGCTGGTTTTAAGGATTATTTTGCTCTTATTGCCATAATTTCGTACTAGTGAGCACACATAATGGCAGACTAACTTAAGCTATTAAAGTGCGATCGAGTGTGCAGTGAATCCTATCTCGAGGACTATCAATATTAGGATTATGTTGCGTATCACGTACGCAAGCCGAAACACGCAACTATACATACGTACCGCAATATCTTAGTACAAAATATAACCTATACAGGTGCTACGTCAATATTGGGTTTCTGATTTCAAATCATAATTTCTTCCTAAGGTGAAAGGGTCTTTATGTATGATTATTGACATAATAATATGCTATGTTCTACCAGCAAAATATTTTGGTTTAGAGGTAAAAGAAAAAAGATGGTAGAGTAATTCGGTAGAAACAGTAACTTTTTTAGTAGGTAAATAATAATTGTGTGTGTGAACGACAGCGAAATCTTTTGTATTTTATTTATATTGGTCAGTTCAGAATAATCGACCTGTATCTGTACCATTAGTATGAGTTTGATTTACGTTTAAAGTAATCTAAACGAGTGCGCGTTCGACTCTCTGATTGGCTGGCTCGAATAAACCAAACAACCAGATCGTTGTGTTACATTATATTGACTGTTGTGGGTACATTGTGACCGCTCGACCATCGAGGTAGACCACAGAACAAACGAACAGACAGTATTTTTCGGTTCTATGGGTAGAACAATATTCCAAATTTTATAATGAAGAGAGATAAAGGGTATTCTTGAACAAAGTTCTAATTTTCTAACAACTCCGTGGTTTCAAGCGCTTCTAAGATGCTGTTAAGTATTTAGCCGATATTGAGTTTGGAATAAAATAGTTCTGTAAGTAATTATGGTTATTATGTGGTTCGTAACTTGTTAAGAATTTGTTTTATTGAACAACTTTAAAGATTATTTGACTAACGTAAAATATTGATTGTGGCTTGCGGAGAATTCAGGTTTGAATTTTGGTATTTCAACCTCATTTTTTTTGTAAATAGCTGTTTTAAATTTTTTTTTTATTTTTTTTTGTTTCCAACAAATATGTGTATGTGTGTTAATAGTTTTAAACACAGTGTAAGTGTTTTATGGAAATATAGATTAATGTTATCGACGGACGTACCTAAGTAGCTATCAATAAAGTTAGTCTTTGGTTGGACAGTTCTTTTATTGTAGGACTAGCTACTTCCGCGCGGTTTCACCCGCTCTGCTCGGCTCCTATTGGTCATAGCGTGATGTTTTATAGCCTATAGCCTTCCTCGATAAATGCACTATCCAATACAAAAAGAATTATTCAATTCGGGTTAGTAGTTCCGGAGATTAGCGCGTTTAAACAAACAAACTCTTCAGCTTTATAATATTATATATACATATTAGTATAGATTTATAGAGACTACGTTTTAATAAAATTGGACTTTAATGCTAATAGTTTAGAGATTGATTAACAAAGTCAGTGGGTAGCCTTAGGGGCGGATTTCTATCATCAGTTTCAGTTTCTATCATCTGTTTATTTGTATCAAAAGATGGAGCGAGTATCACAGTCAACTCTTACAAGTCAGTAGTAGTAATAAAATAAAGGAGTAACCTAAAATTCCGGAGTGAATTATATTTTACTACGCTAAAGCAAAATAAAGTTGAATAGATGTATCACATTGTGTAAAATCGTACCATTCATTGTGTGTAAAAATTCACTAGAATACATTTACACAAAGAAATGTAAAGGGACATTTAACAAATCGTCCACGTTGACCGCCATCCAATAAATCCTGTTGTATAACCTCAAAATTTAAAGAATGCCTTTTTCCCAGACCCTTGTTAAATATGGGATTTTTTGGACATTTCTTTTAGGGGCAGTATAAAATAACGTGTTCATTTGCGACTTAATTTACTTACATGTTTGATTCGGGAATTTAATAAAGAGGGTGGTATTTTTTATGATATAAGCCGGTAAACAAGTCAACAAATCACCTGATGATATGCAACCACTATCGCCAATGGATACCCAAATACGAGAAGCGTTACAAGTTTGTTGCTGGCCTTTTGAGCGTTAGGAATTTCTTTCTTCCCCAATAAGGTTATTGGGGAAACGGGGATTGGGAAGATTGGAAAGAGGGGTAATTGGGCCTTTGGGTTCACTGGGTAATTGGTACTTCGGGAGGGTAATTTTATATGACAATGACGGTCACGATTACATACTTTTTCTAAGAGTTGAACGTAGTTATACATTGGGATAATTGGACAGTTTCGATTAATACATTTTATTGGTCTTGTTGAAGAAGAAAGAATAGATTATGAAGTAGAAAACATAACAAATTTTATATGTTGATGCTGGTTAAGTGGATAACCAGTAAGGCAAACCAATCCGAATAACTTAAATTTGACATATAAATTTAATGTGTTAATATGAATTACTAGAATTGCTAACGAGAAAACGGGACAATATTAAATCGTATTTTGTTTACGAATACAGAATCGGCTTTACCTCTTTCAATATTAAATCTGGAAAGTGTGCCGTAATATTTTAGTTTGTTTGTTTGTTTCAAAGTTACATTTCGATCGAACTGTTGGCCTAACAAAATAATTGGCTTGTTTGTTTGTTTTAAATTAAATTATATTTCTCGCCTGTCTGCAAAATCTATTGGATTATCGTAAAAATGTTGATGAAGAAGATTATGGCTTCTAAGAAAGATGTTTGTATCAAAATAATAAATTGATTGAAAAGGACAACAAAAACCATTTTAGACAATTTAATTTAGTACCGCAAATTGTTAAAAAAGGGTTTAATCTAGTTTGGCTGATTAAGATAAATCATTGAGAGCTCTTCTCGAATATTCAGAATTCTGTTAGTAATAAAACCTAACTAGAATTCATCAACAGCACCGGATTACGAGTTCTTCGTAGCAATTACTACGACGTAGCACATTGCTACGCTTGCTACGTGTATTTCGTAGCAGCTTGATCAGTGTTCCATTCACTACTCGTATTTCGTACTTTACTGAAATGCAATATTCGTTGAGCACGGTTCTTGAAATTTAATGGACCTTGGATGAATTCGATAACCGAAACCAACTTTGAAAGGTCAAAGCTGTAACTGAAATCTCGAGGGAGGTGCCGGTATCGCTAAATGAAAATTGATAATCATATTGTTTTTTCATTTCTTCGAAGAATGTAAAATAAAATCTGTTTCTGTTACATTTACATTTGTGAATAAAGATTTCCGTTAAAATCACATTTTCTTTACGAAACGGATATTCGATGCTATGTTAATTTGTCTGATTTCTGCAATTTAATGGACAATGTTTTTCTATTTCATTTCACAATATTGTGGAAGAGGAGTAACTTGTAGGATTTTCACGTTCTTTATTTCTTGTAAAAGAATAGACATACATACACAACCTCACGCCTGTCTCCAATGGGGGTAGGCAAAGACTATAGAACGCCAATTGCTACTCATGTATAATTATATGAAACTCTTTTGGAAAAGATCGATGGAGGTATATGATTAACTTAGTAATAATCTAATTAGGATTTAATATAACTCCTATACGGCATATATCAGTAATACCACAAGAATCAAATTTCACTAGTCTATGTTATTCCATGAACTTATTCTATATGTATATTATAGTATATGCATAACATAGGTATACTTATGTTTATAGGATAATTAACACTATTATTATTATATTCAGTGAAGTATTAAATTAAGTTTCAAGTGTAAATGTGGTCGGGCCTCACTGGACAAATTTAGTGATGGTAATTAAGTACGGTTAATTGGTAAGTAAATAATATTCAAATTAACTACGGTTCTATAGAATTTCATAATTAATAATGAAAATGGAGTACTTGGTTCTGTTATGATAGTAGTTGTTAATAAAAATGTATATTTAAGTTTAAATAATATGTTTAATTGTATAGTGGTATTACGTGTCGTAATGTGAACCTTTCCATACCCTTTCGGGGATAAAAAGCGTGACGTTGTATATAAATAATATGTTTAATTCACCTTATAGAATTTGTACTTTTCTCTGATCATATATAAGGCTCGCATTCTAGAATCTAGTTCAATTAAAAATATAAAATATTAATATTGCTAGCGCTAAGAGTGTTGCGTTTAAAATATTTTAAAATTCAACTATTTGATTAACTGTAGCAACTATGTTAAACAATTTCCATTTTATAAAGTATTATGTTTTAATAGCCATAATAATATGCATCTACAAAAGCGCATCAGTAATCAAATAAAAATACAAATTGTAATCAGGTTTGGAAACTGTTAAAGTTCTCTTTGAGCGTACCGTGAGCAATAAAACAATGAATACACTTCGTTTAATCGTTCCTTTTGAGTCCACTCTTACCGAGAACTACGATTACTTTTTTAGAGTTCCGTGCAAGTGGTTGTAGAAAGTTATTGGGTTCTTGATTAACTATTTTCTCAATTTTCATATAATATACTTGTGAAGCCTAAATTATGTGTTTTTATTTTATTTTGTTTAATTAGACTTCCTCTCACACTTGAATAAAGCATACAATTATATGCTAAAATACCATTTACTTTAATTTACATGGCCTTATGAACCTTCAATTACAGGGAATCACATCCTGCGAATTAACTTAAATGTGTTAGGAGCGGTTCCAGTGACGTTATAATCCTACTAAATGAGATAGTTTGTGATTATGTATGAATGTGTATATAGGGATCACGATGAAATTTGGAACAGGGGTAGATTATGGTCTGGAATAACACATAGGCTATTTTTATCCAACGAGAACGCGGGCGAAGCCGCTGGCAGAAGCTAATGGTAATTGTAAAAGTGATTGTATAAAGGTAGAAAATATACTACTTGATTAGCTTGTTGAGATAACAATGATTATAATAAATATATAATTCAGTTTAAAATACTTTACAATTAAACGCCAAGTAGGTTACGTTATTACCCTAAATGCAAGACTGTGGAATAATTTCTATTTAAATAAATCATTCAATAGAATACAAAAGTACTCGTGACTCGTATGTATAGAAAATCAAGCCAGAGACGTATTAATTGGGGGTACATAGACCCTATTATAAAGAAACACTTGTTAACTTCTGAAAATTTTTACTGAAAAGGTTTCGACCGTACTAATTGCCTCTTGAAAAAGAATTAGTCCAGTGTAATTAGCTGCTAGTGAGTTTGAAAACAAATAAAACTTGTTTCTTTTTTTTGTTGTGAAAATGAAATTATCGCTCTTCAATTATACAATCAATTAATATTAATATAATTATGTATAATATATACATAACACGCCATTAGCTAAAGTCATCACTAGAGAGTTGAAAATGATGATGTGATTACCATTATGCCACAAAGAACGCTAGAAAAGGAAAAAAGAAGATTTATGTACACCTGCTGTAATTGAAGAAATTTTCATGTAAAAATACAGGACTACTAAACAAATAAGTAGTCAATTGTGAGTGACCTCAAATCGGTGAAGCAACTAATACTTTTGGAGTTCTACTTGATTTTGGCTATGTTAACAGTCTAGTCTGGTACATCTGGTTCCTTTATTGTATACCAAGTATATTTACTTAGTGGTTACCAACTGTGTGGTCCTGATGCAGTGGTGCGAAAAATAGACTAACTGCATTCAAACTACAAAGGCAAATTCAAAGCTTTTATTTTAACTAAACCAGATAGGTAGTTGTGAAACTACAAAAAAAGAATCTGTCAGTCTGTCAAAACAGAGTTGAAATCTGTTCAAAATCTACGTAGGTATAAAATTTTCCACACCCAGTCCTTTGTATTCCAATATACATTATACTAAAGAAAATCAAGAACCACTTACTCGAAAAGCTAGCGATAAAATAAATAGCTAATTGAAATGATTCATGAATTATTCTCGGTAAACTCATCCAAGTTTTGATGAGGCAGGATTTATGTGGCAGTTTATGCCTACAATAAATTATGAGAATTTCTATATAACTGGAGAAATGTGGGTGTAATACAAATAACGTCATGATGTTGAAAAAATAAAGACATGTCGAAAATAAAGACATGATATTGGTTTTTATACAAAAGGTCAAGAAAACATATCGAAGTTATTTTATTTCGAAGAATCAGATCACCAGCATTTTAGGAGATTCCCGTATAAATATGTGGTTATTTGTTTTTTTCCATATATTATAAATCAGTTTTAACTTAAAACTTCGCATCATCAAAGTCGGCAATGAAGTCAGCAAACAGAATACAATATTCACGCCTCTTGTTCCTTCCCCTTTTAGTTCTTATTTACTGTCTAGCCTACCTAATGTTAGATTAGGTAGGCTAGACAGATCTTTAATATTAATATAAGTCTAGTTACTGGAGCGGTCCCAACACTTCATCAGTGTCTCATTGTCAGCCATCATGACGGTCCGATTGTTTCACTCGCTTCGATGAGCTTCGTCAGATTAATTGCTTAATTAGTACTGGGCATTGGGCATGCGCGAATTGAACGCTATCCTGAACTAGCTTTGATTGTAAACCGAATATCTAGCTTAATTAATTACAATTAATTAAATTCTTAATTGTTCACGCGTGTGTTTTAGTATTGAATGTCAGATCGTAAGAATTATGGTGTATTGTATATTGCTGGGGGAGGATGGTTGTTACACTTTATTTGGAAACAGTAATCGAGTCTATTTTACTTTATGGTATTTACATCTGTACGAATTCTGCTATAGACAATGGTATTTATGATAAAATAATATTTGATGGCATTATGGCACATGCGCCTCGACCTGAGTGATACCACGGCCTCACAGAATACCGACGTGAAACAACGTGCGTAGAGTTTTGTGTGAGTGAGGTTACCAGAGGCCCAATTACCCCCCTTTCCAATCCCCGATTCCCTAACAACCCTTAAATTTCTAACCCCCAAAAGGCCGGTAATGCAATGTAATGCCTCTGGTGTTTCGGGTTGCCATGAAAAAAGAACAGACAACTTTAGATGATAGGTAATAAACCTATCTCGACTATGTAGATAATTTATTCGATTTTCAACTACAATGCAAAATAATAATCATGATTGAGGTAATTTATACTGGTGACTGTACACAATGTAATCACTGAGATAGCAGCATTCCCATTAGTTATTTACATACATAACAATATGTATGTAACGTAGCGTGAGGCTTAGTACGGCGGAGTGGTAATCCCTTAGACTGCTCATTTGCGCGCATAACTTCACTTACAGTTACTAATAAGGTAACTTGTGTTGCGAGGTAGGCTAATAAGCTACAATGATGGCTTATCCCTACTATTGTGTCCTTATTAAAACTTCTATAAGGATTATAATCGTGTAAAATCTACTTAATGAGATTTCATGTAGGATTTGCTACAAATTAATGTTTGAATAATTTTGACGAAACTTTTATTGGCAGGTAGCTGATGTATTAAGGAGCAACTTGGCTACTTTTATTTTAGAAAAAATATTTTATTTTAAAATAAATATATCAATCAAAAACCCACATTTTGTTGGAAGTCATTATTCTAAGCAGACGAAGTCGCGGACAACAGCTAGTATATATTATATTAAAAGCTTGAATGTCTCTCCAAATGTATGAATGTTGGTGGCAGTCAGAGCAAGTTAACCCTCTTTTATGTCTAGTAAAATAATTGGTGAACAGTAAATACGAATAAGGTATATTAGTGTATATGTCTACACGTACAGACGTACATACACCTCTGTATAAATCTACTGGGAATATATAAATAAGTTATGGTAGAAAAGTTTTTAGACTGGAAAGCTGATGTTTAATGTTTCGGTGTCTAGAGGATGTCTGTTTGAAGTTGAAATTCTATTAAAACTTATTATAAACTCAAGTACCATTAAAACAGTAATAATTAAATTTCTCTAAGAGCTTTATTCCCTAAAGTTGTGGGTAGAATTGAACTGTATATTCATTAAATAATTATATATACTAGTGGTCGCCTAGTGGTCGAAATTCGACCATATACGATTTAATTTACAATACCACTTTCCATACGTTCAAGGATAATTTTTATTTAACAAATTGCTATTAGTTTTGTGAAATTCAAATTAATATATTTCGGCGGATCATGAATAACCAAACCTCCTTCAATGAGAAACCTCTTTTCATATGAGACGTGAGAATATCATCGCAATGTCTATCAATTTTGACGTTTTGTCAAATACGATGCTATGCATGGTAGTGTGTGTAATGTTTTATTTATTGATTTAATGTACTCTTTATAAGCATTATTTTTGAAAAATATTAGCATTTTTCACTTCTCCTACACATAAACTATAAGTGTACCAAATTTTATGCTCCTACGTCCGCGCAATTTTCGTAAAAAGGTTCCGAAAGTTTTTGCATCACGTATTAATATATAGATTAATTAAAGACTGTTTGACATTCCGGATCTCCTTGTACTGGGAATCAAACCTGAGACCGCCCGGGTCTTTAATCAATAATGTTTAATAAAGCAAATATCCTAAAAAATACAATACATCCGAACCGATTTACCGAAATGCCCACCCAGGGAATGCGGAAAATTACTCTGAATTGACAAATTGTCGAAATGACGATTCGGAAATTGGCCTCCGATGACTGGAAGTGAAAAGATATGTCGGTAATATAGGAACGTATGATGTCATGTTCCGATTCAAGGGTGGAACAAGGCATGTCGCCTTGGGGGAATTTTTGTATCGAGGCCTGTATTGAAGATTTATGTTTGGTATGTATAGAAGAGAAGACCTTTAAATGTAATAAATATTTATTTTAAAGAAAGCACTTTACAGTGGCACATATTATTGACACTTTTGGCTTTGATCACGCCCATGTAATAAATAACTTTTCGTTTACGCTTCTGTTTTAGTACGGCACCTACTGAGAATTCTTCCAGTCGTACTTTGTCTTATCAAATCTTTGTACGCCAGTAACATTTGTGACCTTTGATAAATGATTTAATTTTATTAAAAGTCAAGGTACTTGCATATTCATATTTCACAATTTCATATTGTAATTGGATAAATGTTTAATCACTTAAATGGTTTATTATGGTTAAGCTGAATAAATGCACAGGTAAAAGATACTCACACCTACGTTTTATTGATTATTAAAAGGTTTCTTCTCTTGTTTCTCATAGGTCATATCATATATGTTATAGCCAGAATAAGAAGGTTTAAGCAGGTGTACTTAATAAATCCAGTATTTATCAGGTCCAATGAAAGTGTGCTTGTTGTCCAATGCTATATGAGAATTTAGAAATTAGGAAGCAAAACTGGTGGTGGCATCGAATACGAGATCTTGAGCCAGGTAACAACATTAGTAGTCATTTGATCTAGACTGAAGAAATCATCCTAATTCTTGCTTTCTTTATATAAATATTATTCTTTTATATATTATTTCTATAATAACAGGTTCCTTTTCCTTCTATCTTTTAATGAATAAAATAATAATATTCATGAATAAGAAAAATCCTATTTCCGAAGAATATTCTTTAAGTAATACTTACCTATAAGAAATTAAATATCTAATGAGATTGAGTTGTTATCATTAATAAGGATTACCTCATACATAAGAATAAGAAACAATACTATTTTCGTAACAATCCTTATAATATTTTGTTCACTATTATTAAAGAAGAGAAAGCAAAAAAGGGATATATATGGACTAACTAGGCCGGCATTATTAATGTAACAAAATACATGAATGTTACGTATTATTATAACAATACTTAGGTAGTCAGAATCTTTGTCGATTGAGTTCTCAGAAACACAAGAAATATTTTTATTGGCCATCTATATCCATTATTTTTAGAAAAAATCAAAATGTAGTATTAGAACCTTTATCTGATCACAATGAGTTTGGTATCTGTTTCTTGTCCATAACTAAAAACAAATGGATGTCTTGGTATATAGTCTTGTATGTAGTTACTCTTATAAATATGAAATGGTACGATTAAGTCGTTATTGTATTTAACCTACATTTATTAATCCACTACCTCGGTATTATTTTTGTCATTACCTATAGCAGGGCGCCCGACTTTACTCTTTAAGCCCCGACCTTACGGAGCTACTTGTGTATCATTAGGGCACAACCCAACCAGGGCTGACCCTTCCATAATCGGCCTTGTCAAGACGTAACTGGGCTGTGACATTCTTGCAGTAAGTATGAAGTATTAGCCTCATTCTGGTATTATTATACTTATATTAAGGCACGTGAACGTACTTTGGGCTAGTTACAAGAGTGAATAAATAAGAATAATAAATAAATAATAAGATGATGAAAGCAATAGATCGGGGATTAAAGGCGTAACGTTATAAAAAAAGCACTAGTATAAACTTAGCTTTAAAATTGAACTACGATAGTCAAAGAAAATTATAATAGAAATTTCTCAAATAAGGTTCAGATTGCTAATTAGATGCGTGTGTATGACTAGATGAATGAGTGTGTAACCAGCAAAGCAGTACGTTAACACCATAAGGAATAAGTGCACAATGCTTTATTGCCTACAGTCTACTTTATTCTAGTATGTTCCTATTGGCGTACTCTACTTGTGTAGTGCGAAACCACAATATGTTTAGTAGTTTAGTGTAGGTGGTTTTTGCCATGGGAAAAAGGCGTGAGTATATGTATATTGCTAAAAGTTATATATTATTCTAAAACGAAGTGGATGAGAACTAACATATTATTACAACAAGTTATACTATAGGTAAACCAAACATAATAACAATAACAGAACTAATTTGTAAGTTGAACTTAGTTGTTATGCGTAGCTCTAACCGTAAATATAATGCAAGATTGAAGAGCTATATTATTATGTGGAATTCAAGGACTGTAGTTTGGAGTTTCTCAAAAACTGGCTAAAATGGTTAAGAGACAGTTATGAGCTACTTATAACTCGCTGACAACAACGGGACTGATCTCTACCAAAGGGGCCTGTTACCTCTACAGTGGTATAGCAAATAATATATAAAAGGAAAAGAGAGTGTGCCTGTGGTCTGATGAGGAAGGACCTGAACCATAAGACATTACCAAAGAGGCAGTGCTTCTAATTACCAACACAACAATGTCGTTAGTTTCCCTCACAAAGCAAAATTGCACAGATTCCAATCAAATACCAAGTCTTTTGTATGAGTGGGAGTTATATTCATTTCCCAACATCAAATACAAACAGAGGATGACAGGCTTTTATGTCACCGTATTTCAAACTCAATAGTTGTTTATATATGATAGCTATTTGTTTGTCTGGCCCTTCAGGCACACTGCTGGCTTTCACGTTAATCTCGGAAAAATTGAGATACCAAGAATAAGGGATGACTTGTCTAAAAAAATGTTTTCAAAAGAATTCATTATTCGTAATCTTGCTGAGTCAAACAAATGAAATTGCTTTCTCTTATTTGTTTACGATGATATTAGCTTACCGTAATGAAATAAAAATGTAATAATTAAATTCGTTTATTAATTCGGTTAATACCTCAGTTTAATTAATTCCACTTAATAGTCGAGGCGATGTTCGCTGTACCGGCAAATCGAATATTCAGCGATTTACGAGGATCATTTTCGTATGATCCTTACGATTGATGGTGTATTTTTCCAATCAATTGGAAAACGTGTGTATATTAGCGTTGTAATTCAAAATATTGTTTATAAGTCTGTAATAATACGGTCTACGCGCAATTACTTAAAGACCCAACCGCAAATGTCACACACATTGGCTTTATTATCGCAATAAAACTTAAATACAAAGGCAAAAGTGTCTATTCACTAATAACGTGGGACAAGTATGAACAATGCGCCATTGTGCGCAGTTATCACACAACAATGGCTTAGAATTGATACAGCCCTTTGAGCTGAATCATCGCGCGCACAATTATACGTAGCACACACATACGTGTCTCAGACGGCGTGGCGGTCCTTATGTCAGTGACAACTGAGAAAAGGTCAATAATTGATAGTAGACAAAATATGTGATGAGAAATACCTATTATAAATTTCGATGGAAAATAAATTAATTGAATTTAATAATGCTTCGTTGGTTATATGACGACTATAAGTTAGAAGGGGTTAGCGAAACTTACAATAATAAAGTAACCCTGATCCTTATTCCGAGACAAGACATAGCATAGACTCTATCTTCAGAGCCATAACATTAGTAGGATTAGCAAGAAGTATGATGAGTAAAGTGTTACATTGTGAGATACACTAAATTGTACTTAAGTAACGTTATTTGAGTGTATTCTCTTATGTGGAGACTAAAAGGATAAATAATCCTTGCTTAGAAATAATTGCGTACAAAACCAGAAATGCGATTTATAGACGCAGAGTAAACGTTACATAAACGCAACGTGTACGCATCTATCACGATGAAGACTTGTATTGGACGAACGCCAGGGAGCCGTGCAGTTATACGCTTCCATATAAACTACACTTACTTTGAAACAGTATCACATTTATTCATTACAAAGTCAGCAGAAATTGTAAAAGCTGTTTTGTTTGCGAGAAATCCGCTTTTCGAAGCTTGCAGTTTAATTTTGAAATATCTGATGAACAAAGAGGCTTTGTCACATTGTCAGAATTTTTGGTGCTTTTGAAAAATTACTTTAATGCACTAACTTTAAAGATTCATTTCATTTGTTTTATAATTTAAGGTTTGATACATTTTGGAGATCATTAAAAATATTAGTTAGTGCGTGAATACGTGTTAAAATAAAATGATGAATGCGCAATTTCTGTGAAAATATCCAGTCATGTATAAATTGGATTCGTCTGGGAGTCAGATTTTATTTATTACTTTTTTATTTACCATCTATTTTTTGCTTTGCCACAGTCCATATTGTGGTTGGATGTTGTTTGCGGTTGTATACCTATATTTATTGTACAATCACGTTTCGATGAATATTTGGATCGAATATACAGTGATCGTAAGCCGAGGTGATGAGACTTAAGTGGCTAAAACTTATAGAAAATCGTAAAAACCAAAAGAATTTCATTAAAGTTTCATCTGTAGGTCGAATATAAAATACGTATTTCAAAGTATTCACACAATTTGTGTAATAATTCTGGTTAAACGCAATTTGCTGTCAGAAATAATGAATTCGTAAAACTCTCAATGCAATTCAATGAAAACATGTTTATAGTAGGAGTTATTTTCATCAAATTATTGTCATTCATATAATTGTTTTCAGAACAATAGTTCAACCGCAAATTAATAACTGGATGCTATCGACATTTACAATTGTCCAATAAACACAATAAACATGTATTAAAGTATAATAGTCGATATAATTTATTATGCGACAGCAATTTTGATATGAAAATTAAAACTTAAATAGACTTTAAACCTCAAAGGGATAAGTAGGATCAATATGTGAAATGATATATTTACTTTTCACCGGTCTTAGGCTCGGCTCCACTTGTCCGTTGCACTGCGTTGTGTCGTCGCAGCGTTGTCGCAGCGTCGTTTTCCATATACAATGTGATAGGGGCGAGACTTCTAACCCGTTAAGGCTGAGTACTACATCTAATTCTATCGACAAAAGTCGGGGGTCGAAGGGGTCGAACCCCCTCCCCCTAAAAATTATGGCTATTTTAATATTTTTTTTACTTTTTTTGATATCAAAGGTTGTTTGCGTCGTAGAAACAAAAAAAAAAACGACAAACGGTAGCTAATAACCTTGGCTAACTAATTCATTACTTTTTTCATATGATTGATAATGTTTTGGTGAGAAAAAAAATCATTTGTGAATTATTTTTACCGAAAAAATCACTATTTTTCAATATTTTCAATTAGGAGTTCAACCCCTCATATTATTTTTTTTTGTCGATAAAATTAGATGTAGTACTCAGCCTTAACGGGTTAGAAGTCCCACCCCTATCACATTGTATATCCCATATTTGTTTGTGTAACTGGGGTAGGGAAGTAGGGCTGGGGCGTTAAAGATACACTATTTTCCCAATTACACCCAACATGACAAAATCAACACTCATAGTTAGTCCCTAATAATAAAATGGTTCCATAAAATTTCACAATAAGTGTGTTTTTAAATCAAATATTTACAATGCAATATATCTTTGCTTTGTTCAGTGTTACTACGTGTACACTGTGAACTTCAAATTAACATGGCCGGCCATTTGAAGTAGCCAGATAAGAGTGGAGAGCTCCCCTCATTAGTTCAGGCCTAACTAGAACGGGAAAGAACCTCTCCTGTGGTTCTCAAGTGGACCCTTGTTCAGTATGGCCTCGGCTTTTTCTGCACAAACTTTTCAATATATTTGTGTCCCTTGGATTTACCTGTCAGGGTTATTTGCTAGCAGATACGTATGTATTAAGTAGTATTTTTAAGATTACTATTATAAACTTTTAATGGAATTTTATGAAATAAAATATACGAAAAGGCGTTTAGAATAACTAAGAGATATTTATTGAGAAGGGAAAGTTTCACGGGACTTCCAACTTTCTATAGAAGGCAGGATATAAGAGTCATGTCTAAAAGTCCATGTTCCCGTATACTAGTTAATTACGCTAGTTTTTCCTTAACATATTAAACTAGCATGTTCATAATAGTGCAGTATGTTAAAGATAGCAAGTTTCGAAATATGTCAAGGTACCACAGTTTGTTACAAAGTGAACTAAGTATTCAGTTTGCAAAGATACAAGTTAGGTGCTGTTAAACTTTCTCAGGTTTGCTTTCATCAAGTCACATAACTTGCATCGAGTGGAGCACTTAATTTTGAATTCTTATTTGTATAGAATACAGTTTAAATTCTGTTGAACAAGTCATTTATTTATTTATTTGAATAGAACGGTACAAACCAATGACACGTCATGGTTACATACAGAGGGTATGGCGTAAAAAGTTCTAGTGTTATGAAAGACGAGCGTAATACTAGATTCCACGAAATTACTGAGAATTTTAAAGTTAACATCCCTGCTAATAATAATGTCAATTTTCCCTCTAGTAATGAAAATTCTATACCTAGAAGTGACCTTTTGGAGATCACTAGACTGTAACGACACACGCTGTCAGAAGTAAGTTACATCATCACATAAGTCGTGAAAAATGAAAATATCCTGCCCTTTTCATATTGTATGTAGCTCCTAATGTCCATTTCAGACTATTTTCAACTTAATTTCACTATTTCACGTGAAATTCCATCTTTCATTTATTTCAGTTGACACCTACGACAGTTTTGGCTAGATCCCTTGTCTTTTTACGGGCTTTGAGCTACTTTGACTTTGTGTCTGTCAAAGTGTTTGCTATGACAAAGGGACGTTCTAGCTTGCAATGTTATACCTATACTAGTATAGGTATACTAGTATAGGTATAACCTATACTTGTAATTACGAGTTCTTTTTGGATGTCCTATGACCTGTGCCAAAGGGCTTTAATTGGCTTGGCAGAAGAGTTTTGCTTAAAACCAAATTATAACACGAAGACAGTTCAGTCGGACTGCGAGTACAATCAAATATTACTTTTTAAGAATTTGGAAGCAGCTCTACATCGTATTATTTCCTGGCTTTTTTCTATAGTCAACCTCCAGTTATATTATACATCTGTCTATATGTATATAATTGCGGAATAACAAAAACCATGTGGCATTATGCACCTCTAAATTGACATTAATATTAAGTTCACAAACTAAAACATCGATAGTCCAACACGTGTTTCAATTAGTTATTTCAGTCAATTAACGAGGAAAGCTATAATAATTAATTTGATAACTTTTTGTTCAAACCCTGAACTATAGTTCGGGGAAACGCTAATTAGTATTTCACAGTATCGTCCAACCGTGTTAGTATAATAAATTCTCGTTATTCTAGTTCATTGAAATGTTTGCGTTTAAACTTTTATGGCAAATCTCACCTTTATTTTAGTATTAGGTATAACCGGCAATAGGTATGATGTATATATGGTCTCAATTGAGAAAGATAGTAAATAAAAATGTCAGGTAGATTAATGCTAGGTGTACCTACCTACCTACCTTCCTTCCTTCCTTGAGTTCATGATATCCAGGTACAGGTTAATGCCGGCCAGGTACGTATACAGAAAAAAGTTTTAAACAGAAAGCAGTAGAAGTAGGGTTCCCTACCCTACTTCTACTGCTTCTACGGCCTTTGACCTACAGTGGGACGATTATGGTTGAAATCAAATCAATCAATCAGGTACATGTTAGATTTCTAAATAAAAAATCCTTCATTATTAAAGTCATCCCTTAGTATACACTAAAACACAAGTAAATTATATAAGAGCTAACTTTTAAATTAAATCTCGGTATCATTAGGGAACAATAGACGTTTTTAAGTTTTGGCCGAAAAACGACCGGGATCGGCGGTCTTTCGTCTAAAATCTACTTTTATTCAGATAATAGCCATAAAAGTTTTAATGTTGTTCAAAAACGTTCCACAAGACGGAACATTAAAGTCTGCTTTATACCTGGCTAGTTCTAAAATATATTATCTGGAAGAATAAAATAATAACTGCGAGATACTGACCACATTGCCGAGTTTATAGTCAATATATTTGTACAGCGGTTGCTTCTAAGTTAAAAATGTTAGCTGCATTTATTGCACGGACCACATGGCAGAGGTAACCAGTTCAAATACTCCACTGACCGGCAGAATGTTCTAGTCTGTTTATATTTTACATCTAGCCGGTTGCCTCAGCTTTGCACTTTGTGCTGTTCTTCGAGTATCCAGGTGACTACCCGTATTCCATTTTTGAAATCCATATTGATATCCTGACGATAATGTACACCACAAATAAAGTCATTTATTTCATGTATTCATAAAAGCCAGTAATTCAGTTCATATGTATGATTATAAAATTTAGTGCTGAATATAGGGTCCAAATCGGTTCAATTTGAGCAATAGGTTCGTCTACTGTTACTTACATAAGACTTATGATGTTAGAAGCGAAAAGTATATTTTAGATTACAGGGACCATATATTGACGATATATTAAAGAAGGGCCAAATTTAAAGTGACTAATGACTGTTGATGAAGCGAAAGAGGTATGTAAAATTCGTAGCAATTGACGTTCCATTGTCTCAGTCGCTCGCACGAGAGACAAACGTGAGGTTATGTATGTATATTTAATACATTTTAGATTTCAGAAAATAAAAGCTATAAAACTATAAAGTGTTCTAAAAATGTTTAAACTATACGCGTATAATTTGGGTAGGTAGAAAGTAGCAGCTTTATCCCATGAGCCTAAAGAGAAACTACAGAGCCTCATCTGCTAAGACCGGAATCTACTTATTTCTTGGGCTTCTTACAAGTTCGAACATCTGTTTACATTGTATTTATACACATGTATCTACTATGGATGGATATTTTTGAGCCTTTCTTTGCATTAATACAAACAAAGTCATCAAGACAAAAAGTTTGTATTTTAAGTACTTATTTCAAGTTTTATGTTAAAATTCTTTGATAGTCTTAATAATATTAAAATTGTCTAGACAGTTAGATGGCCTAGATTTATTTTAATTAGTAAATCAAAGTGTGCTTGTCTAAGAGAAGAGAACGGAGATAAATATAAGAATAATAATTCAATTAAACATTTTAAAGGGTTTACCAATTGTTTTATATAGTTTGTAGATGGTAACTACATGTTAATAGCTATATTATATTTGTATTATTCCTGGGCAATGAATACTGAAGTACACAATAGCATCAATTGAAATATTTAAACCTTTTGATCATGAACGTAGCAAACAAACCCTTTTGATGGTGTCTGCAAGTGCAATACCACGTGTTTTTAATTAAAGATATTCTTTTAATTAACAGTACAACTTACTTGTTCAACGGATCCATATTGTCTCCTGGAAAATACGCCCCGTCGTGAGATGAGCTCGCTAGCCGATGATCTGTGGACAAGCAAAATTATTGGTTAGCAACATGTGAGGTACAATAATGTTTTGAAGTCGCTTCCTTTAGAGGAACTTAGCAAATATATATATTTTTTTTCTCGAAACATAAACAGTTGACATCCTGAATGGCTGGTTGCAACTAAAATAAATCGAGATCAATTACTGTACCAAGAAGTAAACTTAAAATTTTCAAATCAATTAGGTACCTAAGTAATAAATAAAGAAAAAAGCTTTTCTAATACCCTTAAGATTATGTATAGCGTATCTGGAGACCACCACTGATGAGTTTCACATCTATTAATATAGAAAAATTCCCAACAAGCACTAGTAACGTCTCTGGTGTTTCAGGTGTCCATGGGAGGCGGCGATTGCTTACCATCAGGAGATCCGCATGCTCGTTTACCGGCTTATACCACATAAAAAGAAACACAAAGATACGTATTCAAACCACACCAATACACACGTATACCTACGTGGTACCTACGTATATTAATTAACAATCCATCAAAATTGACAGGATCGTTTGGAGACAGGAGACAGGGAAACAAATGAATGACGCAAACCAGACGATATTGTTGTTACATTCATTAAAAATACATCAATTACAACACGTTTATTTCATGAAAGGTTAACTGGATTAGTTGTTGGTATTGGAGTAAAGAATCTCATGTAGGAAGTAAGTAGGTAAGGTGTCTTTAAATAACGACTTTAACAAAAAAAATATGCAATGCGTCGCATTTAATCCTGGAAGTGGTATGCAGAGGTGAACGTTATACGACTCGTAATGCCACAGTACAATGTACATCGACTTTTCACCGTTTGTGTTATAAGTCCCGTGTAATGGGGGTTAGCCTATTGCCACATACCGGGCACAATTCCAGACTCCGACTCCTCCTCCTGATATTTTCGAAAAATTGAAAAAAATGCCAGTAACACTTTGCCCGACACGGGAATCGAACTGGATATCCCTTGCCCGGCAGTCGCAACTGCGACCACTCGACCAAGAAGGCAATAAAAAAATGATCTTTAATAAAATTTTGAAGTGATAGGTAATCACAAGAATTTTACGGTAACTTCAAAAGGACAAATAAATACACTCTTAATTACAATAAAGCGTAAGTAAGCATTTTTAAACAGAATAGCGTCAAAATAAAACTAAATCGTTAATTCTTAACTACAAAGTACAACCTTACTTTATCTGAATCCAGGTTTTGTACAAAGGAATTGCATTAAAACTTTACCAAAATCGTCGTTTTAACTTTGCAAATAACGTCGGTTTAGATAACGTGGGACTGCAGAGTGCATGCCGTGCAAATTTTTCACTGCTACAGACATTTCGAATTTCCACAGCTTTGCAAATTTTTGTACCGTCGCGTCGCCATTCCAGATATCGTTCTTTAAATGCGAAAATTTCGTAAATTGGAAACGGTAGTGGAAATGTCTAACTTTTTATAACTATTTTTTAATAAAATTGGAAATGCTTAGTCTTATGTGGACTAGTGGATGATGCTATCTAGTATTTCTGATGATACACGGCACTTGGTCTTGATGTATTAATAACAGTTTTACTTACACATCAATGTTGATTACAATTTGATGTCATTTATTTCAGTTTTATTGTGGCGGCGAAAGCTAACACATTATCAGAAAAAAGAAACACAATATGCTATCGAGAACTACCCACTCAAGTAGCATCAAAGAGTAATTTATTCTAATCCATTCCACACGGACCGAGTTGTCTGATAGTTCGACATCACAAAGTTCAAGCGGCGAACCTTACGAAGAGTGAACTATCAGACACCAGTAGATACCATCAGTCAGATTTAGAGCTCCAATTAACTCGAACACACTTCGAAAGCTAGTTTCCTGCGAGATAATTGCAATCCAGATCCATCAGACAAGTTAACACGCATCGCAAAAGGTCAGATCTTTATTCAATTTAATTTATTTCCGAAGTTAGAACTTCGTGACCTATGACGTTTATTTTGCGGGTGTGTGTGTGTATGCAAGGGAATGGAGGTCGAGTGTCCTGGAGATGCGTGCTTCTGATTTGATTTGATTGATGGACCGTTCCGCATACCTGACATAGAGCAGCCGAAAGGCCAAGCGAAACGGACCTTGACAAACGAAACCTCTTTCGTGGAAAACCCGTTACATGTTTCCTTCGAAAGTCGAATAGTTTAGTTCGTAGAATTATTAGCTTTTAGAATTAAAGCGTGTGGTAGATTGTGATTAATTGAATTAATTGTAGATTGTTCAGTTGAATTTGTTAGTAATAACTCTACTACGGTTTTGATTAATGGTTCGTGATTCGATTAAGACAAATTACCACCAAATTGTGAGTTTTATCACAAATTCTTTGATATGTGCCCAGTATTTGTGATATGTGGTGGAAGTTTTGCGTTTTATAACACCTACGTGCAACAAATAAACAAATCGAAAAGTGAAGCCTTGTACTTATAATAATGTCAAGTTTTATCTAAAAGGCTTAAGTTTTGAGTTTTACAACCCCCAGTTCTGTTCACCGAGACCACTAAGTCAAGACCACTTAACTCTATCATTTGACAAACGACTTTATATCGTAGCATTAAAATCGATTTTCGTAGTTTGAGGACAGTTAGGGATGTACTCGGTTGACTGTATAGGTACTGTCTATATTGGAAGCTGTCAAAGTAAGTTATTCTTTAGCACCGTTATACTTGGTGCCCCGTTTCAGTATTTATACTGGCTAGGCGAGCTATTATTATGTGTCTAGGGCATTTGAAAGTCATTCACCTTTTAAAGTTGCGCAGTGGGTGATGTAACATTGAAATTCAGTCTGCATACTTTTGAAATATTTTTATTATCGTAGGAGTTTTGGATTTTATTACAATAGCGGTAAGATTTTTGCGTAGATGACATTCTTTAACGCCTACCATAAACAACGTGATGTTCTAAAAATAACTTCGAAAGAACTTTAAGACGACGACGAAAAAAGAAATTTTAAGACGAGAACTTGATGAAGCTTAAGAAGTGTGTAAGAACCGTGACAATTGGCGTTCCATTGTCTCTGCCTACCCCCATGGGAGACTGGCGTGAGGTTATGTATGTAAAGAAAGCCTTCGCCAGTCATTGAAATACTATAGTACCATTTGTATTGAGATTCAAGCAGTTTGTTTGTAGTAACTCCCTAGAGTCAATCATCAATGGTTCATTGACCTTAAGACGGACTATCTTAGACATAAGTAATGCTAATGAATTCCAGATCCTGGCATTTAAGGATATAAAGAGACCAATTAATATTCGCTTGAGAAAATGTCTTTATACGATTCCACATTATCTAAATCTCGTGGTATTGTAATTAGTGCCTAAGTAAACGAAACTTGCGTATTTATTTCAAAATCTAAAACATTTTATAGGCACATTGTCTAACTCTAGAATTGAATTAATATTTAGGTACCGTAATAGATACGTTGCTACGGACTGCCGGGGTTCTGGCTCAAAGCCGGAGTAGTAACGGAATGGTTTTTAGTCAGTAAGAGTCTGACGTTCCCTATCGCTTCACCGAAGGCGGGAGAAAACATTGAATGATTTGCCAACTTCAATAAGAGAGGTAATAGATACACTAAATACTAAATGACAAAGGCAGTAAAAGGCCAGAAAATGTAAAAATAAAGTAGTAAATCATGGTACAATATTAAAGTAGGTAGTATAAACGAGCGAGGAGATTAAGTGCTTTCCTAAGGCGGTAGAGACAATAAAAGCTAAAGCCCTCACTTCTTTTACGCATAGCTTAATAGCTGGGAATCTGATGTTAAAATGGAGCGCCTTTCAGTTTTAGTGCTTTTGATACTTATTTTTGAATGGTGTTTTACTAAATTTTTTCATGGACATTTTGGACAGATTTTCTTTTAATTCCTGCCCCTATTATAGTAGTCCAAATCGATCGCTTATTGCTATAGTTAGACCATTACAAACGTGCGAACTGTCATGTCAAAGGAATGTGATAATCCCGCACAATTAGCATAAGTGTGAGCGAGAGATTTGATAAAAATGACTAATGACGCACGTTTGGCTTGTTGCTATGAACTATAGTGAAGTTTTAATTGAGACTTATTTAGTTCAAAATATTGTTATGAAAACAAGTGAAGCGACTATGTATAATAACTTATGAATAAAATACGAGTACAACGTAGTGTGTCGAGAAAAAAAATGCCGTCTTTTCCTTTATATTTATCTAAGCACTTTTTGTAAGGCCAATAGCTACACAAAGCAGATAATTCATACAAATACCTAATACATTACAGTTTATCACTGGCTATAAAAATAAAGACTACATTTGCATAAAGCTATGGAGGATAAATATGACGATAATATCTGCGTAAGTGAATATCGTACAGATTTATATACGGACATCTGTGTTTATTTATTCAGAGTGATATGAAAGTCGTATCACGTCCATGAAGTATGTGGGTAGGGGATTCCTTGTTATCTATATCACTACTTGAAACTTCATGGATTTGTAGCGTAAAAATTGTGAAATAAAATTAACAAATTTATTTTAACGCGAGGGACTTTTTTCACATTTTCTGATAAAGATAAATACGTACCTAATTACCAGAATATAACACTAATACACACATTTATTTTTCTAGTCTGGTAGATGCATTTACTTATGCCCATTTTTCTTTAAAATACAAACTTAAATTCACGTTTAATCCAGTTAAAACTAGTTTCAATAATAACAAACACTCTTGCTGCTAGCCAGACAGGTCCTGCCAATACACCTGTCAACATTTCCCACAACTTATAGTTGACAGCAAAGCAAAGTTGAAACATATAAGTTGAACTGTATTAACAGAACTGGTGCCAACTTGGTGCTTGGTGACGGGATAACTCGGTGCAATAGATATTAGTTCAAAGTTTCAAGGTAAATAAAGGAGTTTATCCCACGGATGAACTTTTTACGGAGTTCGCTGAGTATGTTAAGGTAAACGCGACTTGTCTGCAAAGGGCAGACTGTTAGGAGTATTCTTAAAAAGCGAATGCATCAAAGGAAGACTTAAAAGGTTGGTAAGGGTAAAATGTCAAGTGCACTTTTAGAACTGCATTCATTAGTTAGAGCGTTAGTGACACGTCGATAACTTTTAAGAATTTAGAAGTAGTTTCAAACAGTGTATCATACATTTTATACTGGTAAGCGGTACGTAGGATTGTGATCTATAAAATGTAAAATGCAGTATTCATTTTGATTGTCAATTTGACGTGTCCCGGATAATAAGTTTGTTTGTCTTTTTTGATGGAACAAGCCCGCAATAACCTCCCAAAACCGAATCTCCTGTAAGTCAGGATCTACAGTAGATACAACCATACAATACTGGGAAACTGACTCTTCTCAAGGACATGGAAAAAGAAAGCGTCTTGCAACCCAAAACGAAATAAATCGGAAGATATATTTAGAGGAGAAGAAAAATAACGATAGCTTCCACTTGCCTCGGTGAATTTAATGCAGGGGACAGAATGACTTCAGCCCAAAGGCACAAAAGACAAAACTGGAAGAAGCCCAGGTGGCAAGTTTTTTTATAACTATTTCTTAAATGTACAAAAAGTATTAAAAGTGCATAAGTACAAATTAGTAGAAGCCAGTAAATATAAGTGTAACCCCATTAAACCCTTTCGAACTCTAAAAGCACCTCCTACGTACCTTTTTACTTCAGCCATTTGTCTAATGAAAAAGATAGAGCTCCTAATTCCATTAAAAGGTGTTTCGAATGGAAACGGTCCATTTGGTCCATCGGCGTCGTTTCAAATTATACGTACCTTGAACCTTGTTTACGTACAATCGTACAAAACAATTGTATTTCTACTAGAGAAGGCTAAGAAAGAATTTATTCTATTGCTATGGTTGGATTTTTATCACCTTGTTTTTCTCCTAGGAAAAGTATTCTACTTTCCAGACTTGGTATAGACAGTTAGTTTGCCACCAGATTTTTTGCCCATAAAATATGATGTAATCTGTATTTAGGACCTTATTTGTTTGGGTTAAGGTTGTTTGTCAGTGGATTCACTTTATAAGCGAGTCAATTAAAGAAAATGCAACTCAAAGAGTTGTAGAACTATGTATAATACTTACTATCAAAAATTAGACCAACTTAAAGACATAATACCAGTAATGTAACACACTCTAATCTTGAGATTATGAAAGACAACATCATCAGAGCACTAGAAAAACAAAGAAGTATATACTTATTAAGTAAACACGACATTAGCCCTTACCCTGAGACTAAACAGCTGTTTAGTTATTAGCTAAACGAAGCGTTTTGATAAACTCTGAGCCCGAAAGACTAACATTTGTATATGTTTACGTAACCGAACAAAAACACGAAGCCTTGGAGCGTGGGTACAATATATTACCACGAATGAGGTATAACGATAAAGAGATTTGTTTGGACTTAAAACATTTAACCTCATTTACTTAACGCCACACCTTTTAATCCTTGTTGAGGTAGGCAGAGATGCACATGTACAGTGTAATACTCACTTTTCACCAGTTATGATGTTATGAGCCCCATGTACACAAAGCCACAGTAATAAGTATACACCCAACATAACTATAACTATGCAATACCTTTACATGTGTGGGTAATTTTATAGTAATGTGCATAAAAACAAACGTAATAGCCAAACGCCTATTACGCACACATTGGTAAATACTATAATTTTTGTGTCGGTATACGTATTTTTATAATTTAATATATGGGTAAGGTTAATAATATTTACAATCAATGATATCATTCAACATTTTCAATTGAATAGACGTAGTGCTCGTGGACGAGTGGTTAATGAACCGGTTTCAAACATCGTTTACGACAATGTGGGTTCGAATCTAACCAAAAGATTTTATTTTATTTATTTACTATGTTGTTTTTCTTTGTTTTGTTATGCTTTGCTTTTGTTTTCTGTATAATAAAATCAAAGTATTAATGAAACAGATTCTGAATAAAACAACATTATTTTTTATTGTAAATAATTTATTATTTATGTGTTATTATGTCCAATAAGTAAAAAAACATGAAAAAATTGGATGAAAAAATATCGTGGTGCAATTATTTAATACAGACACGTTTAACATTCACAATCTATAGCTATTTAAATTTAATTAGGCTAATACGAGTGGTGAAATGAATCAACATGTTAAATGGAAAGAAATTATGACAATTTCCAACATCTTAACAATAACATCACTTCACCGTCTCCTTTAGACTTTCGATATTCCTAGTAATGGACAAAAAATCAAATTGCGATAACGTGTGTATTCAGTTATTATTAAAATTTGTTTTTGTTCACATTGCTAAACAATTATGAATGTTATGTCTGTATAAATAAGGTTTACAATTACTAAGTAAAATAAATTCAACTGCAATACACTTATGATTCCACTAGTTAAAGTAATTCGTTCACTATAATCACACCTATTAGGCCGCACACATTTTTACACCATTATATTTCACCTTTATCCAAATGATCAAATGTTTATTTAGTAAAATTACAACATTATTTTCAAAATTAAGATCAACCTAGCAGATTGTAATTGGTTTTGTTTTATCGATGAGCTATTATTATAGATTTGTAATTGTTGTGTTCAGCGCTGACTTGCTGCAACGTAAAACGGCAGAATGAAGGTGATATCACAGATTGCAGCATAGGCGCGCGTTGTTACGCGTGTGGAGAAGAAAGCATTGGAAGTAATCCGAATCAACCTTGCGTTCGGGCACAATGCCGTGGTGGCTAAACGAAGAATTCATCTCTGGATTTACTTATTTCGCGTCGTTAGCGTGATTCTATATCCCATGTTTCCAGAATATCCATATCAGCCGACCCATAACTGCATTTCTTGTTTTTCCTCTGTGGATACAAAATAAAACAGTCAATTATAATAATAATAATTTGGTCTATATGATAAAAATAACCTTATATATTTAGATACTTAGGTTGGTATATAGACTTATAAATAACTTGAGTTAAATTAATTTATTTATAAACATAAAAGGCAAATAATATATAATCATAAAAAGTGAAGAACAAAGAATAAAATTGAAATAACTAGTAATTTGTATAGGTAAAGAATATCAAAATAATGTCTAACTGTTACTCACCAATATTCTTAATCGCTTCACAATATCAAATAATTTATGTGTTCTTCTTCCGCAAAACAACGACTATGTTATGTTTATATGTTTATACTTTAACTTTGTATGGATAGATATAAATTAAATTAAACACGACTATGAGTTGTGGATAAATACTCGTAGACTGACAACTAAGAATACAAACTTTTTATAATGTGGGGTGTTTGAGAAAAATATTGCGGATTGTCGGTAGTTACTTCATAAACGGGCCAAATAAAATAACCTGAGAGTTCTGTGGTTGCCTCAAACATTGTAAATTTTTATTTAGATATTGAAACATTAGAAAATTTGCATTCAATAATGTTTAAAAAATGTTACAAAAAGAACGCGATGCTGGGATCGAACCGGCGTCTCGTCACTTTATCCGCAAGTGATAACCATTGCGCCATACGTGCAATTAAAGTGACAATCCAAATATCGTATCTCATTGAATAACATAAAAAACGATGAGAAGATATTATATTTATATGGGTGTAATTTTTGTAACTCGATCGTTCCTTATTTGATTTATTCAATGTTTGTTACGTATTGTTTTTATGTTTACCCTTGTTTTTATTTATATTTCATTATTGAATTAATGCGTATACCCTCACGAAAATGATATTTAGTATAAGTGTATGCGTGATGAAACTGTGTGCGTAATAGGCGTTTGACTATTAGTTTGTTTTTATGCACATTACTATAAAATTACCCACACATGTAAAGGTATTGCATAGCTATAGTTATGTTGGCTGTATACCGATTAATGTTGCTCGGCTCACACGTACGTGTGGGAGAGCCATGCTTCGACACGAATGGGCCCTGCTCAACCGGAGTGATACCACGGCTTCACAGAAAACCTACGTGAAACAACGCATGCGTATACCGACTCATATCATAAAAAGAAGGGTAAGTCTGTGCAGTAAGTATATGTATGTACTAGAATCTTCATATCTCAATAAACAGATAAACAAAACCAATAAACAGATTCAGTAAACTACAACTATTTGTATTCATCTTCAATGTATTTTCAATTCAACACATCGTAGTCCGGTAGCAAGCCTAGATTCGTATACGTAATGTAATTGGCCTAAAGGAAAACGTTATTGTTGTATGTGTAGCTCGTGGAAATGCCAACGTTGGGTTTCCTACATCCAATTCACTTATTTAAAGGTAAATTTTGCGGAGACCGGATTCTATCTGCTAGATTAGTTATTTCAGGAAATGTTTTGTTTACTTTCCTAGTTTGTGTGTTAACCAAACATTAGTTACTAATCCACAGCTGTTACTTAAAAATGTTGAGAATCAAAATTCAAATAAGACCCGATGAGGCAACGTACCTAATCTAACCGCCGTGCTCAGAGGCATTTAATGATTACATAAACTATTCCTTATTAACAATTTTGCTCCAAAAACAATTACTAAAGACTGCTACACAAAAAAAAGAGGATTTCCTCGTGCCCTCATCGTCGACTAACGAGTCAATTCAACAAATCACCAACATTTGTTGTAAAATACTTGACCATTTGTCGAAGTAAGCATAATTGTTCCCCATTAAAGTATGAAAAAATATCGTTAAAGACAAAGTCTTATTGCTGGGATATCTGACACCTGCGAACAAATGACCTTTTTTCTAAAATACTTGTACCGGGTCAAACCGGGTTGCAGTGAGTTCACTTAATGGTGCTTATCACGGATTCTCCCTTCGTTATGTAGTATAACATCTTCATCTTCATTGCTGTTCCTTGTCCACGTCCGATTTGTTTTAGAAAGATTACAAATGATAAAAGTTTATTTCAACTGGAATAAATGTGAAAATGTAGGAATTCAGAGAAGATTGTAAAAACAGTAAAACAGATGATACAAGATTGTTACAGGTATTTGGCCAACACAAAAGGAATCACGAAGAAAATTATTTTTCTATACATTTTCACATTATGTATGACGCGTTACGACGGCGATAGACTTTCAGCAGACTGCTTATAACATACAAATGAAAAAAAGATAAAACAAATGACATATTACTGAGGCTACACTCAAAATGAAAGAGACAGACACATAACGTATAAAAAAAATTAAGAATGTTTTCTCTTTCTTCCCGTAGTTACTGCTCTGACTACAAATAAAAAACATAGGACTCCAGTTATAATAATGAAGCAAAATTTAGGCAAAATTTCAACTGCAGAAAATCTAATCAGAACAGAGCCCAAAACGGAATTTCAATTATTCCAGTGCATTGAACTACATGGAGAAAATGGTCTAACATTATTGAACGCAACGTTCGTTCATTCAGATCGTGATTTGATAATGAATTGAAGTGTTTAATCTAAGGAGGGCGCGTCACGGCGTCGGGGTAATGAAGCGATTTCGATACCGGGTTCTCGACGCTATTAGAGATTAAACTGATTCTTTATTCACGCTCAAAGCGAAGGAAGAAGGGCTGAATTTAATTCCACACATCATTAAGGATTTTAGTCTTCGAAGGAAGATGTACAAGTAGGTTAGATACAAGAAATTAAGGAAAGCTTAGTCAACATTATGCTTACCAATCGGTAGTATCAGAAGTAAATAAACTATAAAAAGTAAATAACCAATAAATACTTTAAAAAAATTTTACTCCACGTTCAAACTATAAGGCAGTCAATGTTTTTAATTTGAGTTGGACAAATAATTAACATAACAATCCCTAAAAGAAATGCTTCGATCATCGCTTTGCGTGTTACTAACTGGACCAGCTCAACCAAAAATACACAACACTATTTTCGTACACAATAGACCAACAAGTACACTTAACACAGTTAACACTTTTTGTTACAATTCCAAATCTGGGGACCCCATTCGGTCACTCTTACCCCGTTCGTTAGCAGGTTACCCGGGTTGACATTTATTACTCCGATGCCCCACTTGAAGCATGCAACATGTAAATTTTGACCACCATGTTTCATGAATGTTAAACAGTGCGGTAAAATATATGCTGCAAATGTGCCCACATACTTGTTCAGAGAATCAATGAACTGAATTAATTTGTGATTAACTGATATGTGCGATGGTCGGTTTTGTCTGTTTAACACTAAACTTGTAGGAATGTTTAGAAAAGTTTGACTTAGAGAGACATTCTAATAGTAAGCGTCACAGCTCCGCATCGTACGTATCGCACGCATTGGATGAATCGCATCAAACGGATTAACTGCGTCTGTACGATGCGGATCAGTACCTAGACCCACTTGCATGAGTTTCTATAACAAACTAAAATCCGTGGCGTACGACGCGGGCCTGTAGAGGCTTATCTTTAAGAGTCTTTTTTTTTCGGCTTTAAGACACAATATTTTAAATTTTGTTATCGAAATATGTAATGACATAGTTGTCTTATCAATCGTAACTTCAATTACAATTGTTCACAAACCAACCAGTTTAATAATCTCAATAAAATATATAGACAAAAAAGCAATTTCACATAAATATGAAAATTCATTGTTGCATCCGATAATACGTTGCATACTCCGATAAATATTTTATACGCCGTATCAAAGTAACGTCTGCCGTCTGTAGTGATATACGCGACACAGCCGTCTGACGGATTTTTATTACAGTTCAGCATTTAAATCAAAATACTTTACGATATTAATATAGGAATATTTATTTTTATAGGTGACTCCGTTTTGCCATCAATGATTTTCCCTGTTTTCTTACTTTTCTCTTGATTTTTTTGCTATAAACCTCACGGAGCTCGACCTCTTCCTACAAATGCAAAACCGTGGAAATCGGTTCGTGCGTTCTGGAGTTATAGCGAGCGTCAGGAAGGAAAACCCGACTTATTTTTATACTATAGAGGACGATACTGATTTGAGTATTGAGTACGAATATTTATTTTATTATGACTGGAACAGTAAAATAACCAAATCGGTCATTTTTCTTTTCAAAGCTAACAAGCTCAGGTATTTTGCTTGATTCGATGATTATGAATAAGTCCACTCAATAAAGTATTTCGACTTCTACTTAAGAGAATATCATCACCTCTATAAACTAGAATTTACCGGAAAAACAACCATGATGGCGTCATAACAATGAAATACCAATTGACTAAAGCATATTAAGTCATGTTAAAATACAACAACAAATAAACGAATGAGAAATAATGGCCTACAGTTGGTCCCCATACATTATTCATGTAAAAACCGATATTACGGTCATTAAGGTCCCCGAATGATGGATCACCGTACTTCGTGTGTGCATTACTGCATTCTTGATACTTATTTAATTATACGTCACCTACCACACAGTGGACGTGATCATGCAATGACTTATTGTAGTAAAATAAAGTTCATGAAAAATATTTTTTACTTATGATTGATGAGATTTTGTGTTGCGTATGTCTGTTTATTGCGTAGGTGTTGATGAAATTGACACTACTACTGAAAAACAGCGAACTTGACTTTCCAAAAAAATGTGAAAACTTAACGAAAAATAATTTAGTATTTTTTTTATTATTTGGTATTTTTTGAGATTCAAATTCTTGGAATGTATAATAACATATTTACTACAATATTAACATCAATAGGTGAGTGTCACAAACAATTCAACCCTATATAAATTTAAACATTTGATCAAGGAATTTCAATGAGAAATATTTCAGAGTTTTGTCTTTTGTCAAATTGTTAGAGCTAACACAGATGTTTGCAGTCCAACTTGTTACAGAACATACATTCTTGCAGATTCTCTCATATTCTTGACACATTTGTGGTATTTGATTGGTCCAAATTACATTATTTGCGACTAAAAATTATTCAAACAAAAAACGGCAGATTTCGAAAATAAAACGTTTTTGACTACTGGTGACTAAAATATCATTAAGATTTCCAGTTTTTAGATACAGAGAGGCTTTCTCTAACAAATGGTTTGGTACCGACTGAGATTACACATTGCGGCAAAATCCTCAACTCTTATTTGAACATTAGCGTTTACAGTTTACACGCAACGACATGTCTGTTGTATGTATGTACATAGTTACTAACGTTTGTCATCATTGTTTTCACTTTAGGGTTTCTGCTAAACCTTTCTGAAAATGTAGGGTTTTATGGCTTTAAAACAAACATTATTTTCTCTTTTTTTATTATAATCATCAATAGCTAATGACATCTTACTCCTAGAATATGAGCCTTTCCTTCTATAAAAAAAAACATTTTTTAATTTGTTAAGATATTAAATAGGTACTTTAAGATTGTGTAAATATTCTATGTGAAAAAATATAAGCGTGAATGTCACCATCAATCCTTCTTTGTGATTGATACTTACTTAGTAAAGTGATTGATAAGGCTTAACTAGTTTGTCTTAGATATTATACAATGTAATATACGTTTCACTAAATAACAATATATGGCTAAGAATGGTGCAGAATAAAAATAACTAGATACCTATTAATTTCGATATTAAAGATTTTTTAATCTAAAAACTTAATAAATCTATGATGTGAGTCCAGTCAATCTTCGTTGAAATTTGAATCTCAGGTTGTAGAGGTTATCAGGGCTCCAGCCTAAAGCAGGAGCAGGAACGGGGTGGTTTTTAGTCAGTAAGAGTCTGACACTCCCTCTCGCTTCAGCCAAGGTAGGAAAAGTCATAGGATGATTTACCCTCCTAAAAAAAAAACTGTGGAGATCTTGAGTCACTTACTTTTCAGGTCTTGATCTCAGAAGCCATTATAATATAAGTAATAATAATATAAGCCATTAAAATAATTTCCCAAATGTTCTCTCTACAAATTTAATCCAAAAGTCAAACACATAACTACATCAAACAATCAAGTATCCACCTCGGACTTCCGAGCTGAGCGTCCCGTATTGTGGCATTCCGTTTCAATATTGTATTCATCTTTCCCGACATTGTATACTCACGGATGACCAGTTCATTTCCCGTGTCGGTTCCGTCTAGTCACGTTCTGTGTTATATTTCCTATGAAAACCTTTTTACTATTTAAATTTTAATGTTGAGTTAATATGAACACTTTTGAAATGTCGAGGTTACATATTTTATTATACGGACCTACATAATTGAATTGTGTCTGAGGCATACATATTTTATAAAAAAAGTATACATATATGTATATACCGCCGTATTCAAAGTCCTTTAATGGTCACTTAGCCCAGTCCATAACAATTGTTTTCGGAACTAAATTGTTACTAAGGAATAGCTCATGTAATCATTAAATTACTTCTAGTACAGTAGTGCAGTTATTTGTTTTTGATTACTTTTTACGTAGACATTTTTAATAATTGCCAGTCATGATAAAGATGTTAGACTTTAAAGAAACACCATATCATATTCGTAATTGGTATTCCAAATATTAAAAACATAACCAACCGTCCGTCTGTTCATTACTTTAATATAATAAACACATCGTTCATCATTGTCTTCTCTAGTATAAAAATAATAAAATTAGTATTACATATTCCCATATTTCCCTTTTAAAATATCTACAACTAGAATAAAAGGTGATTGATGAGCAGCTTCGTGAGGCAGACGTGAAAGCGAGCTCAGTAGGATAATAGCCGGGGCAATAAATATTTATAGACATAGCATAATCTCTATTAGATACATATTTGCAGTTGCATTAGAATTATATAAATATTTCAACGAATAAAATTAGTTACACCGAGTCATTTAATGCTTTCTTAACCTAGTTCTTAGCAATTGTTTTCGATACAAATTCGTTACTAAGAAATAATTTAAATAAACGTTAAATGTTTATTTAAATTATTCTCTAAGTACGGCAGTAAGTGGTTTTCTATTAAGTTACTTAATAGAAGTAATGACTATGTCTTTAATAATTATCGCAAATATATGTTTAACAGTGTGCAAATCAGTGCCAAGCAATAGGTCGAGTCTCACAACTATGAATAAAGGTTAAATAAACAATGAGTATAAATTGAATTTCCGAAATGTTTCAAATATCAAACTTGGCTTTCATAACTGAACAGTTTCAATTCACTTTATAAATTCAAATGCCGTAACATTATACTACAAAACTTTATAAGGAAAATCAATTGTTCGTTCTATGAGAGATCAGAGATACCTTAAAATAACACGACGATATCAAATGTTTTGGAATATCAAATTCATTTTAAACCAATTTCTGGTTGATGTAAACGGGTCTTTGAAGTTCCATGTCACTTATAAATAGTCGTTGTTTCTATCAAATATTTACATCCGATATGTCCACGGCTCTTTAGATAAGTGATCACGGAAATTTGATTTTCGGGGGTTAAGTAAAGTGTTATTGAGAGTTCCAAATATATGCCTCTTGTCCCTGAGAAATATTACCACCCAAAACATAAATGTGAAAGGCTGCCAAGTTCGATAATATTGGAATGCCAGTGTGTCGGTTTTTTTTGCTCGAACTTGGCGGACACACTGCCGTGTGTCTAGATTGAATAAGCAACCCAGTAAACAATTAATCCAGCTTAAAGATTATATCAAAATAAATGCCTAAGTAAGTACCTTGAATTAATTCCGTAGCTACAACGGTTAGCAGAAATAAACAAACTTGTTAATAAGAAAATAATTTCATAAGCTTTTAATAAGTTTAGCAATATAAAGGAACACGCAAAATGTATTACAGCGTTGTTCGCAACATTGGGTGGCGGGTGCGTGGCGGGTGCGCGGCGGGTGCGTGGCGGGTGCGCGGCGGGCGCGCGGCGTGTAGCGCTGTTGTTCCATTAAATGTCTTTGTACATCCACTCAGAAACATATTATTGGCATTTATATCGCTGTTTCGAAGAATCTAACGTCTCAATATATTGTTCTGTATAAAGCTGGGATTGTTACTTTTATAAATATAGGTCGAAAAGGATTTTGCTATAGCTTCTTCTTTTGTTTAGTTTTGCCAACTAGATTGGGTTTGTAGGTAATTCTGATGACTGAAGATTATATGAGGGTTACCGGGCTTAAAGCAGGAAAGATGCATCTTGGCTAGAGGCGTTGCCAGATATTTTGAGCTGATAAGTATTGTTAAAAGTTCCAGACCTGATCTTGCCCTATTAAGAATCGAATGATGTTCTCGAAAGGACATGCTAGTTGCAAGTTGTCTCATAGTGAGTGTTATACAAAAAATGTTTCTGTGTAAAATCTTAGTGGAGTAAATAACTGTGTCACTGTAACGTAACTGTTCTTCATTCTCTTTAACAGTAAAGATAACAGTGTAAATAAAGTACGCGGCGTGATTACTCCAGTCTGGTGTCACAAGTCATGCGCAAAGACCGCCGGCACCGCACGTAAACTTTAATGGGAGTCCACAAACTATGTGTGTTACAAGAACATTCAGTTGATAACATCGGGTAGGTGTGGTACACAGAAACTACAATGTAATATACCTACTACAACACACAACCTACAATACACAGTTGTGTTAGTAAGTCCCCTGTATATAGGTAGTTTAATAAAAAAAAATTAAGAACAAGTAAAGCAGTCAACGGTTTTGAGTAAAGTTACCATTCCATTGTAATATCTCCAATTTTTGTAGCACGTATACCTGTTCTATTCAGGAAGCATGTAAAGTCATGATAAAAAAAAACACAATCTGATTCAAAACGAAATAAAGAAGTAAACCCGTACAGACTCATGCTTACCTTAACGATTTCTCCCTGTAGGAAAGGAAAAGGAATCAACCTATATAATATTGTAACACCTGTTTTTGTTTAGCACCCGTAAAATAAAATAAAGCTAAAATAAAAGCAATTAAATTCGAACTTTTCATGACCAATCGCGGTTTTACACGGATTCGCTTCGTTTTCGAAACCATTTCGACAAGAGTTTTGTGTGGCCGATATTTCTGTTCCCTGATTTTTTTGCGTTTCGACAATGATTTATGTTCGAAACCTCGTTACACTTAGGATAGTATTGGTTGTTTCGTTTTTCAAACGGAGGCGCATATGCTTGGTTACTTGAACACAATTTGAAGTTTTTCTTAAAATTGTTTTATGTTTTGTAGCGACAGTTATTTATAATTATTTTTAATACCATAAATACTTTCTCTGATAACATAGTAATCAAATTATTTATTTACTAAATGTTATTTATTTTATGTACAACAATAAGGACCTATTTTATAACCATATAAAAATGAATACGGTACATATCTATTTCCTTTTCTAATGTCCAAGTACTTAGGCATAAAGATGTCAGTCGGATATTCTCGGAAAATCTATGTGCACAGTGCATGAAATTTATTTATGAAAATGGAGTTGGAAATTCTAAAAGCTTTAGTATGCTTCTCGTAGGAATGATATTCCATCCGTGGGATTTCTACAGTCATTGCATGATACATCTTGAAAAATTTAAAGGCAAGGCTTTGCCTAGATACTGTATATTGTATAATACATATTACATAATAGGAGGTATAGGTGTACCGTGCCTACCGTTGATTTAAATGAAAGAAATACCTACTAAATATGTTATGTGTTGTTAACTAAACTTCTACACCAATAATAACTCATTTTTCATGCTTACAAACATCAAAAGCAAGTTATTTTTTATCCTTCTCATTATGCCACACAACTGGACTGTAGCGTCCCACTGGAATAAGCTTTGTGCGAACATATCTTACTACTTTGTATAGTATTGTATACATACAAGACTACATATCAAGCTAAGCAAAACCATTATAAACTGACCGTAGAATGTTCAAAAGATGATACAAAGCGAGACCATGATAAGCTGGCTTTACGTAGCTTGATGTGCAACTGTGTGTACAATATGTAAAGCCCTGCTATCAGAGGCTACACAGCTACACACAATGGTACACGCTCTAATTGGGTCTGACTCCGAATTGACAATATATACGTATTGTTGCCACTCCAATTCGGTCACTGAGTTTCCTAAGATGTGATGCACGTGTGACTTAGTACTTAGAGATAAAGGTAGAGGCTTTATGATGTGTATTAAGATGGTGGATTTTTTCTCGCAAACGTATATGTAACGATGTGATAGTAAAGCAAGAAGTTATTGGTATAGGTTTAGCAAGAATAGAAAAAGTAAGTAAGTGCTTAGTTTTTTTTTCTAAAAGTATTGAAAAAGATAACATTCTTGAGACCAGTAGAATACCAGAGCAAGGCCCTATTTTGCACATGCTGAAATGGTCCTATTCCACCGCAGACAAAGTCCATACATCGTCAAAATTCTGCATAAACTGTACTTACTTGTAATTGTTTTCTTTTTGCGTGCGAAATAAATGACTTTTCTTATCATTAAAATACGAATATTCTTCATACGGCCTCAGTTTGCCGTAATGAAATAAATGAGAAAAGGTCAAAAAATACATTAATAGTATTCTTACACTTTTTATACTTATAATCAACTCCTAAGAGGATTCGAGTTGACTTACCTTGAGCAAAACAAGCAACTTTTACACAATCAATATCCAAAAACGAACTCTATTGACATAGATGCACGTGTCATATTACTAACAAACCGTGTATGCTAGCCCATCCGTAAACCGACGATGACAAATGGAAGTGTCATTGATAAATGTTCGTCGGCTACCGACACACGGGGCGTCATGTTCGAACTGTTGCTAATAACAAGCACACGTATTGTGTGTTGTGTACTATGGCAACATGCTTTGTAGTACGTACGATGATGTAGTATGTGAAATGGGAAAATTAAAAACGGTTCTGTTTGATATTTATTGGTTAAAACAACATAAAGTCAAAGCCCAAAAGGCCGGCAACGCACTTGTAACGTCATTGGTGTTTCGGGTGTCCATGGGCGGTGGCGATTGCTTACCATTAGGTGATCCGTCTGCTCGTTTACCGTTTTATACCATAAAAAAGTTAGTAACCGCAGAGTTCAATCTGAATTTAGGAATGATAGAGAAGTTTTGGGACAATCTAAGAATTAAGACGGTGTATTTGATAGTCAGAGTAGAAATTCAGCCCTAAGGATGTAGGCTAAGTTGAATGAACTCAGAAACGACTTCTTTAAAAGGTAAACCTGAAATCCTATACTTCCTCTCTTCAAGATTTTCTTTTGTATTGTTGGTTGTCCGGAAACAAAAAAAAAATGCCTCAGAGAATTAGACTCGTTACGGATAAGGTCGCCCAGCCCTCATACCCTGTTTTCACCCATAAACCTCGTTTTTATTTTACGGCCTGTGTTTTGCCGGTAATCGATGTTTACATCGAAAATTAAGTCTTTATTCTGAACGTTACTAGAATAGCCAATCAGGTAAAGTACGCCAGAATAGCGAAACTAGAGCGGTACCACAGTAATTTCCACATATATTGTATATAATAGGCAAATAATATAATACATTGGATATTGTTGTTATACCTAAATGCGATGTTTTATGTTATATTCACACGACAGCGCCCTAAAGTTTTTTGTTTATCATATAATAATCATAAAGTTTCTAAATAATATTAAAGGAAAAAGCCAAGATTAAGTAGTTTATCATTATGAAAATTGAATTGATAGTTATCGTATCATATAAATGTAGAAGTCACCATTCATTAGAATAACCTACCGTTGTTATTCCACCACAGATGGGGCCTAGTAGGCTGGTTTACTGGGGCTCCGGCTCGAAAAATAGGAGTAGGAACGGGGTGGTTTTTAGTCAGTTAGTTTTTTTAGTTAGTCTGACACTCTCTCTCGCTATGCCGTAAGAAACAATTGGACGATTTTCCCCGTCAAAATAAATCGTTGTTGTTGTCGATGCAGTCTTGTAAAGAAAAAGCTATACAAACACAAAGCGCTCATTAATTAAAGTCGAATATATTCCGGAGTTTTTGGAAAAGAGATGGAACGGAAGCAGATTAACGTAACGAAAAGGATTTACTCAGCAAATGTATCTAAACAGGCAAGATGGCCGGGAAAAGGAACTGATAGGATTCTAAACGACTTTCAAAGCTAAGAATAGAAACTTTGGTGTAGGTATTCCTGTTGGTTTGTCGGTTTGTGTTGTTGTATCAATACTTAGGTACTTTTAAAAGCTGTAGAAAGTCAAATACTCTTTTATTGATGATTAATTATGCCCTTGTACTAACAATCATTTCACTAAAAAGGCAGTTAAGCAATAAAAGATCTTAAATCTTGAAAATAACTAAAAACAATAACCATTTCTATCCAAAATCTAACGAGGAAATAAAAACAAACAATGGTTCCATACCAGAAGATCTAATCTATACAAAACACGGCCACAGTCCACAAAGAGGTATAAAAGCGAACATAATAACACTTAACACAATGTAAGATTTGGGACGTGTCACCCAAGTGGAGATCCCACTTCACATTGAATTCGAGTCGCTTCTAGTGCCATCTAGCGGGGCCGCAGTAAGCGATATTTCAATAGCCCCTAGAGGTTACCCCCAAGATCAATGCACTCTAAATTATTGGAAAATGTCGCGGCAGAAACAGCTGAGCTAAATGATACGCCATCTCAGCTGAGAGATAATTTAAAAAGGCTAGTTGATCACTTAATGAATTACGTCGTCAGCAGATTTTTTGCATCGTTTTTAATTTATTTTTATTGGTGGTTAATTGGTACTTTACTGATATTGGCATGTGGTTTTACACTTAATTATAATTTTGTCTAAATGTTTCAGAATTATTTCGAAATCGAAAAAACTTCAAGAGTTTTTTTTTGCTACGGGAATAAACTGCGTGGACAGAATGGTTACCGTATAAAAACTAAAAAACGTGTTTCAGTAACACACTCGATAGATTTACATAATAATATTTATCATCTCGATGACATGGAGAGCTAGTCAAGTAATATTATGCATGTACATAAAATTAAAACGAAGCAAACTCATAGTTACCATTACCCAAACAAACAACGAGAAACGAACTGCTGCAGTAATTAAATAAAACGTACCTAAGTACTCATTGTATGAAGTCTGATATTTATTTGAGTGCACATTTACTGTTACTACAAATAAAATAAAGCTGCAACTTACAATAAAATTAAAGAGAATATATTTTTCTATCATTTCAGTGACTCGAAAACTCGTGACGTATTATTTAACTTCAAAACTGGTATGGAATACAAATGTTTCGACTTTGATTAAACACTATACAATAAAAGTGATACTTTGCATTTATGAAACTACCCAAAAGTCGTAGTCGTGTCGTGATAGTGGCTGATCGCATTACACTAATAATAAGAACTACCAATCCTAATAAAATTATTATGTTTTCGCCTTAATTACGTAACTGTTACACGAAGAACTCGACTAGTGTGAAGCTGCTGATCATGGATATGAGCATGGCTTTAAACTAGTCGAGTTCCTCGTCAAACAGTTAAAGCCGATAACATAATAATTAATTTAATATGTCTCATGAAAGTTATAATAAAACTACCAACCAAGCCGTGTATGTATGTTTACTTCAAGTACCTAGTTGGATAGGAATTAAAGAACCATTTCATATACTGTATAGAAACGCTAAAATTCTAAAGTCGTAGCAGCATACAGCGTACTTTAAACGTTTGCAACTGCATTTACAATCCAAATAATTACTGGCTTTATACTCCGTGGATTGCCAAACTATGCTAATTGTGTTAACCCGGAGTGCAGGGTTAAGTGTTTTGAAACTAATCTCTTTATCGAGCCTCCTCATTCGTGGAGTCCGTGATATATTGGAATAATAGCTGCTATTAACCTTTTGTCTTTGTTTCAATTCACTTTACTTTAAATGTATGGGAGGCACATATTTTAGATACATTGAAATAGTCGTTATTTCCAATAAAAAATGAGTTTGTTATTCAATAGACCACTTTTAAAAATAAGGTACTTATGCAGTTTTCAACAACATTATTTAAAAAAAAAACATCACTCCTCACTGGGTCCGAGTGGCTTATTACCATGACTAATCAACCACGCGGACGTCAGCAGAGCGATCCAATTTCAGCAGAAGGTACTTGAAATGAAAAATGATAAAAAACTCGACTAATTGTGTAACGTGACTCACTATGCCAGATTCGTGAATGAAAAATGAAGTCAAAATGTTTTTAGGTCAAACCGTGTAACGTGCAGTGACAAGTTAGAACTTTAGGACGATATTTAAATATAACTGTTCACTCTATACCCTTAGTACGAATTTGCTTTATGTTTACAGTAATCGAAACAAGAGCTCTAATTGGTCGGCTCGAATAAACCAACCAATCAGAGCGCCGAGCGTGCGCTCTTTTCGATTACTAAACGTAAAGCAAACTCGTACTTAGTTTACTGTTTGTTAATTCTATTCAATGAGACTTAAAATATTATCGTTGTTATAATGTAGTTTACATAAAAAATTAATTTATCTTTAGGTACAGTGTCTCGCGCGCTGGGGCGTCTTTCTTTTGTATTTGAAATGCTTCGTTTTCTTCGTACGGTATTGAAATTCATGTTTAGTTTGCAATAAATAACATTATTTTTATTAATATCGCGAGACTATATTGTAATAATGAATAAATTCGACAGATATGTCTATATATTAGGCAAATAAATAAGAACATGTATACATAACCCTAGTAACTATAAATTGTAGTTAAATCAATTGTCAATAACAAGAATGATCACCATTTCTAATCACAATTTAGAACAAACGCAATGGGTTCGGAATCAAATCGTTCACTTCTGTTTGCTCTACTAATACAATAAACTAGAACCAAGTTGTTAGTATTACCACAATTTGTTTTAAGAACTACAATTTTAATGAGACTTTCGTGGTCTGGTTCTTTGATAGTTGTAATAACATCTCTAGAATACCAGCCTTTGTATCGCGTGACCTGCTTTGTACATATCGCATATCATACTAACCGTCCAATATACACTGACCTCAATATATAAGTGTTTTCTCTACATTGGAAGGTCAGTGAATACTGGCTACATGTAGTTTGATGTGCATTTCTGCAAGAGCACGAATGTCTAGAATATTGCAGCCATTCCCGGCTGATGTACTTTGATTAACCACACGGGGCCTGCCCGAACGTCGGATATGAATGGTCTGTGCACAGAGGATTTCATATCACGTTTCTGTATGATATCATTTTGGATAGCAAATAAGACCTACTATAGTGGGTTATTGTTCTATACTTCTTTTTGCAGAGACCACTGAAGAATAACGATGCTACTGATTGACTGGTGAATACACAAAACGAAATGCTGAATACGCCATTCCCTGTGTAGAAGTAATAAAATCAAACGTCTATTACAATAACACTGAAGCCTTTAGCCGCCGACCTGCAATTGAGACCAACGAAGTCAAGTCACGTGATATCATTAAAATCCATCCTTTTATGGCATATCTCTTTGATGTCCAGCTGACAATTATATCACCCTCATAAGTACCTTAACGAAGCAACACGCAGCGCAGCGCAAACATAAGTTAATTAGCATTGCCAGCATTTTGCACATCACCCGGATTTTATATGGCTTTGTCCGTTTTAATCTTGTACATAACAGGATTTCACAACTGGCAACCCTTTAAAGTAAAGTTAAATAAGAACGAACGAGCCGCCATGTCTTTTTAATTAGTACTTAGAGGGCTCTGTTTCAGAATGTCTTTATGGGAACCGCTTAAAGGAGTAATGAAAAAACTTTGCGTGTTGTGCCACTGAGACTCTCTCGTATATCTCTTTTATTTTTAATTAAATGTCGTGCTATAAGGATGAAGTAAAGAGGTTGTATAGATTACTAGCAAAGTAACTTAAATAGAGGATCTTGATACTTGTATTTCTCTTCGAACATTGCCTTGGGCCGGCTCTACCGGACTGATATCATGGCCTCACAGAAAACTGGCGTGAAACAACGCTTACGTTATGTTTTGTTGTGTAAATGATTACTGGAGGCTCAATTATCCCCTTTCCCAATCCCCGATTCCCCAACAACCCTTAAATTCCTAACCCTCAAAAGGCTACGCACTTGTAACAAATTTGGTGTTTCGGAGGTGGCGCTTGCTTACCATTAAGTGTTCAGTCTGTTCGTTATAAAAAAATCACAAAAGAGTTTCATTATTGTCCGCACCGGTTGAATTAAAGAGTTCATTGTAATCATTCGTTCTTAGAACTAGATAAAAGGGGCAGAAAAATTTAATTAGGTACAGTTTTCTTCTTTATAAATTATTTCCAGTTTTTATTACTAACGCATTTTTATTTTACTCCCTCCTTAATTAATTTAATAAAGAGTCTCTATTAAAACTGTGTACCAATTATAATAAAACAATGCACACTGTATAAAAACCATCATAGAAAATATACTTTAATATTACATATACGTATAGAGGTTTAGTGTGGTGTGACATACATAATGCGGTTTCATAATAAGATATATCTAGGTACTTACTTCATATAGGTACCATAAATCTCGGCTACGGAGCTGAACCACTTTACTCTGGTTTACTAAGCCGCTTAGAAACTGTTCTCTGAACTTTAAAAGGAGATCCTACATCCCTAGCTACTTTAGAAGTTCCTCATACGTTCACTTTCAACACTTGATACACATTTATTACTTCTATATACATAACTTATGACTTAATAAGAATTATATTGAATACTCGCTACTGCCTTCGGCTTCGTTTCTGTGGGATAAAAAGTAGCCTATGTGTTATTTTGGCCCTTCAGCCTTTTTGTGGTACAAGACGGTAAACGAGCAGATGGATCACATGCTTGTAACCAATCCCCGCCACCCAAAGACACCCGAAACACCAGAGGCGTTACAAGTGTGTTGCTGGTCTTTTGGGGATTAGGAATTTAAGGGTTGTTGGGGAATCGGGAATTGGGAAGATTGGGTAACTTCACTCATACAACGAAACACAACACAAGCGTTGTTCATCAAAACAGATTAATGTCACAATAATATTTAGTAAAAATTTAAAATTTAAACTATGCTATCTATCCTAAAACTCAGCTCCCTAAAATATTGAGCTTACATACCACTAGTTTAAGGCCGTTATACAGTAGGGACCCGGGTCTAGTTGTCCTAACTGTGATCTCTCACCCGGAAACTGGCAAGGGCTCTGCCTATTTGCTTGGAACGGTATTATCCTATAACAGTTTAGGGGTTCTTAGCTCATCTTACTCTATTGCCACTAAATATGCTTAGTCCACGTGCAAAATACTAACTAATATTATAATGTAAATTCGTAATTAATTCGTATTTAAAGAATACGTACGTAAATTTCCATACTCCATATCTATTAACGAAAATTTGATAAATAGAATTGATTAACAAGATCACTAAGCCTTTACGCTACTGTAAAATCACAGCTGACTCAGCGATCAGAAACACAACAGTTAAACAAATAGTTACTAAATCCAACAACAACTAAAATACAATGAAATAAAGTAACCCTTTACCAGCTTTTACCCTTTAAACCGCTTCAAAACAGTGAGCTAACTTTTTGTTGTATGAAAATGTAAACGGATTTGTAGAGTGCAGGGTGCATAGTGCATTTCACATGGGGGTTAAAAGGCAATTATAACTTTACTACGAGTTTAAAAAAACATTTTCGTGTAAGTGGGTTTTCCTCGAATGAAATGCACGTTTAGCGTGAGTACAAAATGCGAATTTATATTTCAGTTTATTCAACTCTGTGTTCTGTATGGTGTGGTTTTTTTGAAGTTTCGTTTGCATGCCAATAGTGACATGTATTCAGTTGTTGTCTGGAGTAAGTTTAATTGCTATTTTTTTATTTTTTGATGGGATAGACAGAGGTGTAATATAAGATTAAGCCACATTTTTTTTATTAGTAGAGGTTACAATCGTAACACGTATTGCGAACTATATACATAGGTACATACAAGGATAGTGACTGAAACTATACTGAGTATTAAAAGAGGACCTGAGACCCCAATCTCGGCATTCATACTTTCTTACCACTCAAATAAAGAAAAAAAGTGAATTCTTCAAAGCTTTTAAATTTAAAAGATCTTAGAGATTTCTTTTATACGGAGAAGATTTTTAACTCTCGATATCGGCGTACGAAAGGTTCTCAATTTGTTAGGATAGCTTTTTGGATTCGGTTTTGTTAAAAGCTTTTTTACAGATACCTGTAAAAAAAGGTTTGGAATTTCACAAACCATAAAATAAGTAAGAATGTTCCTAGGGTAGCTTGGTGCTGTAGTATGAATATAGAAAATATGAGGTACGTAGGTCCACATACTGTCTACCTTTTTGGTCAATCAGTCGTAAATGTAATCAAGCAAGGGATTAAAGGATTTCGATTATTTTTAACCGACTTCCAGTAAAAAGAGATTCTCAGTTTGACCTGTATGAATGTATGTATGCATATTTTATGCACGATTATGTCAATTGGCTGAAGCGATTTCTCACCTACTCAAAAAGATAAAAATTGAAGGCGATTCAATTTTTTTTAATGTTCGGTCTTGCACTATTATATGTTCCTTTCGAAAATTTTACATTAAATAGAGATGTATTTCTCATTATTAATTGAATCGTATATTAAAATAAGTAATTCTGTACACCTTTTCGAGACAGAAACAGCTTTGAAATCATGACGACAAAATTTTTACAAAACACATACAAAGTTAGTAAATAAACATTTTATGTGTTACTTTAGACGACTGTGTCCTCTTGGAGATACGATCTAATATAAAATGGGAGAGCTGGAGAATATAAGGCCAAGAAACGTCGCAAACAGAGACATCTCTGTCATAATGCGAAGTGAAAAAGGTAGTGACAGTAACAAAATATTATTTACTAACATACCACAAGGATAGGCGAACAAATAATAAGTACAATCACCTAAAATATCTAGAAGGAAATTGAACAGGGAGAAATGTGGCGGGGAGTAGACCGATGACCGAGTTTAAAGCTTAAGTAGTACATACCTACTTAGGTCTACAAATTACGGCGCTTCACTTTTAAATGAACGACATTTTATTAAAATGGCGGATGGCGGCGACTTTAACTTTATGTTGTGTTTAGAGTTACAGCTTATGTAATGTTAGAGGGTTTTAATTGCTCTTTTTGTTTAAATTATGTGCGAAGTATTTATCAAACTCAAGAGTACTTAACAAATATTAAAGAAATGTACTGTGCTAGATGACCTGATACTTTGAACCGCCTCAAACATTTTGTTCACACATTTTAAACCTTCTCTGTTCTTCCACAAATCATTCAAGACCAAAATCAGTCAGGTCCAGCCGACCTCGAATTTTAGCGAGACTAACGAAGGAACGAACGAGCAATCGATTTTTATATATAGAGTTTTATATTTAAATATCTACTTTAAAAAACCCTTACCTACAATTATGTAAACATGCGCCATCAATGGAAAAACACATTTTTTTATAGTTTATTGCTACAAATTACTAATAGGTACACTATAGTAGTTAGTACATTACACCTATTTGCGTGTTACTCATACACAAAACACATAGGTACTGTTTTCCGAACCCCTATCAGTTTCGAACTATCGAGTATAAAGTGACACCATTAATCAAAACGACCTTCGAATGACGCCTAGTGATAAAAGACCATGTTTTTTGGTCCTGTGGTACGTAACAGGGTCTATAGAGTTTTTATTCATAGTTATTTTTAAATGTTGAGCTAAATTAGTTTTGATAATAGCTAAACAGGTTCAGCTACACAATGGGCTAAGATTGTCCTGCTAATCTTAAAGAGCATATGTGATGATAGCACGTTAACACATAATTGGACTGTTCGGGATAAAACGGCTTGCTTCATGTCATATCCTTTTTTGTGGAAAATTGCTAACGATCTTTGTCCGGTTTTTTGGCTATTATGGTTATTATTTTGCATTATGTAATACTAAGATTAATATAAAAATATTTTATTATAAATAATAGTTTATTGCTATTAAATAATAATAGGTACACTATATTATTTTGCACATTATTAAACTGTACAGTAAAGCAGTTACGAATTTCTATCGATATTTGAAAATAGGACCGCGTGGTTCATTTAAAATTAATTGCTAGTGATCATGCAAACGACGTGGTTCAAATCAACAGCTGTTGAGTTCATGCCCGATAAATATCTACACCACAACAAATCACGTTACCTAGGTATTTTTTTTAATTTAAGTGTTTCTGTGAAAACTGTATTAAATTATTTTACATTTGTTATTAAATTGAAAATCGTTTGGTTTAGATTATTATGTTTTTTATTTGAATGGCTGTTGATTGTAATAAAGATTGCTAATACTATTATTATTTTATAGGTTTTATTGGACTACGTATTTTTGGAATGAGCTATAAAATTATAATTATGCTTACGCGTGACTGTCATAATAGAAAATTGGAAAAATGGCTTTATATTTAGAATTTTTAATTTTCTCATATTTATCAAATAAAGATCCACAAGATATACAGAGTTTAACATTTCCAATTTTAGATTTCCCTTCTCAAGTTCTTTCGAATTTTCCTCGTAATACGACAGCGAGCAGCAAGCACTTATTTTTCATGTCACTTTTGATTTATTACATTGACAGCAAATTGGAGATATCAGATGTAGAAAATAATATTTCCAAGGAGGTTCTTACTACCTGCAAGTTTGTACGTGAATTATTGTTTAGTCTTTTTCATATCTAGCTTTTCCGATACCTGATAGATAAAAAATATGAGTACATACTTGATTTAATTGCGGCAGTTTTAAAGAAAAATTGTTGTAAAATATTTTTTTTGCTGTCACTGAGGTTTTTCACTTTCAACCCACACCTAAGTAAAATGTAGGTTCCCTGGAGTTGATGACAAAATGTTTTACTACGACCTTCTATAATATTTTACCGCTTTTTAACTCAACAATATAACATAAATTTATGTATACATTGAAGTAAAATTTAAGTGTTTTCACGCTCGTCTTCACACCTTTTCCTTGAACATTATTAAATTTTTTGGACGTTTAATCTGAGGGTACCGTAAATCGTAGTACAAAAGAATGTACTTACAAAATATTGGACTTAATATAGATGTTTATATTAATTTGCGTATAAACAAAATTAATGTTCAGAATTACGTCTTTGAACTTCCAATAAAGGGCATTCGCTATATAAATCAAATGGGAACGGTCACTTTTATCAGCCCAGGCATTGCCCTATTAGCGTGCGAAAAAAACAGGAATTTGTTCCCTAATATTTCCAAACGATAATCGTAATTGTATTTTTCATACGAAATCCAATTTCTCATCCATAAATTGTGGTTCATGAGAAAAAATTATTATCAATCGAGCGTGTATTTTATAAAAAAACGAATCGAAGGACCAATTTTGGTCTTTTGTACCGAACTTAACGGCCACTCATGGACCGAATTTAGAGTGTACTATAAACCGAACTGTTAAAGTCTGTATACTTCTTTATGTTTCTGTTTAACACGTAAACTTCGTTTTCACGGCTACATTTACACCGAAATTAGACTTTGGGCGATAAACGAAACTCAATTGAATTTGTTCATAGCTTCTAAGAATTCTGTTCGGCTGTTAATTGCTTGCTCAGAATGACTTGCGTGTGCGAATTGTGTAAATCCTTCACTAATTTTCGTATTTACGTACTTATATTAGTGCTGAATGGGTATTCAAAGAAAATTGTTTAGATTTACATGAGTAATTGTTTGATCATAATTATGAACATTGTACTTAGAATACCGTTTTAATTTGTTTAGAATAACCAAATAGCCTTAACTAAATGATAAGAAATATATACTTCTATACTAGATGAAGAGTTTAAGTGTGGGAGAGCCATGCTTCGGCACGAATGGGCCGGCTCGACCGGAGTGATACCGGGTTGCGATTTACAATAGTATTGTAAATTAAATAAACACAAAGCAACTCATGGCTCTGCCTCTTCTTTGCGCCCAAACTACTGGTCTAATTTGAATAATTATTTTTTTTATTGGATAGTGCATTTATCGAGAAAGACTATGAAATAAAAAACATCACGCTAAGACCAATAGGAAACGAGAAGAGCGGGTTAAACCGCGTGGACGTAGCTAGTTTATAATAAAATGCTAATTTCAAACAATTTGATTAACTCTCGTCACAATTTAATTAGAACGGTTGACCGTAAACCTGTAACCCGTAGTTTGTATGACGGTCGTTTCCATTGACATGAGAGGCAATTGCGGTCTGGTCGAATCGATACGAACAACCTGCCCCTATGGCCGACGTGACTCGGATGCGAATCGAATACTTTAATCGAGACGATGCCCTATTAAGTAGCGATTAATTCGATTGTAACTATCCATTTTATCCTTAATGGGTTGAGGTTAAACATTCACTTTCGTTTGATTAAGATACATGGTAAATGTTTAATACCTATTAGAAAACTAAATACACTAACATCATTTTAGTTAGAGCGATCATAAATCAAGATTATCTATATACAAAACAGTAGATATAACGTTAAATGCGAAAACGATTCATCCAATTTTCCAATCTAAAAAGTAATTTAAAAGAAAAGTGACTGCAAATTTAAAACATTCACTTCCCTATTTCATTAATACATTATAAAATCGATGTTAAATGGAGTTCTCAACAGCTGGCCTGGAAGGAAGCTATCAGCGATAATGGATACCTATTACTTATTGTGCCTGTCTACGCTGCGCATCCCTTAAACGATTTTAAAGGGCACAGTCACATTTACAGGCAAAGTTCCAAAGTTTAATGCAATTTAACAGTTTCCCAACATTTACGCTTTGTAATTGAACTACAAACTGTGCTGCCGACCGCCGGGGCTGTTCGTGATGTAAGCAATAAGTTTAATAAGCTACTAGTAATTCGTTGATTGGGTTAGTTCCGGGAATAGTTTCAAACTAACTAGGTTCTGATTTAGATTAGTAATTAAGTGGCTATTAGATATGCGTTGAGCTTAGTACTAATCTATGAGAGAGATCATATTGAGTAAGTTAGTAGATAAATACTTATCATATAATAATGTTCAGCATATCACGTATTCTTTCTTTCTAAAAAGAACATTTCACAAAGAAGCTGCCAAGCCATCTACGCCAATACTTAACTACGGGATTCTAAAACAAAACTTTGACATTTTCCAACGTAACGAAAACGCTAATGAAACCAATTAAAACTTCTTATTAATTTCTAAAAAAAAAAGTCCATTTTCCCTTTCTTTTCTGTCTGGTTACAATCAGCATTTCTTCAATTAGAACCTCCTTCATAACGTCTAATGTATAATTTTGATTGGCTTGTATGTGTGTGTATGTTTCTGTGTAACAATTTGTAAGGTCGCGACGTCATGCAAATTGTGTTTGACATTTGATCGTGTCAAATAAATCATTGTTGAGCTAAAAGGTTTTGTTCCACGAATAAATTAGATTTTCTTTCGTGTGTCGGCGTTATTAAGTAAGTTGTGTAAGTAATTATAGATAATATAGAATTTTGCTTTATTTGTGAGGGCCATGTATTGTATTTTGTAATTGGTCTGGTTTCTTATTATGTCTTTGTATTTTTTGTGCGATAATGTTTTGTGTGCTATATATAGTTGGTAGGTTTTTGTTTGTTCTTTTATCGATTGTGATACCTAATACTTCTTAATACGCACTTTGTGTTTGGTCCTTTGATCCGCGTAAAGTAATATGTACTGGGAATTCACAACTCTCAATATTTTTACTTGCATAATAAGTGCCCCTTAAAATTAAATATTTATTTTGGTAGTAAATAGATCTGTTTTAAGCCCACCGACGCCTAAAGTCGGTCACCAACAAATTAATCTGTCGTTTGCAGCACGACAGCTTACTACTCTGTTTTTCTTCTCAAACAAAAGTCGACGAAAATTAAACAACTTTCGATATTGAAAATATTTTGATAGCCACTTGTGTGCCTGTGGCCTAGATTTTCTTAATTTGTGGGGACTCTAATTAGAAAATGTTCCATGACTGGTAAAAACTAAAAGATTGGTGAATAAAATGAACAATTTATTTGTATTTAACCATTTTTTGCAATCCTACTATGAAAAGTCTCATTCAAACATGTTGCTGACAACCCAAATTCCTTGGAAGTACACCAGGTATTTAATCATAATAATAAGCTTAATTGATATACAAAAAAAAAAAATATATACTTAATTTGAAACACGAAATTATAAAAAATTATACATTGGCACGAAAAAAATTGTAAGCACATTTCTAATTACCAAAACAAATATTTCTTACTATTACACATTGTATACACATATGGTCACATGGTTTTAAGCTCACGTTAAGAAGTTGCAAGTTATACTTAAATCGCATGAAACCTTTGCAGTAATCTAGAAAAAGCTGGCGTATATTACGGGAGCAATATTTTTCATCGCGGCATTAGATTGCGACCGCCGCCCTGGGGACTATTTCATTACTACTTTAATGGCGTTTAGAGAATGTATCTATGACAGTGTTTTAAATGGAAATAATCGTGGTGTGTGAAGTTTTGATATTGTTTACTACCAGAAAAAGGACTTTGTGTTTTTCATAAGTTAATTTTTTATTATTTGTCTGTAAAAGACGCCCATATATATGTATAGTTAGAAGAAAAACACTGCTCGTCACAGGAATCGATCTAAAATGTTTGCCGAGCTATAACAAAGCCACAGGACTAAAGAAACATTTTTAATAAGCCGTTATATTGCTTTAATTTTCCGAGATAAACGGAGCAATAAAGACATTATTATGTTTTTTACTGAAATGAAAGCAAAAATGTACCATAAACTTGAGTTATGAGGTTAGTAATTATATTTTGTTCAGTAGGTCGCCGCGATTACAGTCTTCCAAGGGCTGCTAGCGTCCCCTGTGGGCGAAATCGCGTCGAATTAGATTACGATAATGCACTAAGCTGAAACAGCTGGCTGGAGACAAGTAGGGAAATGATCAGCCAGCTTTTTTTATATAAAAACGGACTAAAAGGATGACAGGCCATTACTCCAGTTATTGAATATTTAGCCCATTTTTATCTGAACGCAGTTAGGTTCAGATAAAAATTGGCTACTGTCAGGTAACATTTATTGTATTGCCTAAATCTAACAAAAAGGTTGGTAAAGTTATGTATCCCTTAAATAAAACAGGCTGGTTAAGATTCGAGATGACAAGATATTCAAATTCATTCCAAATATTCTATTCAAATATGGAAATGAAGAAAAAGTTGGGAACCTTCGAAGTTCGATATTTAAAACTAAAATAACAACGATTATTTTCTTTTGCAGCCTATTGCTTCGACGATATCGATGTTTTTTTATCGATATCAGACGATAGTCATGTTACAAGAATAAAACGTAGTTAGAACGTTGAAAATGTATTATGCACGAAAGCCTGTCTATGCAGTAGAAACAAAAATAAGTACTTAGCAAATAAATTACAAATAAATTCTTAGTAAGGAAAAAAGGTACTTTCCTAATCCCCCTAACTCAAGTCAAAGCGATGTCCGAATAGAAGCAAACTTAAATGTTTGTTTACACTTTCTTTGATTTGTGTTGTATATGTGTGCTACACTTACCACTGCGACTCACACATAGAACGTTAATCGATACTCGACGCAGGGAGACCTGGTTTAGTGGTTCTTTTTGATCATTAATCTGATACGACTCGACACCTCTGTTTGTATTGGTTTAGCTGGAAAATTGTTCCAACAATACGGAAAGTTTTTTAAGGGTTTATTTTCCAACACATTTAATGCAATGTCATCACAGGTATCTGTTTAGTATCTCATATGTTGATCACAATTTACTGAAAGTAAATGGTTTATATTTATAAGTATTGAAGCACAATTAGTTAATTCATAGGTACATATGTTCATATTCGTAGAAATTGTACCCTAAATTTAACGAATATCGTAAGTTCGTTTACGATATTTGCTATGAGTGAGTAGGTAAACAAGTATGTCTATAGAATAGATACTACAATTAAAGGTACATTGACCTCTTAAGTAGAGGCCGTGCCTTTCTGTTAAACATTTCATTATTAAATTGACAGATAGTTATCATTTGGTCTTTTAAGTACATTGGTAAAGAACATGCCCTTTCGTAGGATGTTAAAAAGAGAAAATAAAAGAAAAACAATACTACGTACGCATTTGAGCATAAAATCGGTAAATCATGTAAATCAAGTTTGGATTTCGTAATGTATCTTACTGCGAAACCACGGTCACGCCCTCCTGCGCCCACATAAAATCGAAGCTATCCAGGATAAACCCGGATGAGTATAACCAGAAACAAAAGTCTACAGGATTACTACGATCGGAAGTATCCACTACATGGTATCCTCATTCAATTTATCGACTAACTTATTTTATGAGCAAAGTCAGCGGCGTCCGGAGATTTATGAGAACGATTTGTAGGCGCGGCGTATCTCCCGATAAGTGACCCTTCTTGGCTATCCGACGTACCCTTGAGGACACCACTAACAAGCTTACTTGAGACCACAAGGAGCAATACACTTAAATGTTTATAATTTGTTAATGTCAGGGATTTATTCAGTGACAGGTTTTTGAAGAAGCGAAATGTTAATTCAGCAAATTGTTCAAGATTCAATATGGTTGCTGCGATAACAATGTTTTTGGTTAGGTTGCTAGGTGTATAAAAGCTGAATTCTTGGATAAAATTAAACTAAAGTTAGATGTACTTAATGAATACAAAAGTTCCAAAGGCAAATTGAGAGAACCAATAAAAAAAGCAAATCTCAAATGAATAACTAAGGGCTCAACGTAAATCTAACTTAAAGAACATTCTCACCAAAAAAGCAGTTGCTATGCAAACACACTTCCATACTATTCATATATCAACAACCGAACTCTTTATAGTCTGTAATATTCCACACAAGTTTCACCGCCACGTATTACGCCATAGACTACAGCGGGGAAATATTCACAGTCGTTAAGACGCACGCATTCCCTAGCACCATGGCAGTGACGTGTAGAAGGGTTAGTTTGCTCTCTTTAATAAAATCAAACACGGCCAATGTTGATAAGACAACGGTCACGTCGACTGAATCGTGGATGACTTAACATGCGAGCGTGATGAGCGTGTGAATGTGAAAATACTAGGATTTTGCCAGCCTTTTGTAGATTTCAATACCGTTCCTGTACGAACGATAGGATGATATATGTATAGCCTAAATGTGTAAGAAATTGAAACTGATATTGAAACAGAGTTTTCAAGTACTTCTAGAATCCAACCCCTATTCATTTACCAAATAACTAGATACCTAGATAAACGTAGATACTTTGTGTGTACGCAACCACAAGGTCGCTTTTGAAAATACCGTATCATCTTTCTAGGTATACTCCATTATTTGAGAGAGGGAAAAGAGGGAAGCCTCATAATTTGATCTTCAGATTGCTTATACCAAACAATTGCGTACTCAACAAAAACAATAACGGTTTTGTTTCAATGTAGGCAGTGGATCAGTCGTAAAGCGGAGAGTTCCCTAACAAGGCGATGGGGTCTTACAACGAACGTGCGATTAGTGAAGGTCAAGTTTATTGTCATATAGGTCTTTATGACGCCGTCTGGCAGTAACAGGGTTGTTGAATTTTGTATACCTGTGATATTTGGCATTTTCTTATTCATTTATTCATAATTTAACAACAATACAGACTAACAGTTAACACGAAATCGTTTACGTTTTAATAAAATAAAATAAAATCTAATACATAAATAAATCTACTATCCACTGTTATTTTATTTTAACTATTTGACTGAATTTAGAAGATGAGTAACTGCGGTTACGGTGCAACGAATCATGAGTCTGGTTCCTTACTTTCTTTCTTATCCGCAAGGTAAATTATAGCTATATTTAGTTTAAAGTTTTCGGAGTTGACAACCCTAGATGTGTTAGTGTCCGGCACACACACATAGACAATTCACCATAGACCCAGATAAACCTGTGATTGTTAGATTGGACGCTCAATCTCCTTGATTTCTTACATTACTGTCACAAATAAATCTGAACTCTATCTAGGCGACAAACAACTTGTTTTGACTTGTCACAAGTCTTAGCACTAAAATAGCCCGTTTTATTTATGAAGGCGTTTTGCTGACTAGATTTACATCTGATTTATTGTCAAAGGGCAAGGTAACAATTGACTTACGTTGTTTATCACACCCTGAAATCTATGTCTTATTCAGAACAAAAAATAACCGAATCTAACAACGGCTCAAGTCAAAAGGTCTATTAGCTTTAATTCAAAATTATTTATTTATTTTGCACTGTACTACACCACAAAGGAACCTAAAATAGCTTTAAAAAAGACTATAGGTGTAATAGGTGGTTTTATCGCACAGAGTTTTTTTTTACTGACGACATTTAATTAGTCTAATCTGAATTGTCAAGCGCTTGAAACTATTTGTGTAAGTATAATATTTTAAAGATTGTTTTTTTTTTTACTTTAAACTCACTGCATTAAAAGATAAAGTGTTTTTGCGTCTTCTTTGCGCCCATGGGAAGCAATAAGATTACCGAAGATAAAATTTGTACCGTGCAGCTGTACCTCCCCACCGCGGACCATTTCTTTTAATTTGTACCAGACTTACTTTATTCCGAGCCTGTCTCGGTTTATGCGTAAAACGGTATCATAAAACGCAAAATCCAAATAAATTATTTTGGCCGAAGGTAAAATAGTGTCGGTTCTCCATCGTGCTTATACACGCCTAGACTTTACACCCTAATATAACCCTTGTTTTTCACGCGATAACGTCAGAAATGGCGTGCAGGTATTTTCAGGTATATAACCCTTAAATGCCGCGCACAGTACAAACTGAGCGAACATTTAATGTCAGCCGAAGTCAGTGGCGTGACCGAAAGCTGTAATGCTAATTTAGAAATCAGCATTTTGTCCAATTACTCAGTTCATCGCGTCCTGTCAGTTAAATCTGATGTCATGGCTATTCCCGGTTGAAACACTTGAAGCCGAGCAAAGTGTTCGTTTAAACACCACTTCTGTATCAGTCAGCTAAAATAAATTTGATAAAAGTCAAAGAACATTCGGCGAAGTAAAATAAAAGCAAATTTATGAGTTCCAAATGTGGCGTTTACTTTTTTATTTATTACAAGGCACAGATAAAAAAGGAAAACGAGTTAAGTGTTCTCCTTATCGTATGACAGACGTCGGTACATCCGTTTTGATTGAGTGAGTCGTTTCTCTTTACTTACGTAATAAGAATATATTATAACATAAGGAACTTGACTTTTTTGTTTAATATCAAAACCAAATGAATTCCAGGAAGACGATGTTTATTTCTGTCAAAGTGTAAACTAAATTAAGTATTAATTTTTTGAGGGAATTTTGAATTGACCCCTTCGTAGGCTCTTACAAAAGCTCAAACGTGTGTAGACACGTTATTCAATTTGCCGCCTGGACACATGTCACATCACATAGTAATTAATTAAATGACATGACGAAAGACAAGAGGGAATTTATAATGTTTCGCGAGCTATTTTAGAAAGCATTATGTATTTACAATTCCATAAATAATAAATCGACTTTCGTACTTGGCTCTATAATATTCTTCATAAGGTTATTTTGCTCGTGTTAAACAGAAGCATGCGTATACATGAGTCGGCATTTTGCGCCCAAGTTTTTCTCGAAGTCCAGAGCCCGCATTGCGAAAGTAAAAATTTACGTTAAACAGCTCGTAAAAGTCATCGAATTGTGTACGTGATCACATATAGTAATAATATGTAATAACTATAAAAAATTGGACAACATTAGAAGACAAATACATGATATAACTATTGAATGTTTTCTTCTTACTAGTACCTAAAGCTTGACATGGTATTTTGGGATACTATAAAGTATGGGTTACGTGTAACAATTGAACCACAAAAAGGTAAAAGTAAATTGCGGTCAGTCTTGCCATTAAAGGTTAATGACCCACGCTGTTTACTAGGGGTATAAGTAAAATGTGCAAGATAATCTTACACACGAATCCCATCCTTTCCAAGTCTACATTTTCGTTTCGTTGCAGGCGCCGCCGTACGTCACGAAGTCATCGACGCGGGAACTGGGTCGGCCATATTTGTCGTTTTGGCGGCAAACGGCGTCAAATTGCCGCCACCATGGACATGCGCCACAATAACACACTTCCTATGGTAAACATTTGTAGCCTGTCGTCATTACATCGGTACGATTCAGTAATCCTGACGGGCGCTATTGTTAGATTATATCTATAGTTGCCGAATGTGTGGAATAAACAAACTTTATGTAACCAAGCGATTATGCCTATATTACAAGTCGAGTATTATGTAGGTATACTGAACTCTACGCCTGCCTAAACTTCCAAATGAATTTGCATTAGAATACATTTTACGATTGAATAAGTTCCAATGCGAAATATATTTTGAAGCATGAGTCCACATGAGTTAACAAAAACGAATTAAATAAACGATTCACAATTTGTCATAATATAACATTTGGTTCAGTGATTTACGAGTGGGGATATGGAAAATGATTCATAACGCTCGCGCACCACAAATTCAGTGTCGTTGTACCTTTGGTATTTACGTAGGTATAATCCAATAAAGTACCCATAATGGGTGTAGAAATATTTCAAGGCCTAAAGGAAGGAGGTCAGACGTGCCGGTAGACCATCAGACGAAATGTGGTGATCAATCTTGACCAGGAACTTTTAAAAGGCTTCAAATAAACCTTCTTAAGTGCTATGTCAAACTTTCTCGCGAGTGTAATTGTAAGTGTTAAATTAGACCCTAGGACATGATGTACGTCCCCTTTTTTGTGATTTATAGAAGTAATAAAAACTTCTTAGAGAACGACGCTTAAGATGTTAGCTTGCAATTTTTCTTTTGACTTACTTTACTATTTTTAGCGTTTCGATTGGGTGGAAAGGGCAAAGAATAGGAATAAAGATAGGCGGTGGGATAAATCTTGTTAAACGTGGAAAGATTGAGTTTGTAAAAAAGATGATCATATTATCCCGGTTTCGAATATTTTATGTTAACAACAATAGCGAGGTGACAATAGCGTTTGCATCCCTCAATAGGCATTACAATATCGAAGCCACGGTTTCGTATTCGAGCACAAAAAGTCGCTACACTTTTCCAAAGCCTCGCCGATATCTATACGGGTGAACCAGAAAAATCTAAAAGTATTTTCTAAAATACCGTTACAAAACCGAGTCTTCGGCAAGTAATTCTTTTTCGCCAAGTCGAGCGCGAAAAAATTGTGTGAGGTGACTTGAAAAGTATCGGTGTCACGGCTTGGGGAGTTTAAATTCACGTCGCGATTCGCCGAGGCGTGATTTAATTCAATGTTGGAGCTATTTTTTGCGATGCTAATGTAATGGTTTACTGCGCCGTTTTTAGGTCTGCAGCGAAATTATTGATGGCTACTGTCTAAAGGGAATGAACAAACGTGCCTGATATTTAAGTAGGAATCCTGGATTTAGGTGTATGATATTTAAACTCATAGACGAAGTACAACTGTACTGATGTTTTTGAATACTATGTAATTGAGATAGATAAACTACACTTAAAAATATTGTTCGCTACGAAAATAGATAGACAATTAATTCCACTAAAACGAATTCTCATTCATTCAGCGAAGTCTCATTCACCGCCGTTGAGTTATTTTTAGCAGAATTGAGATTAACTTCAGTGTTATTCTAGACTCAATAGACTTTGTTATAGTGCCTAGTATCGAAAATAGAATTAGCTTCAGGCAATTTGCGGTCGACGAAACATTATACTGGATATTGGTTTTAATTTGAGGTCTTGTTATTTCGGTGGTAGCCGCAACAAAATACAGGTGTAATAAATATCAATTTTCGTATTATCTGGTCATTGGTAGATTAAAATTATTATCGATTTTGTAGTTATCCGTATATTTATGCAGATCGGTAGTGCCCTACTAAGTTTTTTGAAGGGGGAAAATCATCCAATGACTTCTCTCGCCATGGGCGAGGCGAGAGGGAGTGTCAGACTCTTACTGACTAAAAACTAACCCGTTCCTACTCCTGCTTTTCGAGCCGGAGACCCGGTAAACCAGCTAGGTAGTCCGCAGCTGGTGTAAGCGAGCGTGTGAAATATAATATACCTTTTTTTTGTTGACGGGGAGAAACCTTCAAAAGGCGCCTAGCTTTTTGGGGAAAAACTAGGGAGTGTGGGATTTTTACCTCACTAAAACCTCCCCGGTGGCCACCATCTGCACCTAAAGGAGGCACCGAGTCCTCTTAGTAGACCAACTCCGGACCTCCCGTGGTGCAACGCCTGTTATAGCACTTCACTATAGAGACCTATATGTCATCCTCATACCTCTCTGTGCAGATATATACCTATGTATAAGTGTAGTGTTTAGTCTTCGGACGGATGAACGATCTACACTGCCCTCGGAGTTCAAATAAATGGTGAACTGGTCAAATAGAACTAAAAATAAAAGGGTATTCAACCACAAAAATGAATCGGATCATTAAGCAATATTGAGAGGTATTTATTGGATCAAATTGATGACACTCAAGTGGCCATCTGGATTAATGAAGTACGATTGATTACTTTTATCGCATTGATATGCCAATATAGCACATATTATATAGTTAGTATTTATAATTATTTTATCTTTTTATCTTTTGCTATCAGGGTTTTGAATGAAAAGGGTACGTTGTCGTGGTTCGCGTAGTTCAAAAATGGTTGTTATGGCTATCCCATTTATCAATCGTTATAAAAGCTTTGTTTTTTTAAAAGCTTTTACTGTTTATGTTGAAAACGTCTGATAAAAAGTATCAGCTTTCTGGTGGCGGTAACCAAAAAGTAAGCAGGTATTGAAATCAATTTAAATAAGTCTCAAACTCAATCTTGACCTTGACCTCATTGCAACACGGTTATATATAGAGAAGCATCGAAATGAATGAATAGGGAGGATGAGATTTGTCAGTTAGAGTTAGTCAGATTCTGAACAGAAAGCATCTGTCTGAATGTTCGTGAGTATTTACATATGTGTGCATGTATGTGTATGTGTGTAAGTATTTATAAATATCTGTAACGTAAGTGATTAAGCTAAATATGTATAAGCGTGTAGTGAAAGGTCGTGTGATATAATTTTAATGAATATTTTTGGCTAGATTCTATAAATATAAACGTACTAATATTGGACGAATCTATTTGGGTTCTGTTAATTTTACTCAGGTTATTCTAATGTTAATCTTTTAATAGATGTTTATATTGATTTTTCGAACATAGCTAATGACACATTTGTATTGATAGAAGGACTTGTGTTCCGTGTAGCTTAATATTGTTGTAATTATTGTATTTGTAAAAGTATTATCATAAAATGTGAAAATGTCATACAAATAAATTCATGTAACTGTTTGACGAAGAATTCGACTAGTTTCAAGCCAATGTTGAGGCTCATATACATGAGCAGCATTCTGCCGTACATGGCGCGGTGAAAGTCACGCTGCTACTCTAGCAGCAGCGCGACTATCACTGACTGACATGGCTTGAGACTAGTCGAGTTCCTCGTCAAACAGTAACGTGAGTAAGCTGATAACCTAACAATTAATTTAGTATGTCTCACGAAAGTTACAATAAAAATAATAACATACCACGTTTTATTTCGTTTCCTAAACCTGTAAACTTCTTTAGTCTATAATTTACCAGAAAACACAAACAAAATGTGTTAATCCTTAAAACCCCAACAACATGAAAACATGGCTCAAGGATAATCCCCACTACATCTCATATTAACATGTATTTCATAACCCGAGACCTGTTACAAGGAAATCATTCAATCAATGTCGTTATGTGAGCTAACTTATATCCAATGTATCACCACTCGATACGCCTCAACGCTACGCATAGGAGGGTCATTGAAAGAGGTTTATTTATAAATAGGAATCCACAAACACTTGTGCCTAACATAAATAAGTAGCAAACAAGTTCTAAGTAGGACAAATCCGGTTTTTCACGGTCCGCCAGGCCTGAACGCTCATCGAGGACGATTCCTTGAAAGCAAGTTTAGGATTGTTTCATACTGCCAGAAGTCCGGATCGGATCCGGCATAGCTACGACGTATTTAATTATAGTAATACATTGATTTGTTAAGTATTTCTCATTAGCGACTGCCTCGTTGGACGAGTGGAAAAATTTTCAGTAGTAGCACAGAGTCTGGAATTGTGCCCAGTATATGGCAATAGGCTACCCACGGAAAAGGAAAAACTCTCACCCCCTATTACATGGGACTTATAACACAAATTGTGGAAATGTGTGTACATTACATGACGGCTACGTGCCGTAATGTGCCTACCCTTCGGGGATAAAAAGTGTGACGATGCATAAGTTTGCATCGCTTCTAAAATGCAGTTCAATAATAACAACCCACTAAACCACGTTAAATTTCGAAATTCTACTAGGATTAAATATAAAATATACTCTATTATTTATTATTTTGTGTACTCTCGGATCCGGTACGGAGGCAGTGCGTAAGCGGCCTTACGGCCATCATTGTCGAATGCTCGTTGTAATTAACCGGCTTCAAAGGACCACCGTTATTTAAACTTCACTGATTCCTGTGTGCGGGGTTTGGATTTAATTGATGTGGGAAGAGACAGCGGGTGGGCGGATTGTTAAAAATGTTGTCAATAATAAATCGAAAAGAATAGGTAAATATACCTACATAACATCCTAACTTTTGTAGTTTCTATGGGCCAGACTATATGCAGACAGACTCTTAAATATTCTCATGGGTAAATCTCATTAACGATCGGGCCATGACTCTCAAATTCCCATTAATTTTACACAATACAAAATTTAAAAAAGAACCTGCCCATTTGTCCACTACATTATGTCTCAGTTTTACACAATATTGTGTTCTCTAATCTCACAATACAGTCGAATGTCTATAGACTCAATGTGGAATTAGACCGTACACACATTCACTATACAATGCTGTTTAACTTTCGTAGCGGATTGTTTACCTAAATCCATTACTCGCTGCCAGGACGTATTACGTAGAAGTTGCTAAGTGCAGATTGTTCGAACTTTGCGCCAGTTTCAATGATTAAATTGACCTACACTCTGATATTACGTGCTCATGCAAGTTAACAATAGTACCTATTACGAACAAATTAATAATTACCAGTTTATTGGAAATAGAAGTGGTTGATTGGCAATACGATTAATGCGATAATACCCTGCACATTTTGATTAATGCGTTCCAATCCGGATGACAGTTATATTGAAATAGGATTGTTTAAAATATTCATTGGCTGATATGCTTTTAGTTTTGGATTTTGAAAAAGTATTTTGATTTTCATTGATGGCAAATATTTTGTTTGTTCTGCGTCATTCAATATTCTTCTCACTTCTTCAAGAAAAGAAGAATGTTGCTATGTTAAATCCTTTAGAACAGACCCTACCTAACTTTTAACTTCGAGCCAAGCCTTTATTGCTTCACAAGCGATAAAAACAATGACAGCGCAAATTAATTCGTGCCAAAGTTTAAGCAAATTAAATGTCCGCTGTTCTGCTGTCGCGTCTAAACTATTAATCACTCTGTGGAAAGACAAATACATCCTTTATTATTGTTTATTTAGACTAAATTCTTTCGCTTCTCTTGTTTATTAAGTTTTTTAATAGATGTAAAATAATCTTTTTACTTTCATTTATAAGTGTATTTACTTTGTTTTACACATATATAAATAAGTACGGTACATATAACAAATTATGTATTTAATTAATTCAACGTCAATACAATTCCCACACACCGTGCACAAGGTACAAGATATAATAAATCCTTTCTTGTAAGCTGTAATTTAATTTACATTACGTAATTGGGTCGCGAAGAAACACATTTCGAGGGTCTCTAATCACTCCAATTTTGAAAACAGTATCACGTGTTAAATTATCATTAAACCAATCTACACGAAGTAATTAGTTTTGTGATAAACACATTTTAAAATTCAACGTGAATAATTAATAAAAATTCAGTTAGGAAGTAAGTTGAACCGTCTGTGGTCAAAAGAAAATTCTATTTAGTTCAAAGAGCTACTGAAAATTAATTTGTTACTAACTTAAAATGCAAATGTATGGGCCTCAAGTAAGTATTTGTAATGCAAATAGGATGTTTAAGTATGCCTTTGCTGTAAGAAAAAAAGTTAAAAAGTCAATATTTGTAAGTTTCGTAGTCGCGTCGTAGCAAGTCGTAGCGCCGTAGCAGCGTAGCGTTTGGGCTACGAAATCTTTAACACAAATATTTTTTTAATTTTCTGTTTTAAAACTAATACGATGCCTACTTATCTTTAAGATATAAACTTCCCTCATACATTTTCAACGAAGAAAAAGAGCAGATTGAAACTTAACAACCTAATGCTATAAAATTAATATTCCTAAATTAAAAATTCAAGCTGTTCGTCGCTATCAATCATAAAACCGAGACGTTCACGATTCGGACGTGGCCCGGTTTTGCGGGCAACAGTTTTGGACTCGCAGAGCAGCGAGTAATTACTGGAATCAATAATATAATACGTGCCGACACTTCGATGCCTCCAATATAATGCATTTATCTTAGAGACCAGAAATAGGTCAATATGTCCCATCGTCTTTGATTTTATTGAATTAGATGTTATAATATGTTCTGCAATAAATATACTCTTTCTTTTGAACCTCGTACAAGACATGAAGAATTGTTTGTTTATACATTAAAGTATTATAAAGAATTTATAAATTTTTGATTATATTTTTCCTTGAATAATTATAGTCTCATCAGCCAGAAAGCAATTGGGTTTTAAATTAAAACTTTTAACTTAAAATATATGATTCGTAAAAGAATACTATCCACAATAACAACCACTATCAGACCACTTTGTTTTATCGCGACGTCTGAACTTCTGACAGCAACCGAATATGAGCTCTACGTACGCATTGTACAAAGATTTATAGCTTAACTTTTTACAAGAATAATATAACCGAGTTCTACTTTCCTTTAGACGTTTTCAGATAGCTGTTACGGTTGAAATTGCGTTGGCAGACGCTTTAGTTGTTAAGTTGGAGAATCAGGTTGATGATATAAGATTTTTGAAAAAGTTTTTATTTTACTAAACTTACTTATCTAAAGCCAGTTATTTAATAGTGTTGTCTAGGTCACCTACTTTCCGACTAAATAGTTTTTCTTAAAATTATTAACTTTTTTCAGATTTCGGTAAATATAAGGCATTTTTAAATATGGTATCTAAAATTCCTGTAAAATTAATTTCAGTTACTAAAGGTTAAACAAAATGTACGTGAAATCGCCGCACCTGTATTTACGGGATACAATTTCCGGAACACATGCGAAAATCCTTCCATGAAAATAATGTAAATGTTCGCACGGTTTCACTGAAATTCGTAATTTTAAATTACAGTTTATGTAAAGCGAGGCTTCGTATCTCTCAGATTTTCAGAGCTACGAATAATGTTTAATTTTATTGAAACTGAATTTCAAAGACTGTATGAGATATTAAATTAATTTATTTGGGTTTTCAATAAGCTTATGATAATAAGACAAGAACTAGTAGCAATTGTATACATTTTATTTTACAAAATGCTAAATAGGGGACGTTATTAGAGAGAAGTAGTTGCATTCTTTGATATATTTATTAATTATTGAATAAAACCATTATTAAATAAAAATCATTATTTTCAAGAGAGCATTGTAAAACCAAACCAAATTCAAGTTCAATTGGGCTTACTGGTACTGAAAACTTAATAAAAAGTCAGTCAGACATAAAATATCCATTCTAAATAGAAAATATTGAATAACTTAATAAAAGTCTGAGCTAGCATTGAAATATATTCGGACAATTTGCTTGAATTAGCATTTAGAAACGGCTGTTAGATGCAAGAACTGTTTTATTGTCGAAGTTGAGATGGGATCTGCTTCACATGCCAACACTTTAATGTCGAAGTAATAGTTCTTTTAGACACGATTTTATGGCACCCAAACTTAGTTCTGAGGAGGATAACCATATGAGGTATTATGATCCTGGTAAACGTATTTTACTTTTAGTTGTATTTGACTTCCAATAATATACGTATCCCGGAGCTGCGGACTACCTAGCGGGTTTACCGGGGCTCCAGCTCGAAAAGCAAGAATAGGAACGAGGTGTTTTTTAATCAGTAATAAGACACTCTTGCTTCACCCAAGACGGGAGAAGACATTAGATAAAATACCCCTTAAAAAAAACAATATACGTATTAGCTCTATTAAAACAGCCAATGCAATTTTATAGTCTTGTTATATTTAGCAGTTTACAAATATTGAACACAATCTCACATGTTTTATTTTACGTAGACGTAAACAAAACTAAACCTACTACAACGGCGTCTAATTTTCGATTTAATTTATTTTAATTGTCAAACATATTCTTTATCCACTGACTCACTATACAACCTCTATATCCGACTGATTAAAATCCGAGATCTTATTCTGGGTAGTGGTATAAACGACCCCTGACTAATGAGGCAGTTAATATTACGAAACTCCGAATAACAAGTGAAAAAGAAAGTAGAGCAGAAGGCTGTTGTAAACCTAGTTTTGTGGGACCTTATCGTGAGGTTGTAGCCAGATTTTATGGCTGACCCTACCCTTAGCTTATAATTACTGGTTTGGTCAATAAACCGCGTGTTTACCCTGTCGCAAGACGAGGATGGCGGCCAAACAAAGTAGATTACATGCATTTGTTTGTTGATTGTAGAACTAGATAACTATGGCTGCCAATAATAATTTTAGGTTGATTATTATAAATATTAGTATATTTATTAAAAAAATAACACTTAAAAGCTTGATACTTAGTAAGCCGAAAGCCCAAAATATCCAGAGCTTTTTGTCATGTCATATTCGTAATTCTAAGTCTTTTCAAGAGTAAATTTTTATGAGTATTCACGGAGATTTTATATTCACATTTTTAAAGCAATTCCGCTAGTAAATTGAATTGAATCAAGTTGAACTACATTAAAGACACTAGGTAAAAGCTAACAATTGAAATCGTTTAAAAATATCCGGGAGCTGGTTACGTAAGACGACCAACAAATAGTGGTAAGTACCGATGTGGGCGCCCAGTGGACTTCGGAACAAGACAAACACTAGTACGAACTATTTTCATTTTATTTGGTGGTAAAAGGATAAAATAGAAATCTCTTTTGTAAATTTTCAACTCTATCAAATTGTAGTAAAGTCCAAAATGCATTGTAGAAAGATGAAATGGTATAGGTTCATGTGCTGGTGTCTCTGCAAGAATAAGTGAAATGTTTCCTTCCTATATATTATGAGAACAGTGAGTATCGGCCCGATAACTTTTATGGTGCATCGCTCGAGTGAGTTTCTGTATCATTTGCTTTTATTTTTGGTTCAAAGGAGTATTTTGAGATTTATATGTATTTGAAAATATAAGCTAAAACGTGAGACGAGGTGCAAATGTATGTACAATGTAGCATACACTTTTTCAGTTCCTATATAATAAGAATTGAGTCTAATGCTATATACCGAGCACAATTTTCTATACCTGCCTACAATTTTTTAGTAAGTAGTGTAACTGAGGCTAATAAACAAATCGCTTGGTTTTCTTCAATACCTTTGCTCTATGAAACGTTTGGAGCTGTTATCTATTATCTATAGCTTCATCGCAAGTTCGATACTGGCTATCAATCTCGCAATAGGGTCCTTGTTTCGTTCACACTGAAAGCGGGGATGCATCTCATTGACCATCTCTTTGTCAAGATGACCCAATTTGAAGCCACAAACTGGGCCACACAGCTATCAATAATATTATGTTGTTTCCTTCCCCATAGGAATAGATTCGCGTGTTCATTTATTCATTTTGCTGTTTCGGGTTTGTTGGTTGTAAAATGAGTTTATATTTATTTAGTTTTTTGGGTACTAAGTTGCCATTATTGTTATATCGGTCAGTTTTGTAAAGTTTTTCGAGATGGTCTTGTCTAGTCTAGTGATCTTATACATCTAAAAACCGAAAAATACCAGTAATCATAATTTGCACTATCCGAAATCTCGCACTGGAGATTTTTTATTCAGCAACTAATCCATTCATATCATTATATGTATGTACTCCTTAAGACACACACATCTATTTATAGACTTCAAAATTAATAATACACAATATTTATTCAACAATCAAAAAGTTCATAAATAAATTATGTGACAAGAATAATCGAATAAGCTTGTTTTGACCTGCACCCGCCCTAATGGTCGGATAAACATATTTTTTGTAAACAACCGCAGCGTAAACACATCACCTATGCTCAGAAAGTTCTAAATAATATTAATGGCCTCCTATCGACGTGTAAATTGTAAACAAATAACTTTTATGACTTCTTATGGGTTTCCACTTCCTGATAAAAATAACTTATTTATTTATACAAGTTAGATTACTGTTTATGTTACATCACACCATTCACAGTTGGTAATAAAAGGTAGAGCTGTATTTAAGTATATAAAATATCAGTTATGACTTCTATTTACGCCACGATAATCCGAATATAGAAATATTAAAGGTATAAACTAATAATAGTTATCTATTAGATACGTAGTTCATGCTTAACATTCTAACTGTGGAAGAGCCATGCTTCAGCACGAATGGACCGGGTCGATCGCAGTGATACTACGGCCTCCTAGAAAATCGACGTGATACAACGCTTGCGTTGTGTTTCATCGTGTAAGTGAGGTTACCAGAGGTCCAATTACCCCCAATCCCCGATTCCCCAACAATCTTTAAATTCTTCAGGCCTAAAAGGCCAGCAACGCACTTGTAACAGCCCTGGTGTTCCGGGTGTCCATGAGCGCACCGATTGCTTACCATCGTGTGATACGTCTGCTCGTTTACCGGCTTATACCATAAAAAACCTGTAGTAATAAGTAAAAGTATACACGCAAAAGATACGTACAGTGGTTCAGGCATCAAAAATATTTTTCTGCTATCAAACAAAACTTTTCAAATAAAAGTATTTCTATTTCAATTTTAACAAATTCACCAGCACACGTTACACGCGACAGTTTGTTCCACGTTCCACCCGTTCTACTACCTACTACGTTTTCTACGAAAACTTGTTTTCACCAAAATTTTCTGACAGCGGCAAAAATAAAGTCGCAGTTACGTTTTCTGAAAATAAAAAGCGCACAAAGATGCAGTATGTGCCGTACTTCGTTTAAATAACCCAAGCCCACCACAACCTCCCAAACCGCTGCAATTCCTGTAAGCCAGGATCTACAGTAGATACAACCATGAAAACACCGGAACACTGAAGTCCAGTGCGTCTCACGGACATAAATGACTGTCTTGGATCCCGCAACGAAATGAATCAGAAGATATTATTAGAGGAGAAGAAAGTATATGTACCGTACTGTGTACATAATGTGTACATACTACTCAGTGTTGTGTTAAAAGCGAAGCAGTGCCAAAGTAGCCGATACAAAGTGCATTTCAGTCAGCCAGCGCTCCCAGCAGGCGGCAGTCGGCACCCCAGTAACCTATTTCCCTTAGTTGGCCCCACGCAGTCACAAATTGTTGAAGATAAGCAAATTATATATGTTCAGATATTATTTCTCCCTCCCAATCAACGGGGATTGTCTGCTTCTCGAGTTGTTTGTTTTGTGTGTAGCAATTTGTTTTGGTTGTTGGGTAGGGAATATTCTTTTTGAGCTGTTGCGGTTTATAGAAGCACAGACAGGCCGATAGATTTGCAATCAACTAGTTCTGTATGGATATTTCAAAAAGATCTTTATTCTTGTAATAACAAGGCTTTTATTGAAGACTCGTTTATTACTACTTAGCTACTCAATTCTTATTGCATAAGTCAAATCATTAAAGACGATGTAAAATAACTATAATAAAAATATGTGTCATGTTCCATTAAAGTACTTTTAGAATAACTACACTATGGAACGAGCACCTAGCTTTACTGGCTGAAATTTATCCGTCAGTAAACAGTGACTATTATTTATTTCTTTATTAGTTGATATTTCAAAAGTAGATACCCATTTCTGGTTTAATTGGAATAACCGATTTGACTTTGACTTTGATAAGTAATTTTTTAGTATAAGTTTATGAATTTAGAATATACAACCACTTTTAATCAAGTTTTGTTAGAAACACACGCCTAACAATATCCAAACTTCGTGTAGGTTACACCTAAGAATATGTAAATTGAAAAACTTAAGGCTAAAAATAGCCCAAAGAAAACAGTGGAAAAATAAATATTTCGTTGAAAAGTAAAAGCGGTGTAGCCAACAAAGATTTATAGTTACAAATTATTTGGACTTGGGGGCTATATTTAGCGGGGTGAGCCGTTAATTACAGCTCTAGACAGCAAATTCCAACATTTTGAAAGCTATTATTATTCACTGATGAGTAGATAAGTTACTAAAATGTTATTTTTTTTTAGGAGTGATAGGGTTAATTTGTTTTGGTAATTATTCATTTTTAATATAAATTATTGAATTTTGAAATATTATACAACGTCCTTTAACTGATACTGATCAGTCAGTTTAAATCTAATCTCGACTAATAAATAAAATTGAAGTGTCTGTTTGTAATATTGAATAAAATACCCGCTTTGCATGCATATAGAACACATACGATTCATATTCCAAAAAATTCAAGTCTATTTGTCTGTTTGTTCCAACTAATCTCTTACATGGCTGTATCCATTTTGACTGGTAGCTGTAATTTTATTGGCTGGTAGCTGATGTACTAAGGAGTAACTTAGGTTTATTTTTACCTAGTTTTACTTTAGAAAATGAAGTCTCAAAGTCCTTAATCCATGCGAACATAACTGCGTTCATCAGCTAGTGATAAATAAGGTGTGAGGAATGTGCAAAATCATATACTGAAACATTTAGAGCTAAAACTAAGAATAACAATTTGTCCAATCTGGAAAACGAAACACTTCTCTCAATCAAATACCAAGGTTCCTAACCATTCTGATATAATCATAGAAATTGTCTAACCTTTGCAAGAGAAAAATCCAGAGCCTGAGCAATTGGTTTATCAATACTTATTGTTATTGAATGACATCTAGCCATAAGCCATGGAGTAACAGGAAGACATAACCATTAAGGTTCACAATAGCATTGATGATCCCATTCTAACGCCTTCCAAGGACACACAAGGGACAAAATGTACACGACACATCGAGTTATACAATTCCAGTTAATCATGGTCTCACTTTGTATGAAGTTTTCGCACTTTCGTGGGTCAGTTTATACTGGTTCTGTTAAGCTAGATGTGTAGTGTGTAACTGTGTACTTACTGACAATCTTGTAATACACTTTCCGTCCACGAACCGGATTACTCTGTTTTTCTTTCATTCTTTGTTATAATTCCTATAATGGGGTGAATAGAAACGGAGTTGTCATTGCGTAAAGAGGGCGTCAACCTCTTTCATGATGATTTTCCATTTCCATCACTCGATTTGAGGGTTGTGACCAAATGAATTTGATTGCTTCATGTGATAATGCTGTTTAATTTATCAATATCTTTATTTTCAAGATTAATATCTTTAAAAGTACTTGCCTAGGCATGTCAATGCTTTTTTGTCGAGTCAAATATTTCATAGAAGTATAGACTATACTCTACGGAATGGAATGCCTATATCTTAAAATTATCCTAGTTTAAAATGTCTATTTTTGCGCAGTGGTCATTTGATCTCTAGGTTCTATCTACTTAATGAAACCAATTGTTGCCTTCAACAACATGTTTATTTATTTATTGCACAATCTACAAAGATACAGTACAATATCCTGTTAGGGCGTAGCTATTTATCTTATACTAAATAGTCATCTAATTTAGGTATTACATATTATACTTGATATTTCCATATATTTATTTAAAACACTCTAAAATTATATTTTTAAACATTACTTATAAAAATAAAAAACAAAATAACATTTAAAAATATAAAAATAGGAGCCGACCAGTAGCGGGAGCATGGTCCAAGCTACCGGTGGTTAGGGCTCCAAAGACAGAAACCTCCTCACAATACGTGCCGTTTCGAGGAGTACTGCCTTCTGCATCAGGCCCTTGATCCATCCGCCCAACCCCAGCCTTCTAAGGTGGTTGTCGAGGCTGTTGGGTATTAAACCGTTGGCCGACACGACTATCGGCACAACGATAGCCGAACATATTATACTAAATGTAAACTTACTTACTATAAACATATTATTATTTTTACCTAAACCAGTCCTACATGAGTCCTACAAATTTGCGTTACACCACACTTGTCCCACACTATACATTCCTAGAGTGAGTTTTATTTGCACCTATTCAGAGAAAATGGCACACATCCATAATCTGAATGTGTTCAAGATTAATTGCTCGTGATTTATTTGGTCATACGTTTTCCTCGAGTGACGTCACGCGACGGGGTCAGTGCTCACCAGCACCAGGGGAGCAGGAAATGTTGGAGCGTATTGAATCAGCATGTCTTACGATAAAAGGGGTAATTTAATCACATATTGTTGGAAAAAGTGAATATTTTTTTTTATTTTTTGAAATGGTTAATTTTGTTGTTGTAATGGGATTGCTGTTATGCATTGAGGGATTATTTGAAACCTGTTAGTATTTCTAGTTAAAAGTAATATTGAAATAATCCATTAACAGTAACTTTACTTTGAAATGTACATAGATTTTTTAATACTTTGCTGATGTACCTAATGGAAACTGTGTTACATTGAAGTATAAATACAGAATAAACTAAAAGTATAAACATTTAATTAAACAAAACATTTTACTAGACTAATAATATTCTATTATAACTCTGTAAAAACAAAATAAAGCAATTAAGTAAATAATAATAAAGACTAATATTGTCAACAGGAAAATTGTACTAGCTGTAATAAATGACACCACAGTACACACCTATTAGTTGTTTAATGAAAATAAATGAACATAATAGAGCTATGCTTATTTATTTATTAATTTATTTATACAGGAACACCAATAGCTATAATTAAAATATTGAATAAACTATAAATGGATAGGCACGTATGTAATTACAGTAGAATAAAAATCCAATACATGAAATAAATAAACTATAGTGTGTTGTATTAAAAAGTGTCTGACTTTCAATTGGGATAGATGGATGAGGACAAGTCTATAGATACGTCGAATGGATTGTTTGAAAGATCTTACTATACAGGATTAAAATGTTCGACCTAAGGAACTTGGAATAGGGTAGAGACAGTAGACAGAGTAAGAAAATAAAACATCTAATTACTTCGTCAGTTAGATAATGACAAAATGTTAGATACGTTTTATTTTGTCATATAAGGTTATACTCAAACCTAACTCCCTTTATACCTAAATTAAAGGGAGTTTGTACTTAAAGGGAGTTAGGTTTAGGAGTCGGAGGTTGTTACGTCACGAGGCAAACGTGTATAAAATGCAGTAAATCGCGATGTCACACGATATTTCAAATCAATGTATCTTGATTGTGATTGGATTGATTTTTGAACGATTTCAAAAATATAAATGCCGATGCTAATAACACGTTCAAAGCATTCTGTGATGCCCGAATATCTAAACAAAATAAGTTCTAGTGACTTACATAGCGCTGCTGGCCCTCCTATGCAGAAGTTGCAGCAGGCTGCCATCCGCCCCCGAGGAGCAGAGGCTGCGCGAGCGCGCGCGCCTCTCCCCCTCCCTGGCGCTGCGCTCGCGCCACCGCGCCATCAGCGACTCCAGGCACAACATGGCGCCACCATCGCACACCATCCGTGTCTGCTACCCCGCCCAGCCTTAACCCTCCTCAACACTTAACACATAAAACCTCCAAGGTCTGTCTCACAACTAACCTCGATACCTCACGATGTTTTTATAGCTCAGCTGTAACCACGAGTTATGGCGCAGTTCGAGACCACACGAATATTACTCGTTCAATTATATGACAACGTATGTGCAACTTCTTTGTGCATTAAAATTGCATCTCACCAACTATCCACTCAAAGTTTTACGGTATGCTGTCTGATACAATATTCAACACAAACTTTTCAACTGCAAGTTCATTTTTTGATTTAATTTAGCGTGTAAAGTTTCTTTTTGATCTTATAACGGACGGACGCCACCGAGAACACTGCGAATGAAATATTCACTCGAACAATTAAACTTTGTCGGGGTCGTGAGAGTTAGTGATGTGACACTTCACGAACAGAGTTAATCACGGAGTTTACCATGATTGTGTCGGAGGGTGGGCGATAAGTATGGCTTACGCGAAGAAACAATCGTATTAGTAAATAGGGCAAAGTCGCAGAAGTTACATCACGCGAGGTAGGCCCAGATTTATCGGTAGCGAGGCAAAAAAGCATCAAAACTTGTGGTAAACTTTTTAATAACCGCGACGACGGTGATGGAATCGGTTTTAGGATTGAAAAGTAATCGGATTGTTTTTAGAAGTTTCCCGCCGAGCGAGGTGTGAGCGGCCGCTGGGGGCGGTGACGTGTCGCGTGGACCGCTTCTCGCCGACTGAGCGAGCGCTCGGCGCTGTACTACGGCCCGTAGCGGTGTCTACGCGACCAACTTCGGACCGCCTGCCACGGCCTGCCGTGTGCTCACAACTTGCGACTACTTGCGATATAATATAGGGCTCCCTCGACTTTGACGCGCCGTTGTCACCCAAACTTGCGTAAAGTTTTGCTGCCATATATCATGACGGGTTTCATAAGTGCCGTCGTCAAACGCGTAAAATTTAATCTCGTCTGTAATTACTTACGATAGTGAATACTTCGCATAAACAGAGGTTTATTCGAGGAATTTCAAAGGTTTTGTGTATCATGTATCTTTTGTAATATGATGTGAGATGTGATAACTGTCAAATATTCTTTGTGATGTTGAGTATGGGGCCCTAGTAGGTACTTATTCTGGGAAAGTCAATCAACAGGAAGGATGGGTTACATTGTTTTGATTATTGATAACTTGAGTAATTATTATCGTTTAAATATAGAAAGCCTTCTTGGTATATTTAAGTAATACGCAGGGTGATACTCAGAACCGACCACAATTTAGGGATAAGAGAAATATCAGCAGAAAGCAAGGAAAAAGAGTAAGATTGAGGTAACCGTAGACTTGTTACTTTTATAAATATGTCTAATACAGTATATAAATCTGTCAATCCCTCGAAGGAATACCTATATGTACTTAGACATGACAACATATCGTATGATTTACGAGGCATATATCTAAAAAAGCTCCCATGACCCGTGTAACTAGATTATATTTAGATATAGGATACGAGACAATAACGTATAACAGAAAGGTGCGATCATATTATAGATATAAGATTGTAAGGGGTCAATGGCCCTTCTTACATAGTAATATGATCAATTTAAAACGTTAAACAAAAATAAATCAGGTAATTGGTACATGGTGAGAATGTTATGTATTTGAAGTATTTGAAGAATCTCAAGTTAGTCTTACTGAGATAAAGCAATGGTCCCTCTAACAGGAATTAAGCGTAGATATAAATGTATTAACAAAAATAACTTGCTCATTGCGTATTATGTATTTAGAAAAAAAAAAAACAACAACCTATACATATTCGGTAACTATCTTAGAATACTAAATAAAACCAAATTGAATATTAATTACATCACATTTCTTTTAAAAACGTGGTAAACATCAATTTAAAAGAAGCTCATAAAGTATGTAAAACACTTTTCTAGACAGATAGAAGTAGAAAAAACTAGCACGTCAAGGTATCCAAAACCGACAAATTCCTTTAAAGAATTCCCACCTTTATTACATGAAACTTTAAAGTTGGAATTCCATCGAAGGTATTTTTAGTTTGGGGTAGCTTTAAGTGCTGGTGTGTACACCAAGTACCTTGGTAATTGTGAAGTTTGAGCCGTTTGAAATTAAAAACGTGCTTGGAACTCCATTGAGTGTCTGCGAACAATTTCAAAGGAACTAGCAGTGGTAACAGTTTTCTATACTAAGCGTGCTTGTAAGTGACATTAATAGCGTTTTGTTTTCTATTGGAACACGTGTAAAGGTTTAGTTATTGGTCGGCGTGTCTTATTGTTGAATTAACACGGGGTAAGACCTTAAGAAAAATCTTTGTAAATCAATAATGTTTTTGTAAAATATGTTACGAATTACTATTTTTAAAAGAGTAATTAATTGCATTGCATTTACTGCCGTACTCAGAGTTGTTAATAGTTACTTAGCAATCGTTTTCGGTACAAAATCGTTATTAAGGAATAGTTTAAGTAATCTTTAAATGACTCTAAGTATGACAGTTAGTTTCCTAAAGAATTTATCCTTCGTACAATTGCCACGAAGAATTCCCGAAACATCTACAGGTAAAATAGCGTGTATAAAGTCACTATCAACAGATAAAATCATAATAGAGGATATACCAACTAAGGTGTGTTCTTGACTTATACACAACATAATATAGGTACGAATGTACCTACCTATACAATTCTTTACAAAAGTCGTGTGTTGATAAGAACAAAAACACGTGCCTTCAAATGTTATATAAAGGAAGAAAATAGGAGCAGTGCTGCGGCTGACAGATTTGTGATGGCTTAAGGAGGATCCCAAGGTCTAACTAATGAGACTGTTTGAGGAGACACTGAGCTTTTTGGTCGTTTTATATTATGTGTTATTTCATTGTGTTGTTTAGAGGTACAGTCCTGTAATGTAGATGCTGCTGCGATGAATTCAATTCAATCAGAATTTTACAATGGGGAAGTTCCATTTTCGAAAATCTTGAAGATATCTTGAAGAAAGTAGATATCCTATATAATTTATTTATTTATTTATTTATTTAAGGGTCTCCAACAAGGAATACACATTGAAAACACGAATAACAATACAACCAATATTAAAACTATGTGCTTCCTCAATTATAGGAGGCCACATCATGCAAAAAGGTACAGTTACTAACCCTTTTAAAAAATTACAATATTATTATCAAAACAAAAATGTCCGACTGCCGGACAAGGAGTCTCGGGTTCGATTCCCGAGTGGGGCAAAGTATTATTGGATATTTTTTGGTTTTTCGAAAATTTCTCAGTAGTAGCACGAAATTTGGAATTGTGCCCAGTGTATGGTAATAAGCACACCTCTATTATACGGGACTTATAACACAAATGGGGAAAAATTGGTGTACATTGTGGCATTATGTGCCGTAATATGCACCTCAACCTACCCCTTCGGGGATAAAAGGCGTTGCAAAATTTAAAACCTTAAACTTTATCTCATAAGATCAAAAATAGTCTACAGCAAGACATTGGTTTAGCACAAGGCACAAATACATTCTCTATGCAGTACACAACGCTTAACTGGAGGTCATAGGATCCTATTACGATTAGAATCGCGTCCTCTCCCCAGGGTGTCGTAGCACACAACTAACAGCCCGTTATAGGGATAAATGGAACACCTGTGGACTTGTTATGAAAACATTGTTAGCTGCAGATTACCCACTGGTACTGGTATCTAGAGCCGCAATTACTAATATCACGTGCAATAACTCCCCGAAGGAGTTAAAATTGGCGTACTTATTGTAGAGACTTTAAAATAGTATGTGTAATAAAAATTTTAATAGTCCTTATCCAATCGTCAATGGGATTTTGCTTAACACACACAGGCATCTTGAATCTGCACGGTTGACACAGAGCAATTCTCAAATTTGTATTTCAATTAAACAGTAGTTGCTATGTGTTTCTATATTGTATTTGTAAAAGGCAATTTAGTTATTTTTTTTTGTGTGAGATAATGTATTGAAAATTGCACATCCCTGTAATTGGTTTCAACACCTCAAACGTCATACGTAATAATTTAAATACACATAATATTCATACATAAGTAGTTTCTAAGTAACATAATAAGTTAAAAAGTGGAACTATTCGATGCAGATGTTGACACTGGCACTCGGTCGCCGGGTCGAGTCAACGAACGTTTTATGCGCGAAACCGTCGCCAAAATCGGGGGCCATCCATCGCGTGACGTCATTATATCAATAAACAATTCCTGCAGTTACGTCACCACTGTGCATTTGTTATGAAACCGCAATTTCCGGATGGCTAGTTTGGTCAGTGATTCTATTTACAAACTGGAGAGTGGTTACTTTTGTCTTTGAAATTAGCTATGATTAAAAACGGACTTAAACTAACTTAAAACTAAAGAAAGCTACGAATTACGAATTTATAACAATTAAAAAAGAAACTATATTACAACCTATCCTCTATGCTATAATAATCAAGCTTAAACTAAATAATTTAAAAGAAACGACTTAAATCTAATCTAATTAATTTATAAATTAGACTTACAATTTTATTAAAAAAACTAACTACAGTAACTACTAATAATCGATATCAAACTAAACCTACGTTAAATAGTTTAACCAGAAAACCAGGAAAACCCAACAAATAAACTTATTAATTGACAAATACAATGAAACCAATTTAGAATATACGAAACAGCAGGACCACTACAGACAAATAATCATACGACTGATAATACACTTTTTCTACGATAGTACCGAAGCGCTCGGCCGATACCCAACCAAATGAATGTAACGAAACCATAGCGCGATCTATTTCGATCCCAACGCCATCTATCGAGGATAAAGACAACTTGGATTATTTATTTATACTCCGTTCGGGCATTTTCTTTGTACTAAAAGTTTAATTATATTGATATTATTTTTTCATACCTTTTTACTATTTATTTACTTTTTTCGATGAATTAAAACAATAATATGAACCGAAGTCGTGTAACGATCGACATAGAATTATCTATACTCCGTTAGAGCATTTTCTTTGTACTAAATGTTTTATTATATTGATATTATTTTTTTCATACCTTTTTACTATTTATTTACTTTTTTTCGATGAATTAAAACAATAACATGAACCGAAGTCGTGTAACGATCACCATAGAATTATTTATAAATAATTTATTTCTTATTTTTATTTTTTGATTTTTGAAATAAAAATATATCTATGTCCTTTCTAAGGTTCTAAACTATATCTGTACCAAATTTCAACCAAATCCGTCAAATAGTTGCAGAGATTAATGGCATAAGCATAGAATGTTCGACGTGATTCTTTAATTTGACATAACTTTTTTATTTATGAACCGATTGACATGAAACAAACACTAAATGTAAATTTAAGCATCCCACAATATATTCGTAAAAACCGCATCCAACTCGGATCAGCCGTTTCTGAGATTATCGCGCACAGACGAACAGACAAACAGACAAACAGACAAACAGACAAAAAAAAAGTTAATTACATTTTTGGGTTCGACATCGACATAACAATAACCCCTGCTATTTTTTTTATTTTTATTTTCAATGTACAGACAGCACTTTTCTACGATTTTATTATATGTATAGATTTATCGAGGGCTCTAGATTAACTTGTTCAACCTTTGTCTACACGTTTCGTGTTTGTTTGTTTATTCAATACCGAAAACCTGAGTTATTAACGCTAATTACTACCCCTATAATGAAGTATTACTTAGGTACTTCTGAACTATCAGTAGGTAGACACAGCCAAAACAATGAATGGTTTTTAGATTAAAGTTTTTAGTTTATTACGAGATCGAAACCACGGGATTGTGTAAGAATTCAATAAAATACCGATTTATAAGTAAGTTCATCTCACAGTTCAAGCAATTCTTTTAATAATGATCGGCTTACTTAGTGTAGTAATTAAAGAGATATCAGAAGAACAGAATCAGATTATGAGGGAAATGCGCTTGGATTAAACTGTAGTTAGTTTAAGCTGACAGGTTTAAGTAATTCGAATTAAATATTCAAAGCCCCAATGGGAATTATTATAGTATTATAAGAAAGGCAAAGTGCAATTGCCAAGATTGAGTCACACTATATTTTAGCAGAAACTTGCGACTTCATAAGTATATACTTACATAATCACGACTGTCACCCATTGGGCTAGGCAGAGATAATAAAACATAATATCCAGTTTCATTCATGTACATCTTCAGATCAGATCACAATATGCAAACACTTTTTCCGCAGCTCTAAAAACCGTCTAAAGATTTCTCTCTCCAACAGATAGCATTATAGAGGAAATGCTACATTTTCCAGAGGCGAATATAATTCGACATGGTTGGTTGGACACGTACTACGCAGTTACACCCTTAAACTACAGGAAAATGAAACTATTTCGTGATTTCGTCTCCCTCCACGGGGCCAAACATGGCATTCTCGAGGGCACATTTCCGGGACAGAATAAGTCGATCAGGGTCGCGATGTAAGAGAAAAATGTAGGAATAATGTCAACGTCAGTAACGATACGATGGGTTTTGACGGTGTGTGTTGAGAAGACAATGCATTTAGGTTAGAATAAGCATGTAGGTATACCACTCGTCTGCTTTGATGTTATCAAAATTTGATTTGATGTTAGAAAAACATACTTAGAGCTATTTAAGAAAGAAGAAAGAGTCATCTAATAGCTAAATAGACGCAAATTTCTTCTTCACCTACAATCTACAACGTATCTCTTGTAAAGACAAAATATACTAATCGAAAATAGGTTAGGTTTAGACTAGGAATGAGCCCTCACCAAAAATTTGGGTCTAGATAATTAGTCAGGTAATAAATACCTTTCTTTAAACCTAATATAAATATTTGTGATTCGGCACGAGAACTCTACAATATTCGCTTCATGTTTCATAAAGGTTGGCTTGTCTATAAACCCAAAAGGAACCCTAATAAATGCTTTCATAAACGGAAAATGTAATCTAAACTTGGATTTTGGTAATTTTAAGAAATTTGATATGAGTTTAACATGCTGTATAATAACATTATGGTTTTTGTTCAAAACAAAGAAATCAAAATAGGTACGGTATTCATATGGACGGTTGAGAAGCTAATTGATCGAAGAGATTTTTTTGCGATATTGAGTTACATACATCATTCGATGGGGAATAATTTAGTAATTTCGTATATGTATGATACGAAATTACTAAATTATTATATGACCAATAATATGATATAATATGATACGACCAATTAGCCTTTCAACCATTGATATAGTATATACAAGGTTCTTACATCTGGATAAGTAAAGTAATTTTAAGTAGTTTGAATTCGGTTGGGTGTGGTGTGAATGGTACCTAATTCCCTATCATCTTTTGTGGAATACAGTCAGGGAAAAAGAGTATTTTAACCTCAATTTATTTATAATCAACTTCCAATTCGTCCGTTCCGATGATCACATAAGTTGTTCCAATCGAGTGCACTATTACGAGTAGTGCTATGCGCAAATCCTAGTTAGGTCTTGCGATTTCAAAATCCAATAAGCTAATGTTAAAAGGCTTCGCATTACAATCTAGTATCGATACGGTTAGCGCAGTGTCGGAGAGACGACTTCTGAAACGTGTTAAAGAGTTTCATACTATGTAATACATCTCGGAAGGATTAGTTGTTCTTCTTGCGACTACTTAACCACTTAATAGGGATATCATTATCCCTATTTAGATAGTTAGTTAGATAATTAAAAATATTAGACAAGAGTTTTTATTTCATCATATAAGACAACAATACTTAGATAAAATCAAAATAACATCAAAGTTTAGGAGTGGGAGCAAATACGTCAATTCTACGTACCTAGAAGGGACGTATTTTAATATATAATCTACAAGGCGGACATTTCAATAAAAATAAGTCACCTACCCTATTAATTAATTCCAAATGATAACTTCATTATTTAAAATGACTTACTGAAATCGACATTTCCTAACAAAATTCTCTTATTTTACTCTTATTTTTCTGCTTATTTTACCCTGATAAATAGTATAATACAAACAGTAAATATGTGGCGAGATGACGGCTGCCGGCAACACTTTGATTTCCATTTCCTGCTCGACGGCATTCGGCATAATTTCAGATTGATATGTTGTTGCCCGCAAACATACTCGACACATAATCAAAATCCTTTTCCCGCAAAAAGAACGAGTAATGGAACTTTGCTTTGACACAACATAAACAACAAAATGTATGTATGCATAGTAGATAGGACATCGCAATATGAGAAATCTTTGCATGTTTTGTTGTATTGTTTTTTATATCTTCATATTTTTTTATATGTACATATATTTGATGGGTCGACGTTTGGCGGCTATCTCGTCTGATAGTTAGTGATGATGCGGTCTACGATGGAGCACGTCTGCCATAAGCAACCTATTCACTCGGGCCCATCAGGTAACACAGACTCCGGCAAAGAATTCCACTCCTTCGCAGTTAAAATAAATTCATTAATAGCCATGACAAATGAACTTCCATTAGCAATTTGCTAGCAAAGAATAAATAACTAATATTCAGTCTCCATTAATCATTAAAATATCTTCATTCAATAACAGAGTTGATTTATACTTTGTCTATTTACTCTCAAAGTTCCCAAAATCCGCAACCAAATCAAGATTAACAGAAGGTCAACACAACACATTTGCCTTTTAAGCTTCCATCTCTAGTAATTACCGCCATATATGTGTAACACGCTAATATGATGTTCGGGCGCAATTAGCAGAGTGGCCCAACGGAATGCCGGCAGTAAATCGATTAGGCAACAACAATATGTGCTAAACAAGTACATTAATAACGTGCTGTGATACACGTTGCTGGTTGCATTTGAAATTGGAGTTAAGGATATATGGCTGTTTATACAAGAAGTAAAAAAATGATAATCGGGATCTTTACAACCTTTAAAATATAAATAACCATATAATGCCTTATAAGCGATAATGTATCTTTTTTTTTTTTTTTTTTTTGAGGGGGAAAATCATCCAATGACTTCTCCTGCCTTGGGTGAGGCGAGAGGGAGTGTCAGACTCTTACTGACTAAAAACCACCCCGTTCCTTCTCCTGCTTTGAGCCGGAGCCCGGTAACCTTTTACGTTGTCCGCAGCTCCGGATCGGGCATCAGCCCTACTGGGCCCCATCTATGGTGGTCTGATGGCTCTTTGAGGCGCGCGCGGAACGCGACGCGCCGTACGCACGGGTCTGGTTTTGTTCGGGCGGCGAGCTACCCTTGCTCGTCGTCCGCAGACCCGCACTTACGGTGGCCGGAGATCGTCACGCGATCCCCGACGCCCGGAGTGTCTTCTGCGGCGGCTGGGGCGTGAGGAGGATCGTTCCCTCACGCGCTCCGCCTCCTCCTTAGCTAGCATGACTGCTTCGCAGAAGGAGGAGACGGCATCCCATTCCCCCTCGCTCCGCACCATGGCCTGAACCAGGGCCGGACGCGAGAGGTCACCGTCGCCGATCACATCCCTAAGGACACGGCGGTGCTCAGCCCATGCAGGGCACACCGCTACTGTATGCTCCACTGTGTCCTCCGGGTGGTCCTCGCAATGACGACACCCGGGCGTTTCCTCCCGCCGAATCCGAAACAGGTACCTACCGAAACTTCCGTGTCCGGTAAGCACCTGCGTCAGGCGGTAGGTGAGGACGCCGTGACGCCTCTCTAGCCACTCCTCAAAGAGGGGACTTACCGCTGCAATAACAGCGAGCGATAATGTATCTGCATGTGATATGACTATAGAATCATAGAGAGTCATAAGTGATATCGCAAAAGTTCGCGATTGGGGTTAATCAGCAAACATTTTTCAACACTAGATGAAAAATTTTAAATTTATTTCGAAATAAATGAGTAGGTAAAGGTCTCTAAAAATTATTTGAATACCTGCATTTCTAGACTAAACCAGTTACGTCGGACTATATACTTGGCACGCAACATTTCTCTCGTGCAAGCAAACGTTTGTAGAGTAATTAACGTGCGTGGGTCTTCCTCTAACTGGCGGCTTCGGGAACACGAAGCAAATATTTATAGAAAACTGTTCACTTATGTATATGTAAGAAACTTCATAAAATTACAAATTTAATTACGAAGACTATTAGTCGACGTGAAGTTGTGTGGGCACGATCTTTCTGTGTGATTTTATTAATTGAATAATTTTTGGAAGCTTGTAAATATAATTTGTGCTTCTAAGGAAAGTTATAATTAATTCTTTTGTGGTTTTTGTCGTAATATATGTGTTGGACTTACTGACGAGAAAGGTAATTAATATGATGTGTGTGTGATAGTGTAATAAGGACTGTTCCATGTTTCATAATATGTAGCCTGATAGAGACATAACTGTTTGAACTTTACTTAACCACCCCTTTTTTTTCTTAAAAAAGTCAAGTTGAGTTTTTCAAGTTCTTCGTATTGTAGATTTTTGGTTAAAAGTAAATCTATTATAATAAGACTAATACAAAGACGAAAAGTGGGTGTATTCTTAATTGGTACCTACACTTCTGCCTACCCCATTCGCAGAATAACAGAGAAAATGTTATGTTTTCATATCAATTTCGTTGTTCAACCAAAGCGAATACTTTGAAATTCATCGCTTTGTTTATTTAAAATCTTTCGTACGGTTTCGCCGCGAGATGAATGAAATACCGACCGATGTTCTAGGTACTGAATTTCGGTGGTTTTCGTTTTGCGATACTTTTCTAAAACTTGGAGATATAATAAAGTACGGTACTCATATACAGGGTGTCCCTGAAGTCGACGTCCAACAGGCACCAGATGATCGGCAAGGTTCCAAATGTTATCAGAAAAATATAAAAAAAATTCTAAGTCCTACAGTTTTTAAATTACAGTGACTTATGTGTTATCCACGAAAAAGTACACCCTGTGCCAGTCTTTTGACTCTTGTTGCTACAAATCTTTATTTTTTCGTCTGCAGTCTTCCTTACATTATCCTGAATAGTGCTCCAGTAATATGGAATCATAAATTCTTAGCCAACTGCTTTAGATTGGAAAACATTGTTAGTTTTAGAGGAACCAAATACTCTGAATAAAATTTTCACCTTACTTTAAGTGACTGTACTGAATAAATAATGTATGGCGCTAGTAGTGGCAAATTTCACCAAAGTTGGCGCATTTAATAAGGATTATAAAATGGTATAGCACTTTGCACATTATTTCTTAAATTCGACACAAAAAAAGATTTTTCAACGAAACTCGGTTTCGATGAATTTATTTGAACTTACTAATATTTCTTCTAGTGTACTCAAATCATACGTTACAACCTCGAATGCACTAGACAACACTTTGCACGCGATTTGTTATCATCATGTTGAAAATCAGCGAGGATCTCTTGTCAAACAACATTGTCTGTCTACTCATGATTTTGCTTGCAGCTTTCGTCGGCAATATTACTAGACTTACTAGAGGAACTGATGTTGTGTATCATGTTTCACTAAATAATATTGAATAATTGCAATATGATGTTCATAGTGCATCAAACACATTATCAAATGTGTAGTAAAATCAAAAGGAACGGACGCGGCAGATTCATGTACACATAGAGAATACAATCCCGGGATCCCGAATCTCGGGATCCCGGGATCCCGGCCGTTTTCTTGTCCCGAAAATCCCGGGACTGTACTTGGCTAATCTCGGGATTTTTAGGATTGACATTAAAGGAAAAGTTACAGCTGGAAATTGATAAGAGTATGAATTCCCCAGATCCTAAAGTACAAATACAAAATGAATCAGGGTTGGCAAATAGTATTAGACGTGAAATGAGCCTGTTCGAAAATGGAGGAACTCGTGGATATCACTTAGAAATAGCAAATAAATATCTAATGTCTATTCCTCCAACCAGCGTAAAACCTGAGCGAGCGTTTTCAGCTGCTGCTTATATTGGCAATAAACTACGAAGCAGGCTTGGAAGTGAAACGTTGGATGCTTTGATATTCCTGCGATTGTATTTTCGAAATTCTAATTAGTTTTGTTGTGTTGTCTTTTAAATTTCTTGCAAAAGTATTTTGATTGTTTTGTCAATTTTCGTTTCGTACTGTATTGTGTTGTGATGTGATTTATATTGTGCAACGATATTAAAATCATTTTTTTTTAAATAACTCAAGTTCTGTTTTCATTTGAGCCCAATTAGAAACCACAAAGTCTAATCCCGGGATAGCCCCGGGATCCCGGGATTACACATTTAAAATCCCGTAATCCCGGGATTGAAAAACATGCTCGGGATTGTATTCTCTATGTACACAGCATATCGACGCGGTAGTGGTATGGTGTACATGATTACGTACAATAACTCGTCATTTCCCCAACAAAAAAAAAAAAAAAAGAATTGGGTGAATCCTCCGATTAAGTTACGTGTTCATGCCTTGTGATCAATGCGGGATGAAGCATCAAATATTCTTTAGTTTGTCGAGAAAGAGTTATTTGCACCGTTACAAGGAATTGCAGGTAAAGCAAAAAATAATTTAAAAAATAAATAATCAACATGGCGCAAAAAAGCTAGTGCTCAGCTAAAATGCCGAAGCCCGGGTACGATGGCTCGAGATGCACAACACCAGTTCGTCTAGCGATAATATTGCCGACGAATGCTGCAAGCGAAATCACGGGTAAACAGACAATGTTGTTTGACAAGAGATCCTCGCTGATTTTCAACATGATGATAACAAATAGCGTGCAAAGTGCTGTCTAGTGCATACGAGGTTGTAACGTATGATTTGAGTAAACTAGAAGATTTTTTAGTAAGATCAAATAAATTCATCGAAACGGAGTTTCGTTAAAAAATCTTTTTTTGTGTCGAATTTAAGAAATAATTTGCAAAGTGCTATACCATTTTATAATCCTTATTAAATGCGCCAACTTTGGTGAAATTTGCCACTACTAGTGCCATACATAATTTATTCAGTACAGTCACTTAAAGTAAGGTGAAAATTTTATTCAGAGTATTTGGTTCCTCTAAAACTAACAATGTTTTCCAATCTAAAGCAGTTGGCTAAGAATTTATGATTCCATATTACTGGAGCACTATTCAGGATAATGTAAGGAAGACTGCAGACGAAAAAATAAAGATTTGTAGCAACAAGAGTCAAAAGACTGGCACAGGGTGTACTTTTTCGTGGATAACACATAAGTCACTGTAATTTAAAAACTGTAGGACTTAGAATTTTTTTTATATTTTTTTGATAACATTTGGAACCTTGCCGATCATCTGGTGCCCGTTGGACGTCGACTTCAGGGACACCCTGTATGTGAAGATTTATGTTTTAGGTAGGTATTTACATGAGGTATTTTTTTTTTCTTTATGTTTCATGCATAATTTCACTAATGATTGAAAATATTAAAGAGGCCATACCTCAGTAATTGAAATCTTAGGAACTTGCATCTTTGCGTTAAGTTATTATCTGTCTTAATCGGTCAGTTAGTGACCATGAATATCATCAGTCTGCATCTATCCAACCGCTGGGTAAAGGCCTCTTCTCACACGGGGAAGGAATGAGAATTTATAACCACGACACACTAAATTAGAATTCTTAAAACGGACATCTCGATATTTAAAACCTGACGCTTGAGGGTGGACTCGTGATCACCAAGTGACCCCTATGGGAGTTATTTATAGTCCCATTGACGGGCGACCAATTATAATTATAGAAAACAGTCTTCCTCGGATCTTTTTAGAAGGGGAGACGTGATCCAGGCTATAGATACGACAGCGACCCTTACTGTCGTGTGGGTTGATCTCATAACACTTATGAGCCCAGAGAATCCCGGTCACTTAGTGTAGGCAGCTTCTATTAATATTATTAAGTAATTATTTTGGGGTAATTATGACGTAGGTCTATTACTAAATTGGTTTTTAATTACGATAAACCAGGTTGGTAAGTATTTGTCCTTTATCTATAATTCGTTATTAGGTACAATGTACATATACATATTTTACAATGTTTCTTGTATCCAGTTAGGAATTAATTTCATATAGGTATTCCAGTATTAGATATTGCTTTCCTTTTCAGTTTTGATCTTTTGATTTAGACACAGTGTACCAATCCAAAGTAAAATACCTTATGGCCTGCCATAAGTTACTTTATTGGTATTTGCACAACGTCAACTTCTAGAGGAATGAGTGAAAAAAACTTCAGCACTTGCATAATGTCCAAACAATTAAATTCGGTTAAGTCTAGTAACCCAATTAAAAATAATGTTCAATAAAAACTGTTCCAGTTTATTGTGTAAGTGTTGCTAAAGTAACTTGATCAGCCAGACTCCGTTAAAGTTGGATAACTTCAGGAGACTAGTCTGGCACCTGTCCAGATCACGAATAGGTCTTGGAGACAGAATATTATCGCTGGCTTTACGCGATTCATTACGGCATCCAGAGTTAAAAATTGTCGTTGCAGTGCAGTCAATACATGTAAAGACTTTCGGTGATTTATTTCGATTAGTCTGTGGAGACAAGAAGGTTCTGCAATACTGAATACTGTAGAACTTTAATACGTCTTACTCATCAGGAAATTACAGATGTTTTTTGCTGTGCGGTGCTTTAATGGTTTTATCTAATCTAACACCAGAGTGCACTGATGTCAGGCAAAGAAAAACAGGAGTCGATAATTTTATGAAAGCAATACTTTTCGTTTCCATCTACACAGTTCTAGATCTAGAATTATCCTAATTAATAATTAAGTATTTACCCACGCATAGTATTACCTTAATAATGACGTAGGAAGGTACTTACATTATGTTGGGCACTGATAGCCCAGGGCTTTATTACAAGTGTGGGCAGACACAACTGCCTAATGAAATAATAGGCTCAACAGGTAATATACTTCATATTTAGAACTTAGCTTTATCTTTTCATCATACGTGATAATCATAGATGTAATCGAAACAGGCGGGTAATGGATGCTACCTAAGCTTCATTCGACATTCATGAGAATTTCCATTCGGTAAAACGGAACTAACTTTTATGTACTAACTTTTAATTCGAATTGTTATAGAGTTCTCCGATACCAAAATTATAACAGCATGCCCAGGCACGTACAAGATGCCCAATTACAAGATGGCGAAATAAAGGTTGCAGGGAATTATTAGATGCAAGTTGGTTCTAACCAGATGCAAGTTGGAGACCTATGTCCAGTAGGTACCTACCTAGACATAGATGTCTAGTAGCTGGAATTATTTAAAGTTCTGATCTAGTGGTTTACTTTGCATAATCCTGCATAATCATTCGTGAAATATGTATTCTTGTTTTTAGAACTTAATGTAGGCAGTTATGTAGGTACTTATCCGCTAAATTACACACGAAGATGCGTAGACATCAGAAATAACCCTAAGTTAGGTACCTTTTAATCAAGACACGGCTAAAGCTAATACATATTATGAAAATTTCATTAGATGATTGTTCTGTCCGCGAACGCCTACATTTGACCTACAAAGCCTTTCATAACCCGACTGGAAATCACCTTTATATGACACGACATACTTACTAACTTTTACGTTAGACCCTGTGACCTTTCAGTGTTTATGGGACCTTGTGTGAATCGGAATTTAATAAAATAAGTTGGTAAATACTTAGGTTTGTTTAGGTACCTTTGTTTCTATTAAAAATATTATTCGACTTACCTATAAAATAATTCAAAGTTTTAAAGGTTTACCGGGGTTCTGGTTCGAAAAGCTGTGTAGGAAAGGGGTGATTTTTAACCAGTACCTAAGAGTCTGACACTCCCTTTCGTCTCGCCCAAGACGGTATAAGTCCTTGGATGATTTTACCGTCTTAAAACCTGTTTATTTACTGTAAAGGTTTGAGGTTCAAAAAGTTCTTAGTGCAAATATGATTTCAAATAGGAAATTAAATTCCAAAGGAAAACAAAACAAAAAAAAAGAAATTCGAAGATAGCGCCCTCTGTCGTGTCTGTTAATAAGCATAATGTATTAAAGCGCCATCTGCTTTTGAACTCTTGTAACTGTTCGGCGATCTCGTAATAGCGCCCTCTAGGTTAAAACTGACGCACCAAGCATAGTAGGGGTGTTAGTAGTTTTCATATACGCCGCTAGAGGGCGCAAAATACAACAATATTAGATTCGTTCAAAAACCTACAAAAAAATGTTATACTATATTGTGTCTTTTAAATATTATATTTAATTTAAATAGTTTCTAAACATTATTTTGCTAAAACAAAAATCTTGTTACGTTCTTTATAAAACAACCACACCAGTACATTAAACCATGGAGGATTTTTATCTCTGCTGCGGTTGTTTGGTCGGGACAGAATTATGATTCTGAACGTCACTGTTTTGACATTTAGTATTAGGACATGGTATTTTACGAAATCGCGGAGTTTTTTAATTGAAAGTAAATATAAAACGATGTGATGTGAACAGGAACAATAACAAACAATTATTAATTTACTTACTTACCGTCCAGACCATCCTTCAAGAGACGTGCTTCTGTATTCAGGTTTGCATTTTTTCTGTTGTACACTGTTAAGTTTGTTTTTAATTTTTACACTCAACCTCTTTGGACTTCCCGGCAGTTTCACACTCGAACTTACACTCATTTTTATCGGCAAGCTGGTAATTATTTGGTCATTTTAACCTTACAGATAATCATGGATAACATAGATTCAGAAAACATGGACTCTGAAGAGGAATTTGCCTTTGAAACTGACCACCTAGCTCTTCGTGGAAACAAAGATTATTGTGACCTGCTGAAGTTTATCGTAAAACTAGAGGCTCAGAAAGTAAAGGCATTGAAAGATATAGAAGAGTTATCTGAAGCTCAAAACAGAGCTTTGAATGATCCATTGTCTTTCCTGGAGGAAATGAAATCTGGCAATGTGAACTTCCCACCGCGACAAAATATTGCCGAAATACCAAATATCGACTGGAGCAGTTATGGCATAGACTCTACTTTGGACGGAGATGACATGAGGGACACTAAACCAAATAAAGATGATCTTGATAATAGCACTAAAGTGAGAGGACGAAAGTTCACAGACAGTAAACCGGAAACATTCAACCAGCTTTGGTCTTGTGAAGAGCAGAAAAGATTAGAAGAATTACTTGAAATCTATCCTGAGGAACCTATAGAGGCAAGACGTTACAAGAAAATAGCTGAGGCATTAGGTACTCGGACACCTATACAAGTCATGAGCAGAATACAAAAGTATTTTGCTAAACTGGCCAAGGCAGGATTGCCAATACCAGGTAGAATTCCAAAAGGTATTGGGAGAGAAAAGAATAAATCTATATTTTACAAGAAGTCTACATTCTTCCCGCAACTACATGTGCCTGTCACCATGGAGGATCCATATGACAGTGGAGAGGCCCATGACAGTGTGGCCACTGTAGAAATAAAGAACAGTAACAAGTATATGTTGGAGTTACTGAAAGCTGCAAGGGAACAAAGGATATTAGATGAAACCGCACCTGTCTATCAGTCTAAAACTATGTGTGTTGGATGCCAGAAAACTGGGTTCTTGGGTGCAAGGTGGACGGATAATGCAGGCACAGACTATTGCACTGACTGTGTGGTGAAGCTGCTGCCAGCTGAGAGACTGATACCTGTGCGACAACCTGTGTGATGTAATAAAGCTCACTATTTGTTCATACCACACACACTCATGACTTGACAATTAAAATTCTGTATCACACTTTTATAAACAGCAAAGAATACACTTATTTATTTACTACATCTATTAGTTTTATTTTTAATTTAAGTAGAATTTTAAATTTTGTTTATAGTAATTTTATCTCTTGAAATTTTGATTTAAATCTAGAATCAAACACCACATTACCAAACGATGAATTGAAATCATGCCACTATCACTAAATCACTATCACACAAGGCACACTATTTTTATCTAATTGATCTAAATGCTCGTTTTATTAATTTACACAGCAAGCAAAGTTTGTGTGAGCTCTCAGTGAGGCGGGCGCCGCGACTGATGAAGATCCACTGGCCTGGAACACTGAACACGGCTCGCACTCGTCTATTGTACCCTCTATCCTAGATAGATACCTATAGAGATTGGAGGGTAACAAGGGACATCGGCCACATGCTAACCCCGCGCGTTCCTTTTTAAATCTCGATTGCATGCACAATATCGGTGAAGCGCTTTTGCAAATCGAATCCGAATTCGTCTAGGGTTCATTTCAAAAAGCGTGTCAGTGCAAAGCACACTACGGAATCAAACAAACTCACCCAGGTCCACTTTTGCTTTGATACACTGAAAATAATACAATCTGTTAATTATAGTTTAGTTACTTTTTAATATTAATTTTATTTCCACTATGTTCTAAGTAAAAATGTCCCGCATGGTGAGTAGCGCGTCCTTATTTTGGTAGATCGTAGATACCTATATGGGTAGGTACATAAAACATATCTATATCGTACGACAGACGAGACGTAAATTGGACCTACATTATTTATAAGATAAAATGACAAATATGATGGACGCGTTCTTTTAGATATTGGTCTGAAATATAACATACCTAGGTACTTTTGCTGGAGCTTAAAAATGTTTAGTTTTATTTAGGTGTACGCGCGGAAATATGAATCACAGCAAATAAAAGTAACGTGTGTCGTTCTGGAAATATATAGAGTAGTTGTGTTTTACTATTTTGTTGGCACTTTGGTAGATACAGTGAACGTGATAGTTTTCCTGTCCTGAGTAAATAACTACGAAATTTGTTTCTGTATAACTATAAAACATGTGCCTAAAATGAGAGGTCAGGTCAGTCTTGCTCTCTACCTAAGTACGTACCTACTTTAGTGCTTAGGTAAGTATATATAAATACAATCTTTCACCTAAGAATTTACCCTGTGCTATATCGATTGAGTTTTCACATTTCGACGTTTCTATACCTAACATCTAGAAAATCTATCATGTCATATTATGCATAGTTTATGAGGGATGAGCCACGTTTTTCACTCTTTACCTACCAATGTGGGAGTGCTATTGGCGTGTAGGTAATGTTTTTGGGAATAAAAATGCCTATGTCTACCGAATATTGAATTGCTGACCATTTTTTTTTAAATGGATAATCCACCTTTAGCGTTCACCTATCTACATAATTATTATGTAGGTACGACAAGCAAGCAGACTAACTGCTTGCAAAGATATCGTTATTCATCATTTGCGTATGAATGAGCTTACATGTTAGAAACGATATTATTAGGTTCATATTCTACTTAACATAAATTGTATTATCAGTGTGATAGGAGTCTAAAGAAGGCAAGCATCTGCTTGCTACGTATGAGATCAGAGTTAATCATCTTCCATTAAAGATTTTCCAGGTAGGTAACATAAGTAAGTAGGTAGGTACCTGTCTTCGGGGTTTGATCTTAAAAATGTTTCCATTTGAAGCTTTTAAATCTTTGTTTTGCACCTACCTATGTAGATACTAGCTACAGGTACTATTTCATTAAATCCTCAGTGGCCCCCGACTCTGTAGAGACATTTATTTGTGCTGTGGTCTATCCGTCTCTCAGATAACTATGATTGGACGCGGTGAGGCAAATCGGAACAGTCTCCATCTCGTTCTACCGTTAATTAACAACACGGACTGACATTGTTCTACAATAGGCATCTAGGTACATTGTCTATTTCAAATAAACAACGTAGTAATCTCGTAATCATTCAAATTATTCCAGATGAATGATGAAATTGTGTATTGCCAAGACTGTTGACGAAAACCTAAGCTCCTACTTGATAGTTTAATTATTTACCACCATCTTCATTTACTGGGCTCCGGGTCAAAGAGCAGGAGTGGGAACGGGGTGGTTTTTAGTCAGTAAGAGTCTGAAACTCTCTCTCAAGACTGGAGAAGTCTTTGGATTTCCCCCCTTAAAAAACCATCATCTTTGTTTGAAATCTAGATCCATATACCATACAACTCTCGATAGCTTTGGTGGCTGGTCGCAGCTATACACTCGACCCATAGACCGTAGAAAATATTTTAAAGTGACTTAAATAAATAACAGAGAAGCTTTTGTGTGTTTAACCGATTTATTTGAACATTTTCTCGTATGTTTTCCTCGAATCGTTTACTGATCCACGCTTCCATACTTTGCAGTTGTTTTTGTTAGAAAGCTGTTTTCGCTGAGCTGGACCATGTGCAACCTCGAATTTGTTTGTTGTTTAGCTTGATCGAATAAAGATACATAACTATAGCATGTGCTGTATTTTTAGTCTGTGCATTACGTGCCTTTAATCGTACTTCCTTGTGTTTTATACTATCTGTAAGAAATCCAAAAAAGTGATCGTTATTATTAAATAACTTTATGCAGTAAGCTTGTAGGGACTTTTGACAGGCACGAAAAGTCTTTGCTTTTGGCGTAATGCCTTTACGGCAGAGTGCCTTTCCTATGTAGGTATATCGAGGCACTTGTGTATTGTAAACAATATTTATTCAAGTACCTAAGAATACACACGGATGAACATTACCCACAAAGTTAATATCTACCGTATAAATTACAAGTTCTTCATAATTTCCATCTGATTGCGTATCGGAAAATCTCAAAACTCGGGTTACGCAATGGAAAGTTTACAGTTATTCCCGGGCGTGTAAGAGTTCACTCACACTGGTAGAGAAGGCTTTACCAGTAATACATAAACAACAGTAATTTAACTCTATAAATATTGAACAACCTCTTTTTTTGTTTGCCTAAGGAAAAGTGTGAAGAAGGCATCTCAGTCGAAAAATAGTGTATAATCTGTTGTCGGAAACTTTCGGAAAACTTCGGAATGACTCAGTAGCGAATGTCTTGTCATTGGTACTTCGACAAATCCAGCATCACGTGTTTGCATATACCCAGAAAACTCAAGTGCTATATTATGAGAAGGTCCTAAGTATAAATGAATGCCTACTCCAATAAAGACAATAACGAGAACAAATCCAATATGGCGCGCCCCAACTAACTTACTATCACTAATAGGGCTCCCGTTGTTCGGTAATGGATGACACTGGTTTCCCGTAAGTGGCTTTATCATTTACTTTGTATTCTACTAACATTGCCTCTCTTATCTTATAAATAGGTTTTCAAAGAATTGATATATGAAAACATAAATTTTATTAAGGTTTTTGTGGATAGCTTGCTATGCGATAGTTTTATATTAGTTAGAAGCACACCACTTACAGCTTACTACTGTTACCCTTGTAGTAACGCCAGAACCACTGGTTAATGTGTCACAGCTGTATGAAGAAGACATTAGAAGAAAAGAAAATACGTTCATATTTATTTAAATTCCATTAGTGTCAGTAAGGAATATGAGATATCTTTGAAGTGTTAAAACTATTGATGGTCATATTGGCAATCTAATATAATACTGAAATCAAAGAAAAAATGTTTGTAATAAGTCACTATCAGCATATTTTCAAAGAGGAAAAGCTGGATTTTTTTACGTAAAAGTGCTGTTTTTTTTATTATTTAAAGTCCTATAAAAAATTACTACACTAAGCTATATTGTTAAATATCGCATTATTTAGTAGTTTATGTTCCTAACTAGTGCGTGTGTTCGGAGATAAAACGTTTTATGTTTAATGTTATTATATTAAACAAGGCCTAGAAACGTTGTACGTACTTAAAATAAATTATTTTAAAGTGTCTAATATCATCTAGACTCTTATAAGAGGGGCTTTTATCTTGGTAAACTGTTTAAGATAAAAATGATTCTTTACCTACTTCAATAGTTCTATTCTAGAAAAACCTGTATGTATATATAAGTTTCTAATTGGTAGGTACCTAATTCAAACCTTTTTGGTACTTTTTTGAGGGAGGAATTAAAACATCCAATGACTTTCTCGCCTTGGGCTAGGCGAGAGAGAGAGTGAGACTCTGGCTGATTAAAAACCACCCCGTTCCTACTCCTGCTTTTCGAGCCGGAGTCCCGGTAACCCGTTAGGTAATACGCAGCTCCAGAGTTCTTTGGTGCTAGAAGATACTTTTCGCACGCCAAGATATATTGACAAAAAAATACAATATTGCTATTCTGTTTTCATACATCACATCAAGTCTTTATATGTATATTATAATATAAAATAACGTCATAGAATGATAGATGATCGTATGAAAACAGTATTACGAACAATAAATAAATAAATGGTTGACACGAACAGAACACTGCACAAACTCATAATTTATTTATGTCTTCATAACACAAAATTTTAAATGTATTATCACGACAGTGCGGCGACGTCGTCGTAACATTTTATTTTATGTTTCAGGGCAATAATTTTAGATGAAACTATACAACGTCGGACAGTGTACGTACTCTATGTTTTATATTTATTTTATATGAAAAACCATATTTTTATGAGCACTACAGAGAAAAACTTTAATTAGTTAAGTTTTTTATACAGTTTTAGTTTAAAAAGGGAAAGTTATGAGAATAGATACTATTTTTGTAAATCTGTAGGTACATGTGGACAATGTTCGTTGTTTAATTAAAAGAGAAAGTTATGAGAATATTTTATTTTTTGTACCTACACGTGAACACGTATTATGAGGTATCATTGATACGGTAGGTACCCAGTATAACAAGTAATACATACAAAAAATATGTTAAACGGTTTTAATGAGTTCCATTCTACCAATTAAGCCCTTTCGTTTGCTATACCTAATGAAGGTAATATTTTATGTTGAATGGTCGTCAATATTAAGAGATTCTACCAAATATGAGATGAGAGATCAGAGATCTGTCACCAGAAGGGGGTGAAATTTCAATGAATAAATAAATAAAACCGTTTAATGTTATTTGTTATAACCATGTTATTTTTCGTTGTTGTTTTATTTGTTCCAATGTTTCGTGCCGTCAATTCCTATTCAATAATAAGAAAAATGTCGCACCTATACAGTATCAGTGTACCGAACCAAGAATATATATTTTGACATGGGCAATCGAATATCTTGTTCAGTCCTATCACCTAAATCAACATTGTGGAATACAAAAAATAATTGAATATTGAGATAGGAATTTGTTCGATAGCCGATAGTATCTATACCTACCACCAGCAATAGGCTTCCACCTACATAATATTTATCATTTACTAATATAGAAACCCACACCGTTTGCGCACGAGGAGGTACTACTTTTTTATTTTACTAGTAATTTGGTAGATTTTTTCTGTCATTTACGCAAACCTGAGCCTTATAACCAAACGCTATTTAGAGCTTGTCTACTTGTAGAGTAGAAAATTAAATTATTCGGGATTGACGTAAATTTTGACACTTGTCAGTATCATCTCCGTACATTGAGAATTCCACATTCTCGGTAGACAAACGCTAAAGTGGTATTTGGCTACAGGCTCCGACTAGAACAATCATAACAAACACGGTATACCTACATGGTACTTTAGAAAGTAAGTTCGTAATGTGTGTGACGTAGAAAAAATAACCTTTTTTTCTTATCTATAAGTAAATTATATGCCTTTTCCTTGAATACAGAAGAATGATTGATGTAATTTAATGGTAAAAAAAGGGTTTCTTTAGTCCATCACATGAAAGTTCCATAAACAGTGGGTCTAGGTAATTCTGGCTGTACAGCAGACGTATTGAGCCAATGTATCAGGGAGCAGAATAAATTTTCATCTAATACCTTTCTATTTATTCAGGGCTATCTCGGTGATCCGACGATGGGACACGTACCCTGTGTTTTTTGGTAAAGTGAGTATCTTTATTTATTTTGTCATAAAATGGTGGTATTGGGCTTCTGACTTCTAATGTATCAAAATGTGGTATTTATTAAAACAAAACATTAAAAAGAATTCTAAAGCCCTATATATTTGCTATGTTACATATGTAGGTGAGTATTAGCTAGAAGGAATATATTACACGTATGTTTTACATTAATATTGATCTGTTTAATACCAAACTGTTGTCATAAAACCCGTTTTACCACCTACAAATGGAAGAACCGTGTCGTAAACCGAGATATAATCATTATATAAACAATACATGCCCTATATAGCACATTACTTATTCAGATACGATCTGATCATTAAGGAAAAGGGTTTCGCTTAGTAGGTTTCATTCATTCCAATCGGTGCTGATGGATCACGAAACTCACTCTCCAAGATCGATGGACGCAATCATTCAATTTTGACACCTATTCTCTAGGTGCGAAGATTCAATCGGCAATTTCAGATAGAACTATGTACGTATATAAGGAAAAGTATTTCTTGTATTACTTGGGAACGATGAAAAACAAGTTTTGTAGAATGGTTGCTCAGAACGAGATTGTTTTGTAATTGCTATCAAATACGGAGCTGCTCTTGTTTCTAATCATAAAACAAAAGAAGATTTTGTGTTTAGATTTATACCGTACTGATTGTATTCGAGTGATTGGAACTTGACCTTGGTATATTCTTATTTCATTTTATGAAATTCTCTTGTTAAAAGGAAATACGAAAAGAGCTATCTGTCTTTTAAAACATGATGATTGCTAAAATCAAACATCCCCACAAGTTCTACTTATTCAATAAAATATGTATACCTATAACACATTTAGAGATACCACTGCTACGCCATTTGCTACGAAATTACTACGAGCGTAGCAGAATACTACGCTCATCACTCGTAGCAATATTGAAGGTATTTCTTGAACGCTTGTATAATAAATGACGCATATACCTTCATTATACATTACGTCACCAACAGGCAGTCAGAATAGGGCTAATAAACTACATAAAGATGAACCATAATTTAACCCTGAAATGATGAATGAAATACGTCGAGGCTTGTGACCTATTAATTATTTTAATTGTTTAGTGGGAGCTACGGCTTTGTTCCTCATAAAGGTTTTAGTCAATGGAGCTAAAATTAACAGAATATCCTATAAAGACAGTTTTGTCCTTTCTGTTTAATTACGATATTAATGAGTTTTGTAATTAGTTGGGTCATAAAACTAAAATTGACTACTGTTGGCGCGGTGGCACTATCTATAGAATATATATATAACCAATACTGACTACCTCGTTGGTCAAATGGTTGCAAATGCGACTGCCGGGCAAGGGGATTCCTGGGCCGGGCAAAATATTGTTGGGTTTTTTTCGGTTTTTCGAAAATTTCACAGTAGCAACACGGAGTCTGGAATTGTGCCCAATAATTGGCAATAGGCTCAATACCTATTACATGAGACTTATTAAACAAATAATGAAAAGTGGGTGTCCACCTCTGCCTACCCCTACAGGGATAAAATGCGTAACTATATCTATAGCTAGTACTTACATTGAAGTGATACTATGACAGCCTGACAGAAAATTAGCGGAAAGCAACGTTGCGTTGGGTTGCGAATGAGGTTATCGGAGGCCCAATCCTGCCTCTAACCCTAATCCTCAATCCCTGTGAAATGTGAAATGAGTGCCTAATTTATGTATCAAATCCCTTCCTCTAGTAATCTAAAATTATCTAACTACATAAATGTCTCATTTGTTCACAGTACATAGTCACGTGTGCTTAGTGAACGTATGTAAGTACACATTAGCGGCTAGGGGTGTCAGGTGTCTCGTCCCATCGCCAATTAGCCGCTGCTTGTTTGTTAACCCTGCCACGCTTCGCCTTTAACTCATTAGAGGAATAAAAATAAAAAGGCTAGTAGTTACCACACAGACGTATCTCGTATATGTAATTATGTATTCTAGTCTCTGTGTTGTACGGACACGTGTATAACGTATTTTTAGATGTTGTTTAATTTGATTTGGTAGGCTGTTAGATGTGGAAAGGATTATTTTTGTACGTGTATTATAAAATGAAGGATTTATTTATTAAAAATAACGGATTTAGTTTAGTCACTAAATCCTTTATTTTGGAATGAATCCTTATTAAAGGATGACGAAAAATGTTAAAAGATGAGTAGTTAAAACACTGTTAGTATTGATCTTATGCTTTTGATCTTTGTGTTGTTAACTCAATTTTGGGAATCTCTTCATAGATATATAAACTTACATCGTCAAATTGAACAAGCGTACATATTTTGCTACAATCTTCCTTTTCTAATAGAAACCTTGCCTTATAATCTGGTACCTTAATCCTTGGTCGAAAAATGTGTTTTTACCTTGCCTTAAGATAAAACAAAACGAACTTTTAATTTAGGACAGTTCATCTGTAGTTTTAATTAAACTCACGATGGATAACAGATTAATTAACCGTTTTAATTAATAATTAAATTTAAATATTCACCTCATTATTTTAGGATACCGTGTAATTCGTCAAACTAATTAAATATAAATACAGTGGCATGTTATAATACCCAGATTTATTAATGACTAGCTTTTGCCCGCGACTTCGTTCGCGTGGAATAGTGACTTCCGGCAAATTTTTGGTTTTAACCACATAGTTCCCGATCTCGCGGGATCTCTTCAAAAATGAGATGTGGAAGATATTCCAGGGAACTCTTCAAAAATCAACATAATGAGCTCTGCGTTTGAATTTAATAGATGTATACTCACTTAGGGCATTGAAAAAATAGTTTAAAAACGGACTTAAACTAACTTAAAACTAAAGAAAGCTACGAATTACGAATTTATAACAATTAAAAAAGAAACTATATTACAACCTATTCTCTATGCTATAATAACCAAGCTTAAACTAAATAATTTAAAAGAAACGACTTAAATCTAATCTAATTAATTTATAAATTAGACTTACAATTTTATTAAAAAAACTAACTACAGTAACTACTAATAATATAATCGATATCAAACTAAACCTACGTTAAATAGTTTAACCAAAAAACCAGGAAAACCCAACAAATAAACTTATTAATTGACAAATACAACGAAACCAATTTAGAATATACGAAACAGCAGGACCACTACAGACAAATAATCATACGACTGATAATACACTTTTTCTACGATAGTACCGAAGCGCTCGGCCGATACCCAACCAAATGAATGTAACGAAACCATAGCGCGATCTATTTCGATCCCAACGCCATCTATCGAGGATAAAGACAACTTGGATTATTTATTTATACTCCGTTCGGGCATTTTCTTTGTACTAAAAGTTTAATTATATTGATATTATTTTTTTCATACCTTTTTACTATTTATTTACTTTTTTCGATGAATTAAAACAATAACATGAACCGAAGTCGTGTAACGATCGACATAGAATTATCTATACTCCGTTAGAGCATTTTCTTTGTACTAAATGTTTTATTATATTGATATTATTTTTTTCATACCTTTTTACTATTTATTTACTTTTTTTCGATAAATTAAAACAATAACATGAACCGAAGTCGTGTAACGATCGACATAGAATTATTTATAAATAATTTATTTCTTATTTTTATTTTTTGATTTTTGAAATAAAAATATATCTATGTCCTTTCTAAGGTTCTAAACTATATCTGTACCAAATTTCAACCAAATCCGTCAAATAGTTGCGGAGATTAATGGTATAAGCATAGAATGTTCGACGTGATTTTTTAATTTGACATAACTTTTTTATTTATGAACCGATTGACATGAAACAAACACTAAATGTAAATTTAAGCATCCCACAATATATTCGTGAAAACCGCATCCAACTCGGATCAGCCGTTTCTGAGATTAGCGCGCACAGACGAACAGACAAACAGACAAACAGACAAACAGACAAACAGACAAACAGACAAACAGACAAAAAAAAAGTTAATTACATTTTTGGGTTCGACATCGACATAACAATAACCCCTGCTATTTTTTTATTTTTTATTTTCAATGTACAGACAGCACTTTTCTACGATTTTATTATATGTATAGATATTAAACGGTCGGTGCGGTTAGTAACCGCGCCTCGGGCGATAGTGGTCGAATTAATCCCGGCAAATAAGTTATATAAGAATAGTTTATAACTGTTAAGAAGAGTTTCAACACAATTGTGGTAATATGTATATATTATTACATTTAAATGTATCAGAAACTTAAAAGCGTCATAGGAACTCAAAAGAGGACATATGGGCTCATGAGGCATTATAAGCCTTAATGAGCCTAACTGTTCAACAAGTTACATATGAAATACCTAATGAATCAATTATTGCCAGCCAACTATACCAAAATATGTCGTTATTATAGTATTTTTTTATACTTAACAGTATGGTGCTTGGCCACCATCTCGCCTGGTGGTAAGCGATGATGTGGCCGACGATGGAGCAGGCCTACCTAAGAGCAACCTGTTCACTCGGTCTATAATATAGGTCTAATAATGTTATAATGATACCAAATATATTTATTATTAGACGATCAAGATCGTTTCCTTAGAAATATACAGGGTGTAAGCGGAACGCTCCCAAACGTCGCAAACAGGTGATGGTAAAAAACGTGTATTATTTTTAAAAAAATAAAGAATTCAATGTTTATTTTAAGTAATAATAGTTGTAATCTAATGCTGAATTTTAATATAGCATGAATAATACAAACACAAAAACGATTAAAATTATAAAAACATAAACAATTTGTGGCGTATTTCGGGAGCGTTCCGCTTACACCCTGTATGTTAATATGATACAAATATTGAATGATTTTTTATGCAAATAAAGTAAATATATCCTACCTCATTTCGACATCTTCCTCTTTATATTTATTTAGGTACTTGATTTTCCCTATTTATTTTTCTACTTATTTATCCTTTAACTGGAAAGGAGTACGATGAGCGAGGTTTGTATAAAAAATTATATAGAATTGTGATTTTGTGTCCTTGCTTTCCAAAGCAATATGTGTAACTTTTGATAGAAATTTGTCTTAACTTTAGGGCTACTCAATACAAGCATGATATAAGCTTTGGTTAAATCTGTGTTTTGCTTCTTATTAAAATAAAAAACGGTACTGTAGGCTACAACTGTCTCCCATGTTGTGGGTTCATATTATAACATAATTGAAACAGAATGATTGAACATTAATAAACCCATACATGACAACTATACAGACAATAATTTGACGTACACAATGCACTTGAAACCACAACATTTGGATCACACAAAGTGCCGTGCAGTACTCGAAACTGCGTAACGTTGCACAGTAACCCGTCGCCCAGATAAAACTAGAAATAAGATGATCAAATAAATATAACAATAAAATAACAAAAAATAATATATGTGTGGTTTGGTGAGATCGAATGCCATCAAACATTCCCTTCCTGATGGAAGGTTTAATAAAACAGGATCTATGTAAACGAAAGACTTTTACGACGTCACGCAGGTGGGCCACTCGTAAACATACAGAGACGTGACACAAGTACAAATATCTATAGTTTACATATACTTTTAAAATGTAATAGTACCGGTCCCACCGAAGAGATACCTACCTCAATCTTACAGAAAACCGACTTAAAAAAACGCTTATGTTATGTTGTATGTACACATTAATGTGAGATCATCGGAGGCCGTCAATCAAGTCGAGATCCTATATTTGAAAATTAACTTTAACCAAAGATGTCAGCTACTAAAACAAATGAAGATCAGGAAACTAAGTAATTACAGAATCGATATTATACTTTGTAAAGAGAATCGATCAAATCAAAAACAATAGGTTGGAAACAACAATTGTAACCACAGAAAAGAGAAATACCATTAACTAACAGAAAAGGTAAGACAAAAGGGCAATCTCTTAATAGAAGGAATATCCTCACTTAGAAATTCCTTATAAGTATGATGGGAAATAACTAGCTAATGACAATAATAATGTCTTAATTAATTAGCTGTGTATGGGGGTTTTGTTTTGTTTTGAGGAAATGTCATAGTCCTTTGTGCTTAACTTCGAAAAGGTCAACTTATGTTAGTGGAACATTTTGTTACTCTTTCCGAGAAGGATCACTACCACGTCTATTTTGGTGTATTAAGTTCTCTATAATTATAATTTTGTAAGAATAACTTGACTTCAAAGTTACATGTTTCCACTGACTTTTGACATGTGTCTAAAAACTACTTTTTCTTTCAAATAATTTTATTTAAACAAAGAAAAAATTTTGTAAATTAACATAAATTAACTTAAAATTTCAGAAATACAGACAAAAGCCGGTTGACATTTCGGGTTTTAGAACATGCTCCCAATTACTTTGAACAACTTAGTTCTGCTGAAGTTTATCCACAGCGACACAGGTACACTACAAAGCGAAGCTACATAAAATTAATCCTGTAAGCCAGGCCAAAGACTACTTCTACATTAAATAGTCCTTATGAAGCTCTGTTGGAACGCAGAGGTCTTATAAGAATTAGAGCGTAAGACCGCATCATTACTAGTGCCTAGTAAACAGAATTAATTTAAATAATTTCAACGTAATGTTAGTTTTATTCTGAAACTCTAGACGCTTCACATTTACTAAGACGATAGCGACAAGACTTTGCAATTACCTATTCATACTAAGAAAACTATTATAAAGATCTGAATTTAGAAAACGAAGCATTTTACGAAATCCAGCAGATCCCATTCGAAAATGTTGTCAGACATAAAAATTCAATTTTCCGATTTAATTTGCGGAATTCAATTATTATTTTTGTCATATCGGGGCTTTATGACTATGACGCTTGTGTGTCAGTGAAACAATGGCTTCACAGCTGGGTGGTGACTGCGAGCCGGGTGCGGGACGAGTGCGGAACGACAGCGACACGAGGGCGGGACCGGCGCGGGACGGGAGCGAGAAAAGCTTGCCTTAACAATAGCCAATGTGGAGATTGATGAGTTAATTATTATGAGGAGCTCGTCCCGATTATGATATGTTGGTAGGTAGGTAGAGAACAGTTTTCACATTTCTATTTTTGGAATACGTACAATGTTGTATTTGTAAATGTAGGAACTATATTAGTTGATGATTATGTTTACTGTATGATACAACAAAGTTCTTAACTTTTTACATTAATTATGCTGTGACAATTTGAGATAGATAGTACAATGTTGAATATAATTTGACTGTTTCTCTTGTCCTGACTTGTAATTTTCACAAGACATTGTAATAATAATTTACTTCCGTAACGTAAACAATACATGAGATAATTCGGTAAATCTATAAAGAAAAAGAACAAAAAATTGTTTTGTCCGTTATTCGTGTGGTTGTTTTTCTAACAAAGAAATCCATTGCCCTAATTAGAGTTGGAATGTACAAACAAACACAATTGTTTTCCTGTATGTATGCCTTTAGGGGTAATATTCATATTAAACGGATCGTAAAATATTATTTCCTTACCAGTACAGATGATAAAACAATACAAGACAAATAATGTAAGTAAGGAATTTTGTTTTCATATTATTTGTATGATTTGCATCAAAATAACGACAATATACGATGCTCGGCTTAGTATAAGGAATTTCTTATTATATTAGAATTAAGCAAATATTTATTGATATATTCGGTAACCTACTTCGTTTTATAATGTGTAACAATCGTCTATTAGGTTTTGTATTTTTTAAATCGATATAACTACATATTATAGCATTTACCCCATTGCACATACGTATATGTAGATATATCAAGGTACATTTACTTAAGCCTTCAGGCGAAAAGAAGCGAAGCTATGTTTTCCTCAACCTTAAAGAAGAAAAACACAACACCATACAGACTTTATCTCTTCCTTCCACTCGTAAATACTGAGAGTAATGTAGCTCGTAAAAGATAGGGTTAAGTGTACTAGTTGCTGTTTGTATCAAAATTTGTAACAGTCTGGCTACAGGAAAGGTACGGTACAGCGAGAGCGATAAGTGGCGCGATAGGTGGCGAAACAAATGAAGGCTCGTTGCCTGAAGCAAGTGTTCTGCGATCGTCGTGCAAAATGTTGGTGGTAGGCGTGTAGTTGTTTTGTGAACAGACAATATTGTTGAGGAACAATGTGCTGCAACATATTGGTATATAGAAATGTACAATGCAATACAATCAACCATGACCATATTCGCCAATAAAGTCTATAAAACTCAAAATAAAAACCGAAGGCTTAGTACGCATTCGGCGCTCTGATTGGTTGGTTCATTCGCACCGGCCAATCATTTCGCCGAACGCGGTCTAGTTTCGTTTTCGTTTAACGTAAAGCAACGTCGTACTAAGGGTACAGTTCGATTTCCTTTCAAACGATAGTCTTATAGGGAGGGGTAATAATGCGAAGTTGATTGTAACAAGTTTGTCGCCCGTCGCTACCCGTGGCAAGGCTGTAAGTATCAAGACTCGTGATCATGTCACATAGTTATAGGTGAGCTGACTTTGCATCTCTTGTTTATTGCGTACACATGAATATGTAGATATTACTGTATTGCGACACTAAAAGTTATGACTGTACGTTATATGCCGAAATTATCTTTGTAGGTTTACTAGCGTAGATAAGGTTTAAAGTTTACGTAATTGGAGGTTTTAAAATTAAATAACATAACTTTAGGTTTTTATCTAATTATTTATTTTTATAACAAACTAGCTGACCTGTAAAGGTCATAAAAATTATAAATTTTTTAGTAAAAAAAAAAATAAGGGTGAATAACCCTTATCACTTAGGTGTATGGGGAAAATAGATAGTATCCAATTCTCAGACCTACTGAATATGCATATAAAATTGAAATAAAACGGTGAAGCCGTTTCGGAGAAGGACGGCAACTAACACTGTGTCATGGAAATTTTATATATAAAATTAAATAGAATAGGAAATTCAATTACAACGATGAAACAAAACGACTTAGAAGTTTGTGTAAAACGACTAACTTAGAGATAAATTGTGACTTTTTTACATTGTTATGTCACTTCAGAAGTCTTAAATCTCTTGAGATAAGCTAGTCTTTGGAGAAACGTAAGAAGATAATCTGGTAAGGCTTTTATCTTAAAACTTCCCCATTCCCAACTATTCACTGCGCCCTTGAGTCTCTTTGTCTTTCATATTTCCGCGTCTTACCCAACCACCATTTTTAGAAACACTTACCGCCGTATTCAGAGTCATTTAATGGTTACTTAACTCAATCTTTAGCCATTGTTTTCCATACAAAATCGTCACTAAGGAATAATTTAAGTAATCTTTAAATTTTTTTGAGTACGGCAGTTAGAGTATGATCCTTTGATCCCTACCTAAAAAGTGCTCAAAATATTCAGCTAATTTTGACATCCAGCATAACTCAAATTAAGTCCGTGACAATTTATCTGCGAGATGAGTGCTATATGACTAGAGTTACGACATTCCTTAGGGAAGCATTAACGGGAAGTAATCCCACGTAGCCCGCCCCAGTGGTGGAAAGTAATTTTATTGCTAAGTACATTTGGTTTATGACAAAAACTTTGTTCTAGATTTAATGTGGCGTCCCGTCACAAAACAGTGGGAATTATGCTTGGAATGATATCCATATGTCTTGCCTTGTTATGAAAGGAACGTGTACCATATTTGGAGATAATCCTTGAAATTACTGAGCTTAACTCTAATTTTGAAGTTCATTGCTTGCTTTTTTCTTTGTTATAATCTGCGGCTTGAAGAAAAACAGTAATGGAACAAAGGTCTTTGCCCTACCTCGTATCGTTTTCGGAATTTGAATCCATAGTGCGCGGCTGGTAGCGAATTATCTTGCTCTACCGCCCCGTGTGATAGATATCCATCCATTTACTTTGCGTGTACAACATGGCGTATAACAATTTACCATATATTATATTTTCCTACGATACATAGTGAAGGAAAAGCTTCAATTATAATAATCGTATGAAGTGGAGTTTCAAATATGAACACTGTAATCGAGTTTACACTGTATCTTTACATAGCCTGTTAAATTGAATTTTGTAGTAGATATATAAGCACACTAGCGATATTTCGAAGTAGTTTTATATAATCTTTGTTTTACTGTGTTTGTGATAGTTCCACACTTGAAGAACTTTGGCTAAGTCTTTGTATGTAAAGGGAGAGTGGAGGCTGTGTTATGTTTTAAGACTTCTGGCAAGCGTTGAGTAAGTTTATTTCTCAAACAATGTACGATATAATGTTGGTTTGGGTACACTTATCTCAATAGAAATAGAATGTAAAAAATACAGATGGTAAATAATTAAGGCTACTAAAAAGGTTGTAAGTCGAAGTCAAAGTTAATGTCAAAGTCAAAATTATTTATTTCAAATAGACCGGGAAGGCACTTTTGAGCGTCTAAGCAAATATTACGATATAAAAAAACAAGAAGTCAATATAATAACAAGCGGCAATTGCCTTTAAAGAAATGTAATTAGGTAATGTGTACACCAACTAAGGACTAGTTAACGTTAAGTCATTGTCAAGCCAAAGTGGGTTCGCTTAGCCTTACAGAATATTCATTGATGTTAATGAGGGTGTTAGATTAATGCGATCTATTTGGCTAAAGATTTCTCCGTGGGATTGTTGTAGATACCCAAAACGATAATATTACTAGGAAGAATCCTAAGTTTAACTTATTGACCAGGGGGTACATTATTGGGGAAGAGCGCTCTCCGAAAACTTAGCACGTAAGTTCCTTGCAGATTATAAATAAAGTACTAAGAGAAGATATTTAGAACAATATTCCAAGACATGGACATGTGCAACGTGCAGGGGAAAGTCAAGAGAACCAGATCACCTATGTGCTGGGCTGATCAAGTGAAATCGGTTACAGGAAACCATGTGTCAGACTGTGCCAGACAGTCCACAAGCAGGGAGAGATGGCGGGAGATCGCTAGGTGGATGTTGCTTTAACATCCACCTCCAATACAAATGCGGCCACCTTAACGTGATCGAGATGGCTCTGCCAAGACCGAAACGATAGAGAAGGCAGAGAAGACATGGAAATGTGTCCATTATTTCAAACAATACAAAGCTTACTGGCACATTACACGAATCTTACACAAATGTGTTCTTGAAAAGATTTAGAGTACAACGATATGTTTCTGTTATGCTAATATAAATATACTGTCATATATTTGATGACAGCAATATTTTCGATGGGAATTTCTCTGCTTCGAATATTATCACTTCTAACACATTCTGAGCCTGTATTTATACTTAATTATGGACCATTTATACATACACATCTACTTATATTTTTTTGGCTAAAGTAGACAATTACGATATCGTGACTGTAATGATATTGTAAAATGTTATTTACGGCTATAGAAGAATTCCTATAGCATACAAATGAATGCTCATAGCCTCATGGGAAGATCAATCCCATCGTTAGAGAGTTAGAGAATCAATACTTAATGCTCTGAGGTATATTGATATGTTTCAGAAGTTCTTTGAAGGACAATGTGCATCAACAATGTAGTTTTTGCACTCCGAACTCCTATTAACTGTTCACAAATTATATAAGTATTTATTCCCAGATCACATTAAAAACCTAGTATTCCTTAGGGATCTGAAAAAAAAAATGCTTAAAAAAGATCCCATTAGTCGGCGAGTAGCTAAATTGCGCAGAAAGAATCCATTATTCTTTATTCCCCAAACAGTATTTAAAGAGTTTTAAATCGTACACAATCCCAAATGGCCCGTTTATTGCCATCAATGTCGAGACCGCATCACGTCAAGTTATCCCAATCTACCAAAGAATATTAAACTTAAGCTATTGCAATAATAGAGTTGACATTGTATTAAAGAAAGTGCTTAAGCTATAAAAGAGGAATATTAAACGTATCAACGGTACTTGAGTACAATACGCGACTAAAGTCATTTATTCTTGTCATTGTATTAGCAGCCAAAGTTTGTTCGACCGATTTGCCACAAGAAGAGGTTATGGTTTGCCGTCTGCGGTGATTTAGCAGAACATAATCGGATCACGGTCGTGATTATTGGAAAGTGAACTTGACGATGACTGGTACGGATCTTGAGAAGTTTGAAAGACTTTTTGTGGTTATGTTTAAGCATTATTAATTACTAAACGTTTATCGAGAGCGAATTGATAGACTTTTCAAGTTATAGAATACATATCTCATATTTAGTTAGTATTTCGAGCTCAAAATGTTTATGCGATTTTTCCGATTTACTTTCATTATCGATACTTTTCAGATGTCCTTCATAAGCATTCAAGTATAATTGTATAGCGTACATTACTTACTTTAATCAGTTATTCAATGACCCATTCAAATAGTTTCTAAGAAACTATTCGGTGTAATGAAGCATTATTGATTTACGAGTACTTAAAAAGCCATTCGGCTGTTATGAAGTGGTATATAATCGTATTTAAGTAATTACTTCGATATATAAGCCGCTTCAAAGAAAAATCTTACCAAGCGTGACAATACATATATTGAGTTCTTTCATGATAGTAAATATAATATCTATATTATAGATATAGACATATTAACTGTGTACCTTCTTTGATATGTTTAAGACTATATTTGATTGAATCGTGATGTCATTCAATATGTATATAAAGACGATTTTAAAGAAAATAATGGGTTTATGACCACAAGCAACATGTGTTTATATTGATGAGTCTTTTTTTAAAGTTATCTACAGCCTTCGGCAAATGTAGGTAATACTAATTAGCATACAGTGTATTCGTGTTTTGAACTCTCTAACCCGTTACGTAAAACATGTAATATCCCATCTAAATGTAATATTCCAAGTATCAAATATCTACGCCAAAGGAACTAAAGGGTTGTATCTGGTTTGTATTTAATATTAAACCCTAAAACCTTCTGACGTAGGTTGCTAACCAAACTATCAGTTACATTAAAATATACAGCATACAGCTAATAATAAATAAAATTAATGCGTTTGGATTTGAAATTGGGTGTGGATAACTCATGGTAAGTGTGGAAATATTTAGAACAAGATTGGTAATTTTATTTAGCTTCAATGATAGATACGTATACCTCGAAAACTTAGCTAAACGTAACAGATTATATCCATTTTTGTGAACGCATAAGTAGAATCCTAACAATGTTACACTAACTTCGTCACACGTACTGAATATATCAATCAAATTCCAATACAAGTAGGTAAGGACATAGACAAACAAAGAAAATCCACTAAAACGCATTTACCCTTAGTTTTAGTCCAAAGCTCTAATGAGAGTTGAAAGAGGTCGTTTGCAGCTTAACCTAACAGTTTCTCTTGGATCACAAAAAGCTATTTCTTTCCCGTAATCCACGCTTGCTATATTCTTTCTCAACCAACCAACGAGAATTGTTACAGTGAAGTACTGAAGCGAGAAATAGCTACTTTAAACTTGAGCTCTATTTTTTTACATATTTAAACTTTAGATATTTAGATAATATGAATGACGTCTTGTGTCTTTAATAATTATTATGTTATCGGCTTACTCACGTATTGATTTGACGAGGAACTCGACTAGTTTCAAGCCATGCTAGAGGCTCATATTCATGAGCAGCATTCCGCGACACACGACGCGGCGATTGTCGCGCTGCTACTGGCGATTCGAGGATCGCGCCCATCGCGCCCTCTGTCTGGAATCGCGCGCACTATCTGGCGCGCGCGACGATGTTGGCTCGTTAGACTCGTTCGCCGGCGGCTGCGCAGGTGTTAGATTCGATTCTCGGGTCGGCGCAAAAACGGTGCCACATACCGCGCTCACTGTGTCACACTCCAGACCCGCAACATTGTAGGTTGACGCAGATTTTAGACTCGGCTTCCAGGCAGGTGGTAATGCCCAGCCACCGTCTCTGTTGAAGTTGGGACGGCGACTTATTTCGATGGCCTCACGTACTTTCCGCGGTACAAAGTATTTCTCCCTCGCTAGTACGGAGACCTTGTCGAAGCGAAGGAAGTGAGCCGTGCCCGCGCTACAAGCATGCTCGGCTACTGCCGATGTATGGGTGTCCCTGTTCTTGAATATGAGCCTCTAGCATGGCTGGTCAAATCAATACGTGAGTAAGCCGATAACATAATAATTAATTTAGTATGTCTCACGAAAGTTACAATAAAATCATCGTGTCTTTAATAGTTTAATAATATTTAATTAGATAGGTGTTATTAGTTAGATATAATTATGGATTAGACTGTGCGACTTCACCGTCTGCGTGCTGCTCATAATGAAGAGTCCCTCTTTGACTCGAAACTAGCTTTTCTTCATATATTTAAGTGAGTAAACCGTGTTTTTAGTTAATTTCGTATGTCTAACGATAGTTCTTAAAAATAGTTATATAATAATTGGAAAATGTATATTTATAATGGGATCACCTTTACCAAAAGTTCCAGTGGTTGCTAACTTAAAAAGAACTCGTATTTCTGCAATAAAAACTCAGTGTTGTGTATACTACTATCGGCTAATATTTTATTTGGGGCATAAGTAGAGGCATCTGGTATTACTATACTTATATAGCCTATAGTTACCTACTACGTAAATATGTAGTTAGTGTAGCCTTTGGTATGTAGTAAGTATAGGCAACTGGTATAGTAAATGTAGCCTTTTGACAGAAGGCTATGATAAATTGACGAAAACGACAGATGGTGAAACGGGAAAGAGAACATATTTGCCGTATCCATAAATTATTTCACATCGTGTTCGTACCTACATCTACCTTCTGCCTCTTTTTCAAACCGTTACATATTCTGTGACAGTATCAAAGATCTCGTTTCCCGTGACGTAGTAATTTACATGCTGGCTGGTAAAAGCCAAAATTTTAAATTCGAATCAACATTCGAATAATGTATATTTGCTTGAAGTTTCGGCTGCAACTTCAATGTTATTATACGAATATTCAAGGAATTAAACATTTAGTAATCTATATAATTAGATAGTTCATATCCTATCTATTTATATTCCAAGCTAAGTAATATTCATTCCTTAAACATTCTTCCACACTTTCAACTTCACAATAATAGTTATGATAGCAGAATCCAACTACATATATGTATAAACCGAATCTCTGTCTTATTATCTTGTAACCCTGAAAACATCCAAAACTAGATTAAGTCAGGGTAAATGTTAATTAAAATAAGTGCTTAAAATACCTAAATAAGTGAAGCAATGACTCCAAACAGCGGGTCGAAAGGTCTAACTGCTTTTAATCAAAGAGGTCACATTGGACCTTTAAACACTTTCGCATGACCCTCAAATGTTGGCCTAAGTTCATTACCTTATATAAATAGAGGCTAGATGAAACAGGCAAACAGATTCTAGACACGTGACGTGGCAAGTGCATGACAACCTTCTGAGATAATTGTAAAGTTTTCTTAGTTTGTAGTCAATTCAATTATTGGTTCTAATTCATTAGATAGCTGCGTATGTTTACTGTTAAAGTTCTAAGATGTTTATAGCAAACCGAATGTTATATATTTACTTACTTAGTAATTGATAGTTATTGATGTTTTTAATACCTAGTAGCGCCATGTTGTTAATTAATGATCATAGAGTTAGAGGCTTCCGAAGTCCTTCATTGAGTAATGTCAATTTTAGTGATAATCGCATTTTTCCCATTTTCATGAATAAACATGTATGGCTATGTTTATTAGTACTTTCGTGGAACATACTGACAGTTTAGAGTACTCTGTAGTTACGTTAGTTAGCCGATAACTTAATAATTAATTAGCCATATAACATGTTTCGAAGACGAAGAGAAATTTGATTTTGTTTGACGAACCTTATTGTAAACCTCATTTTGTTTACATAGTATATTTACATATCTTTTAATATTGAATATGTATATTTAAACCAATAACACAAATACATCTTGCTGTCTCAAAGCTTACTTTTAATGCATAACTGATCACATGCTAACATAATCCGTCTAAGAATCTCAACCTTATCATTTATGTAAGATATTTTTGTTACATTACAATCTTATCAGCAATTCTGAGTCAAGAAAATTGTTTTTATTCAAACGGAATACTTAATAAGGGTGAGCGTTTATAATATCAGTGTAGGTAGGTGTAGCTACGTTCAAACAAAAGTAAATATGTAGGAATGTTTATAGGTACATCTTTTGATTGTATTTATATAATTATCACGTTATTTAAGTCCACTGGACTCAACATACATTTCAGTATCTTTATTACGTAATTGTGAATACACATGATCTATCAAACTCATAAAGCCTACTAACTACTAAAGAAACGCACTGCAGCATGCCACCCGAAAATCAGCGTTGAGTGTTACCGCGCTCAACATAATGCTGAGGTGGAGGCCCATTCGGTATAGGCATGCTCGGAGACCTGTTTTGAGCTTTAATATTGTTATTAAAATTTTGTAATGTTTGTCTTCATTATTATTTCTGCCTGTACCACTATGCATGGCACACTGAAAAATGCTTTTCGTCTATAATAGGCCAATTATTATTGCAATGAATGTAGTTTTTGTACAATTTGGTTCAATTGTCAAAGTGTACCTAGATATTATGCAAAATCTGTGTTTACCGCTGCTGACTACATAACATTACATAAACCCATTAGGTTTATTATGCGAATAATATCGCCTTCTAATATTCTTAATTGTAAAAAAGAGCGTACTATGTAAGGGTATACCTAATATATCCTGCCCTATATATGAGACTGAATAACTTTCTGAGACAAATATTCCGAAGATAACTATGTGGGTATGTATATACGTAGGTTTTACATAACACGAAGTTACTCTGAGTTCGTAATGTAAACATGTTTTTGCTGACTAGATATCTCGTAAAATGTTAGTACCTACCTACGTAGTGAATAACTAAATTGGATAGTGGATGTAGATTGTGTGTAAGCTATTTAGGTACAAAATTAGGACCTAAAATGCTCTAGCCACAATGTTCGTGACCACTAAAATCAATTTGTCGAGTTTGAACGTACATAGATTTTTAGAGCAGATATAAAATTGGGTACACGCTACTCTAAACAGTTTTAACAAAATAATTAATTATAATAAGTATTATAATAGTGTTTTGAGGTTATTCGCGTACCATAGTGTTCTTTTTTAATATTAACTGTCGTGAGACATAAATATTAAATTAACTAATTAATCAGGGTTTACTTACGTAAATTTATGGAGGACGTGTAAATTAATGTACGTGAGTAATCCGTGATTATTAAGTTAATTTACCATAATGTTATTTTAAATATGAAGTTAAGTTTTTATGAACAAGCAGGTTCTTTATCATTTGAATTTTTAACTTTGAAAGTGAGAGGATTGTAGAAAGGCTTGTATCTTTAGGGATCACCTACAGGAGTAAATAAACCATAAAAACGTAACAAGTATCCACTGAGCTGTGTGTCAATATTTAAAAGGTTCCGAAAACCATTTTTCGCTTGTATCTGCTGGATACCACTCTGGGGAATCCGTATTCTATTTTGAAAGCAACGATCGACTTCAACACCGTCAGAATGTAAAGATGGCGCCCAGTACGGTATATTTAGTACGAGTTTGCTTGACATTTAAAGTAATCTTTTATTTGCGTTTAAAATAATTGGTTAGACTGTTTCAAGCCCGCCAATCAGAGCGCCGAACGCGCTCTCGTTTCAATTACTTACTTTAAACTGGTACTTAGGGTGAACTCCTATCCGAGGTATTCCCAGTAGGCTACAATATGGGGTACTTCAAGAAGGAAGTATAAAAGTTTTTTTAGGTTCGACAAAGCACATATGCCTAATGCCCCAAATGTTATAAGCGTTCATAGGTCACGATACGATAACCACTTACTATCAGGGGGCATGTGTTTTTTTTGCCACGGTGTCGGTCGTGTATTAAAAAGAAAGATATTTTATACTAATATGATAATTTTTGTTTTGGATAGATTAAACAAAACATAATTTATTATGTCTTGTCCTTACAACTGTTAGCAATACAACTTCCATTGTCGACTAAATAATAAACAGGTACTTTTCTACCATCACTAATGAAGATATATTCCTTAACGTATTTTTCTACAGTCCATTATATTACTTCCCCATTGTTCCTTAAATCAATATTCCTTCGAACAATTCGACAAAATAAACGCAATCAATCATCAATAATGCCTCGCCCTCGTTAATGTTTCAAAGGCATCATACCACAGAATAGAAAACGGCGACATTTCTGGTCATTATCAGCCAACAATGCCATTCAAAGCCTGCCCGGATCACCGACTATTATCAGTAGAATCTACTAGATTGAGTACCGTCGCCTGCCACCAGGTGAAAAGCTGTAGTAGATAGGAAAATAAAACGAGAATAAAAACCTTTTTTCTATGGTGTATAGAAAAATACTACATATAAATCATTAGAGTTATTTAGGTAATTAGATAAATTAAAATGAAAAAAGGGCAGCAGTGTTTATTATATGTATCTCTAATTATTTAATAAAATTAGAAGTACTAGGGTCCCAGTATTCGTTTGTTGTTTTCTTTTCTAGGAAAATGTCAGCTCGCAAACAGATCCTATTAAAAAATGTCGTGTCGACATTAATATTAATAAAAACTAATTGGAGTTTGTGCGTAGGTTGATAAGGTTGGAAATCCATCTACATATAAATCGTATAATCATGCATGATGTTATTGGCAGCATAGGCAGGAATAACACCCACGATCACACTCAGAGATTAGATATTCAGTTAATTCATTACTTCCTAATTGAGAAAGTTATCTAAGTAACATAATTAAAATTATATTTTGGAAAATCAAACCCCAAATGTAGACGAAAATAGCCCTTATCGATAACTTTAGTATTTTTAGTGTCGTTAATTTTAACTATTTCATCGATACTGTTAACGATTCCACCGATAAAACATGAAGCATGTTCGACATGGATATTAGGTAGATACCTACTGAAGTAATAACATTGATTCTACTTAATAATGTTTGGAATATTTCACGAAAGGGTCAATGACATTGAGGACAAAGTTTTTGTCCAATGGTAGATAGTTAAGTATTCACCCCTAGTATATTCTGGGTGGAAAATAAACATTCGTATTGCGGATATCCTTTATTTCTCGTCCTTTTGCAAAAATATTGAGGTATTTTTTGCACGTTAAGAGACTGTCAATTTTCTAGCAAGGCGGATTCTCCATCAAGATTTTTCTATCTGTAAAAAGTATTTTTAACCTCGCAATTCTAAGATGAAGAACAGCCATTACCAACCAACACCAATAATCTCTCCATTTACTTATCATAACACATAAAGTGACATAAACACTAATAGATCTTTAAACCTAAAGTACCAAAGATGGTACACGAACGAAGCCACGCTATAACCTAGCTGAATTCTCTCAAAGCACGCCATAAGTCAGTGTATTCTGACATCACTAACTACCGTCTGTACCAACATAGGAACAATGTAACGACACGGTATCGCGTAGCGAGATCGACGAGCTAATGTGCCCGGTGGTTGTTTTTGCGTCATAAATCTGGAGTGTCTGTTGTTAGGATAGTTGTACTGGAACAGCTTAGCACAGCTCTAGCTACAGTAAACAAAGAAGATCTGGATTTACAACACTGGTTTAGTAAGCTAGACTACAGTAATGCTAGAAGATTTAGACTTATGAAGAGTAATTTATGAGAATGGTCGAAGTTTACTAATAGCTAAAAAGAATATCAAGCTGTGTGATGAAGACAGGGCAAGATACTTTAAAATCCTTTTATCGTAGGTGTCGTAAGAGCCAATTACCTAAACCTTTTTTCATATTTATATTAACTACATACTATTATTCATAATACACTCATTTTAGTAAAGCTTAATATAGGTAGACGAGTAAGGAATAACAACTACCTCTGAAAACCGCAATGAAACTCTTAATAATCGTAGTTCAAAAGGAGTAGACTATTTGGGCATTGTACTGTTTAAATGCAATCACCGAATTCAACAGACTAATAGGTGAATGAATGTGTTTGCGCGAGCCAACGAATAGTCAGCTTTAGTCGATGGGGTCATATCATAATGAAATTGTATTCACTGATAAATAAACGATGTTCACTGACCCGGACGGGTTAATTGTTTGTTATTTTTATATTGAATACTTTCCCACGGAATATTGGATATTATTTTTTAACTTTGTTCAATCTGACATAACAGCGATTCTTTCTTTTATGATATAAGCCGGTAAACGAGCGGACAGAACGGCGTCGCGCATGGATACCCGAAACACCAGAGACGTTAAGAGTGCGTTGCCGGCCTTTTGGACGTTAGGAATTTAACAGTTATTGAGAAATCGGGGACTGGGAAGGAGGTAATTGGACTTCCGATAACCATATCTATGTTTTCTAACACTATACAAATATTTAGCTTTTAATTGCCAATTAAACTGTATGAAGTTAGCAACAACCATAGCAAAACCACGGCCGTATTTACACGAAACGAATTCCTTTGAAATGAAAACCGAAGGTACTTTATCAAATATCTATTCACTGGGTCGGTCAGCCCCAGGCTTGGGCGCGGGGCCTGAGGCTGAATAGAACAAAGTAAAATTGAGGTTTTATTTTCCTGGTATGGGTCTGTGGTCTGGAACCGCTGTGGCGATAGTAAAAACTAAACCTGCTGGACAGCATGACTGGTAGGGTAGCCGGGAAACCAGCTGTCGTGCTACGTGTAGGGCTCGCTTCCCGTGCGGAGCAACTCTTTTTGTGATCCACAAATTGTTGTTGCAGGCCTCATGTGTATGTGAACTTGTATGCTTGTAAACTCACTTATGACAGCCGAAAATCGAATTATTGTTGGGGACAGTTGAAGTGAGGATGTTTGCCAGGCAACTGGTAGTGGTAAGATGCGAATAACTGAAAATTCAGCTCAGCAGCGGGTTTTAAGGTTTATATTCAGCCGGGCACGGAGACGAACTGATAATGTTGATGACGCAAGATAAAGCCCAGTTAGCAATTTATTGCCACTCCGACTATACGGTCAGTAGTAGGTACTTACACTATTTACTTATTAAAAAGTACTAGATTCTACTGAAACACGTACTTACATGTCACAGTGTAATGGACAAAAGATTTTAATTAATAAAGTTTTATCTTAATAGCAATCAGCTGTACACAATCTGATTGATTGAATTGATAAATAAAGAGTTATCAAACGATTTTATTTTAAAGAAAGATGTTAATACATAGATAATGACTTTAAATTAGCAGTAGACAGCTGACTATAATTTGTTGGAAACAAAGTTAATATAAATAGTTAGATGGTTTGGCAGTGAAATTAGAGATTCTAAGATTGCCTTAGTAGATTGCTTTTATATTATAAGCCGGTAAACTAGATGCATCACCTGATGGTAAGGAATCGGCGCCCTCCATAGGCATTCGAAACACCAGTTTGGGGGGAGGGGGTGTTACGAGTTGAAGGATTGTTGAGTATTAGGGTGATTGGAGAGAAGGGTAATTGGGTTTCAGATAACCTCAATCACACAACGAAATACAACGCAAGCATTGTTTCACGTTGGTTTTCTGTGACACCGTTGTATCACTCCCGTCGAACCGCCCCTTTTGTGCCGAAGCATGACCCTCGCATACTTTTTCAGTTACGTATGTGGCTATGTAGCATGGATTGCATTTTTTTTATTAATCGCATTTTAATATAGCTAGTAAGTAACCTAGAAACATATACCGTACCGTAGTTAGTACCTAGTAGTTTTCTGCAAGGTTCGACTACAGCTACGTAAATTATTTTTATTACGTATTGTAAAACCCAATTATTTTTATTTATATTAATAAGTAGGTACGAGACTACCATTATTCTTCACTAATACAATATTTTCCTGTTTGTTTAGTCTACCAACATTTCATTAGATGCCTAATTGAAAAGATGAGAATCTTTCTAATTTTATTTAGGTAACATTTTTAATAATAATATTATTTTCCTTCTAAATATCATTTTCCTAGAAGAATAAAAAAGTAATAGAATTAATAACGAAACTATGAATATTACATAGGCTCAGCAACTGTACCTAAAAAAGTTACTATATTCTTATTAAAATCATGATAGGTATGTATAACATAACATAGATGACGTCATCAAACAGGTATGGTATTGAATCAATTGCTAATATATCAATATTAGTTCAACTTGTGTAAGACATTTTTAATGTGCGTAACAATCTAACGATAAAGTAAATACAATTTTTATATCAGTGGAAGAATGTAGTCGGTTATTTTGTCAGAAATTACAAGCGGCTCGTTGGTCTAGGGGTATGATTCTCGCTTTGGGTGCGAGAGGTCCCGGGTTCAAATCCCGGACGAGCCCAACTTTTTTGTAGTTGCAACTCCCTTATCTATACGATTTACATTATATTCAAGTGTATGTACAATATAAATCAGAGTTCCATATATTTATGTCCATTATTCTTGTATCGAATTTTTATACGCGCTCGTTAAATACTCGTATTGTTCAAATCAAAAATGTCGATAAAAATTTCGCAATAAAATGTTTTTATTGCATTTTCATCTTTATTTATTGTTTAATAAAAGTTCACAATTCATTGTAGATTTACGGCTGTCTACCCGTTTAATGTGACACTACGATTCATTCGCGCGATGCAACGTTGCAGCGGTAGTACCTGTCAGACTTGATAGATGGAGTTACGATCGCCTGTTTCGCAACTCATTCATACAAATCTCTGCTTAGGATATTTTATAGGTGTTTCTACCATTATTGATTAAACTTTCTAAATGTTTGCAAACAGTCGAGTTTGCACGCCACTTTGATCTCACACGTCACGACATCGTAACGTCCTTTGTTTGTGTGTGTGTAAAAATAATATTGGGAAGTAGGTACCTATGCTATACCATCAATGAGGTATGCCAATTTTTTGTGGTGTGTATGTGTGAGTGTGAGTGGTGAAATAATAATGAATTATTAATTCTCCCTAAAAACTCAAAAGGTTAAAGAATCAAAGACTGAGGTCAATGAACTTCGCTTACCTACTCCTCGAACATAAAACATGTATAAAAATTATATTCAACTTTATTTAAAAAATAACATACTGAAGACCTGTGTCATAGTCATTTAATGCCCCTACATCTAATAATAACAAACCAAACATAATACATACCTATACATAGCTAGGTACATGTACATAAGGTCTTTTTATATAAAATAGTCTTACGTAATTTTATGTCCTAACAAAAAATCGGTCGAATATACTAATGATCTGGGACTATCTTGCAATTTGTGTTTTTACGGCCTGAAAGGTCCATGAAATCCCTTCCTTATACCTGAAAATTTGAGCTTACATCACTTAAAGGCATTAAGATTGTCCTTCGCCCATAAAGGAGCGACCCGTATAAATATTCCCTTCCCTTCCTGTGTGAAAATACGATTGTATTAAACTGTGTTATAATATCATAGTACTTTATAATATGATGGTATTTTTACTGGAATCTTACATATTTTTACCTAACGTTTTACAGTTTCCTAGCTTGCTGTATTGTTTCGTAACGATGCATATTTAGCGCCTGTTTCACCAACTTCATTTAAGTGTCTGATAAACTTATGTGACAGATAATGCATACAAATTACGTTTTTAGTTCAAAGTTATCAGATACATAGTTGGCTATCCAGACATTGTGAAACAATTACTTAGTCTCACATTTTGCTTTCAGTCCCTAAAACACAAATAAAATTTGCTTTTTAAAATTATAAATATACTTCAAAAATAAGCACACGACACCACCACACATGTCGATACTACCTAAGCACTTACATAGATACCTAGGCTAGATAATCCAGGCTCCAAAACATTTCACTGAAAATGTCCCCGATAGGAATAAAATTGAAGCCTAAAATGTCACGAGCATTACAGGGTTAACGGTCCAAAGTGCCCCTACATTAAGCACCTACTGAAATATGAAGCTCACGTTTCATTAATAGTGTTTACTTTAGTGCGGTGTTATTTTATTTTTATAATTTTTTTATGTCTACACTTTTGCCTAGTACCTATGTTCTAATATTAGGAACTATAACGAACTATTTTTATAGTTCGTAGGTGTTTGGCGACTAACTCTCTATGTGATAAGGGTATAATAATGATCAAACTATTAATAGGTGATATTATATGTACCTATAGGTATACCTAAGATATGATCAAACTTGTACATACCATTTACAAACCGCACATACTTTGAAAGTTGAACATGTTGTTATAAACTACAAGGTACTTACAATAGAACTAGTTAGGAAACTGAGCCTCCCACGATTCTGTACCCTTAGTACGAGTTTACTTTGCGCGTTCGGCGCTCTGATTGGCCGGCTCGAATAAACTAACCAATCAGAGCACCGAACACGTTCTCGCTGCGATTAGTTTAAACGTAAAGCTGTTCTTTAATTAGAACTTCAACCAAACTTATAGAAAAAATAATACTTAGATTAAGTTTTTGGCTTCCAAATATGTAATTTTTTTTATTGCAGAAATTGAACAAATATTCGACATATTAAGTAAGGATTCTACCGGAGCTACGGGCTGCCTAGCGATTTACTGGGGCTCTGGTTAGAAAAGCAGGAGTAGGAATGGTGTGGTTTTTAGTCATTAAGAGTCGGACACGAGAGAAGTCATTGGATGATTTTCCTATTTCAAAATGGTGAGGATTATATTAGATATTATATTATATTATTTGGTGAGACTTATACAAACCCTTTAATTAAAATTCTCGACTCTCACAAAACTACAGTCGCAAATAACAGAACATTATATTCTATCTTGCACAAAGAGGAACGTTGTGGTAGATGGCACAAAGATCCAGCCAGCCAGAATACAGTTTCTCAAATTAGCAATACGTAAACAAACGTTATGCTTGTTCTAACAATAATTAACTAATTGGAACCGACTTGAATTGACTTTGACCTTCTTCCGTGAGAGTACTGTGCTTCATTACATACATATATAATTGTATATTTACATAAACAAAAGGAATATTTGGCAATTCTCTGTAGTCAAAATGATACTGTGATAGTATGTATGTTTATTATGCGGTTTATATCAGTACCCTTAGTATGAGTTTGTTTTGCGAGAGCGCATTCGGCGCTTTGATTGGTTGGTTTCTTCGAGCCGGTCTATCAGAGCGCCGAACGCGCTCTCCTTTCAATTACTTTAAACATAAAGGAAACTCGTACTAAGGGTACTAATTAATTATCAGCATAGAAGTTTCCACCTACATATAAATAAATGGTGAATACGTTAGTCAAACTGAATGAAACAAATCATCAAAGTTTTGGGCTTGATATAAGTTCTGACATAGTTATTGAATATCAGTTAACAATCCTATACATCAACTTTTCTATTCACTTATTTGATATAGAAAATAAATAAATGAAATGTTGTTAATGCTAATTGTGTGGTTGTATTAAGTGTAAAATAGAGGTAATAAAATTAACAGAACTACCATTAAAAACTGAAACAACAATAACATTAACACTAGTTTTCAGATAAACACTATTTAAACTAGACCTTGTTCCAAAAACTAAATCCCTAATGTATTGTTAACATGATAATGGCAATACCTACAGTAAATAAATATTTACATACAAAACATCATAATTTATTATTTATAATTCTCGAGGGAAAACAAACTGGTGAATAGGCATAATTGTAATTTGTAAATTGAAATTAATTGTAATAACAATTTAGAAGGACGTAGGTAGGCACTAGTTCCAATTATAATACTTAAATAATTGTCATTTTCCCATCATTGTTCCATCGATTGGGGGCCATTTTTTTTTTTAGTGGGCAATATCATCAAACGACTTCTACCGCCTTGGGCGACGCGAAAAGGAGTGTCAGACTCTTACTAACTAAAAACCACCCCGATCCTATTCTTGCTTTTTAAGCTCGTTAGGTAGTTACATTACGGGCTGTAGGTAAAGCTCTATGCATAGCAGTTCAACAATGCCTGATGATCGAGCTCAGTGCTGTGTAATTGGAAGTCAATAACACGCCACTAATCTTCTACCCTTCGCATTCAACCACTGCTAGCCACTTAGTGAAAAACAACGAGCAGTTACTTATTTATTTATAAAAAAAAAATACTAAAATGTTTCCAGTACTAACAAACAATAGCTTTAAGGAAAACAAGCACGTAATCTCTAATTCGAATTCGCTCTCTAAAACAATAATTAAAGTATAAATGAAACAAACATTTATTTTAATTAAAGTGCTCTAGGCTGAAAATCAGGCTGAAACAGGTTAACTACAGGTAACAATTTGCAATTAATCCTCACTTTTAAGTTTCCTAGCGTTCGGTAGCTTTATTCCACGCTTTACGAGCTCACCGTGGATTATCCACAAAACAAAAGCGGGCACTTTTACTTCAATATATGGCCATCGAACAGGCTTCATACAATAGAGGCTTGGATTAAGGACTTCACACAAAGGCACTTTCATATATTCTTTTTTACTACTGCGCCGGTTTTTCTTTACTTTCCTCACTGTAGCCAGTAAATTACGTCAATGTAAAAACTACTTCGGCTATTCGGTGGAGTAATCCTAACTTGTGTATTTGTGAATGTGAATTTTATGGTATAATGTGAGCATAGGTGTAGGACTGTAGACAGGATATATTTGTAGTTCAGCTAACGTGCACTAATCATAATAGTCAATATTTTTCGTAAGAAAAGTGAATGTCACATTAGTATCTGCACTTCTGCGTTTCACTTATAATATATGCGGAGTTTACAAGACTTGATGTTATGTTATGTTATGTTATGTTATGTTATAGGTACGTACTACTGAGAAAATAATATCATGTTTAGTAAGAGATACTGAGATACATACGTTATCTGTACAATCTCTACAAGGCCATAATACAAGGTTAACATATCTCACGATATTAAAAATTGCTTAGAACCAAGTATACAGCGACTTGCTACATGCTCCTGTTATTATTACAACGGAAATTACTAACTTATTCCAAACGGAAAAGCTACGAAGAAAACGGAAAATAGAGAAAATACGGTTACGTTCTTTCGTCACGATACCGTTTGTTAAACATTAAGTGATTTCTCTAGTTCTTTCGTGTTTTAAATTATTAATGGCGACGTAACACAAACGATAAGCCAGGTTAAAGTTCCCTTTTTACGTTTACAAGGAAGCAATCACTCATATACATTACTATTGTTCCTATTTCTCTTAAACACGGAACACAAAAAGCTAATTTACAAGTCAGAGCATTTACTTAGTTTCTATGAATAACAAAGAAATGTTGAGGTAACAGAACTTTTTGAATAAAATTAAATAATAATATTCCTTACGAAAATGTTGTCTGAAAGTGGAATTAATCTGAATTTCTGTAAGCGGATTAGCTGATCCGTAAATGAAAATTTGAAACTTTGATTACGACAAAATAACGATCAAATTGTTTAAAAGTCACTATGCAAAGGCTACAAGAATTTCATCTTTAGGAATTTACACATAGTAAGTATCGTAGAATAGGTATTATTATTGTTCCAAAAATTTATTTAAAATCATCTATAAATACCTACATATTAATTACTACTTAAACAAAAAAAAATTATAATACTGACGGAAGATGCGTCACGCTAGAACAGACAAATGATAGAAATACTACTGAGTATGTAAGTGTAAGTGTAAATTCACACTCAATTGATGACATCAGTACGACTGATGATACGCTCGACGTATTTTACGCCAGACATGAACCTTTCCTTAAAAATATAAAAATAGGAGCCGACCAGCAGCGGGAGCTTGGTTATTGTTCCATTATTACTATATGGTTGGTTCTTTTTTCTGACCTCAGCTAAGACTTGAGGGTTAGTACGGGCCGAAACCAAGAGCTAAAATTATTATTAATAAGGTTAATGTAAGTAATGCCTAAGTAAACACATAAATATCCTAAAGTATCAAAATTTTCGAAACGCCTTTATTAATTATCGGAAGATCGAATCGACTTGTGGTATTTCATAGCGCAAGTTCAAAAAACTTTTCAACATTTGCCAAGCAGTGGTTACTTCGAAATTGGATCCCTAACACAACCAACTTAACCATTCAGTTGATTCCGAATTTGTACGAGTACCTACCTAACTTGATACTTTAGAAATCTATTAGCATCCCAAAGTACAGATGTCAGAAAAAAGTTGGTTCAAACAAGTTTTTTATTATGCTAACGTAATTGTTTGAAACGGGCCAGCTCCGCTTGTTTTCGCCACAAAGTTTTTCTTGCTTTTCAAGTATTTTTAGACGTCCTTATTTGAATATGTTTACCTACGAAGATTTTTATCTAAATCTTTGTTAAAACTCTTTATCGTTTAATGTTTTTTTTTTTCAATGCTTTTAGTAGCTGGTCTTTTGGTAAAAATGGGCTCTAACAATTTAGGTCATGGACTATTTAATTTTATCTGCTAGCGAAACCCATTTAAAAAGGGTTTGCCAGAAAGCGTACCTAACAAACACCCATTCAATGTTCCTACCAAACTTTCACGTTTATTATCCAGACAATAAAATTGATATAGCTGTCTAATAACTTTCCAATTTTCCACTAAAAGTTTGTTATACCATAACAAATTTTCATAACTTGATAAATTAATTAGTTCTTCCTGCAATAAATATTTTACGCTAAATTGATACTTTTGAGGCCGTTTTGGGAACGGTTTGACCTTTCTAAAATTAGGTTTCAATAGAATTATAAACAGCGAGGTAAGTATATAATTACAACTGTCATGGTTAATTTTACACGGACCATACCGATGACGTATACTCGTATATACCAAAATAGTCAGCTACTGAGTGGCAACATGTGACGTCATTCGTCATATTGTTCATTCAGCATAGTTCCCCTAAACTTAGTAACTTCTTTCAGTGATGTATGGAGATGATTCTGTTTAAATTAGCCCCTTTCTCTCCACATAAATATTTATCACAAATGTCACAATAATATATCACGTTCCACGTTCGATTAGGATAAATCAGATTAAGAGTACCTTATTTGTGATTTACTTCGAAACCAGAACGTTGAAATGGCAGAAATGGATTACTGCGTACGTCACTTAAGGCTTCAAATACATTATCATTAGAGATATGAAATATGGATTACAGACGCCCATCATCATTGTAGCTAAAAGCCATTACGGATTTCAAGCAGAGAATTTGATCTGCAATTTAAGACAACTTTGGAACTAAGATCTTGTACAAATAGCGGTGCATTAATGTAGTTATGCACATTCATTCCGGTGGCGTCGAGCATGTATGACGTCGGTTAGCCGCAGCGGCCGTGCTTAGGACCTCTGAGCAATGTCCTTGTGTGTACATACACCGCTCACTATGGCCCACTATGGCTCACTATAGCCTTATGTCATCCCGTACCGCCCCCGTCTATAAGACACCTAATTTCCGTACCGTTCGTGACTGCACGTCCACACTAATTCTCCGCCCGTTCGTCTGCATAGTAAATGGTCGACAACAATGTCTGCTACTGTGAATGAATTGGGGATTAACATGAAACATAGTGGAGTTGCAACTCGATGGAACGTCTCTCTGGGGATTTGAATAAATGATCCTTTTGAGAAAATTTTCGCTTGTTGGTAATTTGGAACAATTTAAGCGGTTTGTTTTATTCTCTAAATTGTAGATGAGGTATATTTGAATAAAATTTGCATCTCCGTCTACCAATTACGAATTGAATAATATATACACTTAAGTATGTATACCATGTTTTTGCTCATTGATATGTTTTATTCACAAGACAAGTAACAAAGGGCAGGTCTATATGTTGCAATAAACTTATGTAAATGAACGAGTATAACCTTTTTAACACTAACGTTTTTATGACCGTGTATCATTACGATAGTATTATTGTTATGTCTTATAATTATACCTTTAATTAATTGGCGCATAGATCCCTTACAGAGTTAACAGTTTAACTAACTAATAATGTATTAATATCAAACTTCCAGGATTTTATTCAAGAAAAGTAAGTATTATTACTAAATAACAGGTCGTATCGTGTCTAACAAGTTACCTACTTTAAACATTTTCTATGTTCATAAATTATTCAAGGGCTCTCGCGACCTTTCTTAGACAAGTTTGCATAGGAGAAGGGTCGTTCAGGATCCTTTACTATCGATTGCTGTAGGTAATTTACCAATTGTTAGTTCGTTCAACTTATTTAGGCTATTCGCTAGTGTGAATATTTTTTGGTCGCATGGTTGTATTCAATAGAGGCAAAGCTCTTAATATAAACGACAAAACAAATTTACTTACTCTTTAACTGAAATTGAAACCGATTACTCAACATTTACCGGCTCAACGACTTCTATAAGTTGGCTAAGTATCGAAATAAACACATTCACAGTATCTTTTAACGTATTTAAGACTCAATTTTCTATTCAATTATCCTTAAATTGACGACTATTTACAAACAAATCCTTTGTGAATAATATAATAAAAAGAAGAATGGTCCTCAAAGAGAAGTTTCATCAAATGCTACTACGAAATTCATGAAGTTTCTACTCCCCGAGAGATTTGATAACGTCACAGGTCACTCATACACTGTCTATCTGATATGATGTTAAGATACATGGCATAGTGACTGTACCGTGATAGTTTATAATAAGTTCGACCAGGTAAGATAATAAGAGATTTAATTCAGTCTGGAATTGTAAACAGAAAGTAAGGAATAACATCTAGGTGTATGCATAGTTAATACGAGTAGGTACAATTTGCTTTACATAATAATTTAACTTTAATTTCAGAAGGTTTTAGGCGAGTATAACAAACCTTAAACACAATAGAAGGTAACATTCCCACAAACAAGTATTTGTTTTACACTCCAAACCAGTTATAATGTGTAATTAGGTCAGAACAGCTGTATTTTGCGTGTTCTCCCCTGGGGTAGGCAGACCTCCAACTATTCGTACGGTTCAGGTGGCCGGCGTAATAAATTGTAACTTTGTTGAAAATAAATGCTTCGCCCGCTTGAAGGTTACGCACACAAGGTTATTAATTTTCATGAATTTCAACCAAAACGCGTATAAATTTGTTATGAATAACGTGTGAAGCAAAGAGGTTTGTGAATATAATAGGTGAGTTTTATAAATAAACTAGCTTCGCCCGCGTTCCCGTGGGACAAAAAGTATCCTATCAGCTTATACCCTGTTTGTATACCACTTTTCATCAAAATACGTTGAATAGTTTTACGTTGAATAGTTTTACCGTCAATTATGGACAAACATCCAAACAAACAAATTTTCACATTTATAATATCAATTAATAATAATGTGATTAGTGTGATACTGGGTATTTATTTTACGTGCCTTTCTCGTGTTCAATTTCTCTAAAGAACTCATCTGAAAAATGTCTTACTACACATGTGTAAAGAGTATAGATGTATGCAGACATAACAGTGTTTTAAGCTTCAAGGATAAATTAACTAAGCTCTCACAAATACAATGTACAACTTTTACATTTACAGATGAAACAAAGTCAGTTTATACTAAACAATATATGACATTGTATCCATTCCAACTACACTTACTTTTACTTTGATCAAGAATCACATTTGAAAAACAAACCCGTTCAGTGCCGTACTGTTTTTCCTAACTATATTCAGACTTTGATAAAACTTTCAGACATTCTCATAGTTGCCCATATTTTATTTAGTAACGTATTGAAGAAGTTTTTTGATCTAACTTCATGAATTACAGTAATGCGTTACTTTTAGTAATGTAACTAGGTAAATAGTGCGTTTTGTTTCAAGTGAATACAATGTATGAATATCTTTATTTGGCAAAGTTTTTTTATAAAATGTTTTTGAGGAGCAGAGTGGTTCCTTAACATTATTGTTAAGGAACCACTCTTATATATAGCCTTGCTTATTCAATAAAAGGTAGAAGAAAGAAACGTATTATTATTATCAGCTTATATGCATAATATCTATAAACCACAACAAATATTCGATTTTCCCTATTCCCTATTACCAAAGACCAGATGGAAATGCAGGCGCGATGTTGCCACAGAAACATTAAAATACCTAAAAGCTGGATTTCATAAACCGTTACTCAATTCTAAAAGAAAAAGTAACATTTAATAATACTCACAAAATAAATGTGTAAGCGTGACGCAACGAGGTGAAAACCCGAGAAAAGCTGGCATTAGGATTAAACCAGTCAGGATAGTCAACATTTTACAAAGTAAATACATTTTCATGTACCTGCTTAAGGTAAGCCTAAAACATAATGAATTCAATAGGAAAATTTGAAACAAATTAATTTCCTTATACTTGGTAAAGGATTAATTTTCTTCGCATAATTTCTTGTAGCTTTATGTTGGAGTATTCTAGAGGTAGCGGTATGTTTTATGTTGAATTTTATAGCGGATCCAGTTTCATAAATCATTCATACCCTCGTCCCTTCGAGTGTTCAAATTTCTTATGAAGTGCGACGTTATGATCTCGGTACAAAATGTGTGGAGACTTTCTTGTGTTGTGTCAACATTTTCTTATATGTTGATGGATGGAACATAGGATGCATCCATCGACATATAAAAATAAAAAAGCTTTAACACGTGTCTAAATCTCTTTTTGTTCTTTTTTTTTTTTGTAAACTGCTAGGTTCGATTACAAAGCTTTTTTAATTTAAAGACAGTTATTTAAATTAAATGACGATATATTTTATTCATACACTTAATGTAGTTTTGAGAACTACAAATTTTCACTACACGTGGCGAAGAATCTTGAGTAAAACGTGCCAAGTAAAATCCCCGTATTTTCAAACGATATTAAGGTACGAATCTAAAAATTCGACTGGAAAATATTTTTCCAAAAAACCAGTACAATATACACAAATTGCGTCGACAAAGTATCGGAATACGAATTGAATTCGATATTTCTCGTTTCTCGCTTCACTCAGAATATATATGTAGGTAAGTATTATATAATAATATTCTTTGGGAATTTAACGACACGTTTATCGAAAAACTCAGATATCAATCTATATGTTTGCCACGCTTCATTTCCGAATTACTTTTTGAAAAGCGCTTCGTGGCTTAAGTACTGTTCAGTAAATACGGAGAGAATCATCACGCTCGACTTATTAACGAACGAGAACTTTTTGAGGAATTTACGAAGTATATAGTTAGGGATTATGACTACTTGATGTTTCCTTTGTCTGTGATCTTCTTTGATGTGCGATCAAAATATTATAACCATAAATTGTTTTATACACATTAATATTGTGCTACTTTATTTTTGTAATTTTGACTTAGTAAAACTCGGCTTCAGCTTTATAAGTTTTTACTTACATTTAAAGATTCGATAAACCAAAAAATCTTCTTAATTTCGTAACAAACCTGACGGAATAAATACATTTCTTTTCCTATTTCAATCGTAGAAATCAGATAAAAAGGTCTTATAAATCAACACTGAAATCAGTATAACAACGTTACAGTCATACAAATACTTCATTACTGTAAAGAATGGTACTCACTGGTGATCTACAGTAAGGGCTCGGCGGGGCGGGGCGACCAACGCCACGGGCCAAGCCGCCTGCACTAATGACTCTCTCACGAACTGCTCCCACGAAGGTGAAGTTCCTACGACAAAGTAGGTTAGTTACTAAAGAGTTTCATTTACAACAAAAAAGTCTTGATTTTAAACTTGGTATCCAATCTCCTCGGTAAAAAGTGCAAGTGTAGCTGGCAAGTTATAAACTAATCTGTTTGAAATTCGAATTGGATTAAAAAGTATTTACCTACATATTAGGGATAGTAAAGGGTGTCCTCTCAGATCACAATGTTTACGAAATACTCATACCTAAAAACAGGGCGTTAAAATTATGGAAATAGGTAGATAATACAAATAATTTGGCTTCAATTCACACATGGTACACAATGAAAGCATAATATAAATAACTGTTACATGTATGCCTTTGTTCCTTGCTCGCATTAAACTTCTGTAGCAATTACCTACGAAAAGTTTGTACAAAATTCAAGAACTCATACAAAGTATTAAGTATTACACTCTTGATTATTTATTCTACCTCTTTGGTTAAATGCAATTAACAAACATTAATGAAGAAAATTTCTATAGTAGGTGATACAAAATTACCTACGTATTATGAGAGCACTCATTTAATAATGATGTGAAAATCGTATTCATAACTCTCACTCTTCTTGAATACATAAATACATTACATTTATTTACATAAACAGTCAACAATCCATTCTACCAACAAGAACTTATCTATCTCCATTTAACCAGACCACAAAAATCCAACCCGTTAAAACAAAAGCTACAAACGAAAAAACCGCGAACCATTAAATACAAAGCCACAAAAAAGTAAATCCGTCTAAATCTCTCTATTCTCTGTGTTCGATATTCAAAACTATTTGGCTACTGCATCCTTGACCCGGTCCTACCCGACAGTGACACGTATTCAGGAATCGTTCGACCAATTTCAAATTCATCATCAAATTGAGTTTTCTGCTTCAAAAGTCGCTAGTCTCAATTACCTTTGACTTACTCCCTGGCCTTTTCTCAACTAGATTTAGTCTTGTATTGATCAACGGAATGGTATGGTTGTAAATATGTTTCTACATGGAGTGTATATTATTATTAGAGTAGATATGATTGTATTGTCTGTTAACATAAGATTACGCTTTTTATTTCTCGAAAACTTAACTTAGGAAGACTCGAGAAGAACTCCAGAAGACTTAGGCTTTTCACTATTCTTTTGGTGGTCATGTAGATATCGGGCATAATGATATAGATTTCAATAGAGATCAACTATTTAGGATCGATCCTACCACTTAATAAATCAGAAGATATCATTGGATGAGAAGAAAATGGAAAAGTGGTAGTACAATAAATATTTACACCTCAGCTCCCATCTTTTCAAGGGATACCTAATAGATAAGATGGTATATTTATTAAGCTTATATTTTAGTAAGATAAAATTTACTTTCCCCACGGGCTCTATAGACCTAAAATTACTGCTCACTAGGCCTTTGCAAGGAAATAGGAACCGAATTTCAAAACCCCTGACAATAGCTGTTCAATTAAGTTCAGTCAGCTAGTACCATTTTATTGTTTATGTTCATTAGCTTCGTTCGAACCAGTGAACGAAACGAGGAGTACCTATTAATCGTACACGGTACCTCTAGCTCGTTCATTCTCATTTCGTTCATTTATAAAATATCGCGGTTCGTGTTCTGTGGCGCACGTGCGATATATCTTCGCGGGCTTTCGTTTGTTGCCAACGGTTTAGTATTTAATGCTACAAAAGATAGGTGCACTATCGTTAATATTTATTACTGAAATATTCTTGTTGGAATCGTTTTCTATTACTATGAATGTTAAGGGAAAATGTACGTGTACTAAGTTCGTTATTACTGACGATTAATGCCGAATGATATTGCTGACATTATTCCCAAAATAAGTACTTGTAATCTGAATCAATCGAATGGGTAATATCAATATCTACTGCTTTTTCAGATTCGAAATTCAGAATCAATAACAAAGTTAGTTTTTATAAAAATGTGAGCACCTAATCGACGTTTGTTTTCCATTCGTTCGTTCTCGTTTAAAACCGATATGTAAATGAAATAAAAACAGACTGTGTCGCCACGTTTTCAGAACACCCTATTATTTTCAATGCCTGCAAAAAACAATTCAATGCGAATCGAAACGACCTTTTGTAAAAACCTTTTTAATTATAACTTTGTGCACAGTGCAAAACAGTTTCTAGTCAGCAATTGAATTGGAAACAAAGTAAAAGCTTTAAAATACAAATAGCAGTAACACTTCAATTAATGTTAGTTTAGGTCGAGGCTGGAGTCACCTACAGTAACATTACAATGGTTATTTAGGTTTGTTGGCTCGCCACAAAGGGCACAATAAAGATTCCCTTATCAAAACAAAACAACAAAGTGTGCAAAGCTTAAATATTGGAACTGGCTAAGAGCTGAACCAGCCAATCAGTGCCGGCCATTAAACAATTCTCTGTCGATAATGGCTTGGGATATTGTATGTGTGTGCTCAGGAACAACAAACTGTGTGAACATAGATACAGCTTAAAGTAAAGTCATAGCATATTGTTTATGACCATTAAAGTACCATTTATGTATATTGCTCGGGAAAATATAGTTTTCGAGATGTTGCTAACAACTACATATTGTTTAAAACTAACCTTTTAAACTAAATTATAGTAAACACATATGTCATTGAAGAAACTGGGCAAAAATGTTACTTCTTTAGCACTCTTTTCTTTTATAATATCTGTAGCGTGGATACAAAAATAGGATTGCACGACGTGTTTTTAATCGTTTAAAAATATGGAATCAGAAAATACGTACCGTACTAAAATAGCTCGTGGTGGTTGCATTTCTTTAACAATGAAACTTCTACTAAGATGCTAAAAAAGATGAAATAACTGCAATAACTTACTAAACGGTTAATCAGCAATAATTTTTCACTGTGCACGATGTCGACAAAGGCGATTGACCCAAAGAGCAAGGTAGTGGTCACACAAAATAAGAATGAAATGACATAATTTAGTGGAACTATCTTTTTAATATTTTGCCGCCCCTGCCCTGTAAACCAACAATAAAAGATTTTCGATCGAGAAAAGAGTCCCTCAATAGCTTCCAGATGAAGGTCAGTGGACACCAGTCCCCTATATTTTGTCAAGATAGAAATTCAATAGGAAACGTCTGAATTCAAAGACGAATGATTATTCTCCTTTTGGGATGACGGAAGAATAGTAAAATATGGATGAATTTTCCTTCGACAATACTTTTTTTTAATAAAAATTCCTTACGCGACTTACTGAGCTGTCAGTAAGTCGCGTATTATATCGTGAATTTAGCAGGAATTTAGGAATTTAGGAAAGCCCTGTGTCCTCATAATTACAAAAAAGTAACTGATTTAAATAATAAAACTAATCTATGACAGCGGTGCTATAGTTTTTGTCTAAGAACTTTTAAATCAACCAGCAGATTTGTTTGGTCATACAGGTAGGTACTGCGAAGCACTGCACCTAACTATGGTGACGATACATGTTTCTAAACAAGAAATAACCTTTATTAATGTGTTTCTAAGGTTCACATTACCCTAAAACAAAAAAATACTTTATTTGTAAGCGAATAAAGTTGAAAATAATTGCCAATTTAATTCAGATGAACGTTTATTTATAAAGCGGTTAAAAGTCTAAAACAGGTAACGTTACTTTAAGTTTAAAACACACGGAAACTTTGTTAATTATAATAATAAATTATAGTAACAATTTGTGAAGTAACTCGCACCAAAAAGTTTTGAATTTAAATAACAAAATTGAACTTTTACTAGCTAATAACGCTCATTAGTCTAATTGTCGGCGTCATAACTAATTGACTCTTTAGTTTAACTTAGGACTAATTACAACAAAAAAAAACTTTTACCTAAATATTGACGGAGAAAATTATCCAATGACTTCGCCCGCCTTGGGCGAGGCGCCTCTCGCCTCGAGTGTCAGACTCTTATTGACTAAAAACCACCCCGTTCAATCCTACTTCTGCTTTTCGAGCCGAGTAACCGGTTCGGTAACCCGCTAGGCAGGCAGGTATTAGTATTACATGTCTAGTATTAATCTAACGTATGGTAAGTAATATGATTTAGTTATGTTTAATATACTTACACTTAGATACTTCATAAAGTCTTGAACTAAAGCTAAACCAACTAATTGTCGGTATTCGATTTGTCAAATCACCCTCAGCCCTCAATGTTCATAGGCCAAGTAATATATTCAACCAGTATTATCATATCATAAACTTGAGATCGAGTGAACAGAGAAATTCTTGGAACACTCCAGATAAATGACTGTTTTAAAACTAAAGATCTCAAAGGAATATTGTTTGCCGATAGAATGGAGAAAAAATACTCCTGTAAGTAGATATTAAAACCTCTGATTACGGAGTCTTATCGCGTCCTGTCGCGAGGAAAACGCGCGGAAGTTATTCAAGGAATTCCTATAACAAATTGCGTATGCGTGGCGGTGTAAGGCTTAGCTATGCGTTTGTACAACGCGACATTTCAATTAGATTGAAAGTTGTATTGAAAGTGGTATTTAATTGTTTGTAAGTTTAAGTTTATTTACGTGAGATTTAATTTCGATCTTTAGATTACATTTTATTGTTCCTGGAAAGATTGATAAAATGCGTATTTAGTAAAATAGAGTTTGGTTTATACTACATAGGAATAGTGCACGTGAAGTAAACAGTAAACTACGTAAAAAGCTATTTCGTTTACAAATACAAAAAACAAATATATACATATTAAAAATGTCTGCAATACTTTTTTACTATCAGTATGTAGTAAAAACAGATGGATCTCGTATGCATTAAAACATTTAAATTCGAAATGATCACATTTTTTGTCACAAATTTTAAATGGAATATCGAATTTCAACCCTTTGTAGTAGCAAAGCGAATCAGATACATTTAAATTTTATGCGATCGGTATTATGGCACCAATTAAAATAAAGTATAAAAAATGCGTGAATAGGAACGGAACAAAAAAATCAGACGAAATGCACAGAAAGAAACTTCTAACTATTTGTTAGAAGAGATATGATTAATAACAAACTGTAATAGAAAGAAGTTGAGGACTGGGAGGGCAAAACTACATATAATTACTTACTATACAAAAAGCAATAACTGTTTCTGAAAGTACGAGTATTTTCACTGTCATGATTTTACTCTAATAAAATATGCATCTCCCTAACAAAAGTTCTGCTATTCATTCAAATTAATACTTCAAAACAACTTGCTTACTCCTTTGCGAGAACAGCAAATTGTCATTTTGCTTTGCTTACTCGTAAGTTTTCAAGAAATTTTAAACATGTACTGTGTTTCATCTTTCCTTTTGTGAGAGGTTTAATAATCTTAAATATGAAAACATTTTACCCCCTCTCTTATACCTTCAAGTTTGGCGAAAATAGAGGCGAAAAGTACTTAAAATCGTTGGTCTTGGAATATGAATTTCTTTCTCGTTTCTCCAGCATAAAAAAGGGCTTTAATCAAGCATCAAAAGCGCAATAAGAAGGATTTAATGAGAAAATGCAATGTTATTTTTAAAAAGAATTTAGTTATACTAAAATCTGTTTGTAACTATAATTATAAATATCTTGGGCGAGGCGAGAGGGAGTGTCAAACTCTTACTGACTAAAAACCACCCCGTTCCTACTTGTGCCCTTCGAGCCGGAGCCCCGGTAAACCTGCTAGGTAGTCCGCAGCTCCGGATCAGGCTTCAGCGCTACTAGGCTCCATCTGTGCTGGTCTGATGTCTCTTTGAAGCGCGTGTGGAACGCAACGCACCGAACGCATGGGATAAAGTTTCAATCAGTTGCTAATCGATCAATCAAGATACATAGATATTTCGATTACATACTTGTTGTTTTTGAATCACAACAACATATAAACTGGTAGCACATTTGTTTCAATCTATTCTCCAAACAAAATAGTTGCAACGTTGTCACCTCGTAACAACGCTCAAATGATGCATGGCACACAAGTCACGTATAGTATGTAGGACACACTTCCCGCTGTCACGCCGCGTGTGGGAAGACTAACAGCTGACACTTCATGTTGTCCTAGTACCTACAACCCTAGGAGTGCTCAAATCTATTACTATTTCTATCACAAAATGATGATGATGTGTATGTTTTGAAATATTTGTTTGGGTTTGTTTGTTAAATGTAGATATATTATATGATTTATTTTTTGTGAGTTTCATTAGTTACTCACAAGGCTTTGTCAAAATAAGGGATTATTAGTTATTTTTCAAAGTAATTACATAATAGATTCTATTAACTTTTTTACCTTTTTTATCTTAAAACATAGTTAATTTCTGTTAACGTTTTTTCTCAAAAAATCCAGACTGCAATCCATTTCCACCACCACAAATACCATCATTCTCTAAGTCTAAGTAATCAAACCTAAGTAACTCTTCTACATTCGCAAACCATCAATCGATGTAGGAAGCAGTTTATTTTTTATCATTTAATATGTTATCAAAGGCTATTTTTATACGGCCATGGAAGGGGCAAAGATGGGATTTTTAGGGACCGTAAGTATGTTACTACCGCATCTTAAACGCCGCGAGCAATTTGTACATAAAGGACCAAATTCGTTTTGGGGGAAAACGCCATCATCGTGATGGGAAATTAAGTTTAGTAGCCGTTTACATCATTTCTCTTTATTACTTTACTATAAAATAATATGGCTTTAATAATTTGATGTATTTTTGGTGGGTTTTATACTTGTTTTTACCTTTTTATATGAAGATATAAAAAGATCTCCGGCTCAAATCTAGATTCGGTGCTAGTAGTAGTACTGTTCGACCCGAGCTTCGTGTAAGGACACTAAATACAAATTATACCAATATATTATTATCCTATAATTACCATCCAAGAATTGATATTCAATTACTACCGAACAAATCACATTCATTAGTCATTAGTCAAATTGTCACTACGCGTATTGACATTCGTGAATAATGCATAGATAAACATACAAATGTACTTACTAATCTTTTACATATAGCGTACGTTGTAATTTGGTATGTATGGCCTAGGAAATAAGGTTGGTAATTTAAATGCATAGCTCATCACTGCCAGCTCGAAGTTTGTCTCAAAGAGACCTAACAGCATCTAAGTTCTTTATTAGGAGACGCTGCAATACAATGTACATACAAATTATTTTGTTACCGTACTTAGAATGAAAGAAACCTACACTGTGACACTTATTTTGAAGAGATATTTTAAAACTATAATTCATTTTGAAAACGTTTAAAACTTTTTAGTAATTTTAAAATTGTGTCGACCTATATTTTTGACGACTAACAAAAATATGAGAAAAAGATTCATTGTACCTACTTACTGAAATTAATTTTATAAGTGCCACATCAAAAATGAATATGTAAGATTGTCATTTATTTTCTATATTCAAAGTTAGTTACACTAAGTTTATTGATTCTTCGTGAACAACACCCGGCGTTTACACATTCGTAGCACGGCGCTACGGGCTACGAGCTACGCAATATCGTAGTAACGTGAGTCAATTGACTACGCGGCTACGATTCATAATGTTATTTCGGTACGTGTAACAAGGATTTACAATTTTACTGCCTTTTTACGCTATTGTTTGATCAATTCTTTTTTCTTCTTTATTAAAATGTTAACCTTTTCATTATAAAAAAAATTAAGAACAATATCATATCTAACTACCACGCAACTCCCTTTTTAATTTAAATCTAATAAATTTTACATCCCTCGGTTGTTATTTAAGGTAGCAAAAATAAATTAATAATTTCCCTCACAAACAATAGAAGCCTTAGGTTCAACTGGCAAAGAAATAAATAATAACAAATAAATTAATTTACGAACAGAAAACTCATTGAATCATTTCCTAATTATTCAGTTAAATATAATTCTTTTATACACTTTGATCTTTATTTCTAACACAATAAAGGTGGTATTTGTAATTCAAGAGACAACTGTGCGTGTTCAACTGATAACCAATGAAAGTTGACCTCTTGCCCTATGGGTAGCCAACAATTTATGAGGTGCATTTATTCTGGATAGTTAAACCACGAAGAACATGTACATATTAAGAGTCATAAGGCTGGCAATATATAGCTGTAATAAAGTAAATTGGTGAAGTAAATAGTGACAAATACAGGTCTAGACCCACCACGATACATATTAGGAACATTTACTTGTAAATGGCTCTAATGAAACTGTTTTTGGCTTTATTAGGACAAATGTTGCGTATTTATTGCCTTCAACTGAAAGACTTATCAATGTATGTGTGAGATTAGATTCGAGTTTTAAAAAAGTGGACAGTGTTTTCTATCACCAACCACAACCGGATGTGGTTGGTCACACAATGTTTAGAGAACGAATTTTTTTATTGGTTCACCAACCACTGTTTTACACTAAATTTATTTAACACTAGCTTTTGCCCGCGGCTTCGCTCGCGTTAAGAAGTATTATTATTAATTAGGTATGGTTTTTGCGGCTTTACTTTTGTTTAGCGTGTGTAAAAAATTAGGGCCTACAAAACTTCTTTCTTTACTAATCTGTCATTAGGCGCTACGCCATAGTAGCTTTATGCATGCAAAGTCTCAGTCCGATTGGTTTAAAATTGTCAAAATTTCACACAAAGTTTCATCCCCTATTTTATCCCATTGGGAGTAGAATTATTCAAAATCCTTTTTTAGCAGATGCCTACGTCGTCCAGTGATTTCAGCTGTGCGTTGATAGATCACTATGTCAGTCAGTCAGTCACCTTTGAGTTTTATATTTAGATTATGGGTATAGAAACTAAGTAACTATAATAACTATGACTAAAATTACAACTTAAAAATAAAAAGAAATAAAAACTAACTTAAGGCGTCGAAAACATTATCCTCAACGGAGTCGTGAGGTAATGCCACGTTGGATGGCAAACCCTTACCAAGCTACGAGTAGTAGCTAGGCTTTCGGTCACTCGCCAAATTGAAGGGGGCGGTGACTCCCGCGGAGTTCGGGGCCCCTAACGGGTTCGCTATTAAAGCGACCGCTACAGGAGCCCGTTTATTGGAGGTCCCCGGCGCAACCAGCGGCCCGTCCGCTGACGCCTTAGCCGAAAGGCTTCGGGCGTGTCTCGGTGCGGACGAGGTTCGCGTGTCCAGGCCCACTAAGTGCTTGGATCTGCGAATAATGGGCCTGGACGACTCCGTGACGGAGCATGAGGTGGTGGCCGCTGTCGCCAGGACAGGAGGGTGCCCTGCTGATCAAGTCAAAGCAGGCACCATCCGTCCGGACAACTCGGGTCTGCGAACGGTGGTCGTGAGTTGCCCCGTCACAGCGGCCAAAAAAATTAAGGAGGGCAAAAGGCTCCTGGTAGGTTGGGTCTCGGCGCAGGTTAAGCTGCTCGAGGTCCGGCCTCTGAGGTGCTACCGCTGCCACGTGGGCCACCACGTAAGCGTTAAATGCACCTCGGAGGTTGACCGCAGTGACCGCTGCTTCCGCTGCGGTCAGCCCGGTCATAAGGCCGGTACGTGCACTGGCCCGCTGCACTGCGACGCATGTGCGGCGGCTGGCAAGCCGGCCAATCACCGGGCCGGGAGCAAGGTCTGCTCCCCGCCTACCAAATCCAGGGGCAAGGCCCTCCGCCGCCCCCGTCGTTTCCACCGCCGCCACTGTGGCAGTCGCCACTGCCACCGCCGCCGCGGTCAGCGCCGGCTGTAATGCCGCCAGGGAGGAGGTTGTAATGGATTGCCATTAATGAATCCATTCCGCCTCCTCCAGGCGAACATCAACCACTGCGCCGCTGCTCAGGATCTCCTGCTCCAGAGCATGGCGCAGTGGTCGATCAATGTCGCCGTAGTCTCCGAGCCGTATTTCGTCCCGCCCAGGGATCACTGGGTGGCGGACTTGGACGGCTCGGTGACCATCATCTCGTCGGCCGCCGCCGGTACCCCGACTCTCGAGAGCGCTCGAAGAGGCCGGGGTTGTGTCGCAGCACGGTTCGGAGAGATCGCTGTGGTGGGCGTGTATTTCTCTCCGAACCGAACTCTCGCCGAGTTCCACAACTCCCTTAGGGAGTTGGTCGCCGTCGTCGTCGGGTTCCGTTCCCTCCCCGTACTTGTCCTCGGGGACTTCAATGCCAAAAACTTGGCTTGGGGTTCCCGGTTCACTGACGTTCGGGGTAGGATGGTGGAAGACTGGGCTCTGGAGACAGGCCTAGTCGTCCTGAACCGGGGTTCTGTCCCCACGTGTGTGCGGATGCAGGGCGAATTGATGGTGGATATCTCGTTCGCCAGCCCCGCTCTGTCACCCCGTGTTGTTGACTGGCGCGTTATGGAGGAGGTGGAGACGTTTTCTGACCACCGGTATATCCGGTTCAACGTCTCCGCCGAGTCCGCGGACCCGCCAGTCAGACAGGCCCCATGTGGCCCGCGTTGGGCGCTAAGACAGTTGGACCGGGAGCTTTTCCTGGAAGCCGCAATCGTGCAGGCCTGGGTGATCCCACCGGACAGGCCTGCCGACATCGACGAAGAGGCAAGATGGCTCCAGGACGCCATGTCCAGAATATGTGACGTGGCGATGCCCCGGGTCCGGCCAGGTCAGCGCAAGCGCCAGGTGTACTGGTGGTCGCAAGAGCTGGCTGCTCTGCGCAGTGCGTGCGTAGCTGCGCGCCGCCGGTACACGAGGCACCGCAGGCTCCGTATCCGCGCTCCAGACGCGGAGGTAAGAGAGGCGGAGTTGTACGAGGGGTACAAGGTGGCGAAGGCCGCCCTCAAGGCGGAGATTTGGCGGGCTAAGGAAGAAGCCCGCCGGACGATGCTGGAGACTCTGAACAGAGATCCATGGGGGCGCCCCTATCGGATGGTGCGTGACAAGCTCCGCACGTGGGCTCCCCCACTGACTCAGAGTCTCCGGCCAGAGATCGTAGAGGAAGTAGTCGGCACCTTGTTTCCCCGACTACGGAGGGGTTTCACCCCTCCATCCATGACTCCGCCCCCTGCGGTGCCCAATGCGGGCCACAGTGACGACGACGACGACATCGTTCCGGAGGTGACCGAGGCAGAACTGAGAGCGGCGGTGCGCCGGATGGGCGCCAAGAACACCGCCCCAGGACCCGATGGCATACATGGCAAGGCGTGGGTCCTGGCCTCGGAGGCTCTCGGGCCTCGATTAATAGGTCTCTATAGCGCATGCTTGGAGAAGGGCCAGTTCCCACTTCAGTGGAAGACGGGAAAACTGGTCCTCGTGAAGAAGCCGGGGCGCCCTGCGGACTCTCCATCCGCGTACCGGCCCATTGTGCTGCTCGACGAGGTGGGAAAAGTCTTCGAAAGGATAATTTCGAACCGCCTCGTCGCGCACTTGTCCGGATCTGGGCCGGACCTCGCGGATGGCCAGTTCGGCTTCCGCAGAGGGCGCTCCACGGTGGACGCCATCATGCGCGTAAGGGACCTCACGACGGGGACTGCAGTGTCCAGGGGTAAGGTCGTTGTAGCGGTGTCATTGGACATCGCCAACGCCTTCAACTCCCTACCCTGGAGCTGCATACTGGAGGCACTCCGGTATCACCGGGTTCCTACCTACCTCCGTCATATAATCGAGGCCTACCTGACAGACAGGTATGTCATATACCCCGGTCACCAGGGCGAATGGAAACGGCGAGAGATGTCGCGCGGTGTTCCACAGGGTTCGGTTATGGGACCGCTCCTGTGGGATATCGGTTACGACTGGGTGCTGCGCACCGACCTCCCGAACGGCGTCGGCGTAATATGTTACGCCGACGATACGCTAGTGTTAGCGCACGGGAGGTCGCACCAGGCGGCGGCCAACTTAATGGCGAGAGCGGTTGCGACAGTTGTTGACAGGATCCGGCAATTGGGACTCGAGGTGGCGCTCCACAAGTCCGAGGCCATGTGCTTTCATGGCCGCGGGAACGCGCCACCTCCGGGTGGGTCCCAAATAACGGCGGGAGGAGTTTCCATCGGCGTCGAGACGACGATGAAGTATCTAGGACTCGTCCTCGACAGTCGATGGAACTTCGTGGAACACTTCCGACGTTTGGCTCCTAAGTTGGAGCGGACGGGGGCTGCGCTTAAGCGGCTCCTGCCAAACCTCGGGGGGCCAAATGCCTCCTGCCGGAGGTTGTACGCGGGGATCGTGCGGTCCATGGCCCTCTACGGCGCCCCTGTGTGGGCGCCGAACCTGATGCGGCGGCCAGCTCGGGCGCTGCTCACGTCTCAGAGGGTCATGGCCATCCGGGTGATTCGTGGATATCGCACGATCTCCGGGGAGGCGGCGAACCTCCTTGCCGGATTACCGCCGTGGGATTTGGAGGCGAAGGTGCTCGCGCGCGTCTTCAGTCTGCGCGCCGACGCGTGTCGCCGGGGCGAAACTCCATTGCCGCGCCAGATAAGTGCGTGGCGGGACGAGCTCCGGCGCGATCTCATGGCGGAATGGCAGCAACGACTGTCGCAACCGAGGGCTGGGCTCGCTGTCATCGCAGCGGTAAGTCCCCTCTTTGAGGAGTGGCTAGAGAGGCGCCACGGCGTCCTCACCTACCGCCTAACGCAGGTGCTTACCGGACATGGGAGTTTCGGTAGGTTCCTGTTCCTTATTGGGCGGGAGGAAACGCCCGGGTGTCATCACTGTGAGGACCGCCCGGAGGACACGGTAGAACATACGGTGGCGGTGTGCCCTGCGTGGGCTGAGCACCGCCAAGTCCTCAGGGATGTGGTCGGCGACGGCGACCTCTCGCGCCCGGCACTGGTTCAGGCCATGGTGCGGAGCGAGAGGGACTGGGATGCCGTCTCCTCCTTCTGCGAAGCAGTCATGCTAGCTAAGGAGGAGGCGGGGCGCGTGAGAGAACAAACCTCCTCACGCCCCAGCCGTCGCGAAAGACACTCCGGACGTAGGGGATCCCGAGACGATCTCCGGCCACCGTAAGTGCGGGCCTGCGGACGGCGAGCAAGGGTAGCTCACCGCCCGAACAGAACCAGACCCGTGCGTGCGGCGCGTCGCGTTCCGCGCGCGCCTCAAAGAGCCATCAGACCACCACAGATGGGGCCCAATAGGACTGATGCCTGATCCGGAGCTGCGGACTACCTAGCGGGTTTACCGGGGCTCCGGCTCGAAAAGCAGGAGTAGGAACGGGGTGGTTTTTAGTCAGTAAGAGTCTGACACTCCCTCTCGCCTCGCCCAAGGCGAGAAAAGTCATTGGATGATTTTCCCCCTCAAAAAAAAAAAAAAAAAAAAAAAAAGGCTTTCGGTCACCTGAACCCGAGGACGAATAGTTTAATTCAAAATCAAATCATTATGAATAGCTAAAGATCTTGATTATTAATTCTCACATGTTTAAAAACCAGCTCTTTCATATGTAATTCCATTATTTCAAAAACATTTTTTTACATTTAATTTTTTATACAAAACATACATACATAAATAAAACGATTACGTAACTGACCACTGAGCCAATAAATAAACCAAATACAAAATACGGAGAACAAAGCTCTACCCTTAATAAATTAAACTAATAATTAAATGGGAGCCTGACCAGGCTAGCTCCATATCATTTACTTAAGAGTAGGAATACATATTCAGCAGTAATCATTTACGAGCTTCGCGCGGTCTATATACTTTGCCCTGAGGTCAATGGAGCTTATATAAAATCTGAGAACGTTTAGCAGGCAATGATAGTAAAAAGTAGCTTTTATATGTTATGTAACAGAGTTGGATTTGAATTGTTGGGGTGAAAATAGTATATGTATTTGTATAATAAGTATCGTAAAACAAAAACTCTACTAATTTCAAGGTTTGTATTAAAAATATGTGATACTATGCTTTGATAAACGTAACGTAACTTATCTGTTCCATTCTAGACTAATCTCTTTTTTCCATATCTAGTATATGCGGGCACTAATCTAAGAAAATATAGTTTTTCTATTGTTTCAAGTTATTTTTAATTATTCTTCTTTTCTTTTATAAAAAAAAAAAACGTTGCATTAAAATATTGTGTAAGTAGCTGTGAAAAGTTGTTCTGTATGACTTTGACTATAAAGAACCCATTTAACCAAACAATTATAATTCCCAGCCCAAGCCTACTCTACTGTACTATAAAAGGCCTTCTATTCTTTCACAATCCATCCCTGAATAGGTAATAACAATACTATAATAGTTCTGTGGTCCGCTGCTACACTCAATTAAATTATATATATGTCCTCCCCATCCGCTTCATAAAGCGTAGATACTCCGCACTAATGTTTATTCAAGCGCTGTTTTCGCTTTATCCTCCATTTTATATTCATTCTTGGGTAAACACTTCGGTAATTCTATTCAAACAAAGATTTGATTGTTTTTGTTTGTGTTGCATCCGAGGATGGGAAGGTGGCAAACGGGCAACATGTGTGCTAGATTCGTTTGGATAGCAACGACACTGTTTGTGTGTACAGAACTGTGTATACCGTTGCATTAATTTGTTTTGTTAAAATGTTAATGTGAATATTGCCAGAGCTGCATTGGAAGAGTATCATCGGATCAATGAAAACTTTAACTTACCGTGCCCAGAGTCATTTAATGTTTACTTAGCAATTGTTTTGGAAACAGAAATATTACTAAGGCATAGTTAAAGTAATCATTAAATGACACTGAGTACGACAGTTTGGTCTTAATAGACTTTAAATACACATACTCACTATTGGACTCTGGAGTCCAATGATAATTAATGTTCCACAGGAAGAAGACACATGCAGATTTTTCTCTCTCGAATCTTTTTTCGTTTTTTTTTTTTTTATATTCCAGCCAATATTAAATGCAAAGCCACCGACAACAACTCGATATTTACTACCGAACCCATAAATGATCCCCTGAGCAAGATTATTCAAAGATTTAGAAAGCTTCCATCTCTTTTCACAACATTGAGAGTAAACGAGATAGATACAACAGTATTTGAGATTCCAACAGCTTGCAAAGGATTCATAGTCTCTTAAAGAATTCCAATCAGCCAGCTTTAGTATTTAAATAGCTTTGTTTACTACTACGGTTTGGTTTGTACGACTTGTTACAAGTACCTTATTTACCTTTTCTTACCATTTCCTTACGAGAGGAAATCTGGTTAAACTCGGTAAAATTAAAAGCTACCGAAAGGTAAAATGTAATCATACTAAGGGCTAAAAGTATTGTAACCTATTATAAACTACAAGTTTAGATGTTTTATTAGGTATGGTTTTTTTCAATGAATTTGTAGTTTATTTTAAAAGCAGATATAACTCCATTAATAAAAATTACCAAACTGTTGATAGATCCCAATAACCATGGTACCTAACTCATAACTTTATATAAAAATTATATCTTTTTCCAACAAAAACGGTAGTAAATTTAACTAATTTCACAAACAGACCTCGCAGTGGAAAAAAGTTCAGTTTTCAACAATTACTGTCATCTATAATTACTTTCTAGACCCAAATTCTAATTTTCAAGAGAAAAAATGTCTAGAAGACGTGGCCTAAAGCCTAAAGCCTTGACAGACAGATGGATAGCCTCAGAGGCTGTTTGTACCCGCATCGCGTTAATGTAATGATTGCCTTGTTAATTACAAGATCCAATATCCTTCACGCCTCAAGTCTTAGACGAGGATTCCTCAAAGGAGACATTTAACTGCACGTGTTATACACATTTCCTTATGAAAGTGGATTTAAGTGTTCTTTAATATTAGTATTATAAATGTACTGTTTATATTGTTACTTTAACCATTGTCATCATCGTTATGATCAGCCGAGAGACGTCCATTGCTGAACAAAGGCCTCCCCTTAGTCCTCTATCCTCCTTGACCATTATCAACACGAAGTATTTAATTGTTTAATTTGTAGTAGGTAGGCTAACTAATATGGTACCCTTAATATTTCTTCTTTGTAGAAACTATTTACCTTTATGTAGTACTCTTAACTGTGTTTATATTATGACTTTCGCGAGACAAAGTAAATTAATTATTATGTTTTTCGGCTTACTCACGTAATTATTTGATGTACCTAGTTATTTGGCGAAAATCGCCGCGTCGTGTTTCGCGGAATGCTGCTCATGAATTTGAGCCTCTAGCACGGCTTGAAACTAGTCATGTTTCTTGTCAAATAATTACGTTAGTAAGCCGAAAAACATAATAATGAATTTAGTACTTACCTAGTTTAGGAACAAGTTCTAAGTATTGTTCATTTGGCACAAAATTGGATCAAATTATCCTGAGCACCGCCGCAGGAAAAATCTAGTTGTTTAACAAAAATTAAACGAACATTGGCACAAAGACACACCTACACACCAGTTTACGCTCTAGGCACATCACGACTTTTGTAACGGAAACACTAATTCCAAAGTTTAACCTTAAATAAATACCGTTGGCCACCCCAAAAACACAAATGTTGCCAACATTGTCGCTAAAACAACGGTAAGTAGGAGATTAATTTAGTTTGTGTGTATAATTAATGTACTGTGAAATGCTTAGTTATTGACCAGCTTGTTTAGGATTAATTCCAGTTATTACTTGCTGTTCTGTATTTGTGTTTGGTAGTCATTTTGTTAATTTATACTGGTTGGATGTGCGTGAAATGTTATTAGCTTTATAGTAATATGTGATGTTATGTGATTGTGTTAGCATACCAGCTATCAAGCTGGCTTACGAATAATCTAATAGTTACTAAGTCTATCATAACTGAGTAACTATTAGATTAGTCTATGTCTAATGATGAAACATAATATAATTAATATAGAACAATATTGGCTAACTGAATTTAACTAAAAATCGCGGTTTACTCACGTAAATTAATGAAGAAAAGCTCTACTAGTTTCGAGTCACAGAGGGACTCTTCATCATGAGTAGCGTGTTCACCAAAACTATGCGCGACGTCGCCGCGTCTGCGCACGCAGCCATTAATTTACGTGAGTAAACCGTGATTTTTAGTTAATTTAGTATGTCTCACGAAAGTTATCATAAAAATGGCATTCTATGTACAGCACATTTTATTTCCTAGAAAAGTCAAGCTTACCTGCGTTAAAAAACAAAGCTCACTCCCACATAGTTCATAAATACGATAAATTACGTAATGTGATTATTCGTTGAATCGCATGCCGACCGTTAACCTTGTCAATCTATGGATTAAGTGAGTACTCGTACGTAACCGAATACTGGATCATATACCTGTGTATAAAATAGCGTATGCAGGTATTAATACCATGGATAAAAGAAATACCACATTAATACCCATCATATTATTCTACAGTATAACTACGTACTTCGGTATTGTCCCGTACGAATTGACCATTCTGACTACTTCATACTGATATAATCACACATTTGTGAAATAAAAACCTCCTGAAAGAAACGGTTGGCATGGTGGCTGGGCAACTGGCTGCCGTGTAACGTGTCGCGGGTTCGATTTCCGCACGGAGCTACTCTTTATGTGATCTACAAACTGTTGTGAAAGTTGTCTGTATTGAAAGAAATTTTGTAATTGTATGTTTGTAAACGCACCCACGACATGGGAGAAAATCCTAGTGTGAAGCAATTCACATTTGAAAACTCGAATTTTGTTTTTTTTTTTTCAGTGTGACCAGTTTTATTAGATAACAAACTATGCTCCCCAGTCAAGTGCGAGTATGAATACATTTAGAAGTCCTCTGATTTCATTCATATTGAAGTAGCGGGCACGATGAATTTTAAAATGGAGGATGCGCTTCTCTCCGTACCCCGTTAATATTCTATGAAATAACTACCAACAAGCATATTTTCAAAGTATAAAGTCTTTATAAATAAATTAAAACTTAGGAACTTCAAAAATGGCGAACGAAAATAAAATGTTTTGTCGAGAATTACAAACATAACAATTATTATGTACATTTCTAACTAAGTTTCATCACGGAATGTCTGAAAAAGTTCTGCATTAATAATCAGACGGAACCTACTTAGCTTCTTTTAAAAAATAATATGAATTTGGTGGTGAGAAGCTGTATTTTTTTGTTACGACAAAATAGCGGCAATTTCATTTATTCCGTAACTAACTTTTGCCGCAGCTCATTTCGCATGAAAAGATAGGTCGCCTTTTTTAAAGGATTACCGTTTTACGTCCATATTAATTAAAAACAGCGTAATCTTAATTACATTCCACGGAGGACGCGGACTGACAAGTATAATGGATGACTAGAAAAAAAATATAAGAATTTTAATTATTATTAACGATAAGAAAACATCATTGCATACGCTTTCGTGATTTCTACATTAATAAAGCTCTAAAATATAATAAAGTTAAGAGTAAATTCGACCAAAATATCGTTAACTTAGAGATCTTTATCCAAAAATACGGCATAACAATGACGTTTTATCGTCCAATATAAACAAATAGTTTTTCGAGAATGAACCTAATCTGGAGCTGTTTAAAATTCAAGTTGGCTAGGCAGCCACCTAGTCGGTATTACAGTCGAGATACGTGACCTTAATTTCGAATCTACCTGATTAATCCGTTGGTGCTAGACTTGTACTGACTTTTGGTCTATACCTAGGTTAGCACAATAGCTTAGAATAGAATAGGTAAAAGGTAGTCTACCTGTATTATAATAGAGTTAGTATAATACGCAAAAAAAATTACGTCACGCGGCAAAAGGCAATAGTGTCACCTCCTATGGCACTGATTAATGTAACTATTGGAAAATGGATGGTACATTATACAAATTCTCTTCTACCTACAACTTGTATGCCTTCAGGGATTACAATTTGTAACGCTATGATTATGTAATTACAACAATATACCACGAAACTAAATGGAAATTAAATTAAAACTGTCGAATGTAGGTGTATTGTATTCCACCTTTAACAAAATATACTGGGAATAGAAAATAATATACTTAATTAACTATAATAGTATATAGTTATGTTCGACATGTCAGTACCTACATAAATTCGTTGAGGTCAAAGCTTCAGGCGCCCATTACTTGGACACAAGATAAAATAATGTTAACCAACCTTCTGCCGTAATGTCCGCCATATTTTATAGCGTCCGCCTATTCTAAGTAAGAGTTTATTGCCAACAAATTGCTATTTGTGATACTGTTTCAACAATTAATGAGTATTTCTTCTGTATTTCTTGGTATTTCAATACGGTATAACACCGATAGTCTTGCCCTGTAAAATACATATAGATTACGAAGATTCTTATTAAAAAAATATGAAAAAACCAGACCATTGATACAAGTTCACATACACAACTGTGCACTAAATACTTTATCCTTTACTCCAACTATAGTAACCTATGTGTCTTGTTGGAAAAATACCGAGGGTTAAAAAAAATACTACTGTTTATTCTTATACTTGTTTTATATTGTAATTTTGTTTCCCATGGTTTATCTTACTATCTATTATCATATATCCCTACACATTTATATTATTACACGACAATGATGTCGTGAATTCTTAGCAAACCATAAAAAATATATAACATCAAAATATCTCTCAGTGCCCATGGCAATGAAATGATGAGAAAAGTAATAAAAGTGTGCTTATTTGTCGCAAAGATGATATTGAACCCGTATACGACATTCATCATTCCATTTACCAAAAACTCCCATAAAAGTGGCAACTCAGTACTAACGCAATATATTTTGGGCCACTTCCGCGACAAATAAAGTTTGTCGACTCGGGAAATTTCTCGATTTTTCCCCTTGATGTCCTTTGAAAATATTTGCTGTAGACAGTTAATTTATTGTATTATGAATGTTCCAGTAGTAGTTTAGTTTAATATAAAATCTCAAGAATGAAAATCAGTGTAAAAAAAAAACACATTGACTTTTCTTTCATAAATAATGTATTTAATTATTATGTCATCGGCTTACTCATGTAACTGTGTGACGAAGAACTCGACCAGTTTCAAGCCATACTAGAGGCTCATATTCATTAGCAGCATTCCGCGGCACACGAAGCGGGTATTGTCGCGCTGCTACTCTCGGTAGCACATGATAACATAATAATTAATTTAGTACGTCACAAGATTATTTAATAAAACAATCTATTTTAATATTATTAAACAAGAAGGATTTTTGATATTTTATAACCTAAAAATAAATACTATACATATGTTCTTATAGTTCTATTATCAAGAATTTTGTTATCATGTGACAAACCAACCTAACACATCACTAAGACCTTGAGAAAAACAATAATTCACCGGCACTGGACAGAAAAAACAAACCAATTTATCATGGAAACGTAGGAATTTACTTTCATATATTGACATCTTGACATTGATACTTTTATGAAAAAGAAAAGTACCACGGGTAAGTTACAACTCAGTAGAAGGTAAACCAACCAGGTTTGAAATGTCTACCACATCCATTCATTAGCCCCGTTTTGAGGGAGGAAAATTATTCAATGACTTCTCCCGTCTTGGGTAAAGTTAGAAAGTGTCAGACTCATACTGGCGGGGAACCACGCCGTTCCTACACCTGCTCTTCGAGCCGTGGCCCCGGTAATATTATATCGGCTCTATATCGGGCAACCGCCCTACAGCCCCATCTGTGGTGGTCTGATGGCTCTTTGAAACGGTCAGATCTGGTTCTGGTTGGATGGTAAGCTACTCTTACTCGCTGTCCACAGGCCCGTGCTTACGGTGGCCGGGTGATCATACACCATAACAGTTGGTACGGTAACGGATAGTTGAGAGCCAGAAAGCGGCTTAAAATTTAAATCCAAAATATGCTTATCACCCTTGAGGATTGTCGAGTGATTTGTCCTTTCATAGTATCAAAACAACCATATCTGATAAAAAATCCGGTTCTATATACCATGTTGCTACAAATCAATTAATATGAGCCTGTCAAGTAAACAATCAATCATACAAATGTTCTTTTTAAGATTACGTAAGTACTGTGGTAGGACACAAATACTTGAACTCAGCCCATATGTCAAAATAAAAATGACAGGTCATTGATAAATTGTGTCGTAAATTGGAACGGACCCGTATGGCAAAAGACGGTTTTTATACAGCCTACTCGCATTTAGTAATGGATGAAGTACTGGTACTATAAATCGATATTGAGGTTAATATTTAATGTCTTAGGTTTTACACCTGAAGGCCTTAGACATCTAGACAATTGATTTTTTAATTACCATATGCCAGTAATTGCGTAGATAGTCAAACCAATAGTGCAAAACTGGAAACGTTATTCGTGTTGGAACTTGACGCCCTTAAGGATACAGCATAAAATAAAAGCCACTGAAAAGCCCACTAGAAATGTTTAACAACTTTAATAGTATTTTTATAAATTTCACCATGAGAATAAGATAAGGTTTTAATCCTCAAAAATAATAATTGTTGAGGTTCAAGTAACCACGCATTGAAGTCAGACACCACCAATTTATCAGAGCAATCACCCAATATTGCTCGCTATTCCACTGCTACAAACCGCCGTTTTGATCAGCGATTGACCTCAAAGTATGAATATAACATGAGCGAAATATGTTTCCTATGCAAAACGAAATCAAAACGGGCAGCGATGCGAGGTATGTACCAAACAGACAAACAGTTCGGGCAAGAATTAATGTATCTGTGTTCGTATGCTAAAAATGCTGGTTCATTGTTATACCGCTCATATTTTACACTGTGCAATCAAAACTCGAGTAATCCCAGGCTTTGGACGCTGGGACAAATGGATCACAATGCATAGAGGAACACATTTCACATAAAGTACACTCGTTCCATTAGAAACAGGGATTTTACTAGGATTTTCGATTGTTGAATGTAAAATGTGATATTTGATACCAATTTTAACCGATTTTTTTTCTGCATAGAGGTAGAATATAGATTCCCTTTTAATTGTTGGATATTCTGGCAGTCTCGGCAAGCTATTGATAATAATTTCAAGCCATGCTAGAGGTTCATATGAGCCGTCGAGTGGAGTTCCTCGTCAAACAGTTACGTGGTTACGTGAGAAGGCTGATAACATAATAATTAATCAATTTATTTGTTGCCTTTCAAATAAAATAGGCTAGTCACATAGCTTTCCTTGGCTCTCAATATTTTCTCTTAATATCATCACACACAAGAGTAAAATTGAAACTACTTGCATTCGCACGATATCGCTACCAAAGTTCCATAATGCTGTCCGTAAGAGGTCGTTTAAATCGACGGCCAAGTGCTCCAGCAATCCCAACTGCAAAGTTACTTCGAAAGTGCAAAATTGTGTTTGAAACTTCAGAAACTCACCTAGCTATATACGAGTACGTACAGTTGCAACAAGGAGTTTCGTGTTTAAAAGTAAAAACATTTTATTTACATTGTACTAGCGAATATTTTTACTGTTGAAATTTTCTCCTTATGTGTACTTTTTGTTCCCTGCAACATACACCATTGTAGGTAATCTATAGAGAATGGACGTACCTTTTGCTCTCTGAATGTAAGTCTCTGAACCTGGAAATTTTTTAAAGTGTTTTTTTCTCTTGGTCGCTCATGATAGCGGTCCAATTATATGAAGCCTGAATGAAATTAGAATCAATTATACATTGATAAAATATTTTTTCTCATCATTTACCTACTCAGGTGTAATCAGCAATATCTTCCTCCTCGACTGTACCTTCCTATAAATTTAGCGATGTAAGAAACTGTTGCAACTACTCAACTACTTTGGTTTAGTACTTGAACAATGAAGTCTCATTAAGACAAAATGGGATTAAGCGATCATCGTCGCGCACTTTCGAAATAATTTACGAGACTCAAGTAACGCCTGACAATATTACTTTTGAAGCACTTTTCATACTAAATAACTCTCTGTTTTATGACTAAGTTGTTCAAAGAGAAGAACCCTGTCTTTTGAACAAACTTCTAGACTACTAAAGGTATAAAACTAAATAATTTAAATAACTTTTACAATAAAAATAGATTCCTCATCACATTTTTCATCTGTGAAATTAAAAATACTGTTCAAAAACCATTACATTCGAGTCTTTAAAAATAAATTTATCAAGGTAAGAGGAAATTACAGTATGATGATCCTCGGAGTAATCGAACAAGATGAGACACGCTCCAACAAATTCATAACTAAATTATAAAATTGTTAAAAGTATATCAAGGAAAAATTTTAAACACGCCCCTTGAAATTGAATCGAGAATTCTAATCCAATTTCATAAATAAACGAGCCGAGATTCAGTGCAAATGAGACATTAGGCGCTATACGAATAAATATAGCAACATTATGAGCCCGTCGGCTTCTACTATTTTATTTTATGTAATGTTCTTTTTGTTATGAAGGCCTGGTACTATCCAGAGTGAATCCCTAAGCCCCAAAGTGACTTTATGTGAATACATTTAGGTAAAGGATGGTTTATAGGAGCTTGCTACATTCTTGGTATGATGAGGGAACTAAGTCTATTATTGGGGATAGTAGAATGTGAAACTAGCTCAATATGGCGAACTTTATACCATATAAGAATTAATGCTTTGAAGACGAATAAATTAATGAGAAGCAGGCCAGTCTGATGATATAGAATAGATACGAGTATCTATCGATGCAAACTCTAATCTTCTTTGGGGAGAATCCACAAAATAAAAAACAAAATTTAATAAGGGCTTAGAACACGTAAACAGACAAGAAGCCAAGGGGGAAATTTCCCTTTTTAAAACCAATATTTCACGCAAGCGAAGCCGCAGCGCAGTTCTATTAAAGTATACGCTTATATCGTCTAAATCCACAGCAGCATAACCGTGCATTATCGCGGTATCTCCGCCGGGACCGGGACGTAGGTACTTATGTACTTGTGTATGTAGGTACTTGTATTTGAATGTCACCCGAGCGGTGAGCGGTGCTGTGACGTCGCGCCAGTAAAATGAGCTTACCGACTGCGCTTATAGCTTGTTTTTTGTTATGCAAGCGAAAACATGCTCTATTGCTGTTTCTTTTTTTGTACTTTTGAGGTTGAATATGGTTTGACTATTGAATAGGTAGTTGTGCATGCGATATATGAGGCTTAATCATCAAGCCGGAACGCATTAAATACTAAGATCATTAAAGTATATTTTAATTCACTGAATTCTTCATGGAAAATTCCATATAAACCGATTAAATACCAAATAATACGAGGAAGGCAACATATACTCCAATTTAGTTGGATAAAAGCCAGAATACAGTTATCATAACACTTAACCATTAAACCAGTTGATATCTTAACGACACAATGTGAACAATCGGACTTTTCTCCAGAACTTCCTTTGTACCTGTAACAATAACAAAAAATAAATGAATACAACAATCATGCTAATTCAGTTACGAAATTAATGATGCGGTACAAAATATGTCCGCGAGAATTTCAAGTAATTTTATTAACAAAAAACTCGAGCAAAACGTAACGGCACTAATTACAAAGGTTTACGAGCTTCAGGTTCAAGGAACGTTGAACAAAAACAATTACAACATATAATACGGCTTGTAATCGTCCCACGAAACCGAACAAAGCAAAAACTGCCCCTGAAAATGCGATGCTACGCGTTCTAGCTATTTAATAATGCTGTTATGAAACTCATTTTGACGAACAAGAATTTGTATGATCATTCCTTGTTTGTTCCTCTCTGTATTACCATGTACAAAGCGACAAGCAGATTATAAACTGTGTGTGAACTGCCTGTTATACATACCTACAACACACATTCTACGCATCAAAGGGCTTAGGTACTCAACGTCACTATTCATCTTTGGTATTACGTCTTCTTTAATGAGATATAATGTTCAATATAATATTATAGTACTTCTTCGTAACACCTACCTACGTTATACATATAAAAGAAGAAAATATTTACATGAAAGAAAAACAAAGAGCTTTTCGATGAATAGAAGAGACAGTGTAATATCTAAGATGAAGTCGTATTTAACATAGTTTTCGAATATTCGAGGCTAAATCATTATATTACAGACAGCCTGTGGGCGTCGTAAATTATGTAGAAAAACGAATATTGATTTCACGAAAAAACCGTGTCACGTACATCGAACAAAAGGCTTTGAAACCTTCGTGAAAAATAACTTAAAATACCTCTACAGTGGTTCGTAGATAGTGGGGGACGAGTTTGGCGGCTTGCCAAATACTGTCCTGTTGATACTACGTATCTTAATTAAGTAGGAAGCTACGTGTGTCGCCTACACTATCCAGAGTAACGTGCTATTCGGTGGCAGCTGTTAAGGGACTTTTCATACGAGAATGGTTCCCAATATAGGGTATTGTTTCAAGCTCATATATTGAGATAAGTTTTAGTAGGTGGTGGGACGCTAAATTTTGTACACGCTACAGCGTGGCATAATCCTGTACCTATTACCTTAATGAAAGATTTTTAGATACCTTCTAGGCAATCATACCTAAAATTAATGGGCAAAAGTACACCTCTGTCTACCCCTTTGTGCACATTGTACCCCAATGTACACCCACTTGTCACATTTTTATAATATAAATATAAACATAATAAAAGGTGCGACGGTTTTACAAGTTCCATGTAATAGGGAGTGAGCTTATTGCCATATACTACTGGCCCGTTTCTAAGCTTGTACTACTGAGAAATTTTGCCTCTAACCCTGCAAAACCAAAACTAAGTTTCCTAAACAAATGACAGCGGCCATTTATTACAGAAGATCTTATTTCCCAATAACTTCCCTCGGCATATATTAAACAGTTGTCAATTTTAAAAGTGATTCAACTACTGCGCCCGTTCTGTGCCCGTGCGATACAAAAACTTTTCTCATTTCCTCGCCGAGTGTAAGAAAACTGCCTTTCTGCGTGTTTCTAATAATAATTTGAATTTCCTTTAGGTCTTTGTGATTGATGATATTATGTTCGGAGGTGTAACGAATTAGGTAAGTTGGAGAGCCTTTGTTGAACTTTAGTCATCAAGATTTTTATTCTAAAGCGAACCTAAAAGTACGAAAGTGATAACGGATAACGTTTTATGCTGGTAATAAAAAATTGGAACATCATTGTGAATTAAGGACTTGGCTAAAAAGTTTGAAATTAGAAACTTCTTCTAGTTTTTTTTTTCAATAGTTAGTTCAAATGAGACCCGCCATCGCTAATCCAAGTGTTCAAACAAAAATCTGCTAAACGTTTGACGTACACAAATATATCCAAATCAAGTGCCGTACCTACATACAATATAACAATACAGGTCTTTTAATATTCGAGATATCGCAAAACGATTTTATTTTTGCGAACTATTGATATGAAACGTTTGATATTATTAAATCTGTACGCACTTGTAGCTTTGTACCACGAATTCTCAACAAAGAGAGGACGTTACGCGATCCCGTTTTATGTCAAAAAGCCAACTTATTTTCCACTAATATTTTCCGAGCTTTATTTCAAACGAAATCATTTGATTTGTACAAAACTTTATTTCATTTACGTCTTTATGACCCTTTAGGGAACTAAGAAAGGAATAAAATGGCCGAATTGTAACTCAGGTAACGATTTAATGGCGTCTTACTGACAGCCCCGAATCTTAATGATTCTATGTAGCTTTTTATTGTGATTGTTATAACGTTTATTCATTAAAGGGGCATAAACATTTTAACAGTTTTTCGCTGTAGGTGGAAATAGGAGAGTTAAGTATCACAGACTTACAAAAAACCGACTTGAACCAACGCTTGCGTTGTGTTTCGTTGTGTGAGTGAGATTACCAGCAACGCAATTGTAACGCCTCTGGTGTTTCGGGTTTTTGGGCGGCGACGATTGCTTACGATCAGGTAATCGATCTCGTATACCGGTTTATATCATTAAAAAAACGAAATATGTTTCGTAGACTTAGAAACAGCTTCCTTAGTTCCATGTAATTATGTTTATCTGAAAGAAACCTTAGCATTTCAGCAGAGCCCACGATCCTAAATAGTCAAGTATTGTCAGAACGTACATAATCTACGTACATTGATCAACCACAATAAATTAAAAACAGTAGAAAATTACGATAAATAACCTTTTATTAATCAAGGTAAAAAATTAAAACAAAATGTTCCTTGAAGATCGTATCTTAATTAACTTAAAGAATAATAGAGCTATAATTAAAAATGAACTGTTTTACATTTAATAAGAAATATTTTTTCTTTGCCACCAAATTATTCCTAAACTAGATTTTAATATTATTCTAGAATCATTTTGTGCGTGAGCAAAGAGCGATTAAACCACTGAAAGGTCAACTGCTCCTTTTAATTATACTAATTTAAGTTTTAATTAAACAGCGTCGCTTTTGAACTAAAGAAGCAACAAGCGATAATGGTGTCATAGGCTCTTTGATTGACATTCATCTAATGTATTTTTTTCAAAAGCCGGTTTAGACACACAACATCTTCAATTACTTACGCAAAATATAATTTGATATTATAGTTGAGCCATGTTTTATAACAGATTACAAATGTGTGAACTGTTACGTGAAATAAATATGACAATGCCGCACAACTGATAAAAATTGCTTAAGATAGACTATGAGAAAATTCACCTGGGTTTTTAGTGATATTACATATAAATAATATGACAAAAATATACGTACAATTAGACGACTTGGTAATGACAGCGAGGAATGCAAATGTATGTTTATAGCAAACCCTCACTAGTTGTGTCATTAGTCAAATTGTGACAACATTGCAATAAACGACCGTTCTTAGTACGAAACAGTCTACAATTGCATTAAACCAACACCCCTATCATTATGTACTTTGAAGGAAATAACTTCCAGTTAAAACCTAAACTGGCCGGAGCCTATCGAACCCAATCGTACAATAAAATTGTGTTTCTTGGAAAACTCATTTTATTTTCTGAGAAAACGGTCAGCTCATACATAACTTGAATAGGTAATAGGCGGATATGTACACATAAAACGAGTGGACACAGGATAGGGCATTAAAGTGTAAGTGACCCTTACTTGTTCCATACAATGACGTAACATGACTTCTGGTATTTTCGGAGTGTAGAGCGATTTTTACTAATTATGTTATTATGAACCTTGTTACTATAAGAGTAAGACAACATTTTGTTATCTAGAGTTAAAACTTAAAATTAAAGGAGACCCATGTCTAACCCGTCATATCAAAGGCTTATCAACCAAGAGCTGTCGCATCTACTGTCGTACACGCTGTATTTAGGACGGTTTGCGTAAAAGTATTTACACTATTACACTTATCTAATTTTCAACCTACGTACAGTGTGAAAAGATCGAATTTCCCAACAAAACCGTAGAAGGTAAAGATTATCGTAAAGCATTATCGTGGCGGGGTTGGCACTCGATTTATCCACGTCTGTCGGCTCATAGCGCGGGCGACAGGTGGAGAGCGATCCCTCCACTACCTGCTCACTTTCATTTGAAATATCACTTGTTTACAACGTCCAGATGTTTTACGTAAGTGCAATGTAGGATAAATTCAGAGTTACAATTTCCTTTCAATTTCATCAAATGATATTGAACTGTCTTCTCATATTTATTACATCTCGTCCCTACTTCTTTGGAACAAACTCAACTTTTAAGTTGGAAGCGGGCGACATGAGGCAGCCGCGGACGACATGTCGCAGCCACACTATTGGTTTCTATAAAATTGCCTCCGTAACTATTGACACGAAGCCATGCAGCGACGTGTCGCCAAGCGGCAGACACCATAGTATCGCCCGAATGCGGATCAGTAGTGCGGCTGTTATAGGTCGAAATGATAACTGCAGTGATAGATCGCATGACTTGTCGTGGCTACATGAAGCAACAAGATGTCGTCTGTTGCTGCGTCATGTCGCCCGCTCCCAACTTGCACCATTGCACTAAACAGTTGACTAAAAGCCACGCCGTTATCAAAACCTGTTTATTTATGTATCGAATACTTGTAAAGTGTAGCGCCACACCACTTACAGAATCAAATTACCTAACTAGTAACTACATATTGGTTGGCTTTCCGGGAACTATTAAACTTGTTTTAATTAAACTTCGAGTTCGCTTTAATATTCCGACAGAAGGCCACAGAATAGCTGTTTCGGAATAGTTTTTAATTTTTACATTTCGTGGAATTTAATTGGCGCCGTTATGAACAGTTTTAGAGCAAGGCCGTCAGCGCAGAGGTTAGTTAAGGTAATTTATTGTCTGTGGTCAGACGGGTGACGGTTTGTTTTGCTATTTTTAGGACATTTATTATACTTTGGTATTAGGTAGGGGTATATTTGGCATATTTATTTTGTTTACCGGGCCACTTATGTTAAGGTATTTTAATTGGTTTATTTTTACTAACCTATTAACATACATTAGGTGCATTTACGCTTCTAAAAATGTATAATAACTTCAGGGATTATTATAAAAAACGTACTACAAATTCCATTTGGAGCTTTAACTTGCATAAGTAGTGAACTTGTAGAACCCAACAGTATTTAAATAAAATTATGAGAAATAAATAATTAAAAACGTCACTCGTATAATCCAAACCACATTTCAATTTACTGGCAGCTAGCAACCGGCGCGGCGTGTAGGATTGCATTTCAGTTTGAACTTAACGCGAAGATTAGTGTTAAATACAGTATGTTGTGCCAAGTTCCCGATGCCAAGGCAATCTAATTGATTACTCTTGTTGTTTAAGCCATATTAATCTCCATTCAAGTACTTTGATAATCCTTTACAGTGCTGTTATTAGCACGATCTGCCGTGGCTGGGAATGTTCGCTTGATAAGATGTAGGTATTTATATTCTAATACTTAATGTGTTAAGATTTAGGTTTTCGGCATGAATAAGCTGGTTTGGCTGCAATCAGCGTAAAACAACGCTTGCGTTGTGTTTCGCAGTGAAACCCTTTTTTTTTTAATATTGCAATATCTATAAAACGCCAATACGTCTTAAACGCTTAAATAACCAATCTATCTGCAAGTACATTACAATAAACAATTGGTCTTTACCTATTACATTTACCTACTTAAGTACATTACAAATCGCTTATTAAATTGGTATGCAAAAAAAATCGTGTAATCAACAAATGGACCCAAAAACAGCATAACGAAGATAAAAACCTTTTAAAGTCAAGATGTACCGTCGCGTCCCCATTAACTCCAACCCTCCAAAATTCTCCCATCAATGAATGGAAAATGAAAAAGAAAATTGATATTTAAAATGTACTCAACATTAAATTAAACATCAAATATTTTTCTATTACTGCTTTCCCTTGAACATAACGAGTAACAGTGTCCATTTTAAAGTCCCAACGGTGCGTTGTAAAAAGCGTAGTAATGGAATTTTTGTTTTTAAATTCAACCGCTTTCAGCGTCTTTTAGCAGGTCATTGTATTGTTTAACAAAGCTATGATTGAACAAAAACCTTTATACCTAGATACCTAGGTCTTCGTCTAGTTAAGAAGTTATACTATTATAATACACTATAACGTAAACTGTGCATAGACATAAACCTATAAAATCTAATTAAATTAAATCAGGCTTAGTCTAATAGGTAACAAGGAAAAATACAAGCGAAATCGCGGTCACAAAATAATATAGAGCTACGCCACCCACAAACCTAACAACGCCGAGAGACGTATTCTCATAATTAATTTCACTAATGAACACAAGACTAAAAATATATTACAATGTCCAATATACGTTTTTGCTTTAAAAATATTTCGTCCATATTTTTTTTGTTGAAAATGGGAGCGTCAACCGTACGGAATGAGAGCTAATTGTTCGTGAAATATGTTTCATTTGCAAACGTAACGTATCCGGTCGCGTTTTAAAAATATCAAACATTTGTTTCGTTTGCTCATCCAATATTTAAGGTCAGTTCTTGGTACTTGGTAGGCAGAATGTGTTTGTTTATACATGACATAACAATCGCGCGTGTTTTTCTCTGGAATCGCTATGTAGGTACGAATATGTCCATTTTTGTTTTTACCGTCGTTACGTATTTTGTTCCCTGGAGCGATTGTGAAGTTAAAATATTATTATTTTGTGTGGTATAAGTCGGTAAACGAGCAGACGGATCACCTGATGGTAAGCAATTGCCGCCGCCCATGGACACTTGAAACACCAGACGCGTTACAATTGCGTTGCCGGCCTTTTGGGATTCAAGAATTTATGGGAATCGGGGATTGGGAAGGGGGTAATTGCGCATCCGATAACAAAACACAACGCAAGCATTGTTTCACGTCAGTTTTCTGTGAGGCCGTGGTATCACTCCGGTCGAGCATGACTCTACCACACTTATTCCACATTTTTTATGATTTAGCAGGATTTATTCGATTGCCTACTGTCAGAAAATAATTAAAGTTGGTAACTTGATGACCTATGCATGTAAAACGATCCTATCTTCGAATGGTTTAGTTTACGACTACGAGAATGCAACTCAATTTGTATGTAGATTCGAAAACCAGTAATTTGTATCTATGTAGTACATCCTTTGTTTTGTTTACTCGATACATTTTAGCATAAAACTATTTCAATTAATCTGTATTATCGATACCAACATTAGATATATTGTAACCTCTAAAACAAACTAGCCACCTTTATTCATATATACTCATAACGTTACCACCAAAAAGTAGGAAGTTACATTAAACACGTTCACCTCCGTCTACCCTTTGGGAACAAAAAACCATGAAAACCTTCATGTTTTATTCATGTAACATCACAATTTCGATAGCGAAAATGCTTCTGTAACCCCATAACACTTACATACATATAGGAATTTATATACAACACTTCGCACCCACATAACAATAGTCTAGTGATAAAATCAAAGCATAGAAGGCGTACATTCAATGTAGGTATACGTTCCCGTGTCTGACATATACATAGTTCTGTTTTCTTGGCTTCCTGTTACGCCGCTCTGGGCACAATGGGCCGGATGAATTTAAGTCCGCCAACAGGCATCGGTGTCAGTGCCTCCTTTCTTTCGCAACACAATACGAGATCACACTCACCACTTGTGCCCGTAGTTAGGTTTGTTCCTTAATGTACCGTTTGTTTGTTGCCTGTTTTAAAATGGTAAGAAGGTTCAAAGATAGGTATTTAGACATATTTGATCCAAAAATGAAACACTTATGCACCTAGCAACTAAATATTAACATGTTATTGTCTTTGTGTATTGTCCACTAACCACCATGCCGTATGTCTCAACATAAGAACATTTATTTCTCTTATAATGGATGAAATACGGGTCGATAGTTCGTAGCACTTGCAATATTTTTAGGGTAAAATATCTAGAAACGAAGAGGGGTGAAAATAGGAGTTGCATTTCGTAGGTTATTCATAAAGTCCGTTACCACACGAGCGAAGTCACGAGCATCGGCTAGTTTCTCTAATAAAAGGCTAAAACAAATGCTTAGAAAATAACACGTAACCTCAACCTTGAGAGTATTAATATGATAATGGATTACTGAAGGCCAAAGTACTAATATTAAGTTAAAACAAAAGTTCAACAAACTACGTGAACTTTTCTGTATGAACACATCCGACATTACATCACACGAGCAATGGACGGTGAAACTAGAAACAGTATACAACGCTGTTTTATTTCTGCTGCGATGACCGTGCACCCGTACAATACCATCAATGGACGGTCACGCGCCTAAACTGGGTTTTGGAACATTTGTAACATAGTAACAAGTAGAATTCGTTTTTGATAGCAGTCGGAGAATAGTGAGGTGGCAGAAGTATAATGTACCGACTTCAACTATTATTTATTTTATAGAAAATAAAGTGCTTAATTGTAAAAAAATAACAATATTTTGATTTTAAGATATAATTATTGGTATCTGTAGCCAAATTATCAGGCAACCAAACCCTAGAGATGAAGATCGAACCGGATAAAACCTAAATACTGTATTGTATCTATAGAAAAGGTTTATAACATTTCTTATTATTTGTATAACCCATTTCTCTCACAATGATTCTACCATCTTATTATCATTTCCAAATATTATAGTGTTGGAGTAGAAGATATTTTATAAATATGTTTACAAATGACATGTTTACAATGATACAGGCTAAAAAATGGGATCAAATATTGAAGTATTTTGGGCCAATTTCTCGCAAACGACTTTGGGCTTGTCTAACATTTTTCTGTAATATTATTGGAATAAAATTTGGGTGTGACACTATGTCAGAAACCTAGTTTTTTTAATATAAAACACAGCTGGTGCTTTAATGCCTTGAAGCAAAAGTTATCCGCGCAGGAGGTCTAGAGTTTTAATAAAATAGAACACCACTTGTCCGAAGCTCTAACCTACATAGCGCAAACCGAAAAAATGGGAATCATCATAAAAATCCCCATTTTTTTGCACAGATCACGTTCTGTCCATATTCAAATGACGTCGCCCGCATTCACCATTACGTGACAATGTGTTCTCCCATTCTCACGTATCACGGGGAGGTATCATCCGGGCCGGAGCGGAACGTACCTACTTCAACCGCTCCGGATGGTGCCTTCCGGTCGCTTGAGTTAAATACCGCTCTTTCAGCCACACACAGACAGACTAATTTCAACACGAGTCTCTTTGAGAATAGGGAACGCTTTTATTCGTATGTAACTGTGTAACATGTGTTCTGAAACTTAATATATGGTCAGTGTTTGAATATCACTGTCACATGAAAGACTCGCGGGATGGACACTACAAGGAGTGGAGATGCCTCGTTTAAGTAACTTATTTTGTTAAGTAACCTGGACCCTCGCAGTCTGACTTTTGAGATTAGATAAAACATCACAAACATGTTTCAAATGTTTGTTTGTTACTTTCGTTCGTATTTACGCAACAAAGTAGTTCACTTCAAGATAAACTGAGATTTTCAAAACATTTTACCTTTTCTTACATCTTTTTATCTTTCTTAAAGTCATCTTTTAGAATATCTTTGAACTTCCTTCCCAAAAGAAAGCTTCTAAGAACTCAAGACGACTTACTAACAGTACAGTTCTACATCAACATTTGAAACGATCATTCGGATATCCGCCATTTTGTTCGCAATATTTCTCCGAACGGATCCTTGTCCAACACCGACCGGGATTTGCGCCGTTTGCGTCGTTTCTTCCAATATGTCCGTAGAAACTTACAAACCTTACTAATCCTAATTGAAACTGCTTTTCTCTTTATTTCTTTACGAAACCAACACTTTTTTGGGTTTGCGAATATCATCAAACTACTCGTATTTTCTAGAAAATCAAACCTTCAAACAGCCAAAAAATCGTTGATTATCGTTGCGTATCATTTCTTAATCTAGGCTTTCCACCATGTATTCAAAAACATCATAATATTTTAACAATGACGGCTTTAATGTATAAATCTCAGCTTGGAGGATTTCGCATTGAACTTGAACATAAAGATAAAAAAATCTGTTCCGTACATAAAAAGTTACGAAAGAACGTTCTAATTTATTTCCACGCTAAGCGATAATTCTTGGGAATCAATGTCTTGTGAAAATCACAGGAAAACGTACCGATACAAAGAATTAAATAAAAATTCTTATCTCATGCGCTCCATTCCCCGTGCCCGTTAGGATAAGGAGATTACTCCAGTCTTTGATACGTAACAATATTGGTTCCAAGCAAAAGAATATCAAATACCGTATTTCTTTGAATAAAACTCCTACTGTCAACAGACTTGTGTCAGATATATCTGCTGAGAACAGGCTTGACGATTCCTGGGTCTAAAATTTATATTATGATTAGGTCTAATCTGATTCCCAATCTTTTCCAGAGACATGAAGAGATAAGGTAATGAATATAAATGAAACGTAGAAGGTATGCCAATAAAGAGTTTCATATCTCCGCCTACCGTTATAGTTTAAAAACTATCAGAAACAGCGTGAGAATCTGAGTATAAGACAGTAGATTCATTCTAAACCAGATATAGAGAAAAACTGATGCAAGTATTGCAGCGTCACTTCGACCAGTGATTTAATGTAGCGGATTGCCTAGGATTGGTTACCGGGGCTCCAGCTCTAAAAGTAGTAGAAGAGTAGGAACGGGGTAGTTCTTAGTCAATAAAAGACTGACATTCCCTCTCGCCTCGCCCACGATGAGAGAAGTCAATGCAGGATTTTCTCTACTTAAAAAAAAAAGCGTGATTACTACAAATTACCATTCGTAGAAAGACGGTAAGTTGTTTGCACCCATTGTAAATTGACTAAGGTCGAGAGCCAGCAATCGATAAGTTAGTTTGAAAGCTCTATTTGCGCCGCCTGCCTCGCTTGTTTCGTGCTATTTCATTTACCTCGAAGCCGTAAACTGACGGTCTACCTTTTGTTTTTACCTAGCCTCGAATAGTTATCCTGTACCGGGTAAAAGTGCTGCAAAATTGAACCGTTACAGAAAATATTACAATAGTAATTCAATGTTAACAGCCGCTAGTTGGCAGTTGATAGCCGACGCTTAAAATCAAGTTAAATAATAGGATTTTTTGCACCAAAAAATGTGTAGGTAACTCATACACTCTATGTTTTCTAAAATTTTCAAATATCTAGTCAAACTAGTACCTACTCACGTCGAGATTCTGCAGTTTTATTTGTATACCTATGTTATTGCGTAGTGTGTAGTGTATTTCGATGCCTTCCGGCCAAAAGAAGGTACCTAAGCTATTTTTTGTGATATTGAGTTTTACACATCATTCGATGAAGATATCTGATACCGAATATGTATATAAATCAAATTGCAAAAAAAAATCGTTCACCTTGTTTTAGCCGGAAGGCATCGATATGTTTTCCTGAAATTACAACTATCTCAAATACACGAATACAACTATTGCTGTATAGTATTACTAAGGCCAGCCGTACACGGACGGCTTCAAGCAGTTATAACCGACTGCTTGAAGCCGCGACTGCGCGATGAACTATAGCCATTCATTCGCTGCCGTACACACGACTGCTCGAGCAGTCGCGACCGCAGCTCGAGCAGTTGGGTAGCGTGTACTCAACTGCTCGAGCAGTTGATGTTCTTTTGATTTTTTCAGCAGACGCCGCGAGGCCGCAAAGGGCGGGGGGAGGAAAGTCGGAGAGCTGTCGACTGCTCTAGAGCAGTCAACGGCTCGAGCAGTCCGTGTATGCCTCGCAACTGCTCGCGAGCGGTCGACGGCACGATGGAATTTCATCGTGCAGTTGACGGCTTGAAGCGGTCGCGACTGCTCGAGCAGTCGTGTGTACGGCAGCGAATGAATGGCTATAGTTCATCGCGCAGTCGCGGCTTCAAGCAGTCGGTTATAACTGCTTGAAGCCGTCCGTGTACGGCTGGCCTAAACAAAAACATTCCATACATGTCATTCATTTGATCGAAACATTTACCATATTATTATTGCTAAAGAATAGTTTTTCTTTACCTGAAGGATATCTAACGTAGTTGTTTTTACTCCATATTACCGGAAAAAGGAAAAAATTGGGAAACGCAAGACTAAGACATGTGTCACAATTGTGGAACATTGTTGACAACGGTCAGGGATTAGGAATTTCGGTTGAAAAAAAATCCGCTTTATCTATTATATAAAAATAAGTCGGGTTTTCCTTCCTGACGCTATAACTCCAGAACGCACGAACCGATTTGCACGGTTTTGCATTCGTTGGAAAGGTCTCGGGCTCCGTGAGGTTTATAGTAAAGAAAATTCAGGAAAAAAATTACATTGGTGGCGAAACGGAGTTCGCCGGGTTTGCTAGTATTTGTATGAAAAACATGTCCGATTTTCAATTACGTAGGAATATTTTCTGAATAAAAAAAACGTACTTCCATGTTTAAAAATTGGTTATTAATCAATTAACCAATTTCGTATGAATTACAACTCATACTCAGCAGAAACATTATCAACCAACTCTCGAACGGACCACTCGTTTCATGAAACAAGGGACTATCTATATTGTTCATGTATGAAATAAACTTTCGAATGGAAATCCGAATAAAATGCAATCCATAACCATAACACAATTATTCCCAAACATTACTAAACAATTTCAACCAAAAGTCCATTCATTATCTAAATGTAGTTAGGTAAACTGTATGTTTGAAACCACAGAGTAAACTGTATGTATACATACAGACAAACAGTTATGATCAGCACAAACCTTCGCTTCTCGGTTGTTCAATGCGATTTTTAATTTCCCTAGCGCCTAGGAAATGCTTCCATTTTTCCTTTTGTTATCATAAACGTGAATGCGTCCGGGAACACGCGGCTTTTCATTATTGAAATGCTGTGGGATAGCAAAGATATTTTGTCTATTTCCCTGAAGTAAAACGATCAAATACTGTTGTTATTGTTTTGCACGAAGGCTTGTTGTTATCATGGATAAAAACAAAATAAAAATGATTCTTTCATGAGAACTAACTTGGTGGATTCAAACCTATACACAAGACTTTAAAACGAAGTAGTACGCAACCTAGCAGTAAGGCTCTTCGCCCAAGGCGGGAGAAGTCATTGGATGATTTGACCCGCTCAAAAAAAGTGCTAATAAACCTAATAAACTTACAACCCAAAAGTGAGGGAATTTTAACACTAAACTGATGCACCGATGATACAGCATTAGCGGTGAATTACCTTTCACAAATTTCTTTTATTAGACAGTATAGTTGAATTGTCGGCTACTTTTTTGGGTCCAGGTTCAATCCAGGTTTACGAATTAGCAAACAGCAAACATGTTCGCGCTATAAATGCTTGTACTCGCTAGATCCACGTTGGAAGAATGAAGAAACGATCGCACTATTTTGTTTTCATTGTCACTGACAGTTTCGTCAAATCGTTTGTGTGAGCTGCAGCGAGCTGACCTCCATTGTCAGCGCCTCTATGCTGGTTGAAAAGCTGTCATTTCAGTATGTGAGCAATTTGATGTTGATGAAATATGTACCGTACATAGTTAGAATAGATTTGCTTTTACTGTGTATTATAATTAGGACCAATGAATGAGACGCTTGTTAATGTTGCTGTTATTGTATTAAGGGCAAGACTTTTCTCGCCTGTGGCGCCATCTGTTCGTTGCAAAAATGGTGTCTCATTGTATATGTAGAGTTTATAATCAGGACTGTGTACTTTTTGTACAGGTAATTAAATGTTCAACTTTATGAGCGAGGCGGCAAAAGTTTTAAACAACAAAACTGTTTTGTACTAACAAAACCACTCGTATTGTTACTGCTTGCATTTAGTTCGCTAGTCGTTTTCGTGAAAGTAGTTTTGTACGACAACCCAAAAGTTGGATGGATGTTTTACGAACACTTTTAGTAAAAAAAATTAGACCTGCTCTTTTAGCAATGAGATCCACCTGCATTACATTGCCTTTAAAAAAACCAACAAACAAAATAAATGGCACTCAATAATGGCTATATTTTTTTTACAAATAGTAAACCAAACTACAAGTTTCGTAAACATCGTAAATCAACCGCGCCTTAGCATATGCTAAACTGTTACCTAGGCTGAGGATAAGTAGTGGCTGTCTTGTTGACGTGAAGAATGAGCCTCGCGTGTGAACTCCCCCTTACATTAATGTGACTTGTCTGCTCCGCCCGTATTTTTAGTACATCCGTGTTACAAGCTCCGTGCTAGATATTTATTGTAAATGCAACGACAATTGATATAAAGTCACGGTATTTCTACTGGAAAATTGTTGTAGCAACGACAAATTGAAAGAAATACGAGTTACTTTTGTGAGTGTATTTCAATAGATCACGTTCTCTCTGTTTTCTGTGTCTCGTATGTTTGCTACAGAATCATACGTTTTCCCAAAACATGTTTGGTAACTTATTCAACTGAAATTTGCTTTGAAGGTTTTTTAAGCAATAACATGTTATTGCGTGTAGGTTTTTGTGCTAACTAATCGTCTTTTAAATGGCAAGTTCTGTGTAACTTGTAGGTACTTCTCCAATTGTGCTTTTATTCACGATGCCAACTTACTTTTTACTATACATAAAAAAACACTCGAAAATTTCTCAAACGAATATTTTTTTACTCCTTTCTCCAAGTCAACAGAAGGCAGTCGTAAACCCGGCAGACAGTGTCCTAAATAAATAAAACTTATACGAATTTTAAAATCAATTCGATCCCTCCGTACATAGAATGCCGTAAGTCATACTTACGTCTCCAGTAGACGAATAAATTTAGACCTTAATAGTTAGGATTTAAAGTGAAATATGGTAATACCATCGTTGCTGAATTAAGCTAGGGTTATTATAGTGGTGAATGATTACTCATAAAATCTGAAATGGATCTACGATTTATTGGAATATTTGCAACCTGCGAACATTTGTGGATGGTGATCGATTAGTCTAAAACATAGTAATTTATAACCATTTTTGTATAAGCCTGCATTACTCTTTTCTTTGGATAATAATACGTTGTGTAAAATGCGTGTAATTTTTCTCTTGATTTATGTATGTTGTCATTAGTCCGCCACACACAAAACTACGCATTCGCAGACATAATTTTTTTCTTTTTCAAAATGATATTAAGGATTATTATTATAGTCATATTTGCGTCCATTCAACAAACAAGGCAATTTCTTTCTTATAAATACAGATAGAAAGAAATATCGTCCCAGTTATTGGGTAATATTAACTTAATGCTGGCCTTATAAGTCTCACAATATCATAATAAAAGCTAATCTTCCTCGTTCTATAGATTTACTATAATCCATAACCATTTTATTTCATTGTCTTGGAACTAATCGAGTCGTTGAACTTCCCTTTGGATCAAAAAACTTAATACAAACCATTTATATTCCAAAGTTTTGGGATTCCAACAAGGTCGACGTTCATCGTTGGAGTATTTTGCTAAGTTGAAGGCGATTCAGAAAACCATTAATGTCTATTTCACGATGGAACTTCTTAATGTTTTTATTAATAGCTACATCTTATGTACGCTACATGCCTTACGATTTAGGTAATGTGCACCATTAACTTTTTAACTGTACAGTCGAACTATACCGTTAAATCGTAAGGTAGTGTGTAGGCTGACCTACGATTTAACTGTACAGATCGACCGTGCAGTTAAAACTGCACAGTTTAATCATAAGCTGTATGGCGTGCATTACGGTGATACTTTCCTGCTTCTGAATGTATTACTTATCGTCGATCAAGTAATATTATCATTATAATATTATTTTTTTTAACAAAACGTACCTAACCCCAATAATACAGTTATTGATAGACCATGGATTTATATATTACTCTGATTGTAACATATCTAACAATAAACTAACATTATTTCTGAAAATTTTCATAAGAAACCACTCCATAGCTAATCTAAAACTTTACAAAGCGCATAATAACAAGGAAAGGATCTCCAGGAACCATATTTCCATCAGATACAATAGAAAGTGATCCGTGATAGCAAGATAATGTCATTTGAGGAATTATTCTCCAAGTGAAACAGGTGTAGGAAACTTTAAACGTAAATGTATAGTTGTCCCTTTACCATCCCTTTTACTGTCCCTTTCCATACAATTTCAGTTTTGATAAGATAAGGACATGCCGCAGGCTAAACACAACGTTATGCGGAACAGAATGTAAATGTTTACTAAAAGAACTTATTTTTAATATCCAGGAGGAAATATTCGGTTATTTCTTCAGTTCCGATTTTTCTTTTTGTGGAAACGTTTTGCATTTTTATAAAACTTGGCTTAACACTAGGATTTACTCCTGTGTCGTGAGTGCATTCACATACACACGACACCCAGACCCGAAACAACAATTGATGGATCACACAAAGAGTTGCTCCGTGCGGAAATCCTACCCGCTACATGCTGCACGGCAGCCGGCTGCCCAGCTGCAGCACCGTGACCGTGACAGCAACCGTGCAGTCAATTGTTATACCAGTTACAAATAGTCACAGTTACATTGTCACTCAGATTTGTCCAGAATATAGTTTAGTTTGTAGATATTCTCTCGTTATTTCTCAAATCTTATCACAAAACCTAACACAGAAATAATAATAAACTAAGTTTATTTAAAGAAAATAATTATGTTTACATTATAATTACGTGTATGTTGTTTAATTTTCATCTCGCGTGTTTATTTAAGAATTATTAAAGTACAAGATATTTACACGAGCTGCCTAAATTACCACTCGCTCTTGTATGAGTTTCTAAGGGTCTTATCTAATTAAGGAATTTGAAATTAAGAGGATTTGTATATTCTACGTGATACTTCCTTCATACAGTGAAGTAAAAGCTTTTAACAAACTCATTCCGCATTTAAATATGATCCTGGTTATGGTTAATGTATGTTTTAAGTGTGGGAGAGCAATGCTTCGGCACGAATGGACCGGCTCGAGGGGAGTTATACCACGACCTCATAGAATACCGACGTGAAACAACGCTTGCGTTGTGTGAGTGAGATTACCGGAGGCCTAATTACCTCCACAATCATCCCAATCCCCGATTCACCCACCACAACCCTTAAATTTCTTACCCCCAAAATCCGGCAACGCACTTGTGCCTCGCCTCTGGTGTTTCGGGTGTCCATAGACGGCGGCGGTTGCTTACCATCCGGTGATCCGTTTGAGCGTTTACCGGCTTATACCATAAAAAAAGATTTAAAGGTAAGTGATTGTAAAGTTTTAACGCTACCTAGAATCTTTGGTACTTTTGTGTTCAGGTATGCGAAATTAGTTCAAAAAAGAATGTTTACCCTTTTCAGAACAACCTCTTCCCAAGAAACAATTTATTTTTTACACGGTCCGCAACGCACCCGCAAAACAATTTACAACTTGAGCATAGTACAATACAATATAACCATTTTAAAAATATTTTTAGTTGTGTTTCAAAAAACCACCTTAATAAATACTTCATAAGGACGCTAAAGAGAGACCTTTATTGCCCTGTCCTACAAATAATAATAACAGGTTCATATAACTACAAGTGTATTTACCCACAAACATTAATGTGTGTGGTTCACCTGGCTATCGGTTAACGTATCTCATTGCACACCACATGCAACTTTGTAATCATCGTGCTACGTTTCAAACTGTTTATGAACTGAAATTGTTAGTTACAATACCCCTAGTTTAATATCAACAAAGAACTTTAGAACTTGAACATAAACGTATTGTATTATTGTATTTGTGATGGGTGTTAAGTTTTGAGTGGGGAAAATCATCCAATGACTTTTCCCGACTTTGGTGAGGCGAGAGGCAGTTTCAGACTCTTACGAACTAAAAACCAACCCATTCCATCTCCTGCTTTGGGCCGGAGCCCGGTAACGCCCTGTTACGTTCTCCGCAGCTTCGGAACGGGCATCAGCCCTGCTGGGCCCAATCTGTGGTGATCTGGCTCATTGAGACGCACGCGGAATGCGACGCGCCGTACGCACGCGTCTGCAATAATCATATTGCTATATAGGTGCCATATTATAAGTACCGTACCTAATAAGGTCGACCAAAGAATATTATAAAAAAGAAAGGAAAAGACAGAACAAAATATATTAGATACAAGTACCAATGTACTTTAAATTAATATGCTACCAACGATCTAAGGACTTCCTTGAATAAATGAAATAAAAAAGCAGGAAAACTTCAATAGCCGAAAGGAAATTAATTCCATACGCTTCTACTATCTAAGTATACGTAAGAAATTAATTTCTTTCCTTTTATAAGAAATGAAAATTAAGGTAAATTAACATTTATGTAGGTGTATCAAAAGGTCCGTTTTACATTAAAAAGTGGAATCCTGGATCTAAGTGTCTTCCCTATTCCGAGTGCTCGGAGTAGTGATGACGTAGTATGGATACGATGTCTGTACCTAATCCTCTTAGTAAGTACTGAAGATCCCGACGACGGCAACCACTTTCCATCAATTCACTGTCCATGATTGTGCTTACGATGTGTTCTCTAATCCGTCTCGACTTTTCTGCGGGACCTTTAGAAAATCGACGAACCAAAGAGGTGGTGTTGTATTTTCAACCAATCACATGATGAATTTACTCTTAACTAAAGCTTAATCGACCCACAGGACCTGATTCTAAATTGCGAATAGGTACCTATCTACTATTTTTTTTTATGTAGGTAAAATCATCCAATGTGTTCTCCCGCCTTGAGCGAAGCAAAAGGGAGTGTCAGACTCTTACTGACTAAAATCCACCCCGTTCCTACTTCTGCTTTTCAAGCTGGAGCCCCGGTAAACCCGCTAGGTAGTCCGGACCTATATCAAAGGAACGCAGTAATTACTTGGCACACCTTCATTTATATCTAAGGACCTTTTTCCGGGCCGCTTAAAGCGAAGCGCTTGAAAGCGCATGTTAATTCCGCTTTTAAAGCGGCTGTAAAAACAATGTATTACGCGTGTCGTAGAATAATCAAGGTAACGAGGCTCCCTGTTGTCTGCACGCAAATCTTGAGGGCTCAATCGCGTCATTAAGGTTAATTAAGTACCGTTTAAGAGTACATTATGCTTCTTTTTTATTAAGGTTACATTTTAACGGTGTTATTTTTGTTCGATATGTTTTGGATTAGTAGTCTATAGACTATATTTTACAATAACTATTGTGAGACATACTAAATTGACTAAAAATCACGGTTTACTCACGTATATTAATGGAGAAAAACTCTACTAGTTTCGAGTCACAGAGTCATAATGAGCAGCGTGCGCAGTCGCGGCAACGTCAGGAAGCCTACTGTAGCCTACTGTAGAGTAGGCTGCTTGTTTAGTTAATTCAATAAGATACTCTTCTTCATCATCACGGATCGCAGACCTGAAGACAACCATTATATTATTATGCTTACATTTTGAAACATAAAAATGAATGTAATTAACTGCCAAAATATCATAATGATTTATTTCTATGTAAAGCTTCGTTATCAAATAAATTACTGTGTAGGTACGACCCGAAGTTAACAATTTAAGTTATAAATTACACACTACGTACTCGAAGTAAGTCAATTTTGGTTCGTAACTCATAATTGTTCCCCACCACGTACTTAGAGCTTTGGCTCAAAACATTAGACTTCTATGTATTGTCATTTGAAGTATAATAACTGTGTTATAATGTTTCCCAGGACTATAATAGATGTCAACTTCTGCAGAATAGATATAAGCAAGCTTTCCTAAAACTACCTAAGCCGAAAAGATTTACTTAGTACCTATTTAAGTAAAAAAGCTGTCTCGAAACAATGTACTAAAGAACACTTCTAGTCGACCGATCAGGAACTCATTGGGGGCGATGTATGTTCAGCAGTGGATTTTTTTTTTATGGTATAAGCCGGTAAACGAGCAGACGGATTACCAGATGATAAGTAAGCAATCGCCACCGCTCATGGACACCCGAAGCACCAGAGGCATTACAAGTGCGTTTGCCAGCCTTTTGGGGATTAGGAATTTAAGGGTTGTTGGGGAATCTGGGAACATTGGGAACATTGGGATGAAGGGCAATTGGCCTCCGGTAACCTCACTCACACAATGCAAGCGTTGTTTCATGTCGGTTTTCTGTAAGGGTCGTGTAAAAGTTGTGGTATCACTCCGATCCTTAAACGTCCTGAGGCCTCAAAGATACAATGATAAAAAGATTATCTTTACACTCATTAGTAAAGACAAGTATTTAACAATCCAAATGGCTCCAAATAATTAAAGTAAAAATACGTCCATTTAAATACAACTGACAAACGCTTACATGCCGTTGGTATATTATTTAAAATACGAACGGCTCTTGTGGGACTCTTTTATCCAATAAAATACAAAAAGTGGGCCACTCAACCACTTTTTCATGAATTTTTATTCAATATTTTATGTTGTTAAATTGCGCTTGTATTTTTACATATTGACATTTTCCAATAGCGGTGAGCAACCAACAGAGTCGGCAGTTACAAAGCAATGTTTTTATTCGTCAGGTTATAGATATAATTCAATTACATTATTTTATAGATAGTTAGATTAACTGGTTTTTTAAGGGTCCGGCTTCTATTTTCTTTACCGTCTCCATTTTTAAGTCAGATAACATCCCTAAAACTTGCTCCTAAGTAAAAAAATACTACACTAAAAATATCGAGTAGTTGTAATAATCGTGCACAAAGATACATACATAAAGGTCAACCTCAGAACCTCCGAACCTTTTTTGAAGTCGGTTAAAAATCCACATCTCTTTATCAGTAACACAAAATCATATAATGTACCAAAATAAAGAACTCTTCAAGTATATCCAATATTAAACGTGTTGTTACATATAGACAAGAAATTATTATATTTGTGGTTTACCGAAAACAAAGAAGTAATATCGCGAATCACGCTTCAAATAATTAAAATATTTTGTGGTAATATTGTATTCACTACATACATTAATTAAATTTATATTACAACAGCTCTTCTGCTCCAAATAACATATTGAGCTTTGAAATTAATGTAAATTTCAATGCCTATTTCTGAAATAGAAAATACTTAAGTACAATGTTATATTATATAAAATCAGACCCGTTTGTTAATGAAAATACAAGCTGAGCTATAGGTAGTATGAACTTTTTTCATTAGCTATATGTTTTTTATATGCAATGTCACGCCTTATATCCTCGAAACGATAGGCAGTGATGCACATTACGGCGCATATTGCCGCTATGGCATGTACACCCACTTTTCACTTTTTGTGTTATAAGTCCCATGTAATAGGTTCATAAGTAGGATATAGGTCTATTGCCATTATGTTATTTTTCCTTTGTTTTATTTAGATACTAATTAGCTACGTTTTCATTACTGCTATTTTTATACTTAGCCTTAATTACAATAACACGTAATAAGGTATAGAGAACTATGCTACGTGTCGTGTATACATGGCAGTATAACATTATAAGTCCTACATATGTGTTGAGTGGTCGCAAACACACGACACAAAAAAAATCTAGTAATCTGCAATATTTTTCTTTAAATCTTACGCAATATGACACTATTTGTTATATTGACTTCTTTTATGTTTCACCAGGTACAACAAAACATAATAAATTTATTTCCACACAAACAACGCCACGCGCAATAGCCAGGTCATAAATAAACCTATTGAGCGGCCTTTGGACACGTATCAATGTTGCCATTCAGCTTTCATATTCATAAAAGAAAATATTTGCACTGGCAACATCGGTAACGAATGTGACGATGCTACGTGCTGTTGAATTTTGTAAATTCGATAGTTCAAACACGATTTCGATCAGTATAATGTGGACTGTACATGATGACACTCGTGTCTATGCAATTTATTCTGATACAGATTGTATAAGTATAGTTTGAAACTACCAAACGAATATAAGGGTTGTTACAGACAATTTTACAACACTAAATTATATAATTTCTCCTGCCTCACATCACTTCATCACTGCTACAGTGAAGTAGTACCGTATTTATTAACTAAATAAAAGACAATGCACAGTTCAACTCAACCAACCAAATAATTAAATTGTATGCGGGTAAACTTTGTTTGCACATTTCGTCCACCCACATTAAAACGATCTATTTTCAAATGAGTTCATTATCACAATCGACGTCACCCTGTCAAAACAAATACTTCAAATTTGAATTTCGAACACAATTCGCAACTTTACCCAAACCCTCTAAAGAAATTACTACATTCAGCCGACCATCATCAACCCTTGACACAATATGATTCCAAGATGGCGCCGGACTGCGACATTGAGGTCGTAAAATATTAAAAGAAAACAATCAACTGTAGCACCGAATAACGTAACCCAAATTTTTCCTTTCTACTTTTTTAACTGAAAAACATGATAGCATAAACAAAGGTTTTTTTTAATAATAAAACGAACCGCGTAAAAGCTCTCTTCCGTTTTTAAAGAATAAGGTTACTACTTTTTAATGTTGTTGTTTAATACCCGCTGTAAACGAGATAGTATTCGATTTAATTAGAGCTTTAGTAGGTAAGTAAAAAGTACTTAACCGTAAAATTTTAAGAAAAGAAAAATAATGGTCAGTGATAAAAATGCGACTTTCTGCTCGACTTGTGAACTTTATTGTTGGATACAATAAGAGATGTTTTTGGAATTTATTATTTTCCCTAAATGCGAGACTCTAAAGAAGATTATGGTATCCATTTTCAAGGAAAAACCTTTCGGCATTTTCCTGGCACAGCCCCAATTATATTATAACAACTCGCAGCTGAACCCAATCACACTTCATTCCCCATTCAAAACGAACCGGAACCTTATTTTACGCGCCATACATAAGCGATAACTTCAACTCTCCCTTTTCAAATTATATCGAAATTAAACAGAAGCCATTCTGTGAACACATTATATTTTATGATTTCAGCAATATGTAACCCTTACCATGAGTCGGATTTCAATATTTTTATGTTCGGTGCTTAAAAGGAAATGCGTATCCCTTAGTCGGATGTCAATTTCGAAGGGCACGGCAAGACTATAGAAGTGTGTGTCTGTGAGTCTTATCGTGACCCGACACTGACCGTCATAAAAACGGCTTAAAAACATGTCGCCCAAGCCTTTATCCATGACGTAAAGTTGTTTCTGAACGGCTTATCTGACCGCGTTGATTAACGCGAGGGCTAAGCGCTCTCCGCACAAATTCAATACCATGAAATTATAGTCCCATTCAAAGGAAAACTGAAAATGACAGCACAAGACAAATCGTCCGTCCAGTGTCGATTACTAGTAAATGAACCCATAATTTGTCCAGATGCCGCGAAAATTGTATGAAGAGGTAGCAAAAAAATCTATTATGCGCATAATGAAGTTAAATTATACATTCCAGTGTTGCCGAAAATGTCGTTCGTCCTATTCAGGGCATATAATTGCTTCCACCATTACTCTTTATCTCGGTGAGATCAGAAAGTCATTTATCACGAAGGCAATGTGTGCGCTCCCGTCGATCACCAACTTATTGTACCAACTTTTTATCGCTTGCATTCATTTAATACTGTCAGACTTTTAGAAGAGATGATTTTTATTTATTCTTTAATCGTTATGACTGCCTTGTAGGGAGAAGAACGAGATCTTTGATGGAATATTCATGCTGACATATATTTTTACATTTTGAATTTGGTAACGAACGAATGATATTCGACTGTGTGCAGTATGTGTAATCGTGTATGATATGGTAATGAACTCCTGTCATAACAATTCTTCATAATGCCAATGTCTCAGGAATCCGTGTTAAGTAACCTATTTTTCAAGCATAAGAATCTTAATATTCTAGTTACAGAAATCCCTTATAAAAGCTCATTATCACAGTATTTTTACTGTTGACTATAAACTAAGAAAACTGTATCAACTGTGTAATCTGCCCTTATCTGTTTCTGAAAGCAGTACGTCTTACATTTAAATTCTAAGAACAGTGAAAAAATAGCCAAGCTACATTTGTTTACCTGCAAAAAACAATAAGAGTTCTTAAGAAAAATGTTACCGAGACTCTTTAGCAGCATTTTGCTGTCTCGAAACAAAGAGGTCAGTCGAGTAACGGAAACCCGTTGAAATATCGACCTACTTACAACAATAGGAGAGTACGATATCAAAATTCGTATCTTAATAGATATGACCCGTATAACTTGAGTAGCTACTACAAAGCAAACTTTCATACGTCGATGACTTTATAAAGAAAATCTACTTGTACTGAGTCGTAACTTTTGAAGTAAATCCATGGGAGTTAGTGGGTTCTGCTTGGGAAACATGCAATCAGTAAGTCCTTCAACGTGATGGGATATCGGGTAAATAAAACGGAAAAGAGTAGAATGGATTTGTCGTCATCGGCATGACAATGACGCGTACAGTGTGTTACAACATTTGGTGTCAAGCAATAAAAAAAAACTTTTTCACAGTACCAATCATAAAGTACAGTATTCTGTGCTGTATATTATTTTATCAACTTTTTGTTTTTCAGTGTTCTTATATATTCTTCTTCTTCGTTCTTATATATAAAAAGATTTAGACATCTAAAGTAATCTAAGCTGTATTGGTAAAAAAATTAAAAAACAAGCTAACCAAGAAACGTGGTACAAATATAACACAGCAAAAGATAAAAAGTATACACCAAACTTTAGAAGCTATTTATTTAGAAACGGTCACGTGAGAAAGCAATTTAGGAACACACTGTATATACATTGTACACATACGCTTGAAGTGAACGGAGCTTATTGATTTTGTCTTCATCTCAGCGCACTGGACAGATTTTTATTTAAACTGATGTCTTCGGATTGAGATATATATTTTTCAATGTGAATTTCAACTGATTTAACGCAATATTACTTTGTATTTGATGTTTTTCTTCCAGTACAAATATAAAAATCGTTACGCCTTTTATCCCCAAAGAGGTAGGCAGAAGTGCTCATTATGACACATAATACTACTGTACAATGTACACCTAATTTTCACCATTTATGTTGTAAGTCCCTTGTAATAGTGGGTGAGCCCATAGCCATATATGTACTGGATAATGCCAGACTCCGAAAAAAAAAAACAGCAATCCAAAAATAAATTACAGAATCATACATAATACAACTGTGACAGTATGACTAACTATTCAGTTTCAATTTATTTACAAACCGAAATCTAACTCCAATCGTATAAATATATACGGTTTGCAAATTGTATTTGAATCCAAACTAATTTAAATTGTTTTGAAACAGTCGTGCATCGCTTTGTTTACTCGTGGTCAAGTTTCATGAAAATGACCTTAACCCATTATTATTGTTGTTCATATTCTAATAACAATTGTCACTGCAGAACCAGAATGTCAGTTTGACAAATAAACTGCTGCACGCATTAAGATCAACTTCATGTTTTACTCTATACGACTAAGTGTATTTGTTATACATTATTCTACTTTGTATTCGAACATATTGTGTTTAATATTTTTTATACTAGTTTTGTGTGGTTTATCACCTTTTTTAGGAGGAAATAATCATTCAATGACTTTACTCGTCTTGCGCGAGGCGAGAGATAGTGTCAGAGTTTTACTGACTTAAAACCACCCCGTTCCCACTCCTGCTTTTCGAGGTGGAGCCTCAGTAAACCCGCTGGGTTGCCCGCAGCTCCGGATCAGGCATCAGCACTACTGGGCCCCATCTGTGGTGGTCTAATGGTTCTTTGAAGCGCACGGGTCTGGTTCTGGTCGGGCGGCGAGCTATAAAACTTGGCTAACCCTCTGACTCATTAATCAAATTATTGTACTTGTAATAAAGTGTCTCTACAAAATGGTGACTTTTTTGCCGAAGACTAGTTCTACAAAATGTATACAAAAGCTAGTTACAACAAACAAGCAAACAAAACAAAACAATAGCCAATACCGATCTCGAAACGTATTTGTGTAGTCTACCAACATCTTCGTACGTAGTACACTAGTACCTTGACAAACATTGTAAGTCTCGTGCACACAGTAACCGCAGAAGGCTTTCTGTTCGAGGCTTCGAGGCAGTGCCCTTGAAATCAATTGGCGAAGCAGTGAAATGTATGTGTGTATGCTCAGTAGCGACGGATCGAGTTCTGCATGTCGCTTGTTTACATGTAAAATATTTACCCTGTTTGTCGGTTTGCGAATGAAGTTGATCAATGTTTACCTTTAAAAAAAGAATTTTATAGTGAATTGTGTATGTTTCACGTTTTTTTAAATAAAATCTCATGGGATTATTAGAAATACTTACCTATTTTAAAATTCTTGGGAGTTCAGTGTTTGGCAAGTTATAGTTCGGAACCAATTGGACGGGATAGCCAATAGTTATGCCATACCAATGGACTATACGATCATCGATAAGTACTAAGATACATTCACACGAAAATAAAAGGCAAAGGCATTATTTGATTATAATTATCTCTTCTTTTTCAATCCTTAACTAACTCTACAAAGCCTTTATTCGTTCAGAAAATAGTTCAGTCTTGCTATTCTCAAAGAATGTTCTTCCAGGAAGCTAGCGGGTAACTTTTCTATAGCAGCAGTAGAAAATTTGAATATTAGGTACGATCTTCATTAATAACTCGGCGTAAACAAAACAATCCAATATAAAGTCTAAATATTTACAAAGGACGTAAAATTAATTAATTAAGTCAAACCAAACAATTGAATTTATATAAAAATCGGGTACAAATTCGCAATAATCGCGGTTCTGTTATTATTAGAGATTAAAAAAGAGCAAAATCTGTGATATTTGGTACTGGGAGGGACGAGCGAATTAAATCGACTCGGCTAATATTGACCCGTTTCAATTTGCATGTAAATCAGTTAGCCGTGACCGCAGTTGAGACAATTAGGTCCAAAAACTGGTTTATTCCCGCCACAGGCATCCGTGTGTACAAAAACGATATTAGAACACCCGTTATGTCCCATACACTGACTAAATGCGATTATTTATACGCCATATCACGTCCAATCGTGTGAAAACTGTTTAAGTGGATTTTGATAAAATCCTGCTTTGGAACTTTTTGGTTTTTGTTCAACGATTCATGGGCTTGTACATATAAGAGAAACTCAATTCTAAAGAGAACATGCTGAGGTAGCACCAACGAAAAAAAGCATTACTACTGGTTATATAAACTTTAATTAACAGCATTGTTTAGAAACATTTAGATGTTTTTTGAAGCCTAGTGAATAAAATGTTTATTGGTAAGTATACGCAATATTACTAAACCGATTCAGAACTAATTCGGAAAACACACATAAACTGAGGGTATCCCTGGATTTACAGATATTTGCTATCGCCGGTAACACGGATAAACCGCAAACGGAGCGAAGTAAATAACAACAAATCAGGCGGCCCAAAATACAATCCTAAGTTACAAATTCAAAGCTAATCTCGGTAGCCAAGCACAATTTAAGAAAAGAAAGAAAACATGCTGAATTTTCCTCGAGAAATCTTCTACATCTTACCAATGTCAACCTTACTTGTTCACCTTTTTTGAAAATTAAAAGTAAAACGGTTAAAAGGCCGGATAAGAATGAATATTAGGGCTTGTTTTAATCAGTACCCCAAATTTTCATAAATATAACATCGCGTTAATATCCCCAAGGGTTAGGCAGAGACATAATTAAACCCTTTCGCCAATTATTTTATAAGTCTGATTAAATAACTGGTAAGATTAAAAATTCGGGGGACAGAATTTGAAAATGGAAATTGAATGTTCTTTCTTGTCAATAAGGCAATATGACTCATTTTACTGTACCGTAAAACAAGATGAATAGAATTCGAGGGGTGAATAAATGTAGGAAAAATTTTCTATCATTTTTTTTTCTGAAACACGAACACTCACCAGATGGTAAGCAACCGCCGCCGCCCATGACACCCGAAACATCAGAGGCGTTACAAGTGCGTTGCCGGCTTTTTGGGGGTTATGAATTTAATGGTTGTGGGAATCGGGGATCGGGAAGATTGGAAAGGGGGATTGGGCCTCCGGTAACCTCACTCACACAACGAAACACAATGCAAGCGTTGTTTCACGTCGGTTTTCAGTGAGGCCGTAGTATCACTCCGGTCGAGCCGGCCCATTCGTGCCGAAGCATGGCTCTCCCACACTTCTTGTTTTTTTTGTGTGACATATTCTAACATCTATTCACCCCTTTCTTGTGTCTATACAATGTTTGAATTCTATTCACCCTGTTTTACCGTTACTTATTTAAATAAACGTATCCACTTTTTAATTTCAGTAGCGAAAGGTGCTTTCCATTTCGCCATATATGTACATTGTACAAGTATGTTTTTGTTTTACTTATTGGTGTGTACAGGTTTGTGGGCGCTAATGAGACCGTTGTGTTAAAATTAACGTCGCCCGATACTCTTAATTAAACTCGTTATTATATTGCTTTACTTCACTCTTTCCGAGTAATGAATAACGTTGGGTCTGATGAAAATTATATTTAATTTTGTTTTTTTTCTATTGTGTGTTTTTGTGTGTGTAATATAGGTAATGGTTAGTAAAATAATTGTAACAATCTTAAAAATATGTAATTAATATTTTTATCAATTGATCAATTTTATTGAAGAGTAATCAATATGTAATCTATGTTCCTTTTTTAAGGGGGAAAATCATACAATGACCTCTCGCCTGTGGCGAAGCGAGAGGGAATGTCAGACACTTACTGACTAAAAACCACCCTGTTCCTATTCCTGCTTTTCGAGCCGGAGCCCCGGTAACCCGCTAGGTTGTCTGCAGCTCCGGAATCTACGTCCCTACAAAGCCTTATGGTCGAAGTTTTACAGAATATCTGCAGGACCTATAACAACAATTTTATTTTATTTTCTTACTAATAATGATAATCAAAAGAAACATTAATTCCGATATTAGAAAAGCTATCTTAATTCGTATGAATTTTCTAACGAAATTGTAAAAGAATAGACACTTTACTTATCTTTAGCAGTGCTAAGGCATTCGGCCTTTACAGCCTATATAAATCAATTTATGGCACTAGTTGTACATTATCTGTGCACAGTTCAATGAACTTTTGCTCCCTAAACATGTCTTATAATAAACATACAAAGTACTGTGACTTTACTTGGTGACTATAAATTAAAATAACCTTTGAGTGGATATAAAAACTTTCGCACTTCTACAATCATAAAAATGTAATTGAAAAAAGAAAAGAAAATAAGAAAAAATGTAAACGAAAACGCTTTCGGCACTTTGATTGGTTGGTTTATTCGAGCCGGCCAATTAGAGCGCCGTACGCGCTCTCATTTCGATTACTTTAAACATAAAGCCAACTCATACTAAGGGTACTGATTACAAAAATGAAACTGTTATACCAATAATAAGTTAAGATATTGAACTTTAACATTATTTTCAGTTCTCGAGTTTGTGCGCCCTTAATCAACGAGACAGGTCCAAGAGCGGTACAACTTTGTCAAAATATGTCTAGACTTCTAAGAGTAAACAAATGTACTACATGCTCATACATACATGATATCTCATTTACATGTAATGATATGGAAAATAATGTGGCATGTCAGTCAACGGTGAACGCGTGCAAGGAAAAATAGTACGTAATACTTTGTATAAGTATAGAAGCATTGCTTTTTTTTCTACATTAACTTTGCTTTTTTATCTGTACCGCAGAAAACGCCTACTGTTGTAAGACTAAAAATAGGAACTGAAGTGCATTGACCAGTATTTCGTATTCAGTACCTAAGCAATATTATCAAGTAATTGCTTGTATCGATATGCATTGAAACTGTCGCACACAAATTGCACAAGAAGTTCGCTGTGTAGAATTTTCAAGGTTTTATTTATCTACTTCGCATCGTATACCTACAAGGTATACAAAATTATATTGTCGTGCCTACAAATAAGGTAGATACTTAAACAGTAACCTTTTTTCTATAATTAATTTGCAAATACTGGCTGTTTACTTCGAAAAAATTAATAGATGCCATTACAATTTATTTTTTATTTTATTTTTCTCTTTTTTTAAATGGCTATTTGACATGACGTTTCAGATGAAAACGGCCAGCATGTCAATTTTTTATTAAGATTTAAAACCTTCTTTTAGATAATTGTTGCCACTAATACTGGTTGTTTACTTCCAAAAAATAAAGATGCCATTAAAAATACTTTTTTATTTTATTTTTTTATAAAGTAAATGGCAATTAGTATTCAGCCAGCTCATTCGTGTGATAATAATATTAAAACCTTTTTATAATGCTTACTATCATCTGCAGGTTACGCTGACTATTTCATGAATATCTTTCTTAAAAGTTTTACCAAAACATACTTTAATATGTACATTCTTCAGAATTCGGACTGTAATTTTGCGAAGAGTTCCATAAAAATAATCTACATACAAATATCTCACGCTCGCCTCACTTTACTACATTTGAGCACGAAATGTTAATACGAATGGGCAAAAACCGCAGCAGAAAAAAAGTTGCCCGCCTCGAAATTCCCTTTGAAATGTTGCCAACAATTTTCAAATCGAGACATGAAAATAAAAGGTTAATACGAAATAATACTTACATCATAAAACGTCTGTTTTTAAGTTGATATTTTTGTAATATTTGCAGAATTAATATTTACAAGATATTTTCCCATGATTTTATTTGTGCTACGAGCAACTTAGAAATTCAACTTAACTAATTACATATTATTTGTTAGTGAAATAAAACAAACTAGGACCAAGTAGCTCGTTAATTAAATTTATGTTTTTCAAAATTAAGAAGCTAACAAAGATAAGAACACGTTCAAACAAACTTAACAAGATTACTCAAATACTCATTGTGAAACTTAATAATTCCCAAAAATAAATGTTATGTACAAGGAGATGAGGCTGCCATTTTTGTTCTCATTTTACTTTGACTTAAATATTATATTTTCAACTTAAATTAAATTAGTGTTGAATAAAAAAATGTGTATTTACGTTACTGATTAAACTTGTTGCTACACAGATTTTTAATTTAGTAGAAAATATTTTATATTTGGAACCTTTTTGTAAAACTAATTGCGAATCGTGTGCCTTCATTCCCACTCATATAACAGAGGCGTATTTAACACAAATTAAAATAAATAAATTGTTTATGATATTACAAAATTATATTTGTTACCAATAATTGGTTGTTAATTCCCAAGGCTATAATTTTTTATTTATTTTTTTAACGTTGTTTTTAAAAAAAATATCGATTTAAAATGTTTTTTTCTATTCATCGTTTAATTTTATTCATCGATTTAAACTTGTTCAGACCAGAAAGATTTCAAAGTCAAATCTACATTTTTTAATAACTATTTTATAAGGTTTACTTTTGAATCAGTCATTAATAATTGTGAGTCTTAAAATCGTAAATTTCCTAAAAATCCCTTACGTTTTAGATAAAAACCTGTCTTTTCTGTTTCATCAATGCCAACATAAATTCATGTGGAGCTCGTTTGGCGCCAAATTGACGACTAAACGGCCCAGCAGTGAAAAAATGGCTACCAATACCCGCTGACGGTGTACCTGGTAAACAAGTTTTCTGGCGAAAATAACGATTTTGCAAAGATTGAACATCTCTTTTATCGATTCTGACGAATCTGCTTGTTTGAAGATATTTTTTTATCACAAGATGTCATTATAATTGCTATTTTATCTTCTATTTCTACACGAATCTTCGTATAGGTCCTCAATAAAACATCACACTTACCTATAGAGCCCCAACTCAAGAACTTTATATCTCCTAAACAAGAAATATGTCGGACGAACCATTTATAACTAGCACGCATTATCCTAATGACCAGAGGAACATTGTAAGCTCCAAGCAATAAACAAACAAGGTATACCGTCAGACTTATAACATTAGAATATTATCCGCCATTTATCTTGACGCAAATCTCAAGAGAAATCTCGCTTCCAGTTCTCCTGTATCGAGATGCAAAATCGAGAATTTCAACGAGGGATTTTAAGGGCCTTGCATAATTTTAATGTTGATTTGCAATATATTCTCCGGTATCTTTGTTCCGTGGTAACCCTGAGCCCTGTGATGTCATTTGGATTCAAATTCCACCTCATAATGGTCTTGACTTATATCAGTTTTATTCTAATTACTTTTGACAGTGAATGGCCCGTTGGTCAAAGAAAAAGTAAGAAAGTTAGGGAATTTGCATGATTAAATCTGAGTTTTTCTGGGTTAAGGAAAAGGTTTTCATTAAATTGTGAGTTAATGAAGATTATAATGGCTTGTCCTTTTATGAAATAGTCCACAGTTATGTGTTTCTGGTGTTTCCAATCCACTAACCATATCCTTACTATATCTATTTAGAGGGTAGTGGTGCGTGATCTAAGGTGTAGAGCAAATAAAAGACCGATGACGACTGAAAGTATGTTGTTCCTTATTACTAAGACGGATACACAGTGCGCGTGTTCACATAATGAACAATGAAATGAATGAACAATACCTATAATTTATTACATCCGAAATATAAACTGTAACTTTGTTTAAGAGCTTTAAAAGTATCTGCCTCGGTCTTAATGGAAGGTATTGTTATTGTGTTTGAAGATAACAATGGTAAATGTAAGTGATTGATTATAAGTATATTTTTACGTGTGAGTTTGTTATGAAAGAGTTATATCTTTCACTGTCTCATAGTGCGTATTTATGAAAAGCTGAGTAGAATAATAATTTCTTAAAGCCGTGGCCGATATTTTTAGAGCATCTTATATAATACGATCTAAATACAAAATATTTAATATCAGTTCAGTATTTGGGCGCGTACCATCTAAAGTGAAATAATGTAATTGAATGCTCAAATTCAGTGAGGGTCTGTTTCCGACAGGTGTCATTTCAAAAGCGTTTGCCAACGACGCGATTCTCACTTTGTGTGATGCAACATTTTTTGTATTTTTTCGTTATTGTGCCGGTTCATGTGAACATTTGGTCCAACACTAATGTTTATCTAAAATTTTTATTTAAACTCAGTTTTTTTAGTGACTTTTTTAATGTAGAAAATCATACATTGACTTCTCCCGCCTTGGGCGAGGCAAGAGGGAGTGACAGACTCTTACTGACTAAAAACCACCGCGTTCTTAATCCTGCTTTTCGAGCCAGAGCTCCGGTAAACCCGCTAGGTAATCTACAGCTTTCCTAGTGCCTAACCAAAATATTTTTAGATTCTCATACGTTATAGAGAGGACCCTCTTGTTTTCTTCCGATAGTAAACAACGACGCTACACAATGTATCTATGAGCAAGAAAATATACAACTTTATGACCGAGATTACACTTCTGCCCATAAAAATGGCCCGCAATATTAATGGCAGTGCTAAAATAAAACCGCTTTATATGAAGGTGCATCTTATTCACAACGGAAAATTACAATCTGCTACATATTTAGATACTGTTATGAAATTATCTGTAGTTATAATATACCTATAGGTAATTATACAAGATTGGACTATATCAGAGATATAATAAGATCTATTTTTACGCAGTGTTAAATAATATCTGTGATTTATACGTGGATCACATCTGAGTACGACGACATTAACGAGATGTGGATATATACCTATTTATCATTTTGTCATAGTACGTATGTACCTATTATTATAATAATACTCCTATTAAAATGTGTATATCACGTATCCCAATTTTCTAATATGTTTCTATACTTAGATAACAAACATCTACAAAAAAACCTAGTTGAGTTGAGTTGAGATTAGGTTTTGTTACTCAATCATTTCTTTCACAATTTGTATGGGTACTACTAAGTACGTACCGTACGTGTGTATTGATTACTAAAAATATGAATATTAACAAACGTAAACGCAATAATTTATTTCAAATCCCATCCATCACATAAATTGATTACATACCATCATGATCAGCAAAGGACTTACGATCACTTGAAATCCAATTAAAATATTATATGAATGGTCAGACCAGATGACTACGCAGAGGTTATCACAGATGTACCTGTGTATACTCGTACACAAGGGAATTCCGTGTGATATGAAAATACAAACGATAACCTTTTGACCACTCGACATAAATTAAATTGTGTTAAAGTGAATTTTCTAACATTAAACATATTTAGAGTTAAATTATTTATAAATGTATTTTAGAAATTATATTATTTAGGCTTGCCAAAGTATTACTGTCTATTAAAGATTTCGGATCAACCCCAAACCAGCCAAGTCTACTTAAGATTTTTGATTTCAAAATTCGGATATGGTTCTGGAAACTTCGGTTCATAATACAGTTAACTCTCGATAATTCAAACCATCGATAGTTCGAACCTCTTGGTGATTTGAAGGTCTTACGAGGTACTTAGAAAATCTCTTTATATTTCGAACTAAATGAATTCACTTTTGTGATAATTCCAACGAAAAAATCATTGCTACGTAACCAAATAACTCGTAATTGGAACTTATCGGCGTCAAACTCTCGATAGTTCGAAGTTAAAAGAAAGATAAGCAGGGGCTTATCTTTATTATTCTTACAAAGAGACAAATAGATCTTAAAATTTTCAGAGGTAAGTACCTAAAGTCTGTGACAAGCCTCAAATATTTTAAAAATTTTAATGCGTCATGCCTGCAAAAATAGTACACAACATTTTTTATACATTCCTGCATTTGAATTCATATGTTAATAAATAACACCGGGATTGCAATACAAGAGAAAACGACGAACAGAGAATGGTACACATGTCCTCGAGTCCTCATATCTCATATTATATTCACAAACAACTTTGTACCACGTTTTAATAAATAGTCCGAAGCTTAAAACAAAAATGCTTTCACAACTAGCATTCTTGAAATGTTTATTTAAATTGTTGCTACATAAATAGCTACGTGTTGTTAGATGTAGAGGAATTCATTTATATTAATTTAACACAAAATTATTTAAAAATCTCGGTACAATTTTATACAATACTAGCGGACCCGACAGACGTTGTCCTGTCTACACGTCTTTAATTTGAAAATTTTAAACTTTTTTTAATAAGCTAAAACGTTCTGGACCTTTTTGCTGAAAATTGTTATTCAAATGTTATGACAATATCTAACGTCATTAATATTTGACACTGCGATGGTAGCGCCGTCTGTCGGATCCAATGTAAAACATTCCAAAATCAACAACTACAAATAAATTAAAAATTAATTAAAAAAAACATTGTCCAGCGGACAAAATTGTGAATGTAAACCATTCTCAGATCCCCTTGAACACACACAAAAAAAATCATCAAAATCGATCCAGTCGTTTAAGAGAAGTTCAGTGACATACACACGTACAGAAGAATTATATATATAAAGATTTTATAGGGGCTGGCTTCTTGTTTCAAGAACGACATGAAGTGTCACAGTAGTTGTAAAAAACTCAAGCATTTGCTCGTGATTTCTTCACTTTACGAATCATTTTCACAGAAGCATTATACATACATACATACATGCATTCATACATACATGCCTGTTTCTCTAGTGACATTTTATAACTACATCAAGTTATATTATTGTAAGCGAGACAAACTAACAAACACACTCGCTTCCAAATTCAAAATATTTCTTTCCTAAAAGAAGGAATAAGTATGTAGGTATCATGGTACCTCTTCATTTCCTGCGTCTTTGGAATAATAAATACAAAATAAATGTTTATTCATCGTATCTTTATTATGATAGAAGATTATTCAAGTCCCGAGGGCAGATTCTGCCGTATGACAGACTAATGGAAGTGAAGAATTTCACTGGAGACGTCCCTACCTTCCTGCTCCATTGTTGATGACGGGTATAAAGCGATTTATTGTACCATGACGTCACAGGTACCCACGCTGTCAGAGATATATTATCTGTTGGCAGCGCTAATATTTTAAGTGTTCCAGTAAGTGTAAATACAATACCTACCATTTGGAGTATTCCGTCAAAAGATGTGGCCAAGATATTATAGCCATGTATTTCTGAAGATGTACTAATTTATTTTTTTATACTTAATAGGAAGCTTGGCCACCATCTTGGTGGTAACCGATGATGTCGCCGACGATGGATCACGTCTACCTAAGAGCAACCTATTCACTCGGGTCTTAAAGATACCCAAGTTATATTTTGTAACAAACACAGACTCCGGCAAGGAATGAATATAACTACTATCCAGATTTTTTTAAATCAAAGTAAGCTCAATTATCCTTTACCTGAACCTAAAATCAAATCCAAGACCCCTTAACTTGCCGGACGGGCTTCCATAAGTTTCACACGAATAACTACTACAAGTATATTATGAACTCGACACATAGGCTCATCACTTTCATATTGACAGGAGCTGTCAAGTGTAGTGTAAACATAACCTCAATCGTCCTAAATCAACCAAAATTGACGTATTTAGAGCCTTCAAAAGTTATAACCGAATTACTTTAACGAAAACGTTGGAGAACGACGTACCGAAACTCATATGTCACAGTTATTGTGTTAGTGGTTAGTGTCGAAAAGTTTGGAGGCCATGTTCGAATGGAAACTATGGACGAGTTTATACGATGCTAGAAAAGTTAACTGAATACTCGTACTCGTGTTTTTGAACGATTCTACTTATAGGTACAAGTGAAAAAATCTGGTGAAAATTTTAAAAGAGCGGATGTTAAAAGTAAACGAATGTTACCAGGAGTTGACTTTCTTGAGGTGGTCATGCTTGAAAGCATCAGTTATTTTAAAAAGTCTTCATATAAAGTTTAAATTCATTGAAGATTCCTACTTACGAAAAAGAAGTTAATTAAATAACTTAAATAACTATTGTGTCTACAAAAAAAGTTTGCGAGTTAGAGGATCGCAGTTGAAAAGGAAGGTTCAAGTTTATCAGAGAGCTCTGCTGCCTTAGTATGAATTTGCTTTACGTTAAACGAAATTGAAACGAAAGCTCTCTGGTGTCTGTTCAATGTGTAAGTAGTTCCTAAGCTAAGACTACCGCGGGAAGAGTGGATGACTGGTTAATGTATTCTACTCAGCCATACGGCGTGATATGTCCAACACTATTAAACACTAAAGTATTTTTACTGTGTAAACTTTACAAGCCTGTCTACAACAGTTATTTTGTTACTTTACTTTAATTAAACAATTCACAGTTTAATCAAAACTCCTTAGTGACGAACTTGGCTCGTATGTACATAAATACCGACATCAAAGATAATTTTGACTATTATTTGATTAAACTTGAAGCAAGTGGCATCCGAAATATGTTGACTTGCTGATCTGAATTATATTTTGAGTACGTATTATATGTATACCCGAGTGTCAAAAGCCGAGTTAGATAATAATCTTAACACATATACATAATATTATTACGTAGATATGTAACCTTGATACCTAAGTAAGAACTCGTGTAGATAGATAATTATTGAATTAATCTTATTTCGGTATTCATTAAAATTAAAAACTTATTCACGTGAAAATGTAAATTGAGAAATTCTCTACTAGTTTCAAGTCACGACGGGACTCTTATTGTTGAGTAGGATGTGCGGCATGATGACGTCACACAGCCTTTCAGTATCCCTAATATCATGGACACAATCCTCAGAATTTGGATTGACTCTCTAGGTTGCGTGATCAAATACTACCGAAAATAAACTTCCGAACTGACTTCATTATTATCATGTAAGTAGATAAATTGATGCTTATCATTTCGAAACTTCGATTGTTTTGGTCACGAAACAATTTAACCACTTGTAAACTAACACGTAAGCTTTAAGGAGACTTAATACTTTTCTAACAAAGTAATCAAAAGATTATCCACCAATGTCGAGTGGTCATAAATAAGATTGCAGAAAAAAGGGTCTTGCTGTCGTCGGATAAAATGTTATTGGAATGTTTGATTACCAAAATTCTCAAAAAAGGTGAGCACTGTGCAAGGTATGCATATAATATAGTACATGTGCCTATTATTGGCGAATATTGGGTATTACGTTCAATGCATGCTGTCTAGGTCTGTTGGGTAATCAAAATAAAGTAGATACTGATTCCTCGATAGTAGGTACGTAGGTCACGAAACTACAGACGGATGAACAGTCTGATATAATCTTCTCTTCGGTTTATGTAAGACGACCAATTTAATTTGCAGCAAAATCCAATGTCAACGAACGTGATTGGTTGAAGTAAAGACAAACAACCAATCGTAGCTCTTGACATAAAATTCATCTGCTATTATACAAGTATAAAAAGTACCTAACTCACAAGTAAGTAAGTAAATAATTGTTTTATATTGATTTTTGTTTAAATATGAGCAGCAATTATGATTATTGAGATTTTAAAGTCATACATTTTGAAACTATATGTTTATAATATTCTTACTGACTCAGATAAAATTATAAGTATCCTAGGTATAAAGAAGTGTAGACGCAATTAAAATGACGCGACTACTTTTTACATTCAACGCAATTCCAACTAAGCATAAGCAATCATTTTGTCAAGCATTCCAACATAAAACGAGAAAAATATCTACAAAATTCTTTTTCCACGAGCGTTAATAACCACAACATTTCCTTATGAAAAAGGTAGCTACGAATTTTCTTATATATTCTAATAAAAAAATATAATAACATGAATATTGATATCGAGGAAAGGCAAAAAAACCATGAGGAAATAAATAGGAAGATATAAAGATGTAAGCAATAGAACTTATTAAAATATGAGGATACATATACCGACGAACGCGGAAGGCGAGTGACGCATCACTGAAATATCTTATACCGAAATTATATGAAACTCTGCCCCAAGAATGTCCAATAAGTACTTACTTAAAATACTTGTGGAGCTTTCCTTCATAAAAATGCAAATGGAAATCCGAACGTTATAATGCTACCGGACGTAGATTATTACACCATGCGACCTTTGAACAACTATATCCTGTGATAAAAAGGTTTTATTTACACATAGAATGACCGAACTTTCGAGAAAAGAAATGTTCTAATGAAAAATAAAACGTTTTCGGAGATGAAATAAATCGTTTAAAGGTTAAAATAATGTCTGAATGTCAATCTTATTGCTTTTGATTTCTGTAAATAAAAAGTAGATACGTAGGTACTTACCGACCTACCTATTTATGTGCAACGTCATTCCTTTTATTCCCGAAAGGGTGCATATACAATGTACACCCACTTTTCACAATTTGTGTTATAAGTCTCATTTAATAGGGGGTGACCTATTGCCATATACTACATGTTTAATCATTTTTATTTTATTTATTATAAGTAGCTACCTATACATGTTTCATTTTACGAATTATTATATGGTCATAATTGACTATACACAGACTCTTTTATCATCTTATATTTCGGAATCTAGTTCAGTAACAAATTTTAAGTATCTGCCTAAATAAGAAACTAGCATTCATATTGCTCTCCCTCAAACAAAGTTTCAATTATCTAAAACCAACGTGGTGTTATAAACTCTTAAAAAATATATAATCACTCCGGATAATCTAATCACAACGGAGCAATTTTTATGTCTGATGATAGTTATGATGAAGCTAGAAAGTAACATACACATCTTTCTTCTCTGAACCATGTGAAAAGCAAAATTATCAGAAGGTTATTCGGAAGTCAAGTGCTTTAAATAAACGCCCACATTCATCAAACAATGTAGGAAGAACGTTTCCTAAAACGATTTTATCTTTAGCTACCTTTTATACCGAGACCGTAAACCTGTATCTACATTGTGTAGAACATAGAATTAAGTTTACAACTCGACTGTAAAACTGAATAAATGTCTAAAATACTGATTGACTTCGATAGAGATACTTTGCTTCTTAGTTTCAAATTGTGTTTTTAATCCTTTCTATGTAACTACAGAATATATCTCGTCTAATTCCTAGGGTTGGCAAAATAAGAAATTAATAAGTAAGAGATTTTCACAATCTAAACTACTACTACTACTACTAATCTTTAACTTATTACGCAATTATTTGAGTACGATCTCTTTTAAAAGTGTGATTTTTAAAGGCGTAATAGCACTATCCGAAGACAGGAATAATACATTTCAAACATATTAAATATCGTATAAACATTTAAGGGGACTGTGTGGGAACATCGGAATGCAAATATCAAATAATATTTCGATTCCGATACTAGCAAAACTGTGTTTAAAAAATAAATTGATGAACTAATTCAATCCGTATTTAGAAGGGTGTCAGTCCCACAGGCGACGTTCTTGGCCCTAAAATTAATTAAATACCGTTGAGAGGCAACGAGATTTACCCTATAGAACCGCTCCTTCCTTCATCTCACTCCAGCATCCGAGCAATTTAAGAACAGCTGGGAATCTTATTGATAGTAACGCTATAATACAAAGTGATACAAAAGGCTATTTACAAGCCAAGGACACAGTTTCTTTCAGAATTTATGACTATATTTCAATATAGCAAAATCCGTAACTGAGCTTTATTAAAATTACTAAACGACATCCAATCTGTAAACGTATCCTTAAGATTACCTTTGAAGCATTTTTGTTAATTAAGTCTAGCTGACAAAGGGTTTTTGTAAGGTGAAAGGTGTGTGAAAACGTTAAGTCTTTATAAAAATGCCGCCTCACCTACAATGAAAAGTAAGCGTTGATCGAAGAGACCCAATACCGACAAATGGCGGCCATCCAAATGACGAGGTCAACGGTAGACCCAATCGTTTTCTGATTAAAGTTACGCCGAAGCAAAAGGTGTAAATTCGTGGAAATTCAAAGCCCTGACTGGCTGACGCCTGCCTGACATTTCTAGTCCAAGTAAGTTCGTTCTTTTATTAACCTAAATAGTCAAAAAGACTACCACTAACTTCATAACATAAATACTTAAAGAAATATTTACTTTATACCTTTTAAAAACTAAAAAGAAAATATTCTACATTCAAAGTATAACGATTTTTTTAAATAAATAAATAGGTTACACTTCTAAACATACAATTACTGGACCAACTCCAAGCTCCTCATTGGTACAATATTTACCAAATCTCCGCTTTACATTTCATTTTAATAACTCGAAGTTCACTTTACAATCTTAATAAATATTTTTTCTTTGCTGAGCAAGTTTAAACAGTTAAGATATGATCTTAATCTTAATTTCAACGTCGTATATTTCTGAGTTTAAAACAATTTTATTTCGAACGATCTACATCTACTTTCTAAGAGGGTAATGTACCTATCTAGCGCAGTATTACACTCGTACAAGACAATGAGAATATTTAACAATGGCTGCCCGCCACAGCTTTGCACAGACAAAATGGAGTCTTAACTGAACTTTGTTTTATAATAGCATTTTATCTCCGACGGTATGTATGGCCGACATTCCTTGTTCTTTTATTGAACTTCAATTCTTAAGCAAAGATTAAAATGACTGAGTTAAGAAATTTTCAATATTCTATTATAACTTTTCACTTATTTAAATACATCACGTCTCATCTACATTTAATCGCAAAGAGTGACTGATTCATCTCTCCATTCGTAATTAGAAATTACGATTTGTTAAAGTTGAAAGTAATAAATGATGATAAGGTTTTTACGAGGTACATGTCTTGTCTCAAAAATATAAAGATGATCTTTTATCTCACAGTAGACAATATTTATCGAATCAAATTATGAGTAACGAATGCAAATAATTGGTATTATAATAACAAATTCTAAGAGATATTCATAAACCCACTATTAAGTACATTCTATACTTAATTCAATTACCTACTTACTACTAATGACGACATTAGCAGCAGATCCGAAAGTTCACAAATTTTTCAACTACTCACATCTTGCTCCAAATGTAAGAACATTTTAATCCCGTATCCCATCCATATTTACAGTATTACTTAGTACAAATTAATTCAAGGATTCTCTCGCTCCCTGTAATGGCGCCCGTGTCACCAGCGCAGACTCACATTCTACAAACAAATTGCACGATATAAACAAACTTGTATTTTCTCTTAAAGGAAATTGAAAAATAAACTTTAACGAGCAATGAATAAATAAAGTGATGAATGTAACCCGGATAAACGAAGACGGAATAATTGTTAAACCGTCGGCTCGCTTTTCACAATATTATTTCAAGTCTAGTGAAAAATGATGAGGCAGATAAACGAGGCTGTTAATCTTTGAATAGGAGTTTAATTACTGTTCAATTATTCTTTTTGACTTGTAGACGGACAGCTTAGACTCAGAACGAATGTTTGAACAGAATTCATTAAGTATTTAGAGGAGTAACGCGCGCTATGTCATGTCCTTTTAGACTTGACATCAAACAGCTTTGTATGTTTTAGTTGTCTGACACGAGTTCAAGTGCGCGTATCTATTTTATTTAAACACATTTACAAAATAACATCGTAAAGATTTACTAATTACAAACGTCAGAAAATAAGCAAAAGTCACATCCCGGGAGCTCTAACCCCTCGATCAGTTGTAGTTAAGCAAAGAAAATTTTCACTTTGGCGTATTGTTCCCAATAGGACCGAAAACTTTTGAAGTTCGGACCGTGTACGAGAAGACTGAAGATCGAGCGTAGGTAACGTAAGATTGTCCGACAAGCGAAGGTCACCGAAATTTATTGGATAGCGACGCGGGTCCAAATGCCTGGGGCAGTATTTGCGGCAAAACCATTCATAATAATGACGATGACTTCACAGACATCTATTTTAAGTTTATTATGATTGGACATCGATACCCACCGAGTCCATGAAGTTTCAGCAATTAATATAAAGTAACGTAACCCCAATTTTCTGTAAATTGAAGTTCACAAAAGTTATCGCTATGAAACCAATAAATACTGGTAGAACAACACAAAGTTCTAACTTTCTCGTAACTTTCAGATACAGGTATAGCGTTATCAAATATTAGCCAACAGTTTAATATAAGCGGCGGACCGAGTCTGACCCGGCAAGTCAGAGTTTAATCTTCATAAAGTCAACGGATATGCGGCAAGTATCGATTCGACATACTCTAGTTGGGTCGGATATGTTACCCTTGTGGATTTTGTGATGTTAACTTATTCATCACAACTTTCCCACGACTATCCTCAAATATCTATCCTATACGAAAACGCCTATATCGTTGATCTATGACAGACATTTTGAATTAATTTACAAATGAGACTATATGTATTTGTCTGTTTATACGCAGTAATTAATGTGATGTTACGTGTCTAAAACATGATATGTCTACTACAATATAAAAGTATTTTAATTTACACAATTAAGCACACAATATTTAGGAAACGGCAACACAAAAAAAGAAATGGACAACAAACAACATTTCATAACTATAGACATAATAATAACAGGTGCACACATTATGCAACAAACTGCACGGTTTAAACAAAATAAAACAGAAAGAAGATTGTAGTATAAAGTCGCAATATTTAGTTTCAGTACGGTTGGCCCGCGTCCAACGACAAGCGGCTAAGGTTGACCTCTTGCACTTGAAATAAGATGACACGGGGATTTCAAATTATGCCTCTATGTTCTCCAACTTTTTGGCCTTGTTCTAAGGCCAATCGACACAACTTTCATGTACTGGGTGGGGCTTTGGCATTGCATGATTTACGAAATAAATGTAATATGACGTAATTTTGTTAATATTTGAATTAGCCGTTCTGACAATTAACTACCGCACACTTATATCTATTGTCGACAAGATATAAATTAAAAATTATATTTCCCTAATGGTCAGTTATTTATTAGGCTAATTGGCGAGTCTACCGCGAAAACTGAATTGCTGTTTTATATTAATTGTTAATTTTAATTTGTTGATGAATCACCCCTGCTCTTCTGGCTACTATTTACAATGTTAATTACAAAATTAAAAAATACGTTTAAACGTAACTCTAATTTCGAAATTACACCATACATAATTTGATCAGTGACGCTTACATACGTTAAGTACCGTACACGATATATTGATGATAAAATATTTATTTCAGGCACACAAATTTGCAGTCCCTGTCCTTCCAAACAATATCTTCAAAGCCAACCAATCCAGAAGTCCAGCACACAGTCACATAGTTACGCAACACTCACAATTAGACATTTTCTCACAAACAGCTGTTAAAAGCAATCTTAATCGTTTACTTTTATCGCTGCACTAGCTTACTTACTTACATTAACCTTCTTTTACCATTTTACGTGGAAAATAGCACTCAAGACGCGAGAGGTCCTGAGTTTTTTATGATGTCTTAGCGAATAAAAGCGAGTAAATTCAATTAAGAAATAGTCGTGGTAAAAGTTTAATGGCCAGTACACGATAGTGTTTGGATTACGTAAAGTTATTTATTTTTACTATTTAATGTTCACACATACAACATAAAGGATAACACATATATACAATTAAGGTATATACGTATCACATAGAATTCCTATTGGAGTTTCTTTCTGGGAACCTGTGGCAGGAAAACTTAAGTATTTTTCGAACGCATTCATAGTTAGTTGTATACTGACGGGCTACATCTTGCAGTTTCCGTTGTGTGTTTTATTATCAAGTATAACTAGTACAATAATATTAGAGTAAATATTACCTATTCAAACTCATAGTATTTGATAAACCAATGCTTAATGATAATCTATAAACAAAGGTGCTGTAGAAATTAAGTGCACAACTTTATAGAGTTAATATGATAAAGAGTAATTGCTCGATTGTTAAACATTACCACAATTCTATCAGAAAGTTTTCTTTCAAAATACTGTTTCAGAAACTGTGAAAAACACCATTCGATTTTATCGTCCATTAGAAATAGAAAAAATGAACACGATTGATGGACGAAGTAATCAAAAAGACACTCGATCGGCTTTCATCGTGAAGGGGAGCCTTTTTTTAGCCCTTGAGTACATTATCGTAAAAGCTACCTTGAGTAATGTGAGTAAAGGTGAGTATGGAATGACTGCCTATACCTATATCTATAGGTACCTATGTAGGTATTGATTGACCAGTAGGTATTTTCGATTGCTATACAATTTGTGATTGACGCCAGCTTTCTTAGTCGGTATAACTATTAAGTTATCCAGTTACGCCTACGTGTTTAGTGACCGAAATGGCCTGTGGGTGTGCGATCTTTCTCTATTCCTTTTGGACTAACTGTGTTTGTGCCTTTGAGAGCACTTAAAGCTAAATAAATAATCTTATTTGGAATCTAAAGCAGTTTATTTGACAACTACGACTATAACAATATGAAAGAAAGAAAAACATAATAAATTAATAACAATGAATTAAAATTAGACTCAAAATAAATCTAAATAAAACTCAATTTAAAATGACCACATTTATCACCAGCGAGCATAAACCACAATAATGTCAGTGGTGAACGAATGTGTATATCTGTACGTACTGGCAGACCACTCAACCACTACTAGCAGACTAAAACTGACCTTATATTCTTGTCTGTAAAGGTGAGTTTCGTGATACAAGCGTTGCCAAGACGTACATTACGTACCCGTCAAGATAGGTTATATTACCACGCTGGTGCACAAGATGTAAGCTGACTTTAAAATTAAGATAAGTGGCAAACGTTATTACCTAGGCGAGGCTGAAGCCAGCTAGCATTAGAATGCAACATACCAAAGTACCTACTTTGAAAATCATTGAGATGTTATAACTTTCGTGAGACATACTAAATTAATTATTATGTTATCGGCCTACTCACTTAACAGCTCGACAATCGTCGAGGCGTGTGTTGCGGAATACTGTTCATGAATATGAGCCTCTAGCATGGCTTGAAACTAGTCGAGTTCCTCGTCAACAGTTACGTGAGTAAGCCGATAACATAATAATTAGTCATTGAGATGCTTACTGGGAAAAGTTCTTAGCTAACATACACACTTTATACATAGCAGTAAAATGCCGCAAACAAACACACGTACATACATACACTGTGTAACTACGACTCTCTTTCATTAGGTACGTGTTGTATAAATCCCGGGAACAAAGAATTAGTCGGTAATAGCTATTCAACCAAAACTACCGTTTGCTTTGTCTGTAGGCTCTCCATTAATCAGTGTACAGTTCGTTGTAGTTGTTTTCACAAAGGGAGCTTGAAGTTCCATGTAAATGTCCGACTGTTGAGGCTACAGCTTAGCTTTGTACAATTAAATTCTATTTACAACAGAAATGTTCAACTTTTCTAACTTCAAAGGGTATTTTTTCTAAATTCTATTTTTAAAACATTTTGTCTAAAGACTTGATATCCAGTTGGATACTATTTTATTTTCATTTCGAATTTTCAGGAACCGTAATGATCAAAAAATAATTAACCGTCTTTTCAGATTATAATAAAACATTACATCACCACTTTCATTCTTCTAATGACTGGGCAGAAATGCATATATGTAGTTAATGTTATGTCGACAAATCATATTTTACAACATAAATGCATAGAATCGACATTATCATTGCAATAAATAAATCAGACATGTTAGAACAAGTAAGAACAAAACATAACAACCTCATATACTGATCGTTACCACATTATATATTTAATAACATTATCGATAAGTGCCAGCATGATAACGCAGTTACAATTCAAACTACAAAACGGAATTTACAAATGACGCATAACCGATAATAAATATCATTATTGAATAATGTCCGGATCATGGCAATTATCTTGCGTATACATATACGCACACAATTAATTTATAAATACTGTCTTTATAATATGCTGCAACTATGCTCTTATCATTTGCTTCTCCAAATACGATATATAGCATTATTCATTTCGGTTTTTGTATGTTATAAACCGAAAAACCAGCTGACGGATCACCTGCTGGTGAGCAATCGCCGCTGTCTATAAACACCCAAAACATCAGAGGCGGATATATATAATATAAGTATATTGTCGGCCTTTTAGGGGATAGGAATTTAGGGGGTTGGGAAATCGGGGATTGGGAAGATTGAAAAGGGGAGGTCTTTTTTGCCCTATATTGTGAACAGTTAAGAACATCATTATTAATACAAGAAAGTCTTTTTATTCAATGCGCTCTAATTAACAATGTAAAACATTTTTAGTGTATCCAACCCCAAACTTATGTAGCGAGAGACTAGAAGTATCATCTACACGAACATACAAGAGTTCCCCATAATCTATATACAAAGAAAAAAGTTCATGTTTACCTAGAGAGCGCTGCGGCTCAGTCTTTGTCAAATATGTAATCCCCCAGTCGGATCTTAAAACACAACTTAAATCCTAGCTTTTCACATCGAGAAAGACAATCCTCACTTTACATAAAGACTTCTCTCAATGACTAGCTATATTCAAATAAATTCTACAGCTGTAGCACTCATCACTAGAACGAGCGGACGTAAATAATAATATAAAAAGAGCTAAACACAGATTTTCTTCTCACAAAGTATATTGCTTTATTTTCACCGCGATTTTATTTCTCACCGCGCGATTTCTACGCCATTCGCATGGAACAGCATTACTCAGGAACGAAGCGAACGGAAAAAGTTAAAATGAAAACTCGAATTCAATGTTGGTATTAGACGTTACCTATACTTTTCAGACTGTGTGCCTTTCTGTTTTGTTTGTACGAGCGACTTAGTATACGAATCTGCTTTGCTATCCGAATTTAGAAGCTATTCCAACAAGTGAATAGAAAATACAAAGTATAGGCTGACATTCGACCTATTTCAAGCTCATTGTATTTTATTCACTCATTTAACCGGCATTTAATAGTCATTTAATTTTGTCGTAAAAAATGTTACAAGGACAATTTAAGTTCACGCTATATCAAGCAACGAAATTACCCTATACTATGACTATAAAATACCTTACGAAATAGTATGAAAGGTTACCGTGTATTTATTGCCACATTAAAAAAGCAACGAGTACTACATTACTGCATTTTTGGAGTGAGTGAACGTTGTTATTGTTTATTCTGCTCCGACTGTTTCTAGCATTGACCTATATTGAGCGTAGACTTCCTATTATGTCAGTCAAGGCTACATTGCACTGCAAGCTTAAGCTAAATACGATCAAGTAAGACCTATTTGGACTATATTTTTGGAATCGTTTTAACCTTTTCATGCCGTTATGAATGAAGATATTTTTCAAACAAAGCGTAATAGTGTTTTCACTCATCTATTTTGGAAATGACTATATTGAACACCATTATTTACTCCAAAGTATATCATTTGAGCCATTAATATGTTCAGTAGAAAACCTTAACCCATAACAAGTGTCAGATTTTGTATTATTCCATTCGGAAAACTTATAATAACTTAGCAAAAGGCAATAAAATAACTTTGATATGTCATGTCATGATACGACACTCAAACTCGAACCGTTGCCCCCATTGAAGTGAAATTTGGCAAGGTTAAAGATAATTATAATGCCAACAAAGTTGGCTAATAAAAACATGTAGTTCATGGCGTGACGACAAGTACTTTATAGTGTCAATTTGCCTAATTTCACTCTGCATATTGCCAATACAGACGAAGCACATTTTTATTCACTTGTTTAAGTAGATAACAAAAATTTATAACCACTTACATTTGTATGATATAACATGTTTGTCAATAAATAAGCTTGATACTTAGTTGATCTATGTGTGTCTTCTATGGGCAATTTCGTAACTAATATTTCCACAATCTTCAATAACAAATTATAAGTCGGTACAAAGTATTATTGATACCAGCCGTCATGTGTACCATACGTACCTTGGTCTTGAGACGCGGCTGCTCGAAGTCGGCCCTCGTCCGCACGTCTCTCCATCTCCACAATCAATCTCACTCGCACATTACATTTTATCAGTATCTCGTATTATCACACTGAAACCAGACGTTATTTATTACAAATTCATGGTAACTTGGAAAATTAATTAATTAATATTGAGGTATATTGTGGAGCTTTGTCCTAAATATTACATCGAAAATGAAAGGCGGGGACCGTAACAAGGGAACCGCTACCTGTCAGTTTGTCTTGTCGCTGTTTGGTCTTTTAATTAGGTTTCCCACGACGCGACGCAACGCAGAATAAAAAGCAGAATTTGTTTTATCTCAATCGGAAAAAGGAAATGAGTCGGATGGGGAAACGTAAATCAACATCCGATTTTCGTTTCTGGTTCTCGGTATATAGAAAATTAAAAGCATTTTCGACATTGATTTTTAGTTGTATTGATAATTGTTTATTATTTCGATCTTAATAGTACTTGCGAATATTTTAAGACAGAACTATCGTAATCAAAAGTCAATTTTAATTCAACAAAAAATTTGTTAAGTAAAATTAAAAAGATGTTTGGTTCTAAAGCGAGTCTACGAAGCTCCTTAACATGACTTTACTCTTATTTGTTATATTGACAAAAATGAATTGTCAATTATCAGATCATACGCTTTAATGAATACAGAAGTAAATATGTACAATTCATCGAATACGAATACATTTTCGAATTCACAAAAGTCATTTGGAGTGAGAAATTTTTCTCCACACAAAGGGAAAATTTGAGAACACAGAAAATGATACCGTTACTGTTAACGTGAAGGCAGGCTTGTAATCATGTAACATTATACTCGTGAGCAACTGAAACATCCCAAGGCTTCCTTTGACAGAGACGTATCATATTATACCATATATAGTTACATAATATATAATATGCATACTCGAAAATCCTCTTCATCACATCAAAATAATAAGATTAAAATGTAATGTAGAACCTTAATCTGCTTTAAATTCGATAAATGAACATGTAATTATAACATTCGTTTTCATAAAAAAACGTGCTTTATTATATAAGTTGTGATTATTTTAATGATAATAACTATGGAATTTCTAGTTCGTACTTCTGCATTCGAAGCAACACTTTGGAGCACCTAGCTTCCCTGACAGACAGACTGACGTAATATTCAATTTGACGTTTCATAAGTGCCTAATTAAGAATTGCTTGAAATAAATGCTTTGACTTTGACTTTATGTGTATATATAAATGTGTTACGTATCGTATTCATATTTATACGATGGAATTAATGGCACCCACATAATTTACTTTATTAACGTTGTGTGCGATACGTGTCGGCTATGATGACGAGTCATTATTTTAACATTTGTATGGTCTCACGCCCTTTTCTTTGAAGGACATTTTTCACCCTTTCTGTTAGTATTAGTCACAGATATGAATCTATGATACTGAGCAGAAAGTGATAATATATACTAGATACACGCTCTCAGATACACTCGTTGTGTTTTCAAGATTGTGTTCTGGCTTCGGACCAATGGTACATTTCGAATGCCTTAAAATTAAGACCGCCGTTCACTCTTATTTGTAAGAAGAAGATTAAATAAATAAATAAATAATATGTAGAATAACAGACGCTAAACAGCGAAATCTAATATCGATCACTAAATCAAATCTAATTTAAAACAAACGTTGACACATCGTGTTCATTAATAGAACAGGTGTAATTTGTTTTAGGGCTTTATCAAAGGCTCTTAGTCGGCTCGTCACGTACTCACTCGCGATACATATGCCACATTTGAGTCCGAAAGAAGCCCATAAAAACAGATAGAAAGCCTACTAAAAGCAGCCTACGTCCAAATTATTTTTATGTCCAAGTATGTTGTAGCACTTTATTGCTACGGCTACGAGTGGCTACGCTTCGTAGCAGACTACGAAATTCGTTTAATATTATCGTAACTTGATTATACTACTTTTTTTAAAATAAAACGTGCTGCTGTTCATTTTAAGTATCGTAAAAACTTTTTAGTTACTATTAATACTTTTTCTAAATGTACCTAAGTACTAAATGTTGTCATTTATGTAGGTAGGTATACTCAGAATTATTTAAAAACAGATCTATATCTGTTTACCATTTAAAATGTCACTAAGCGACGTCTTTATTTATCGTCACAAAGTACAAAACAATAAGTCAATCACTTCAGTCAGCCAGTTATTCAATTTGTTAACATTGATCTTTTGCTACGTCTGAGCTACGCCGTAGCGGGTGCTACGTAGAATTTTAAATTGAATAAATGATAGATACGCTTCATTCATGATTCAAAGGCCGATTTTCAACGAAAATAGCTAGCAAGTACCTTTTTATATTTATACAGCGATGAAAATACTAAAAACGTTACTTGGACAGATAGATTTGAACCATAATTGGTATTGACAGAAAAAGTGCGTACTCAAAAAACGGAAAATAATTTATGGTAGTATTACTTTAATATAGTAAAATTAGAAATATTAAACAATACTTTATTTCATAAAACAAGAATAGATCTCTAATAATAACAAAACAGTTCAACACTCGACTGTATTTTTATCAGTCATTTTATCAGGCACTATCTGTAGTTTCACTATGCAAACGATACACAGTACTAGGCTAGTAAAACTATGAATAACACTAACCTATTTAGTATATTGTCATAGTACTGTAGGTACTCAATTGTACGGTACAACAGAACATCACACAAAAGGAAATTACGCGGCTTTCATCAACTCTTTCATTACATAATGATATTTATTCACTCCTACTTCAGTCTGTCTCATTTCTAATTTATGATACATTGTATAGAGAATATACACATGTGTGTAGGTTTGTACAAATATACATAAAACCGTCAACAATGTAAATGTATTCATATTTATTTTAATAAAGGCTTTACGAGCTTTCTCATACCTGATTCAAAATTCCATGTTTTTTGCCTGATTATATTATAGATACATATATTCTAAAACCTTGCACATATTCTAAAGACAATGTGAGGCGAAGTTTGTTCGAATAAAATTGCAACTAAAAGTAATGTTTCATTATTCAAACGCTTTCTAAGTATTCACAAAAATGTTAAAGCTAAATAATGTATGAAAATGAGAAAAGAAAATAAATATGTGACCTAAAAAATATATCATATCAACAGATTAACACGAGTAGTTACTTAAAAACTTAGTACAAAAACCAACAAACAGAATTTCCCACGACCGCCTTTCGCGCTTCATGCAATATTCAAAACTTTTCCAATAGAGTTACAATGATGGACGATGTGTCATGTGTAGTCGATAAACTGTGAAAAAGATAATGATTTCATAGAAAAGTTATAGTTACCACGAATTGTATGTTAATTTTTATTGATATTTTCTTTGTATTTAATTTAGATTTTCGTGTTGTGTACGGGCGGTGGGTTTATACTGCGTTAGGAGCGAGACGCGCGAACCGCCAGCGACGCAGAACGCGACTGACCGTAGCGCGGCGCCTCTGCCTCATCACACTGCCGCACTGGTTCCTAACTTCGCTTATGTAAGCTTCTTGTATACGCTGCCGACCAACTTTCCATGAGCTACAAGTTTCCCATGATTAACATGAAATCAAGTATACGGGTGTCAGTGTTATACCGACCAACGAAGATTAATGGTCTGTGCTGATATTTGTTATGGTAAGCATGTTGTTGCAGCTCTTGGATTAAAGATGATAAATTGTTATAAAAAGGATACACCACTTTCAAATGACAATGAATTCTGTATGTTAGCAGATGAATTTCACTATAATCTAACTGGGAAACCAACGCTTACTCGTGTGTTATTTCACAACTTACCAACAATGATAAGTTTTCCTTTGTTAAACTTAAGATAACTTTCCTTCAAAGGCACGCTACGCAAGAAACTTTGGTATTCTAATTCTACGGACGTCTGGAACACTAATAATTTTACAATTTGTCCTGTTTATGACATTCCGAAATCCTTCCAGGGCTCATCTTGAAAGAAAAAAATTACCAAATTGTTACCAAGATCTATTTTGACCTAGTAGTACTACATTTTATACTATCTGTTTCAGTGAAGATTATGGGCTACTTGATGGTTTTTTTTTCTTTTTTTTCAGGGGGGAAAATCATCCAATGACTTCTCTCGCCAGGGCAAAGTTGATGGTAAGTGCATACCGTATAACTGCATCATTTTGTTTTCCAGATAACGTTATGTATACCTACTATTTTTGTGTTCGATTTTAATCCGACTTTGAAAACCAGATGTCTATTTTTTCTTCTATAGTGGCGGAAGCGGCGAGCATCGGCATGACGTACAGGCTACAGCGAGCTGAAGCGGGAAGCTCAAGACAGATCGAGATGAAGGACCTCTGTGGACGCCCTCTGCCCCATCTAGGACACATCAGAAGTAAGTAATAGAAAATTGAGCTGAATGTACGAGTGTAGGTAAGTAGCTGAATGTATAGGTAAATAAAACTCAGTACTGATCTTACAACTGGACAACGGCTAGGTACTTCCCTTCATACAGAACTTTTATGATGGAAAACTGATGTGCACGGTGCACCACGCAACGAAAATAACGTTTTTTTATATAAAATTGACATATCTATTAACTTATTAGTAGTAGCTATGTGGGTTATAATTAAAAACATTGTGTTTTATGTTACACTACTAATCCGATGATCCGATGGGAGTGGCCACGCAACATAATTATTTTGTATAGGTACTTAAACAAATTAGAATGTAACTACACCGCAAATTGAGTTCCTCTAAACATTTTCACTGTTCTTTTTCTTTGTTCTAACCCGCCACCTCCTCCTAAAACTGCTGCAGCTCCTGTAAGCCAGGATTTGCAATAGATTCAATCATGAAAACACCAAAACAGTGAAGGGCGCTGCGTCCCAGGGACATGTCATGTCTCTTGGATCCCGCAACGAAATAAATCAGAAGATATTTAATTTATATTAGAGGAGAAGAAAAAGAGCGTTAGTTTCCACTTCAGCATAAATGCACAAAAGAGACTGCGCAACTGGGAGAAGCCTAGTTATCAAGCACCGGGCAATTTTGACTTATAACTAAGTGGGGTCCTGTATATAAGCTGTCCTGCTTCCAGTAATAGCTATGACAAAATCGTCTAAACCCACGGAAATTTGTTCTAGGTTCCATAAGGGCTGTACAATAAACGACATCTGATGAAATAATTACTTAAATCATCTAGCTTATCGTTACGTTCCTCTAATCAGTCAATCATACTAACAGATCTTCAACTCAAGTAGTTTTACTTTAATGTTGAAACTCTATTGTCACCATTACTCATGATTGTATCTACTTACCTTTACTTGTGATGTGTCCTGTTTCGGGTCTTGCGTGATTTGTCTTGACACCGACTCATAACAAATTGGTTTTAAATAAAAAGGCACTCCCGTTAGTAAAATATTCGTTTCATGTAGAGGTAGGAACTTATTTTATAGCCACCACTAGGTCGGGTACCATGGGCTAAACAAGAAAATAATATTCATCATGTTCATTACTCCATGACGTAGCACAATTAGAGCAAAAAGTAGGCACTTTTAGTAGTTAGGCACACTAGGCACCTATGCTATTATATTTGTTCGGTGTTTTAAGTTCACTAATGCTTTTAGGGTATTTTATTTTTTCTTATACTAAACACATTTCATAACTAGATACATGGTTAAGTCCCTAAGTTAAATAAAGATAACCAATCTCAATGTTTATGTATAATTTATGTTTCATTATCACCAACAGCCGGAAGACGTCCACTGCTGGACAAAGGCCCTTAGGCACCCCCTAATCCTCCACGCCGAACGACAGCTTAACAACTTCATACACTGGGTCCGCACGACTCTGACGATGTGGTCGGCCAATTTATGTTTAGGTATGTTCTATCTAAAACCTAGATCGATCCAGGGATTTTGGATTGAGATTGGTTATTCATTTCAGGATTTCGGGGCCATTAGCTGAAATGACACGTGCCTCCTTAATTAGTTAGCTCGTTCAAACACAAAAAAACTTGTACACGTTCCCGTCAGAATGTACATCAAAAATCATCTTTGGAATGGGCCCAGACCCCATACGTATAATTTTGAGTTAAACAAACTCTAAACAGTCTAACAGTCAGATTATAATGTTTATTTTTTTTTTAAATCACTTCGTGTTCTAAATTGAAAAATCTTTTAGGTTTGGGGGTTGTCTTGTAAACCTTGTAAATGTAATTCCTTATCTCTATACGAGTAGTTCATATCTTTCAATAGTCCTTTATAGTACTAATAACAAAACCATAATAAACTGGTCATTGATAGCCACCGGAGGAGGAAAATGGCAACCCCACAAATGTCCAAAAAAATTGCGTCCTATAAAATGCAAAGCTCATGTAACCTTTCGATAGACTATTATATATATCAAGTTCCAAAATTTATGTTGCACGTTCGGTTTTAGTTACTATTTACTACTTTTCTACCCTTGAATTGAGCAATGCCACTCGATAAAAAGCTACGAAATATAAATATTATGACTATGACTGTACTGCCAAATAAAGGAATTTGTTTGTGCTCTTTATGGCAATACTGATTTATTGTCTATGGCTCGGATATGAGTCCATGCGTCACGCACGACCCCAACAACTTCTTGTCACTCTTGACACTTTGACAGTTTCGTTTACACATTTTATTTTGAATTTGCTGTTGTGTGCAATGTTATCACTTTATCTATCAGCTAGGGACTAAAGATTTTGAGAAGTGCATTGAAAATTTCCTTACGGACGCAAACATATTCTCAGTCTATGTGTAAAGATGGAGAACTCCGATAGTAAGAAAAACAAAAAACCCCGCAAGGTACCTAAAAAATCATTAAGCAAAACATCATCAGAACATAAAGAAAACGTCCCGAAAAATGAAAAACCTACAGTAAGAAGTGACCCAGACGATGGCATTGCTAAATCTAAACTGTTGTTAATGAAAAAGAACAAAACCCGTGCAAGAAGGCAATCTAAACATGAACGGATTTGCCCCAATGGTAAGCCTATACCTTCTTTATCCGAACTGAAGAAAATGTTTGAAGATTCTGATGATGATAATGATACAGACAATCGAAATAATAATACGATAAATACCAAACAAAATTCATGTACATCTCCTCCACCAGATAAGCTGTTATCAAATTGTGACAATAAAACAATCCAAGTATCCCCTTCAACCATAAAAAAAATTGCAGAGAATGTGGAGAAATTAATAGAGGATTTTCATAATCAGAAATTACCCTTAGAAGAATTAGATTTGCCACCACCCCCTATAATACCCCCAAAAAAAAGAAAGAAACCTGAATTTCCATATATTGTTGGTTGCAAGGATCGCCCTCAAGTGCCAAGCAGAGCAAGTACAAATTTTTGTAAAGGTGGTAATGACTATGGTATATCTTCTTCAGATGCTGATCCAGAAGAAGAGGAACCAAAAAGGAAGAAAGCTAAAAAGTCAAGGATTAAAAATTACTCAAAATCCACTTTCAATGCTCTCAGTGACGAAATTTCTAAGAAATTGACTGAAAATGAATCCAATTATAATGTTAGTGATTGTAGTTCAGATAGTAATAAAACAATAGAATATGATGCAACACCATATACACTATATCAACCTGTGAAACCTCGGCCTTTTTCACCACTTCCAAGTACTTCCAAAGACAGGGAAACTTTTATAAAAAATGATGAGTTATTTAATGAAAGTTTAAAAGGAATTGATGCAATGGAACACCCATCCCCACTGAAAGAAAAAGCTACTGAAAATAACAATGTAAAAGTAGAGAAGTTAGAGGAAAGTACTCCAGCACAACAGTCTCCTCAAAATGAAAATGAAGTAGAAATTATTGATGTACCATATGACACTATTGTAATTGATGAAAATAGTGATAGTTTGCCACAAAAAAGGATTAAAAACGAACTTGAAGAATCAGATTTAATTGAAATAATTGAGCCAGATACCATTGAAGTTCCCAAACCTAAACAAACATTAAATAATTTGACCAATGATGATGATTGCATAATTATTACAAATGAAACTGTAAATGAGGATTCAAAAGAAACTATAATTGTTGAAGATGATTACAGCTATATCAATGAACCATTCACATTTAATGATGACAAACAATATGATGATGTTATAGATGTAGACGATATACTAAATGAAAATAAATCTATACTTAGTAAGTGGAAAAATAAAACAACAGAATTAAACCAAGTAACTACAGTAATTGAAGTTCCTGATAATTATAGTAATACAAGAATGGAAACATCAACTGCTGTCACTGATCCCACAAATAATAATCAACCAAATTCACACATTGATCAAAATGAAAGTGTTGTTGTAGTAGACTGCCAAACTCCTCAACCAGTAACTGAAGGCAGTCATAATCAACCAAGACTGCAACTGAATAACCAAAATCAACAAACATTGTCAGAACCAGTTGAGGTTACTCAAGAAGTTCCACCACCACAGCCACAGGCATCTATTTTTAGAACCATACTTGATGATTTCTTTAGACATCGAGCACAAAAAAGAAAAACTGGAAGACCTGAGAACACTGAACCATTGCAAAGGTTAATAGAATCATTTATAAATTCAATACCAGGTACTAACAATAGCAATCAAATAAGAACAGTGAATACTGTTGATAGTCAAACAGCAGCCAACAATTTACGAATTGAAGAAAACAGACAAAGGCCTCCTACTGCAGTAAGCAGGCCACCTCAGCAAACTACCAGCACCCCTCGACCACCATCACCAGAACCTAAAAGAAGTTTAGGAGACTGTCCTATTTGTTTAGACTCACTTACTTCTAATGGAATTGCTTCCACACTATGTGGTCATGTTTTCTGTGTGAATTGTATAAAAACAGCTATTAGACAAAATGGAAAAAAATGTCCTACTTGTCGAAAAGCTCTGAAAGGTCCAAATGGAGGATACCATCTGTTGTATTTATAAATGTGTACTTATTTTATGTTCTCCAAATCTTATTTCTAGAAATGTCCAAATTTGTATGTGTAACTTTGTTAGGCTAAGACTATATCCTACTAGTCACATATTATTAATTAATGAATAGTGCCATCAACATTACACATACACCTTACTATTGTATCACCTGATACAATACTTTATCTTTTCAATATTGTTGCAAAAAACTTGTAAAGTTTTAGAATTGTAATTATAGAAAGTGATGAATATGTGATCCACTGTATATGTGTATGAATGTAAGAATTTTATTTACAATTCACCATGTTCTATTCCACATAATATGCATTTATTACCAAATGATAGCATAGTTACATTATTACAAAGAGATTTAACTGTTATGTATATGTACCTGGCTAATGATGTTCTAAGTAATATTTTTTAGGAACTTTTCACTTCTGTGTCTTGTTAAAATTAGGCTACAGGAAGCTGTCTTTATCAGATCTGATAAAAATTTAACTTTTTTATTGTTGATTGGGCCCATGTGCTTCCGAGGGTGATGACTATCTGCCATAAGACTTCATAAATATATGAGTGACTTCAAATCAACTGCAATAGCATGTAGGACATGCTGCATGTGGAACATGCTATTTAATACTTAATATTTTTTCTTTTGTTTTTATGATTGTAAAAGGGGTATTAATTACTATGTGAAAAATATTATAAAGAAAGAGTATTTATAATCAAAAGAATGCTTGTGGTCTTCATTCCCTCTGATTAGCATTACTAAATGTACCAATAATTCCAGTTTTACTCAATGAAGATAATATTAAAGACAAAGGATTTATATAATATGTAATTAAATATAAAAGTACCTAACTACTGTGTAAATTTAAATATAGTGCCTGTTAAAAAAATGTATAAGTCAATACATTCTGGCTTACATAATTACTCTTCATATGTATAGGATAATAATATTGTTATAAAACATGTAAGTCTATGTAGTTTAAGTTTTTATATAAGATGTTCTAAAATTATCTGCCACTGCTATAATGGAAGTGTTGTGTTCGAAGATTACAATAGTGAAGAAATTTCGTACCTCGGACCAGTTAATTCAATTTGAGAACAAAAAAAAGTTAATAAAACATTGACTCTACTCTGCATGACGTGACAATCAATAGATTTCATTGAGGAAGACAATAAACACGTAGATTTTTGTATGAAAAAAATAATTACTTGTATTCAATAATTTATGTAAATATAAACAATTGAATACAAGTAATTATTTTTATATATTGTAATCTTCAAACACAATACTACCTCCCATTAATGCCGTGGTAGATACTTTTAAAGCTCCTTATATAATATGTCATTGTATTATAATAATACTTTAATTTGAATAATATTCCTAAACAGAATAATGCGTAAATGTTATTTTATTTTCTATGTTTTCAACATTTAGTTTGATTTTAGAATATGATGTAATATTTTTTTATATTGATGGAAATCTTTATCCAATATTGTTCTACAAATTAAAAATGTGATATATACGCAAATTCGTTTTATTTTTAATATTTGCAGAATTTCATTGCCACCTATTAATCTCCAAACTGGTAACCTCACCAAAACAAATATATTTACCCTTACTATAAATAGGTATTTAATATTGTTGAAATGAAATAATAAATGACCATTTTCATACCCCTTTATTCAAATACACAAAACTATTATTATTTCTTTATTAAATAAAAAGGTGATCTGTTATTATTTTAGTCTTATTTAATAAGATCTAAATAACATTCAGTTCAAATATTGCTAAATCCAATACCCAATTTCAATGAATTAAAATAGAAATGTTAACATACTTTTCATGAAAAATACATCTTGGACAAATCCAGAAACAAGAACTCTCCAGCTTCAAAAATTGACTACGAAAGTTGAAATTGATAAAACTATAACTTTCTAGGCAACATGTTAGTAAACATTAAAAACATTGAATGATTTGTTGACATGAAAATCATCTGAGCATGTGGACAATATGATTAGGTACATGATTAGCTTAAAATTATAAAGGTTGTACATAGTTTTAAATAAGCTATTAGGTACAAAGTTTTCACGTTGGTTTGTCAGTGCCATTTACATCAGAGTGTAAGTGTTCAATAGATGCAGAAAGTTGTTCAAGGCTCTGAACTAGCTGAGCCATTTTATCCCGAGATGCAGAGTTTTCAAAACTATCCTCCGTAGGCTTCTCAACATCAGCACACAAACGAAAATGTAAACGTGCCAAGTGCTCCTGCTGATCTCTTATATTTATCATTTGTTCCATACTACAACCTGTACCAAATGCACTTAGTTTACCAGTGTGGAAGTCATCTAACAATTCTAACAAGGCCTTTTCCATATTTTTGACATCTGGTGTTTCTTTTGGAATATTCTTTGGTTTGTTAGTGGATCGCATCATGTTATTGTCTCGATTTAATCGATTTTGTTTCTCACTGACATATGATATCTTTGTCGACTCATTTACACTGCTGTTGCCTACACCAGACACAGTCTGGGCCAGATTCTTTGATGTCAGACTGGCAGCGCCACTCGACAATTTATTGCTTGTAACAGGTGATGTTGCCGCATGAGGCACTTTATGCTCATCTTCTTCAACCTCATTCTGCATAAGTTGTTGTGTCTCGTTGGCTTCTTCCAAATGTAAGCTCATGTAGACTTTTGATGGCGCAATATGTAGTTAAATATTAAGAATAATGAGCGAACCGTTACCGCTGCTCTAGTTTACACAGTTACTTTTGGTTGTATTTATATTTTATTTACAAACACTTAATACGAAACAATTATAAACAATCATAATCAACAATGACAAACTCGACTCGAGTAGAAATCTCGGATGTTTTGACTACTGATTATGACATTGACAATGTCAAAGACACCCATCAGTGTTGACGTTGACAGAGTTCTGTCAACGCATAGGTCATAAAGTGTTTTTTATGGGATAGGGGGCAAGCAAGAGCAGGTGATCTTTAAGGTGTGGCCTCTAGTTTTGCTTTATAATCTTAGGATTATAATCGTTGGGCTCGCTATCATTGCAGCGGTATGTTCTCCCTCCTTGAAGAGTGGTCATGTCACGGCGTCCTCACCTACCGTCAGACACAGGTGCTCACCAGACGTGAGCGTTTTGGTATCTAGGTACCTGTTTCTTATAAGGTGGGAGGAAAGGCCCGGATGTCATCATTGTGAAGACCGCCAGAAGGACGTGCTGGAGCATGCAGTGGCGCTGTGCCCTGTTCGGGCTGAGTACCGCTGTGTCCTCAGAGATATGATCGATGACAGCGACCTCTAGCATCGAGCATTGGTTCATGCAATAGAGCGTGCAAGGGTAGCTCGCCGCCTGATCAAAACCAGACCCAAGTGGCAAATGAAAGATCAGACAATCACAGATGTGGCCCAGTAAGGGCCGACCCAGAGCTGCGAACTACCTAACGGGTCTACCAGGGTTCCGGCTCGAAAAGAAGGAGTTAGGAAGATCAGGTGGTTTTTAGTCAGAATTCTTTGCCGGAACCTGGGTTTCCTGATGGGTATAACCTGGGTATCTTTAAAGCCCGAGTGAATACGTTGCTTATGGGCAAACGTGCTCCATCGTAAGCCGCATCACCATTTACTATCAGGCGAGATTAGGGCCAAACGTCGACTTTAAAAAAGAGTCATAATATAGTATAGTCCTGGACTTAAGAATCTGGTTACATTTACACACCAATCTGACTCATAATGGTCAGAAAGGTTATTCAGTTTTTTTACGACGCTACGTGGGCTGGTGGCAGTTAAGCAAGTTTAGAATAAAAAGCTCTAAAATCAGGCTTTAAAATTAATTGTGAAATATCCATAAACAAAACACCACAACATACAAAAAAGTATCTTAAAAGACTCGGTTACAAGTTCTTGTTTAAAACTGTACATAAAAACTAAACAAATGTGTCAATGACTTGATTTGTCAATTTCAACACACAGGGGAAGAGACAGGTATTTATAACAATTTTATAATTTTGTAGGGTTTTCTTGCTATAAGGCTCTTTGGCATTATTAACTATACATAATCAGTAAATGTATTTGTAATATTTTATATTTTGTTCCGTAATTAAATGTTGTTACTACGCTCCAGTTTAGATTCAACCTCCATTGTCCATTTTTTCTAGCCACATCCTCAATTTATTGTGGCACATGTTTCGCTCGAATACCGACAAAAAATTAATAGTTTCAACAGTCAGTGCATTTACCTTTAGTCACCGTATCTTTCTCAGGTTTCGACTGCGAGTTAGCTTCGGTACATTCCGATTAATATCGGGACGCTGATACGACATTGTATTTTGCATAGTACATGCAATATTTTGGATTTTGAAGAGTTACTTGTTTTAATAAAGTGAGTGATAATGGGTGAACCGACGCTTGAGCCAGAGTTGACCAACCGGCTGACCCGATTCCTCCACACGGGTAATGAGTTCCCTAGGTATTATCCTGGGTGCTGGACCACTCACAAGTATTTCGAGGAAGACAAGCTCCCTGTTCTCCCCCAGATTGTTGAAATACACCCCGGGAACACTGAAGCTGTCGAGATCATTCTTAAGGTAATTTTTATAATATTATACTTACGGAGAAGGTAATTTGTTATTTGTATTGTTTGTGATGTTGTGTATACAAATTCAATCATGTCAATTTTGATGAGAGTTGAAACAGTTTTTAGTCTTGATTTATGTTACTTTAAATCCTTTTTACTTGGGAATAATAACAATTATTGTAACAGGGTATTGTAACAAGGAAATGTAAGGAGTATTTTTTGCTGGCTTGGTAGAAAAAAAAGGACCATGCGGCAGTAGTCATTGTTCAAGTTATTTACCTTGTGGCCTAGAACCCAAACCATGTGGTCTTTTTTTTTCTTTTGTGGTGTGTGGTATTTATTTTCTACCAAGTTAATAAAATAATATTTTATATCCTGAGAAAATTAATTTTATCAGTTTTCTATTGTTGCTGACACAAACTTTCTCTTAAATTATAACAATACTCTCTTCTGTACTAAACAAGTTTCATTGTTAGGAATGCTCCTGAAAATGCTACTTTCTTTTTTATAATTTTAATTGTTTTTGTTTTCGTGTTATTCAACCAACATCGGCAGATGTTGCATGAACATTAAGCAGCTGTTTAAAGTATCAAATCATGAAAATTTAGTTATACCTTCATTATAAAAGAAAAATAAAACTACATTATTATAAAGGGTATTAGCTACAATAGCGAGTATTGTTAATAATGCTAAAATGCATTTTTCTGTCAATGAAGCTAAGAAGTAGTCAACAAATATTTTTATACCATGACCATGTGTCCATTTCATTTTATGCATTATTTATAAGTTTAATTTTCACTCAACATTACTTGAGAGACTAACATATGTATGGTTTTTAGGCAAGCAAGGATGCATTATACACCCGGTTTGATGCCATCGCATTTGCCCTGGCCAAATGTCTCCAAATAGGAAACACTACCATGAAAGAAGCTGCCTACAAAGCTGCAATGCAAATCTGTGTCACTCCGGAGCAAATTATGCTCTTCACCAAGTTCACACGGCTGTTGAAAACTGGTAAGACACAAACTTATTTTTTGATTAATTGATTATCTATTATTCCTGACCATAATCTACTTCTGTTTGCAAATTTCATGCGAAATTTTCGCATTTATAATAATAGTAAGATTTATCTAATTACTATATATTATGTCCAAAGGTAATGGCCGCGGATGGTGCAAGACACTCAAAGAATGGTACAGCAAGAAAGATCCGATGGATCTTGCGAAGGATGTGACCAGAGTTCGTGCACGCCACGGACGATCTCACAAGACTCTATTGAGGAAATGTCATCTCAAGGTTCCGAGTGAAGATCATGGTAAGACATCACTTAAAGTTACATTGCTTGTTGGTAGAATTGCTATAAATGTGCCTGCTGAACGAGGGATCTTTGGGTAATTCCGGTGTAAGAAAAACATATTTTAGCGTTTAGAGTATTTCTATCCCTTGATTGAGTAACAAACATAGACACAAACTCACAAACTTTCACATTTATTATGTTAGTAAGGTCTCAAAATGTTGTCACAGTTTCTAACTCTTTTCATAAATCATTATGTTTGTGTCTGTTTTTTTTTATTTGTAAAAAACATTGAACTGATTGATTGATTGACTGATTTTTAACTTGGCCAATAACCTGGTATCGCTTCAACGTCGATTTCTGGGACACCCTTTATATTATATCCCCATGTAGGTAGTAAAAAAAAGACCGTGGTCTGCCCTTGACCTTGGTACAGTCGTGCACGTGTGCCGTTACGATTATTAGCAGACGTTGAATAAAATAAACCCTTTCATTTTTAAGATTCCATTACTGAGCTATCCTGTTTGTTTGTCAGTAAACTGCATCTCTTGAACCGTGATAGCGTAAATTTCACCAATGAGGTTTTTTTTACAACACAACCAGAATAAAATAAGTTTTAAATGGGGGCCCATACAAAGAACAGGTTTATTTTATATTATAGTGCCGAACCCTTCGTTTGGGTCCAGCGCGCTATTGACCTATTTTTACAACACTATAGAATCCTACTACTAACTAGACTAAATTGATTCTGAAAGTAAAATACAAAATATCTTACAAACTTCTTTGTTTTTAGCTCGTGATGCAGTTGTGAAGTACGCCATCTATGGCTTCAAGCACGCGAAACAATTAATCGGTGATAAAACGGGGACGAAAGAAATTTTTGATTACATACAATGTGTAGAAGACATGAGGCATTGCGAAGATCCCCTGGCAGCCGCGGCGATCGCCACTCAGAACCAATTCACGCTGGATCATGTGCCTGGGCATTTGTTGACTTCTCAGGAGGTGTGTAATATTTTACAATAACGTATTAATTCGCCGTTGGAGCTGATAGAAAGTAGTAATGTGTAGTATGTATACTATGTATGTATGTATGTATGTGTAATATTTTGTTATCTTTCCAATTTCGAATTCCAGTCACTAATTATTACTCTGCGCGTTGACTCTTGACCCATAAACCAATATTATCAATACCAATACAATGTAATAGGGGCAATTAAATCACTATCGCCACAATATTCTAACTTTCTAATTCAAGCATTTGCTAACCTATAACTATTGTATAGTTTATTATAGTTTTCGCCTTATTCACATAACTGTCTGACGAGGAACTCGACTAGTCTCAAGCCATTCTAGAGGCTCATATTCATGAGCAGCATTACGCGACATACGGCGCGGCAACTTTCGCACTGCTACTCATATAATACTAATAATATAATTATTGTGATAGGTTTGGGATGCAGTGCTGCCTCAATTCAGCTTGGAAGAATTACTCCACAACATCCAACGCATCCACAATATGGGATTCTTGTCGAACGAATCCACCACCACCTCTATACTGGTTTCTCTACTGAGCAACCAGGACAAAATCAAGAAGTCTAAAGTGACGTCACTGGAAGTATATATTACGATGGCTAATTATGCTAAAAAATCGAAGTAAGTTCAAACATTATGTAATAAGAACTGTTTACATACGACTACACACGAAGCTTTGCAAAATTGCTATAAATTGTCCGTCGAATGCGCGGAAAAGTCATAAATATTGGTCTATCTCCTCTTCATCATTTTGTTCATTATCAGTTTGTTCGACCATATAAAAATTTTAGTTTTATCCTTTATATTTTTTCTGATCTTGGTGTCTAACATGTCCCGGGTCAATGGCCTATTCGATTTCGGTTAAAAGATATAATAGTGTATAGGCAAACATATGTACCCAGTAGGCAACTTCAACAAATATAAAATTTTACTCAATAATACAAAGCAAGACTGTAAAATGGTTTTGTATCGCTCGGTGTGTAGCCTTATGTACTTTATTTTCAATAAGTTTATCTTTTATGACAAAGAAAGAATATTTACATTTCATTCTTGTTACCATCAGTGTAGTCACACCTGTGGAATTGTTTAAAAGGTTTCAAGTTCAATATTTATATGATTCTATTGTTTAGTAATAATTCATAAGTAGACAGAATATATTTCATAGGTGTAGTTTATACACATGAAATTATTTTGTGTGAGGATTTATATTTATCCTATTCCCACATTCTATGCAATAGAGATTGTGTAACAAATCTTGTGTTAAAAGAAATTAAATCTTCTGTATCACCGTTTAGGTTTTCTTAAAAAAATAAAATACAAAACCTAAATGTTTAAACAGAAAGGTAATAAATGGTAAAAAGTGGGTGTACATTAGACAACCAGTGGCATTATGTGCCTAATGTGCACCTCTGCTTCCCTCTTCAAGGATAAAAGGTATAACGTTACCAGATTTAAAGCGTTGCTAATTTTGTACCTATTTATTCAATTCAATCAGGCCTATGAAATTTGAGAAAGCAAAGGTGGCATTGGAGAGGGAGGCTAGACGCCGCACGCGTCAGATCTTCGACAGCAAGACGGAGACGTGGGAGTGGACCACTACAAAGCGACACCCGAGAGAGGCCAAGCATTGGGGTGAGTGTCCAATGCAGTATACACAATAATACATTTTTATACAAATTTTTAGTTAACTTTATTGGTCCTCCAACACTTGTTTACATTACTACATTTAATAACAAACATTTCCAATATATGTAAGTAAATGTTACATTCGATTATAGGCGAGCATTCGTAAATATAAAATTATCAATTAACACTAACATTAGATATGAGTTTAATATAAAAATAAAATAAAGTTACATAATATTATATGTTAAACATAATTTGAAGCGAGAAAAAAAGGACATAAATGATATTCGCTCCTCAGACTTACCAAATGGTGAAACATTTAAGAGGTAAATTAAAAATTGAATAAGTATTGTACAGAACTTCTGCCATGTGATCGAGACTATAATCATATTTTATTGTACAGGCATCGACCAGCCACCAAACCCCGCAGTGTTGACAGCTCTGAACAAGCTAGTTGACCTCACCTGGGTACTGACGCCGCCTACAAATGCCCGATATCTTATTACGATGGACATGCGCCACCACATGTTCAAAGGTAGGTATTGTTTAGTGTTTACCTTCATTTATTATTTTCACTGCTTATAAAATGTAAACCCGTATAAAATGTACTTGAACATAATATAAATATGTTGATTAACAGAAACTCGGTAAATCAGGCAACTTAGAATACAAATGAAGTTTAATAATGTAAAGAATAAAAATGTTTGAATCAGGTCGTCACTTCTGCAAGACGTTCACGGTCCCGGCGAAGAAAGGTAAGAAGACGGCGGCGAAGCCAGCGCCACCGACCGGCGGCGGCGACGCTGATACTGAGAAGAAGAGCAAGAAGCATCTGCTGGCAGAGTGTTTCTACAACATTAATGTTACCCCTGGACATGCAGGTATGTACACAATATAACATTTATAACCAGCGTAATAACCTACTAGAGTACAATCAAAGATCATTCTTTAAAATATTAATGTCAATGTTTAGTAAATACATATTGTATAATAAAATGATTCACCGCGTCTGTCTACAATAATCTCAAAAATTATTAAACCAATTTTTGTGTGGTTTTTTTCAGTAGATGCACTACATCTACTACTACTTCTTGAACAAAGTTTGTCAAACATACATAAGAAGAGAAAGTACTTACGAGAAATAAATTGATATTTACAATATTTTTTATTTCCTAGCTATCGTCCTGGCGCTGCAGCTGTTGAAGCGCGAGAACCACGTGGATTTGGCCGTCTTCACTGAAGAAGGAATACAGATAGTTACTGTTGAACGCAATTTTAGCAACATCGAAGAGGCTGAGTTCTTGTTCAGAGTAAGTTTATCATATATTATTTTCTATGACATCAATCATATTAATGAAAACGCGAAAGTTTCTGTTGATATTTGTTACTAAATCAGTTATTGTTGTTATTGTTTGGGTAGATTATAATGTAGAATAGCACATACGCTACTTTTTATCCCACGAAAACGCGGGGTAGCTGCTAGCAGAAATGATTTTTAATAAATTAACGCCATTATTTATAACTCATTGCAGCTGGTCAGATTTACGTCATATTTCTGCCTGTTGTTTTTTTATTTGTTGATCTTTCTGTCTGTTCTATTTCTTCAATAGAAAAATTACGAAAAATTAAAACGTGTACTCGATACAACTACTTTAATCTAATTGAAATCAACTTTTTACAGAATGCGAACTTAGGCCGTGTGCAGCTGGATGCACCAATCAACTACGCTATGAACAACCATAAGAAATACGACGTATTTATCAACATGGTCGATCGTACTACACGCTATATGGAGCTAGACATCAACAACCGCGGGGGACGCGGCCCGGGCGGTCGCTACGGGCCCCCGCCGCCAGCCACCAAAGAAATACCCGACCACTGCCCGGTTCGAGCTCTGCAACGATACCGCGACGCTGAAGAGGTTCACGACGCAAAGTACGTAATCCATATTTTATTTTCTCAATCTCTCGATCTAAAATAGATGACACTAAGTTGTCTGACAAGATTTTTTAATAATAACAAGCTATTATTTCCTTAAAAAAACCAAAAGCTGAAGATCATTCATTATTAGTTCACTGTTGTGTTGTTCAACTATTTCAATAATAATATTCTCTGTTACAGGTTGGTGGTGATGAGCTTGGCCTCTCACAAAGTGTGTACTACTGACGGTACCCACGAGGGAGTCCTTGACATTGTCGGTATCGACGAGCATGTTCCCAAAGTCCTTGATGCCTTCGTACTCGGGCAGTTCAAGTGATTGCTGCTAAATATAAACCCAAAACAAATGCTTCGAAGTTTGTCAATTTCAAAGGTCATAATCTCGATCGATAAAGACCTTTTACCTCAGTATTTACAATCAAATTGTGTCCATCAAAAATCATTACCACCTTGTGTTCCGAGGCTGATACAATTGATAAACGGAACTGATATTTCTTATAGTAATCTGAATGTAATTCTGATTGTTTAGAGATCTTTTTTACTATATTTGCATGTTTTTTAGTGTTAATTTTGTTTTATTCGCTTACAAGGTAGTTATGAGACAGTTTCGTATAAAATAACTGTTTCTTTTAACCCTGATTTGGATCTCTGCTTATGAATTATTATTGGTAGGCGCACTCGAATTAGTTTTAAGTTAAAACACGAGTGTACACTCAGTACATATTAATTGGCGCACAGCTACAGAAATATCGTATTACCAGGGAACAGTGAATTAATGTTAACCGTGGTATGATAACGACGTTATTGCTTTACAGTTTAGATTATAAGTTTACTTATTGACACGTGTGTTGCTTGTTAGCGTAGACTAAATTGATTAATTTAATGTTTACTAAATGCGACTTGGCATACGCCAAACTACGAGAACGAGTTTATTGCTTAACGTTATATTTAGACCAGGTTATTCATTCTGCATAATAAAAGTATTTTTGAGAAATTGTCATCTAAACTTTGTTTGGTAGCAGAACAAATTGTTTTATTGAACTTTTATATGTTCATTATTTATTTATTCTTCCCTTTTATATGATAACGAAGTGTGTTATTTTAGATATAAATAAGCTTAATACGTATAGCCTAAATATTCGTAACAGGGTCTTTTTGGTTAAACAAAAATTGGCACCTGGCGCTCATTAATCAGTTTGTGTTCAATAAACAATAACTTGTGAAGGAGGCAAACATTGACAAAAGGGGGAAATGTCTTTTATTTAAAATCTATAAAAGAGTGTATTTCACACAACTGTCGTACTGCACCTCCCGTAAATAAATGTTTGAACGCCAGTACTTTTGTATTAGTTGTTGAGTTTCAAATTTTTATTTATTTCTGTTTTGTAGGCCATTGACAGGTCACTAGTGAGGTTGTATGTTTTTAACGTTTTTGTATTTGCCAAAGTAATTATGCATTTGTAATTTTATTCAAAGAGTACTGGCCCGCAAACGTGAATTAGCATAGAAATTAATTATTAGCATATCTTGATAATATAGTATAATGAAACCAGAAGTGTGCTTGTGTATTTATTATGTGGAATGTGTCTCATTAACATTTGTTGTGATACAATGAGTCACTCCCAGACAGAGAGAAATATTGATATAAACTGACGAGCATGCTTCTGCTTTCATAATGATGTAGCTAATAGGTGAAACCGTTTCAGAATATTGGTTACTTTTGTACTAATAGATATGAGCGGACTTTTCAAAATCTGTGATCACTTGGTACTCTCTCGGGTTTAAGTAATTTTTATACCTGTAAAAGTTGATAAATTCAAAACTTAGATAAAGAACTCGAAATTGCTAGATATGCTTTTTTATTATACGTATCACTATATTGTTGAGGAATATACAATGTAAGAATAAACTGTTAGTATTATGGTGGTCGAGAATCATTTTACTTTATGCTTTTATTGTGATTGTATCACATTAACCTTTGTTGTAGTTATCATAAAGTTTATTTTTGGACCATCACAGGTACTTATTTATTATTTTGTGATTCGACTCATCTGTTTCCAGTGTATGGTTCGCATCTCAAAAATAGCATTCTGTGATTTATAATGCCTTGGCAACTCTGCACTTTGGTGATATTATTTTTAATCGGACTCGTTTTCTTTGAAATCCAAAATGAAGTTGTTAAATTTGAAGAAAACAGCCGGTTCTAGTTTTAATAATAGCTTTATAGTATTATGACTACAAACCGTAACTTTACTCTGTTGTTAACTGAAAACAAGTACATGAGTACTTTTATACTTAAATCACGTGCATATTATACGAAGCCTAGTGCATTTTTGACTCACTGACAAAAAAGGTCCGTCCTGACTACAAAATGTCTGTTGTATTTCAATACCTAATGTGCTTTTAGCGTTAAGTTAAAGTAGTACATTTATAATCATATTATTTTAACCCATTCACAGCAGCATATCAAAAAAGCACCTTACCTAATGAATAACAAAATGTATAACATTCGAAAATGTACTTGCATGTTTGTTTTCACGTCAATAAATTGTTTAAGTAAGCATAACTCTTGGCTTTTTTATTTTTACCGACATTACTATTCAATATCAGTAAGCAGTAATAGAACATGTAGTTTAACCCACAAAGTCTGACCACCACTGACCACCAGTAACCAGCACAGAGATAAACCTGCTTTAGATATCTCTAAAGTACAATTCGATAATACGTACCTAACATATTATCGAATTGTAACCAACGACTGTAACCCTCACCGTTGCACGCATGTACTGTTACGATACCAAAAAGCTACGCGTGTATCTGGTTCGAAAATCTGGTAAAAAAATATTCTCAGTATGTGCGTACGGGGAGAGGTTTGTTAGAAAGCCCTTGCGAAACGAACCACAACATATCAACAGTATATAAGTGCCTACTACTGAATAAAGACCATATTTCACACGGAGAAGAGTTGAGAATTACCTAATCACCACGTACTTCAGTAACAAGGGTGGTTAGTGATTTTAAAACTTATTTATACATGGAAATTTAAAATTATAAAGCTCAGGTTTCCTTCCGATCATTCGATGTTTTCCTTTACCATGTGTCACTGGTGTCTTAATCTTAGAAAGTAGGTACATAATATAGCCAGGTTTCGCCCCTGCACCCATACATGAGAAGTGGGTATTCTATACCTCTGGGTCACTTCGATTTTTTTTAACCACGATCATAATATGGCTCGCTTGCTAGTAAATGCCCAACTCGAACATTAATTATAATTTATTCCAATTTTTCCTTTGGACCGGCATTTGGCCATTATCTCGCCTGATAGTAGTAGGCTAGTAGTATAGTATAGTATCGATAGTAGTAGTAAGCTACGATACAGAATGAACATGAAGGCTAAACAATAAAGCATGTTTGCCCCCTCAGACCTTGACACCAAGGTTAATTAATTCTTTTCGGGAAACATACTCTAGTAGTCTGGCCGTATTATCTTCTCTTTGAGTCTAACAAAGAATTTTATATAACTACAATAAACATAAATTCTATTCTATCTATTGGATATTTTTTTTATTTAACCTTGTTTAGAATTTTTTTTTTAGGTTCTAATGGATCAAGGCAGAAAATTCTAATGGAGCCCCAGGGGAGGACGAGAGGGACTGTCACGTTCCTAATGGCTAAAAACTACCATAGTGTCTCGTCTCACACCTGGGTACAAGGGTGCAGAAAACACATATTTTCGTGAGGTGTTCCATGTAGCCCTCTTTAGGGTATATATGGTGCGCACACGTAGGCGACCAACACATTGATGTCCTACATGTAACATCTCGGCCACCGTTCCGAGTCCTATAAATGAGGTAGCCCACCTAAATACTTCAATTTAGTTGTATCTCTAAAGTAACTAACTGTATTTTCCTATAACAGTAATAATTTCTTAATTATATTCTATAACAAAACTCGTAAATGTTTAGCTAATGTCAAAAGTGACGTGACCCTCTGGATGAATGACATAATATTTTGTAGAGTTGTGCTACATAACGATTCTCCCAATACATTTATTTCATTCGATTTTGTAGTCACACAAATATTATTTACTACTTAGATTAAAATTATAGATTTAATTAATCAATACAAAATAAAACTTACCTGGATAATTATAAAATTATAATAACGAAATTAGCAATGCGTATTTCTTAATATATCTAACAAATTGATCATTATTAATCGATTATAGTATCACTATCGTGGCCGACATATAGGGCGAACCCCTACAATATAATCTCAAAAATCGTTGCTGTGTATAGTCAAGAAAATAAACGACCCCTTTTTCGTCCAATATTCCACAAAATGAGTGACGTGGATAAGTGGATAGAGATCGCGAAGAGGTGTAAATATTTACCTGAAGATGACTTGCGGGAGCTTTGCAATATTGTTTGTGACTTGTTGTTGGAGGAGCCCAATGTACAACCGGTGCAAACACCTGTAACTGTCTGCGGTGATATACATGGCCAGGTAAAGTGAAACAACTTGTGAAATTACGATACACTCGATGCATCTAGCTCAACCAGTCATGTTACCTTCCTTCTACAGTATTATCCTGAAGATGACCTAACCAACAGAAAAAAGTTTTGTTACTTTAGTTATAGCCACAAATGTGGTTGTTGGTAACAAGTTACCACTGATTTATCTCTAGAATGACTTTTCAAATCTGATTAGATAGCTGAATCTTATTACTTGTTATTTCTTTGTTTACATGTTAGTACCTAATGCACTTGTCAGGTTTCTTATATGACCTTTAGTAACTTAATTAATAAAAAAAATATAATATTGTTTTTTTTTCTCTTCAGGTGAAAAGAATTGTAATATTTCTAATACGAATTTGAGTGAAATTACCTATTTTATCAAAGTGAACTTAACTTTGTTAATTTAGGTAGATGTAATTGCAAAAGTTTGAATTCTTTGTTTCAGTTTTATGACCTAGAGGAATTATTTCACATAGGGGGCCAGGTGCCCAACACAAAGTATATATTCATGGGTGACTATGTGGACCGCGGCTACTACAGCTTAGAAACACTCACACTACTTATGGCACTAAAGGCGAGGTATCCAGACAGGTAATTTTCTTTTGAATTTCACATTAGAACACAATCTCGAGTACTTTTTGATGAATATAGTCAAATATTTTAGGAAAGCCTAAAATTTAAAGGTCGCTGGGAGCTGCTGGATGCAGGCCACTTCCAAACAGCCTATCTGGAAGTAATTGGGGGAGGCCTATGTTCAGCGGTGGATGTCTTGTGGCTGATATGATGATGATGAAAAATTAAAAAGATTGTTTAGAAATATTAATAATCTTGATGTTTTCTTTCAGAATAATCTTACTTAGGGGTAATCATGAGACTTGTCAAATTACAAAGGTGTATGGCTTCTACGATGAGTGTCTCAACAAATATGGGAATGCTAATGCATGGAAGGATTGTTGTAGAGTGTTTGATTTGCTAACAGTGGCAGCTGTGAGTATTCCTACACCTTCCAAAAGCATAAATCACCTATTTTATAAAAGTATTTTTCTAAATTGTATATAAAATTGATTTGTTACAGCTAATAGACGAGACAGTCCTGTGTGTCCATGGCGGGCTGTCCCCCGAGATTTCCATGTTAGATCAAATTAGATGTATTGACAGAAATCAACAAATACCTCACAAAGGAGCTTTCTGTGATCTTCTGTGGTCAGATCCTGCTGATGTCAAGATGTGGTATGAAAACATTTTAGATTATTTTATTAATATCAGAAGAATAAGAAGTGCCTTGTATAAAGTTGATGCATAGAGATATTGTGGAGCACCATAATGACTAATGTTACTAAGAATTATGAAGTGGATTTTACAGTTATTGCATAGAAAATGTGTTTGTTTACAGGTCTGTGAGCCCAAGGGGTGCAGGATGGTTGTTTGGTAGTTATGTCACAGAGCTTTTTATGAATTACAACAATTTGAATTTAATCTGCAGAGCACATCAGCTAGTAAATGAAGGTTAGTGTTCAATATTATTTGTGTATTATGTCATCAGTATTAAAAACACAGTTTTAGAATTCGTTATCTAAGGTTTTTTCCTAGTAGACAATCCGTAAGCTAATAAGTTTTTATATGCAATACTTAACAAAAATTGTTATCTTTTCCAGGTTTCAAATACATGTTTGATAAACGTCTGGTGACAGTGTGGTCAGCGCCCAACTATTGTTATCGCTGCGGCAACGTCGCCTCCATATTAGAGTTCAATACAGTAAACGACAGAGTCCCTAAACTGTTCCAAGCAGTTCCTGATAGTGAAAGAGAAGTGCCCCCACAACATACTACGCCTTATTTCCTGTGAAATATCTTATAAGCATAAGTGAAAGTATTCCCCAAATGTAATGAAATGTTTTATATAATAAATTGTTGCATACAATAGCTGGATTTGTTTTAATTGTATATATTTTTACTAGATTAGATATGTTCTTAGGCACGAAATGATACTGCAACGGCGAATCGCGTTCTACGCGCGCCTCATAGAGCTATTATATCACCACAGATTAGAATTATGTACCACAGCATTAATGTTAAAAATAAAACAACCAATGGACCATTTATTAAAAATTGGTTTTATTGACATTTACAATATTGTTTTAACTTTATTATAATACCTTCCTGCTTATATTAACTCAATCCCTGTTGTAATCAAAAGTATAGTCAAAGTAGGATTGATCAAAACTCTGGACACGCACGTAACCGTCTTCACCACCGGACGCGTAGCTCTTGCCATCAGGGTGGAATGCTAAACTGTTGATGGGACCGAAATGTCCCTTGATACGACCGAACTCTTCTTCGAAGACTAGATGGAAGAATCTAGCGTCGAATTTACCCTGGCGGGTAGAGGTGGTGGTTACTTCCATAGCATCTTGACCTCCTCCAAGTACCACATGGTCTAGGATGGGGCTGAGGGCGGCAGAGTTGACAGGCCTCTCAGTTTTGTACTCCTTAAGAAGTTCCAAGGAGCTTGTGTCGAAGAGCTTAGCGGTCTGATCCTTGGAAGCTGTAATGAACATGGTGCCGTCGCGTGACAGCTGCATGTCATTGATCTGGTGCGTGTGCTCCTTGATTGAGTGGATCTTCTTGCCAGTCTAGAAATAATTAAAACCATTAGAAAACGGAATAAAATATCACCAAGCAAATACTTTTCAAATCATACAACATTGAAAAATATTATCTTAATATTATTAAGCAGGTGGTTTATGTTCAGCAGTGAATATCCTAGCTAATAATTATCTTTGTCTTTATAAAATAATACCGCAATCTATGATGTATTCCAATGCCATGGTGTGTTTACAAATATACAGATTCAAGCAGCTGGTTACCTAGCCACTGCGCCACCCGTGCAGTCAATGTTGATAATTATCATAGGACATTGTAAACACTATTGTATCTTCAATGAAATACTTAGCTTACCCTCAAATCCCACTGGATGATGTCTCCAGCTTCATGACCAGTGATGAGGGTCTCGTCCAGGATACCCCACACCATGGATGTGACCTTGGAGTCTGTGATCTCCCATTTCAAGATAGGAGCCTGGCTGGAGATAGAGTCATCAACAGTTCTTGTGTCAATCACAAACACCTGAAAAGAAGATGATACAGGTGTCATTTAAATTGTGCTTCACAAGAGCTGAGTTATCTGATCAATACTGAGTTATCTGATCAATATAAAAAAACAATACATACTACATCAGTATACTTAGATGTAAATTACATATTATATCATAGAACACAAAATTATTTCCTCTGTAATTTTTAATGTGAATCTACAAAATAGCATGCATTACTGCAATTATGATTAAAATTTAGTAAAAAGTTACTATTTACCTCACAAGGGTGTCCCATAGCCTTATCAGTAGTGTAAGCGGCCTGGTAGGCACTGTAGCTAAAGTTGCAAGTCCTCACAGAGGAGTTTGTCTTAATTGTTGCTATGTTCTTACCAGTCTCCAAGTCCCATAGTCTGTAAAAAGAAATGATTAATTAACAGAATCAACTAAATCTTTAAGAAAAGCTACAAAATGTATATTACTGACAGTAGCACTAGTAAAGTAATGGTAAAGTTTTGAATTCTAAGAGAAAAACAACTTATCAGATATTTTTGATTATCTACTTATGCAAGTTGTAAATGGAACGCTCCTGAAAAACACTACAATTCTTTTTTGTTTTTATAATTTTAGCAGTTTTTGTTTTGTATTATTTATGCAAAACAGCCTTAAGCAGTTGATTGCAACTATTATTTTGAAAATAAACATTGAATCCCTTTTTTTTTTCATTATCTGTTTTGGGATTTTGAGAGTGTTCTGTTTACACCTGTATACAATCATTAATACCACAAAGTTGATTGTAAGTATAATTAGGTATCCAACACAGAACCTATTAGTTACAGCACCTAATTAGATTCTTTAAGTAAACAATAATCAAGATCTGTAAATATTGCATAAAATTGTGCAATCAACACACAATTCAATGCTTTTTCAAACATGTTATAATAACATCATCAATAAAAATATTTGCCAATCCCGAATTCATGAAAATTCAAGGCATATTAACAAAAATCGATGTCACATAAACACTAGTCTCTTAAACAAGGAAAATGAGAAAACATACAAAATGAATACCATCACTATTGTTGCAATATCTCACATCAATAAGGCTGTGACAAAATGTATTAAAATATTGTTTTGTATTAAAATAACTTTACTTACTATAGATGCTTTTGTGGTGTTTTGTTTGAAATACAATATATTACTACATAATATTTACAACTGAACTAGAAAACTTAAAAATTAAAGAAAACTAATAATTATTTACTATTTACAAAGCAAATAAGGTTACTAAGGGTATACAAACCTGCATGAACTGTCACCTCCACCGGTGATCAGGTTAATGGTCTGCCAATCTACATCTAGGCACCATACTACACCACCGTGGCCATTGAATGTACCGAGGCGTTCTCCGTTCAGGGACCACCATACATTTGGCTTGGCATCTTTAGCCGCGGAGAACAGTAAATCACCCTCGCGGTTATATTTGATCTGTGTGATGGCACGCTCGTGCCCTTGGAGCATAAGAGGTTTCTGAAATGGAATTATTCATGACACCATGCTTAACTTGCTTCTTTACAGGTTTTGTTATTGTTACATCAGAAGATTAGCCAGATTAGACTTATATCAACTTATTGTGATCACATAAGTACCACTTACCATTTTTCGTGATTGTTTTGCGATAAATTTTTAGTAAAATATAGTAAAACCACAATAATTACTGACTGACATGTGGCAAGCGGCAGACAATTTTTGACAGAAAGACATATTGGATTGGATGTATGCAGGTTCATAGAGTTTAAAATCGACCATAGATTATAACCAGCTGTAAGTTTTGATAAAACAATATTTTATTAATAATTATTTAATTTATATTAAGTTAAAAGGTAAGGGAATAATATATTTTTAATTTGAAAACAGTTATTTATATTTAAAATGTTGTTATGCCGTTACTACTAGTGCCATCTTGTGGAAAAAAAAATTTTTCCATCTTTCCTTAACATTGGTTATGCTACTCGGCGCTAGAGGGCAGAAGTAGAACAATCCAGTACAAAAAAATAATCTATATTTTAAGCGTAAAAGCTAAACATAACAAATAGTTATCAAGAAACCGATTTTCTGTTGTTATAAATTATATATACCTTTTTCCAATAATCGTTGGGTCACATCAAATTGTTGGCTTCTCGTTCGTTCATAATACCATGCTTTAATAAAAAAGATTTTAATGCTTTCTTGGCTTGTTTTGGTCAGAAATGATCAACTTTAGATAATACATGTAGGTAATTCCATTGGTCTTAAGAGAAACATAGTCTAAAAGCTACAACATAAAGGCTGTAAGTTATCATTGCAACCTGTTCTCTTTAATTAATGGTTACGATTTATTTGTGTTGGCTGATAAGCTTTAGATAAGCAACAGCACGATCTAGAGGGCCGAGTCGAGGGTCTGTGTTTACGTTTCTATAGTACGAAGACATAGATTCCTTTTCCTATATTATTAAAGCTGTTTTACATGTAATTCGAAGACTTCTAACATAACTTTCGGAGGCCCAATTCCCCTCTTCCCAATCTGCCCAATCCCCGGTTCCCCATCAACCCTTAAATTCCTAACCCCCAAAAGGCCGGCAACGCACTTGTATTTCCACAATGTATTTCTTTCGTTTTAAGGATATGCTGTAACCTGCGTAGTACAGGTTAGGTTCCGGAGTTAATCTATGTAGTCCCAGTGCGTTGTAAGTGCTACTGACGAGCTTCGGGTCGGTTAGTTTTAGTGACGTCGGAATCATATCCCTAGTCCCCTAACGCTAGGTTCCTTTGGTTTTAGTCTTTCAGATGCCATCTTCATTTAAATGATAAATTAATGATTTGCGATGTAACTCTCAAACTCATTTATATTATGAAATCTAGTAATTATCTAAGTTTTGTAAGCTTGCAGCTACATCTTTTTCAGCAATCGGTTTTTTTTTTCATGGGAAAAGGGCCAATCCAGCAGACGGGTCACCTATGACACTTCGGGTGGACAACTGGACACCCGCAACACCAGAAGTGTCAGGGGTGCGTTGCCGGCTTTTTAAGAAGGAATTCACTCTTTTTTAAATGTTTGATTTTACACTCACCTTAAATGATTTATTGTTAGAGGTTGGAATAGGGAGAAATAAAATGATTAGATATATTTCACATACAATTTATTTTCTTAAATTATTAACCATTGATTTCCAAGAGTACAACTAAAAAACAAATTAAAGTACAAACACGTTATGCATCGCTAACTAAACACAACTGTAGGTAACTTCTCTTGGCAAACCAGTACACATTCGATTGACTACGCCGGCGCCGGCGCACCACTCAACGAGACTTACACGAACGACAAACTCCTGAGTACTGCTAACAGTCACTGTATAATCTTAACTTGGTCGAATTTTAACAACAGCCTTATTCCATCGAGAACAGTACAGCAATCAGCAACTAATGTGATTTGCTACGTATAAACATAGATCCCTAATGTATCGATAATACTTAATGTATGCTAGGTCTGAAAGCGATAAGTCTTGGTATTGAGCGAGCCCAACTAAATACGTGAAATATAGCATACTCAATCACATTGAACTCTTATAAATAAAATGTAGTCGCTACACAACGTCGTGTCTACTGTCTACCAGTGAGGCACTCGCAGTTACAACTAATGCAATCTGTGACTTCGACCATTATCATTAGTTTACATTCTATTTTGAAAAATTGTAAAAGTGGACACAAAATTGTTTCTAAACATTGAAATTAGTAAGACAAGCGAAACGTGTTTGTTCATGAAACTGTAACAAAATTGATTACTGTTATTATTTGATTAAAACATGAAGTATAACTCGTAGAATATATATCTATATGTACTTAGAGTTCAAATATCCATCTGTGACATGAAATACATACAACAAACACTCGTCAACGTTTCCAAATATATATTCTCTTACGGCGTTACACTCGATTTCATAACTATTTTAATACAATGTCTAATGTACACAAAATTTTAACCCTTCTTTTACCCGAAATACTTGAAACGCTATTTTTATACACAACAAACCTTACACTACGAATGTGAAAATATTTCGTCACAATATGTTACATGTAATATCTTACACGTAATTAATTATTCTCTTATGGACTGTAAAGAAACGTGAAATGCATTAAGTTTTTGTTACACCCTTATAAATATATTAACATTATTATGTTTATTACATAACTATATCAGTCAAAATATTTTCGCAGTATTATCTACGAACCGGCGTCGGCTCGGCTGTGTGTGTTGTGATGATGAAGATATTCTTGATTTAGATATCCTACAGTGGGCCATTAGTAATGTTACAGTGCTAATTGACGATTGAACTTAATTAGTTGGTGGTATTATTGTATGCCGGTTAGAGCATCTCGGGGCCGCTGCCCAGTGCATGCTAGTACATTAAACAAACACACGGTGGTATCGGACACACGAGCTCGTTCGACGCCGGTTGTAACCGTCCGTCCCGGGCGACAAGTCCCCGGGACTTGCGGTAGTAAAGTTATGCAAACTCATTAAAAATTAAAATAGCAAGCAGAAAGCGAGCAGCAAATTATTTGTAATTCTTCCAATGAATCGGTCAGTCAATTTTGATATTCAAAAGTTTATACTACGAGTTCCTTGAAATTAGACGAAGAGGCGAACAGGCCCTATTTCACAGTAATAGCAAATAATTTAGAAGTGCAACGAAAGCGACAGGCCGCCTTACACGTCGAAGCATAATTTGTATTTACATATTACATGAATGTATAGCCTCAGCGGGCTGTCGTGTACTATTCTAATTAGGTACTCGCCAGTAATGCGCCAATTTCATTGTTTAATTACTAACAATACTATCCTTTGTACAACGCCAATAACATCCTTACAAATCTAATTCCCATTTGATACACTGCCGTTAGTTTCGCCTTAACAATACGCTATGATACTAACAAAATAAGTGTCAATATTACTTACATACATTATCATTTACATACATATTAGTAGAACGATGCACGATTCGCGATTATAGTTATATTTACGATTTCCGTCATTACACGTTTAAAAATCTATAAAGGCATCTTTACCTCAGACTTTAGATTTAACACCGTCGTTCGGATGGTGTTGTTAATAACTAATTAATTATAATTAAGTTAGATAAAAATGAATAAATAAATATAGTTACCCAATCGACGTGAAGGGTTCACGTAGTGAGACCGAATATTAGTGAAGGCGCGCGCGCACCGGGCGGCGCGCGGCGCCGGCGCACAACGCTCGCTCGCGCGAGTTACCGCGCGGGCGGGCCGAGGCGCCTACTCCGATATTATATCACTGTTTCTATTACAATTAACTAATAATTTCACCAACGTCATTAACTTAATTAACCGTACGTAAATTATAACAAAATTAATTGAAAACTATTTAGGCATTTGATGGCAGTATCGTAACTGGTTGTATTCCAACTAATTATAATGTACAAAACACATTTAACCGCTAATACTTAACTAATGGTAACACGATGAGGAACGGACGTGTATCGCTCATTCAGGTAACAGGATTATCTAATATTACAAGTTGTTTGTTATGTCGACTGTCGCTACTTAACGCGAAGTAGAGTGCAAGTACATTCCGCTGTCAACTTTATCTGTCCACAACCTTCACGCGCGAGACTTTCATTATGGTTCTTTATTCGGCAGTGACAGGTTGTGAAGTCTATATCATTAAATATTTATTTATAAGTGAGAAGGTATGTGGCTACTATTTGCTCTGAATACGCCGACGTCGACCGTGAGAAAGCTAAGATATAAAAAAATCTAATTAACTAGAACCTAAGTCCTTAGAACGAACTTTTTGGTTGTAATTACTTAATTTTAACAAGGCTTACATCGCCCCCTATAGCTAGTGGTAACTGTTCACCGTTGATGGAACGTTTATTACAAATTTTAACATTAACGATTAATACAAAGTGTTATTTAACGATAACGGCGAATAAATTTTAAGAAAATGAAAGGCAGTGATTACTGACAGTAGTAGGTTTGAAAGTCTTTTCGTAAGTTTATTTATTATGTATGATTTTTTTTGTGATCATGTAATGATACGCTTTTATTGTTATTGTTTGATACCTTATTTTATGTTAAGATGTAAGTCGTGTTAGTGATATATTTACTTCGCCTTTACTAAATATATGTAGGTATTGTAGTCCAGGAGAGTTAAGTGCGTAAACACATGAAATGATGGAAAGAGGAATGCTAGAGGGCTAATGCTGTGATGCTGACATGTAATAATGTATTATAAATTCATAGTATCTGTCGTGTCTGTCATTGTCTCGGTGATTTGTGTGATGCATGCACGTTTACCTGTTTTGTAATAAAATTAGGACTCCACAATTAAATCACTTATTTATTAATTATAGATAGTTGTAAATCAATCAAATAGTTTATGCAATCGAGATTTAACGCAATATGTACAAAATATTTTAATGTATGTACAAGGTGTATCTACATATACTAGAGGAACGATGCGCGAAAGAAATCCAATGATACGAATGCGATATGAAATGACACAAACGATTACTACAAAATTTGAATATCCGAACAAAATCACGGTACATTGAGCACAATTACATTTGAACACATCAAAGGAAGCAAAGTATAAGATCAATAAATGTCCGAAGCACCTACGCACATAAAGATAACGTTCGTCAGTTTAGAAATGCATCGAGAGCAGTCGGCGGCGCGCGCGGCGACGTCGTCGACACGCGCGGCGGCGCGGCGTGCCGAGCGACGGTCCGGCGCGAGCGCGCACTCTTACACCTAGTTAGACCAGAATAGAGAAGTGAGACGTTCAGAACGAAACAAGTATTGTGTTATGCGAAGTATTGGCAATAAAAATGCATAAGTTGTGACTATAAGAACCGCGCGAGCCACCGCGCCGCTTATGTTAGTGTATAAACAGTACAGTTGTATACAAGCAGTCTTGGTAAACACTGAGAGTAGGTACTTAGTGCTACTTACATTATGTACGAACAAGTCATATAAAATTAAATTGAAATTCTCAATATTACACACCCAGTAATTAATTTACTGGTTAATCCTAGACAATATAAAATGCAAACTAAAACAGCAGTATTTCATTTACAAGAAACAATTCTGTCTAAAACAACGACTTAATTACCTATATTGTAAAGTTTACTCTATATTTACAGAAATAATATATTATGCGATTCTCCGACTGACAAATTTAAATAGTAACATAATATATATTTTATTCTATTTAACACTATGTAGTATACACTACCACGTATAAAACACGCATTCAAGTCCCTGGTACCTTACGTAATAGCTATTTAATAATAAATCAGTCTGTCGTATGGGACGTTTTAATTCCTCTACTAAACAATAAACCAATACACTCATCGACTCAACAAAGGTATAAATGTACCGCACTTGTGTTGACTGTCACTGTTTGTCGCACTGGGCGGGCGCACTTATTGTCGGTGCCGGAGTAGGAACATTTGTACGAACTCTTGTGCAGCGCGGTGCGCGGGAGCCGCGCGGTCGCGCGTGGCTGCGTGCTGCGCGGCGTGGCGGCGCGGCGTGGCGGCGCGAGTGGCGGCGCGAGTGGCGGCGTGAACACATGTGGCGAGTGCGATCATAAGACGGGCGTGCGGCGGGGGAGCGGGCGCGGGCGGGGAGTCAGCCGCTCGTACATCGAGAACTAGACGCCCTGCTGCGCCATGTACTATCTGATCTCAGCCGAGTTGAGCACGAAAGGTACGTAGAACATTTTGCTCTCCAGCAACAGGTTCGCCGCCGCTTGGATCTGTAAGTGAAAACGACAACTAAGTATCGTGAAATCAAAAGCTTTCCTACCACTTTCTATTGTGAATGTGCCTTGTAAATTTTACTTTGTGGGATACACGACAATTTTGCTATCTTATCCCTTGGTAACGAGACTGACTGTAGAAATTGCGTATTTATGCAAACATATTGACTGACTAAGATTTAGTATCCTGAGTGATCTACGTACCACTCTCTCTCGCTATAAAAACCATCGAGGTACCTATTTCTTTGAAATTGGAAGTGAAAGCAATTCACATGCTTCAGTATTGTTTGACATGGTTAGGCCTTCGGTTTCTATTAATTAAACCAAAATATAACAAATGAAAATATACAGCAATAACTTACCTCAGGTATCCTGGCGAACAGTTCCTGCAGCCGTCCTGGGTGATGCGGAGCAGCGTGCTCTAGGTAACTGCGCAACACTTGCACGTACCGCTCCTGAATACCCTCCAACTCAACTTCTGAAACAAACACGAACAGAGTTAAACATCTCCAAATTACAGTACCTAAATTAATATACCTAAAGGAAAGATTGAATTCATCAAAATAAACCTAACGTAAAATGCAAAATATTCTGCGAGCGCAGTGGTAGTAGTAGTAGCGAATGGCATTGGATTGTATTGATTAATTTATATTACTACAATCATGCAATGACGATCTCGTGTAGTGCGCCTACTCGCTTGTAGATGGCGCTGAGCGGTGGCGGTGAACCAATGCCACGGCGCGCGCGGTGCGGCGGTGACGTCACGCGCTCAGTAGGTCACTCCGATAGCAGGGCAACGACCGCGGCTAGCCGTTGACCTCCGCTCGAGCTCGCTCGCGTCCTCATCGCTGTGGCTGTTGCCGTCTCGCTCTCGCGCGCGCATTTTTCCACGATATTGTACGCGCGACTGTTTCGTGTGTGCTGTTATTGCGACTACATTTAATTGACGTTTGTTTATTTTTGCTGAACAATATACAATTTATGTCGATAATAATATTTCTATCGAGAACTATTTTGGTGAACTCAAATACATTGTTAGTGATAATAATAAAGTATACAATACATTCCGCTGTAACGGAGTGACAAAAGTTAATGAATGTAAAGTATGATTATATCGTGTGGTATCAGTGCACTGTACGGGTGCACATGAGCCGCGCGCCTGTAGTATCGGTTACGTAAAGGAAGGCGCGCGAGACGTAGCGGTACTCGTTCATTCTATAATCTGCGCTTGCGCTTTTTTCAATGCGCGCACTGCGCTGCAAAAGAGAAAGTTCGCCTTCCGCGTCGCGCTTTCCGCTCCGAGAGTGAAATGCTGTCCCGTTTTAGCTGACGTAACTAACGCTACATTATTATACGCAATGCGCCTTTGTATGCAACGCAAATGCTACAGTTTTAATTCTAAACATAAAGGTTTTAAGGGTAACGAACTATGGATGTATTGTTTGATTTCATTACACAATAATTAGAGTGTAACGAGTGAAATGGCTACTTCAATGGCTTTGTGTTCAAAGTTTTATTTATAAATTATTTGTTGATTGGTAGAATACGAGATACAACTCTATACAAACACAGGGACAAATAAGTCGATACGTTCCAAAAATCCTAACACATTACTCAACGCGGCTCACACGCAACTAACATTTTGTTACAAGTATCTAACAAACACACACACAGCGGCACAACCGACGCGGGCGCAGTTGCGCAAGCGCTTTCCATTTCACCGTAGTCCGCACTAGTACAGCTATGGTACCAACCAGGACACACACACATACTTATGTATAAAGTGAAAATTGAACACTGACAAACGCATACAAGTAAGCGTGGCAATTTATAGGGACATTTTTCCTTCTGGAAATTTTATAAATGGACGCTTAAAATTCTGAAGATAAGGACTAGTTTTCGACACAATTACATTCAGTGAATTGCTTTAATTGTCTAGCTTTAAATAAACCCTAAAATGAAATGGAATATCTTTCGATACGTACATTTTTCTTCTAGCGGTGACAAGTATAAAACAGTGCGCATGCGTTTCAATCAGTTCATAAGTAGGTTATTAACAATATCAATTTGAAGCCAATTCTGTTCGATAGTTAGCTTCATTGACAACTGGCACATAAGTGTTCCTTGTGTTATGTACACAGTCGGTACATAATGTACTATTTATAGGATCTTTTGATAACCAAGTACAGCCATGACTTTATTATTTCAGATTTACGGATAAGTAAAGGCATAAGGAAAAGTCCTTGTTTACCCAATCTGTTTTACAACTCTATATTAGTCATAGTCATAGAGAACATTGACTAATAATATTTAAAATATCAGTGAACTACTTTCATCAATTTTGATGATGTCACCGTCAATTGAGAATTTAACAGACCCGTAACGAATTGGAATAAATGAAATTTCTCGGGTGTCATATGCAAGAAGTATTTGCTTTCATGGAGTCGAAATGCCATATGATTAATGATTCACTACTGTCTGAGACGACGCCATTAATCTGTGTACTTGGTAACTGTTGCAGTAGGTACATACACATAGCATTGTATTATTATGTTGAGAGTTTAATTTACATAAGCATCGTGCAACATAATACGCGGTATTTCCGAGCGCGGCTAAACACTCACTGAGTACTTTCATAGTTTGATAAACAGCGCACCTACTTAACGTATAAATGTGCATGCGCGGTGAAAATAATTTTCAAACATGGCGCTAGAGCGTGGTGCGACCCAGTTACTGGCGATAACACAGGATGTCACAGTTTCCCTGCCATAGTACTAGGACGAGCGGACCAACTGTGATTAACCATGTAAAACATTATCGCCGAAGGTTAGATGTGACTGAGTTTACGTCTTGCGAGTCGCGAGGTACATTCTATTGCGTCTCAAACTTAGTTATTGTAACTTAACTTGCGGTGTAGCTAATGAAATTACGTTTTCAATTTGTGACTATATTTTACAAGGTTATGAATATGCCTACTTATATAAGCGCATCATTTTAGAAGAGCGTATAATATGCGTCGTATTTAAACGTGGTGTAGAAGAGTGGTCGAAGAAATAATACAAATTTTCCGAAACAAATAAAGCAATTACAGATGATATCAATACTTTCGTATGGCAGCAAAGTTCACTGAGTGAAATTGTTATCAACGTTGAGAAGTGGTTCCTAATCGGTGTCGCGAGCGGCTCTCGACTCCGCCACATCTGGGTTACTTGTAACATAAATCATAATAATATTAACGAACACTTTGCACCGCGTACATCGGCACTTCGAGTCGAGATTTTTATTGTGTTGTCATTTATCGCATTGTGTCTATTAATCATACGATAAAATCTACAGCCAGATTTATGGAGCCTTCGTATCGTATTAGAAAGTATTTTTTGACTTCTCTTTCTATGATGATAAATAGCTGCTCTATTTATTTCAGGAAGTAATGCAGATAAATTTAATTAAAAGTAAAATTATTGTTCTATTGAATTTATTAGAGTAATAAAACATTCGAGACATGTCACTTAGTGCGTATCTTTAGGAAGTAATACTGGCATTAAACGTTTTGTACGTGAAGGCTAGTACCTAAGCAGATATAAACGGGTAACATAATGAGTCAGGTCGACGTCATAGCGTAGGACGCCTAGCTTGCGTAACAGTAACTGACCTACATGCACCGTGGGCCGATGCACCCCTTAACGAGTCCATAACTGGATTACAATGTGGTGCGTTGACTTACTCAAGGCACGAACCAGAATATCCCAGAGGGGTGGTGTGCACAGCTTTATGTCGCTCGTGTCACTATCATGTGGAACGAGGAAGTGTTGAAATAAATTGTTTATCGATAACTGAGAACACAGCACTATTCCTTAAAACCGCTCCGATGTCCAATGATCGTTTCGCTTGTTCAACTGGATTCAATAAATATTTAATTGGATTATACGAATGTACAGCAAACATTATCGGTAATTGAATACTCGTATAAAAAGATTATTGTGGTTCCGTAAACAAGGAAACGTCCATTGATTTTATTTACGTAGCCTAAATAAACGGTCCCAGTGGCCTGCAGTGCGGTGAAAGGTTATCCAGATCCAATTAACATAATTAAAAAATGAGAGATTTGTCCGAGCTGTGAATTTTGACGTCAATCTATTATTTAGAATACTAGTTTATCAAATAAGATTTGCAGTTATTTTTAATGGGCAGATAATTTATTATGGTTATAGCGATTATTCGAAGAGCTTGAACTGTTATCGTAAACTTTTGTTGCATAAATGTTGTAGCTTGTTAATAGTTTGAAGACGAAGTTTGTAAGCTGAACCTATTTTACAATACACTGAAGTTAGGAAAAACTGAGAAAGTTTTTATATAAATATCCGATGCCCTATATGCGATACAATAACTATCGTTTATCTAATTGTGCAACGTCGATGTTTAATGCCCATTAACTTTTTGAATCAGCTAATTGGATCTACTTGCGACTGAAAAAAGAAATACATTGAATATGAATGTAAATAAACTGCTGTTACCTTGGTTTAAGAGTATGTAGACCTTGAGACAGACGTACTCCTCCATTCGGAGCTGGATGCGGCGGAAGACACAGGTGATCTGCGTCATCTTCTCCACCACCAGCCCCACGTCCAGCCGCAGCTGTTCCAACGTGATGGGCCGACCCATCAGGGACGTCAGGCAGTTCTGCAGCGTCCTGAGGTTAGCATTCACCTAGGAAACAAATAAGTAATCATTAATATACATTGTTAACATACGTACATTCTATGGTTCTCTAAAGTTTAAAAGAGTATGAAGTTTTGTCGCATGTCATCGTTTTCTAGATATTTTATAGCAAGATACTGACGACATTGTACTTAATATCCTTTTATGTATAGCCTGCATAGTATGTATGTTACTATGTTCTTACATCTCATTTAACAATAATTCAATGCTAATGAGGCATGTCGTTTGCCAAGGGCTATTCTTGTTAGTCATAATTCGTATTAGCATATTACAAAACTAACATCATTTTAATAACTAGAAATAGTTGAAATACCAGTTCATCTACTTTTACAGTCATTTCAAATCGGTGAAAATTGTGTGCATGCGCGTGCGAACATAATACGTTATATTTACGTAATATGTAATGAATAAATAAAGAGGAAATGCTCTAGACAATGAAAAATACTTTCTGTGTAACTACCGATGTTACAACACCGCGTGTGCAGTTTATGTAACGCATGCAATTCTTAGCTCGCGATTCTGTTTGTTGCATTTTGTTTTCCAATCGCGTAAAATAAAACATATTCCCTATTGTTTGGCTTAGATCACATAAATAAATACAGCTAATTAAATACAAGTCAAAGCTCAGAGAATGGTAAGTAAATCAAGTTCTGAGAGTTAGTCGCCAATCTCGACATCTGTAAGATAATAGAAACGCTGAGCGTCTGGTGCGCTGCATTAATTGACTAGTGTAACACAGCTGGTTATGCGGCGAGTGTGCAAAACGTCCGAGTGCAACTAGTTGTCTGGCAGCCGCAGCCGGCGACTTTCTACCGCGGTTGCGCAAGCGATGCAGATCACGTAACTGCACTCCGGCGCATGTGCGGAAGTCTCTGGAGCGAATGTGACCCGGAGCGTGCTTGAGCCACATCTAGGGCTCGTTAGTCAAATTGTGTGGAAAAATACACTTTTATTATGAGACTTTCGCAACTAACGCTGTGCATTAACTGGTACTCACCTCTTGCATAAAGTCTTGTTCGTGGTCCGATGAGGGTGGCGCGTGGGCATGCTTTCCGTGCATCGCCTGGTACGCCGCCGTCGTCAGTACTGAGATCTCATGCCATTTTTCCATCAACAGCTTGGAATGTATTTCCATTGGTATTTCCATTATAAATGGTAATTTTTTTGTCCAAGCGACCATTTTGTGTACGATCGAGTCTCCGATCTTACATAGTTTGTCACCGATTTCTGAGGTGTCGTGAAGCAAATCGGGTAGATGTCGCACCGTGGCGATGTCTTCCATGGCATCGCAGTCGATCAAGGCTCGGATCATGTGTAACGCCCTTTCCAGGGGTACGGCACGATCTCGCGATGATGACACGGCGCTTTCTAACCGTGCTCTTAAATGGACAACCTGGAATAAATTATGAATGTTAATAAAAATACTTATTTAAATGTAATTACATTAAATATTTTTTTCCTAGGATAGCTTACCTCGCTGGGGTTAGTGAGAGCAGTCTTAAGGATGGTACCATTAACGAGATGAGATGGGATAGGCGGTAAAGGGTCTTTGGGCTTCTCTGGTGGTGACGCTCGACTTGTTGTTGTCGCTGCCTTTGCTTTTTTATTGTGTTTCTTATATTTTACTTTATATAGGTTGTAGACGGCACCGCTATTTCTACCACCTGGCATCCTGTCTTCTCGTACCGCTGTAACATATAAATGATTAGTAACGATTAGTTAGTCTATGAACCTTTATGAAAGTGAAACTCTTAGTTCAATTGTGGTCAATACACACCTTGCAATACCATTCCTTGTTCGATACACTTTTTGAATCGGCAATATTGGCATCTATTCCTTTGTGCTTTCGTGATTTCACAACCACCATCGGCCACGCACGTATAAACTCGTCGATTCTGCACTGTTCGTTTGAAGAAACCTTTGCACCCCTCACATGTAATAATGCCATAATGCAGTCCTGTGGCTTTGTCTTCACAAATCATGCAAATCATGGGTTGTTCATCTTCATCACGTTCCGCTTCGGGGGCATAAGCTCGAAGCTCTGGTCTGGGTAGTGCCAGAGCGCTGGCTCCTGCCACCTGTGACGCACCCGCCACGCTTCCGGCGGCAGCACTCAAATTCAAGGCAGTAAGCTGTTGATGCGCGGGTAGCTGAGATACATCTCCTGCCCAAAGTAGTTCCATATTTAACGGAGGTCCACGCGGCCGCCTCAGCTCACCGCCCAGATTGAGCAATAGCCGCGCTGCCGATTCTTCACTACACGTAGCTGGGTCAGGAGTCGGTGGTGTAGGCGTGTGTGACGCACTTGCTGCTGGCTCGCCACTAGACGTGGGTGCTGGCAGCGTCCAGAACATTGTCCGGACTCCACCGGACTCGCCCATTATTACAGCAGGAGTACCTCGCCATTGCGTTGATCCTCGTGCGCCAGGTTTAGGTTCTAGTGGTTGAGGTGGGAAATGTCCGCCTATCAGCTCCGGTTTAACACCGTTAATGCAGGCAGCTGGAGGCCAGGGTCCTGGTGATAATGATGTGTGTGAACCAGGTGGCGGTGGAGCCAGCGCACGTGGTCTATATGGTTGAGGTTCCGGTGTGTTTTCAAGCTTCACAGAAGATAGCTGGGGTGGCGTCGCGTCAGGTTTGTTGTTGGCAGGTGAGCATTCTGCCTTGACAGAAGCCGGGCTGCTCTCGAACTTGATGACAGAGTAGGGTGGCGCAGAGCGGATTACGGTGGGGTGGCAAGCAGGCGATGGTGTCGGAGAGCCGCCGCCATCGAACACGGGCGGCGGATGCGGCGGCGTGCTGCAGCCCGCCTCGGCCATGCGCGGCGACGGCGGGCCGGGGTCCGGCGACGACGTGCTGGTATCTGCGGCCGACTCGCCTGTTGAACACGCGTTTTGGTCAAGAACAGTGACGTGCGAACTTTTGTCTCAACGTGATAGAAAAAGAACACCATGGACTTTTTAGAAGCGACTAATAGAAACTAGGTGAAAAGTCAACGACCGCGCGGCGCGATCGTAGTTAGAGTGCGCGGGGAGCGACGCGGGGACGCGACACTGCACTTCCCGACGCCGCCGACTAGATTAGCTAGCCGGTTGCGTCACGATGTGAGCGCCGCCTTTGCCGTCCCGGCCACATTCAAAACTAATCTATTATATTTATGGACGAAGTTTTGGAACGTGTAATCATAATGAGGTACAATCACGACGTCCAACTCATGATTTATGCGATAGTAACTAATTGATAGATTCAGTTTTAGGTGCACAATGTTGCAATTTATGTAACTATCCGGAATAGATGTGGAAAATGTAGGAAGCGTGGATGCGGGTCGCGGCGCGAGCACGAGATGCGGTGGCGCGCGCGAGGAGAAAGTGAAAGCGGCGTGAGCGCAGATGCGGCGCCCGGAAGCGTTGCGCCTGCGCCGCGCTCACACACACCACAAAGGGCTCTACGTCACACAACAATAATGTCTATTATGTTATATCGTTATAATAATTATAGATCCTTATTATATCTAGATCACTTAAAAAACTTTCAAATAACTTGTTATTAAAAATAGATTTATTACTAAGCAAAGTATTGCTTACCTAATTTATACTTCTTATGGGAAAAACCTGTAGCAAAATCAGTAGAAAGAATTTACAAGGAATATTTAGACTTTCTAAATTCATAAGTCAAGACAACAATCTCAAAACAAGGAAATCTGTGACTGCATTGTATGTGACAGGAGTAATATACAATATCATGAAGAAGTGATATATCTTCGGAATAAGTTCGGGCTTAGAAATAAGTAGAAATACCTATCGAAATAAAATCATTACCATAATTCTAAACACTAAACTTTACCGACTTTTTATTACTAAATCCATAGGCGTTGTCTTTACCCTCTCACGTGACCTGGCTTTTACATCGCAAACACGGTCAATAGTCTGTTGATATTTGGGAGAACGATCTTATTTAATCACATTATTGTCCACAAGGGTAGTTTCGCAAATTTTAAGATATTTAAAATTATCAAGGAAAAATAAAAGTATCGCAGTGAAATAATTAACGTCATTTGAGCAAAAAAGCGCGGTTTTCCAGCTTAGAAACAGGGACGCGCGGGCGCAAAATTTTGCGCGGTTTTGTTTACACGAGGAAAAGTCGCGAAGAAAGTTTTCCACTGTCGGCGGCGCGACGTCGGGCGGCGGGCGCGCGCAGTGAGCCCGACCTACCGCACGAGCGGCAGCCGCGCCCCGCTCCCCGCAGCGCTTCCCGGTCCCTCCCTCCAGCCGCTATTAGGTCACTCAGACGGCCGTGCGTGCGAACTGCAACCGCACAATGACTAGTGCAACGCGTGCACCGCTCTCGCTTCGAGGACGATCTCTATTTCACGCTGCGTCCTTTGCCACATCATTGGTGGGGACCGATCTTTCTAGCCACGTGATGCAATAGCTCTAGAGGTTCTAGGTAGACTCACACAAGCGCCTAGATAAACGTCCCGTTCTGATTACTTGTTTATGGTAGTGGTAATGTTGCACAAATGCACATAGCTAGTTTTCCTGTATCTCGTTGCCTTTGTACGAGCGCTAAAGTTCATTATTTTATGTAATAACAACTCACACATTGCAGCCAGCAGAGTAATCTAAGCAAACGTTGTGGTATTTGTTTGGTAAAAGAATTGCGGTAGACAGACAACAATAAAGACGGTTACGCAATCTGCAGTCTTTTATTTCGGGGCGGATGAACGATCGTTTATTCAGTCGGTGCAGGCTCGAAGGTCGGCCGCGGTCACCGACACATGGGAAAGTGGGTCACACCCCTACCACGGGACCGCGCCCCGACACCCCCGAGGCTCCGCGACGCCACGTGTCGCGCTCCGCGCCGCGTCTCTGTCCCGCGTCCCGACGTGCACTTATCAATCACATCTTCATTAGACTCATTATTCATTACTACTGTAACACGTCTTAAGCATTTAAATATTTTATTTGCATAACTGATTTATGTTTTATATTTGAATGTCCTATACCCATTAGAACTCTATCCCAAGCCTATACTCTGCAGAATAAGATAATCTTATCACGAACGATTGGCCTCGAAACTGCAGCGATATTGAAACTTACTACTCTCCAGCACCTCAAGTGTAACTGGCCTCGCAAGCGAAAATAGCGTGACGATACAATAGTTTTACTATTTCAGTTGAGTCTGTAGTAATTTATTTACGCACGCCGTTATCAGAGACCTTCGGAAGTCAGTACAACGACTTTATTGTTACAAGTTATGAGGATGTGTGTGTATAAGTATTTTTACTGAAATTTTCACGCATTTACTCCTTTAGCATTGGTATTTACAAAGAAAGTGCGTCCGCTCGATTTTATTATATGAAACTATGAACATATAGTAATTTAAAATTGTAAACAAACATTGATGTTACAGGAAATTTATTTTTATTGATTTATTTATGTATAAAATAACAATATGTGAGTTTAATGCACTCTTCATGACTATTTAGCAGATAAGCGGGTGAAGCATTTTCCTTGAAAATTCCACAAAGTTTTCAAGGGTGTGTTGATTATACATTGAAAACGCTAGTTCATTTTGTTTCTAACGTAGATTATTCAGTACGCAAAATGAAATTTATTTATTTTTAAACAAATGACGAATATTCATTTGTCACGTCTAACTGCCGTAGGTACACGAACCCTTTTAAACAACAAATTAAATGACACGAAGCCCATTTGCCATGCACAATTAGGAGAGGCCAAAAAACAAACTGGCTTGTCCGTTATCTCGTTAGTACGTACAAAGTGGTGTGTCACAAATGTGCGTGAGGGGCGCGTCACGATGACGCTCCCCGCGTCACGCCGCGGCCGCGTCACACCCCACGCGAGCCGCTTTCCACGCCGCCTCGGCCCCGCTCTGATGATCCCGGTTTACACCGTTACACGGGTTTATTCACAATTTCATATCCAAAAATAGAATCCGTCTATTCGCGGACAGCAATTACAAATTTTAAATTGAATTTGCTGTACGTTTTTTACGTTTTATTTTTAATTTTTTACGTTTACTAGTCGTTGAATAAGTGAACTGGGCTGCGTTTGTAAGTAGAACAAAAAAATCTCGGTTTAATAATTTTCAGTTAACTACCCAACTCTTGTAGTTAAAAACCACGTATATAAATTTCAAAGAGACTACTTAATATTATAGATTGAGATATGCACTACCACCAATTTACTTGTATGTAATCTATGTACCTTTGGCAACATATAATGCGTTTCATATTATAGAGTATCGAGATAAAAGCAATTTACTTCCATTAACAAGCGATTGCATTGTGTAGCTTGAGTGAGTGTATGCAAAAAATAAAAGATGTTCTCAAATCATTGTCTGTGGTAGCCTCGGGCCGTCGGGCGTGGTGTTACGTTATATGACAGTGAATACATCTTTCTCTCATGACTTATTCATGGAGCTACAATAACAATAATTACAGCACCGGTATTTATTGCTTTCACCTTTCGTGAGTTTACGTAAACTTTCTTTATCACCGTGACTTCACTCGCTACGTCACTGTTTACGTAATAATTATGAAGTGTGAAATGCAAAAATATTTATTATATTTATGTATGTATGTGAACGTTTTTTCCAAGTTCACTGTTAATGTGGGAAAAATTGAAGTTTACAGAATGTTCATTCGTTTATACATGAAATAATTAGTCATATTTTTCTGGGATGGAGTAGTGTTGAAAAAGATTTGGAACGAGTATTTTAAAAATATTTTTATTTGTTAGTTTGAATAGCTATCAATTAGATAATACAAATCAAATTATTTTAGAAAATATTATAACAATAGGACAAAGATGTCTAGTCTAGATTCTTTATTTCTTATTTCAATAAAATTAACTCTCTATAAATAACCGTTACAGTTAAAAATAATAAGATTACGAAGATTATGCCCGCTATTCATAATCCGACAGCGACTGTTACTTGTCGAACCGGATCTTGTTTTTGGGAGTTTATTTTTTTAATATTTGTAAGTGAAAGTTTGCATTTCTCGGAACCAGTCGCGACTCTCTCACGCCGTGTTATGTTGATCTGTTATTTAACTTTCAGTGACGATCGTTATCAAACATTAATTTGTTTACGAATATCATCGTTGTGTAATTCGATTATGATAATATCGATTTTAATGACTTGTATCGAATGCATTTTCACTAGAAACATTTTTATAGCTTTAATTTGTGTATTAAATTAAACAACATGGAATATTTTTTTTAAATTCGAGTAAGAATATCATGTGTTATTATATTTTTTGTCCAAGTAATTTTTAAAACATACCTATTATTCTTTGTAAGGTTTGATATCTGTCATGGAAAATTCGAAAATTGAAGTCATGTCTGCTTAGACGCTCAGCCAGCATACATAATCAGATGTCATTAGAAAAATAAAAAGAAAAACAGAAAAGTAAAACTGCTCAGCTACCATTAGTGGAAATGCGAGGGTCACGTTTAAATGAAAATGAAATTACTAGTAACAAAAGACTTCACAGCGACAGAAAGTGATAGCGGTCCGTGATCCGCGTCACAACTATGGAAGACATCTCGACACGAATAACAAGTACCGCCGTGCTGCGACCTTAGTCTCGCACTTTATCTATTTATTTACAATAACAATAACGGCTTGTTTCGTCTACTACCGGCCAGTCTGGCGAGTCCGCCAGCCCTTTGTGTTCCAATAACGCGGGAAATAAAAAAATGTCTATGGTGTTCTTTTTTTAAAACGTCCGACTGTAAAAAGAGTTACATTTAAAAATAATTCTTAGCAAGTTAGAATTAATAATAAAAGATAGTGATATACATAATAAGATTCTATTGAATCGGAAGGATAATAATGAATAATTGATTAATATTTAGTATGCGTTACTTACCATCACTGCTACATCGGGAGTCAACTTTCCGCCTCTTGAGTTTGAGGTCTTGGAACAGACTCATGTTGTCGAGGTCACACGGGCCGCGGCTGAGTGTCATTATTCCTGTGGACAAAATAAAATCCAAAATTAAAAAACTATCAGAATAATAAAAACCTTTTCTATTTCTTGAAGTAATACTGGCGCTTGAGACTTGGTCGTTTTCACGTTTGTTGCCTAAAAAAAGTATTGATTCTTTTTTTAAAATGAGATTATCTCCCGAGCAAGCTTTGGTTTTACAAAAATAAAAAACATCATTATTTTTATTTTAATGAATTAGTGAGCGCTAATTAATTTATCTATTAAGGATCCGTAACAGGTATGTTTAACTTAATTCAGTTCGACTTTGTTTTTTTTAACTTAATTGTTCGATTTTAAGTTAACCGTAAAGATTAATTTAGTAATGAGATTATTTCAATTACGATAGCTGTGCGATTAGTTAGTTAGTGTAGGTCACTTACGGCAATCCGGCGACATGTCTGGTCTAGACACGTAGTGTGGTCCGGATATGATTGGATATCGATCGTGCATCATTTGTGAATATTATTAATTTTCCGCGATTAAATAATATCATAATTCAATGTCAGCCCGGTTCATGGCGGGTGCTGACTACGGGCGGAAAGCGCGTGACCCTTGGTTTTATTTCGATGTTGTGTGATTTCCATTCATCTTACGCAGACGTAGAGTGCATTTTATAGCTTTGATAACGGCAGTAGGTAATGGAATTTGTAGTAGATATCGTGCCCACGTACGTTGTGAGGTCATACACGAAAGTGTAATGCATTTCAACAGGCAAATATTATTTGCGTCGTATGTTCACACGTCATTATGTTGCATAATGATGTGATTCTTTTTAATGGTCGGATTAAGAATTTAAGTGAAGTGCTACTACTTTTACTTTATTGCTGTTTAGTTGTTTGCTAATCTCATAAAGTAAGAGGTGTTAACTGTTAGGTAACCGTTTGTTGTCAAAACGGATTTTTATCTTATGGCTATATTAAATACAGACATATATATGTGCATATTATAAATTTTAAAATAAAAGATCAATGCCGAATTTAAATCGAGTAATGAATATTACTCTAGTATATTTATGGCACATTTATTCGTAAAATTACGATTTATTTCTTACAAGCATTTGTACATAATGGTATGAATATTGCATTGAAACATAATAATTTATTCATTGTGACGAAATTGTCGTCACGAAAATCATGACCGATTAATGTATATTGTAGACAATCGATTTCAATTGATGTAGGAATTCGCGAACCATTATGTAATTATGTATCTACGTACGAATATGTTGTGTAGTGTATGTTTAAATACATATAATGTAATGTACATAGATAGAAACACGTGACAGGTCAATGGACAGTATCCATGATGTTGTTATGTGCGTGTCACATGGATAGAGAAATTTCGACAATAATTTTATCAAAATAGGTTCTTTAACCCCAGTATTAAAATACATGAGTTCATGTATCTCGAGTTGTTGATAAATTTTGTTCATGAACACAATGGTGTGGGTTGTAATGATCTGATTACGTCATTGTGATACGAACAGACTTGTGTGAACTATAGTTTTCGACTTGGTCATTCCGAAATGTACGATATGTACTGATAATCTCGTCTGGATCATTATCACGGGCGTCATATTAACAACAATGTGCAAAGTTTATATTTAATGGAATTAGGTATATGATGTAACGTTTATTTAATGTCTAATACGTATTCCAATATGAAATATTTGCGTGACTACGTTGAACAGTAAAACTGTAGTACGTATTTGTAGAATCGTGTTGTAACATTGACGTAGAATATAAGAAAAAACTCGTAAAACATATTTACACCGGCGCATGATAAGAGATTGACTCATTCATACGTCACTTCACAGTTAAATTATGAAGATTGAAACAATGTGCCTTTTCTTAGCAACAGTAATCAAACGATATTAAGGCCTATCAAGTACAGTGCATGACCATTTAATATATTTTTCATTATGTGTTTCCCGATGACGTTAATGTTTAACTAAGTTATCAAACAAATAAAAATTCGTATTTTATTTAACATACGTCACACTTGAACACGATTATTTGTTAATTCATCATATGTATAGTAGAGGCGAAAATTACCCGGCACCACAAATTTAAGAAGAAAAGAATATGATCGTTATCCGAAAATACATGCATTACGTCAGATAGATAAATCAATTATTCACGACTTTATTATATCTCAACCACTTGTTTATATCTCAAGTGAAATGATTCTCTGAAATTAATTTTGTATAAAACTCGAGTGCAACGTTCTTTGAATGTATTTTGTCAACATATATCGAAGTCTAGTCTCCCAAATAAACTAGTGTGAGTCAAAGACCTTGATAGTGACGTTTAAATGACTCAATAAAATTATTCGCGGATTCGGCGCAGCGACGCGATGTTCGCGAGCTTTTGCGAAGGCCGTGAGCTTTGACTTCCGCGGACATATAGGAAATAAATACACTTATAACTTTATTACTTTTATATATGGTGATTATATTGTTTGTATATCGAAAATAACCTTCTTTGGGATCGAACAAATATTTATTTTTTTAATAAAATGACTTGTTTGTGATTTTATCTTTATTATTTTTGCAACCATATCTACATATTATACCTTTATTTCACAGGTTCAAGGAAGCGGAAGTTTTTGCTTTGAGTTGCTTGGAATCTCAGTCGAGTGGCCTTTGGTGAAGGTACGAATTGGTTTATTAGTAGTTTAACCTTATTAGAAGTATGAAAACGTATTGAGGAATTTGGTAGCAAATTAGAGTAATTTTGTTTTTTCTAATCTTTAATGTTAGTTTAATTATAATCATTATTTTCAATTATCAAACTTAGTTGTGCAGACTGTTGTAGAAATTATCAGACTAATAAATAATAATTTGCACCTCAACACGCAACTTAAGCAAAACAAGTTGAATATTACTTGATAATTGTGTATCGATTTATTGAAACGTAACATTAGGAGTGTTTAGATAAAGGGATAATGGAATGGAATTGGTTGATCTTGAACGCAGCCTAAAGCAAGATCACACGGAAGCGCGTGCGTCCCCGCACAGGGTCGGATACTTGACCGCTCGTCTGTTCGGCTTTGTTTAATTGCATTCATTATTGTTGCTTATTATACAGTACTGCGTACGTTCTCGGCGATGTCCTTCGTGCCAGTACAATGTAGGAATTTGACAAGTAGCGTAGCAATTACGACGCTTAAATAAGCAGCATAGGAAAGAATGCAAAACAATTTGTGATACAGAAATAAAAAATAATTCCACGTATACTTCCAATCATAAAATTTGAAGATCCTAGTCTCGGTTTTTAGTCATATCATTATGAATATAGGCTTATAGTTCGCTTGATAAAGGGCAATGTTTGATAACACAGGTTTGTTTTGTTATTTTTTTCATTGCTTTAATCTTTTGATCATTCAAATGTGGTTTGTAAATGGCTTATGCAGTCATTTTTTGATGACCACAAACGTGTATTGATTATGAAAAACCTGATAGCTGTTGACGCGTCATCATTGAGTTCGCTTTGCTCACAGAACTAAGCACGAATAATGACTAGAGTTCAAGGAAAATCATATTTGAGGACACGATACAAGGCTGGCTCAATTTAAGGGCCTGATAAACACGTGTACTGGCCGAAAGCAATGTACTTCATGGCCGGAAGTGTTGTGACCTCTACCGTGGTCGCCTGCTTATCGCCCACGGTTCCGCTGTTAGGGTTCCGTCTTTTTAAGATATAACACCCACCGTAAAATTGTAACAAGTTGACCGTTGGAGACATACAAGAAGTAAGGAAGTACTAAAACAAAAAGTCAGTATGACTTATTTTAGAAGTAGACATGTTTTTCATATCAGTGTTCACATTTAAGTAGGCACAACCTGTAATTTGCTCATACACACCCATATCTGCCAAATTGACTAGCCTTAAATTGCCATTACTTAAAATCCTATAATGATTGACTGAAGAGTGATATGACCAAGTTCAATATTTTAGATAGGTACTTTTAGCTATAGAAGTATCTGTATGTTTCGGTTTAGTTCGTGACCTACATATAGTGGTAATCTGTTTTCATGAACTCGTAGGAGCGGAGGCAGGTTCATTGCAACTATATTTCCAAGTCCGCAAATATAAATATTATTGTTGGCTGAACTAAATAATGTGTTAATGTACTTTCAACTTTATTGTGAAACATACAGAACTGTGTTTGGAAATGAGATGCATAAACTGGTTATATGAAATATTCACTTATTTTAGGAAATCAACTTTAAAAATTCTTGAAGATTGTCGCTGGCACAAGAATAGAAATATTTACCAGACAAAACGGATTAAAACGTGCCTAATGATGTACTTATGAACATCGATTTAATCATAAACATTCCTCCTAAAAGCTCAATGAGCGCTTTGGCAGTTCGCCACGTGATTTTAACAAAATGTTTACTAAACCGTAAAAAGTATCGTTTTTTTATGTCTACAGTTCATCGGTGCAATGCTCTTGTTAATGTTCTACTGTTTACGCTGCGCTGTTAATGAAAGTGCAGTGCTGTACATTCGAGTATTAAGATCGCAAGACTGAAACATTTCTTTTGCATTCTCTAAAACCAACGATATCGTAAAGAATTAAAGATGTAATTCCTTCTTAGAATGCAATTTAGTGTTAGAAATAAATTATTGAAAAACAATTATATTTTTTTAAATTTCCAAGTCTTTTTGATGTTTCACTTCGGAGTTTCGCCAGTACCAGATGGCATCACGAGTTCCGAAGATTGTTTAACGAAACGGACGTAGAATGTATCAAGCCAGTCTCGTGTGAATGTTGTAAGTTGTCAAGGTTGCTCGTACCAACTGGTAGTTCTTCTTGCATCATGCTAGTCTCAGCTAGCTATTTGGAAAATGTAAGCTGCAATACTAATCTAGACTTAATATAATTATGCTTTTAGTTGAATTTAGCTTGATTGCATACATACTAGAAACATTGACAACAAATAATAAAACGTAATTAAAAATGTTTGTTGAATTAATAGTTGAAATAGTTCACAGCTTGTCTAGTACAAAAATAAAACATAAAAGCTATCAATTGCTGCGCAAAAAAGCGTGACGAGTTGTTGACCTTCGTATTTCCGAAACAGATGGATTTATCTGACCGATTTAAGAATGTTATTAGACACCAGTAATGGACTAGTTAAGATTGTACATCTTATGTTGTCTGTGTAATGTGTCAGGAAGTTGTCGAGTGGTTCCGGTCTCAATGTCAGTGTCACCGGCGAGGTCGGCTGCCCGATTCGACGCCAACGACCGTCCGAATGCTCAACTCGAGTGTGGTTGAGTGAACGGACTTGGTGTACACATATTCCTTGAACACTTCAGGGCTATGTGGTAACACCAGTAGCTTGATAGCCAACGTCGAAATTGGTAGCAAGTATATTATTTCTGTTCCTTATTTTTACTCGTGTAGGTCATCGTTTTCATACGTGAATATTGACAGGGCTAACATTTATTGTTTGTATTATAAAGGATCAATAAGTATTAAGGGCAAGGGTAAAAGATCTACACGAATAGTTGAACGACCTCAAAGGTTTAAATTGATTGTATGACCTAAAATGTGCTTCCGTTCTACCTTTTTTGGTTTACTTGGTTTTTTAGCGTTCTTTGTAATGCTGATGAAAGTTGTCTGGTATTGAATCGTCATTTATTTGTTACGGTTTAATCTACCTATTTGTCTGAAAAATGTATATCTTTGACATACACAAATTAAATAGTAGATGTTTAAGTCAGATAACATAAAATATAATTTTTTATTTGTTATTTCAATTCATGATTTTGGCATTCTGCTTTTAAAGATTTATAAGACAGAATAGAGTTAAATCAATGTTTCGCACAGATATTGGCAATTATGTATTTGGATTTCGATATATTTAGAACATTATTTATTATGATAGACCCATAGCAGATAGTTCATATGTATTTTAGAGCCCCGATGCTGGGCCTCTCTCATGGCCTCTGGCGGTGGCGCCTTGACATTCAAGTTTCGCTGCGCGTGCGCTCACAACTAAACGTTCCATTTTTAACTACCAACACTTCCGATCTATTCACTTCCTATTTGGTATAATATATGATTACAATAATATATTGATACATCTTATTTGTTGGTAAAAGTTAGTAGTGTAAACTTTACAAGGTTTACTGTAATTTTCGTCTTATCTAGTAATTGAAAAATGTTATACTAACAAATACAAGTACTGCAGTTAGGACGCTTATTCTTCTTCGGAATATAGAAAACATACTAGAGTACAATTGTTTGGGAAAAAGTACTCTTACTCATAGAGAAGTACTTATATTCAAGAACTTTACTATGTCTATTTATAGGTAAGAATATTCTTTTGAGTATGCTTCCGGATTACAAATATGCGGATTGCGATATCGGAAACTTGAGACGGCTAAGGTCATGTATACAAAACTGAGCTATAAAATCTTTATAAGTCGATAGGAAATATTAGATGGAAAAATGACTACTAAATATTGTAACAAGTTAAACACCTCTAAAGGTATTCTTGAATTGTTATTTATGAATTAAAAGCATGTAAAAATTTTGCTGACAAACTGAGTTTAATTTTCATCAAGACTTAAATTGTAATATCTTTGCGTCATTAGCGGATATTTTTTCATTGTAACCATGTTTCTTGAACGTGTTTACTTAAACACATTTGTTTGTCTTGTTAAACGTGTTATCACCAAACACATGGACCGAAACGAATTTACACATACATTACACTGTATTAGAATTAGTGAACAATAGCATTTTTTGACGGGCAAACTATCGCACCTATTATTATCGAAACTCGACAACGTCCTCCCACTACAATGCTTTGAAAGGAAGCAGTGACATTCTGTACCTTTTCGCTTTCACCGCATTGGAAAGTGAGCGTAAAAAACGTATTTCGGCAACGGCAATATGGCGGGAGATCAACAACCTCGCCGACTCATAGAACATAGACAAAGGGCGGCCATATTGTAACGAAAGTAAAAGTAGCCGGTCATAGACTATAAAGTCACGATTGTGATCCACGAGATGATTTGGGAATGTCATGGTTACTGCTCAATGGTAAAACGGTACCTCTTTTGTTTTGCAACAATATGCTGATTTATTTTTTATGTTTCAGAATCCGGTGTTTGCTCAATAAGACATTGAGCCAGTAACACGGTTGTTGTGTTGGTGTGTATCGGGTTATAGGTGTTATTGGTTTTGATACAAAGTTTACATTGGTTTGCAGACTAAATATACAGGAAGTGTTTTCGAAACTATATTTATGAAAATTTGTTACGACGACCGCATATTATTGCTATTTTATACAAGGCATATCATATCATAGGCAAAATAATAATGTTTATGAAAAGAATAATAATAGTCTCACAACTACCGTACACTCTTTTCTACATTACCCTAATGTCAATTTTCCAGATATGTCATTAAATCCACCGCCACCACAACATTAATGCACAACATATTTACACGAAGCTTATATGAAAATATTTTTGCTCAAAATTGTAATTGCGACTAACTAAATAATATAGGGCCTACGCAATTATACATAATGTTATATACCAAATGTTAAGTATGAAAACATATAAATTTATCTTCATAAAATCACATATAAATTGTATATTCTCGACTTTTTTGTAACGTAGCCTTTCCGCGCACACACACGATTGATTCGAGCGTAGCACATTTCGTAGCACTTGCTACGAGCTTTACTTAATTGTAATTAAAGTTATTTTATATATTTTTTATTGTTTTCATAATAACGAAAATATGTTTATTTAGTTTTTATAGTGCCTAAATACATTTGTGAAATTAATTGTATATTTTCTTTATTTAATTTTTAATTATTCATAAAAATGCAAGAGGATTTTTTTAAAGTTTTGTAAACAAAGCGCAAGAATTTTATTAAAATTACACAAAATAATTAAAAAAAGAGGATACACCAAATTTAAAGAATATTATTATATTGTGAGATGCTGATTTCGTAGCGCGTAGCAAACGGCTACGAACTGTAACTTTTACAATAATATAGGTAAGTACGCACATTTCGATGTAGGTTGCTGAGATTAGCACTTGACTTGTATTGTTAGTATACATTATTCATATTTAACATGTAATTCGTTTTTATAGTAATCACAATATTTTGTTAGTATTTTTTTTTTATGGGTTTTCCTGTAGATGTGGACGTGCCTGTTAGTTTGGTTAACTTTTTCGTTATGGATGATGTTTTGTTGAATAATCACAATATTTACCCATGGTGGAGGTCATCGTCTGCAGTTGGTGCGCGTGAGTAGAGGCGTCCAACGCCTCGTCGGGCCCCAGCTTGTCGCCCGCCGACAGCTTGCTTAGCGCTTCAACACGCACATCACACGAAGAACCACCTTGTTCCGAATTCACCGATCACCTTTTTAATTTACGTCTCCGAAAATTTTTGGACACACCAACTCTCAGCATAGTTTTTCAACGCAAGCACTAGACACGGTCAGCATGCAGAGTCCGAAGCACTTCCTGCGGAGCGAACACTTTAGGGTTGCGCGGGCGCGGAACGCAGTCTCGTCGCGGGTAGTCTGCGCACTCTCCGAACCTCTCGATTCGGCAAAATCACGATAACGACTGCGCGCGAATGTCGTCATGTCGAAATTCGAAACACTTTCACCTAAATATTCCGCCTCCGTTTCGGCGGACGCGGGCGTCGCTCTCGGCGCTCACGCACACACCGCTGACTCCGTCAGTTCTCAATTACGTACGCTGTAAAAATTGCGTCAGTGTTTTTCGTAGCCGACCTTAAACTCGACGAGTACACCGCCGAAATATAGTTATCTCTGTCTGGTACTCATTCACCGTTACGCGAGGAGTTTTTTGTTTCATTTTTTTTATCTGGCCGTTTCGTCCATGGACGCGCGTGTGAGTGTGCGGATTTCGATAGCGGGGTCGTTGAACCGCCGAAAAGGGATTCGGTATGGATAGTGATGATGTTTCAGTACTGACTAGGATGGGCCACAGTAATGTCGATGGGTGTGAGGCGCGTCGTGGAAGTATAGCGTGTGTGGTCTGATGGCAAGTACTAATGGTCGCCAGCGCATAAGTAGGTCAGACGCACGCGCACGCGCGGTTCCTCATGACCGCGTAACGACTGAATTACACACTGGCAATATTGTCTTTACAATTTTAAGGATGCATCTCTGTAATCTATTAATTTACTTTGAGAATACGCCAAATGACATGCCGAATTAAATTATAATTATGTTTTTAAATGGCATTATAATAACAACCTTGTAATTGCTTTTAATGCAATCCGCAAACCTTTTGTTATTGAAAAGACATTTTTTTTGCAAATAACGTAATATTCAAATATTAGTGACATAGAAAATGTTTGTTATTTATTCAGTTATCACAGGAATAGTTAAACTGTTGACGTGACAATGCATAGCCCAGTTAGCCCTAGTTTTTGTCTGAAAGGTTAGTCAGGCCGATGGCACACTTATGTGTCGGGTTACATTAAAAGTGAGTTCATTCGCATCGGCCGCTATTCACTAGTATCTAGATTACATTTTGATTCATTGTTCGAACAATGAGCTGAGTTTCACTAATGTTATAAGCACGAATTCATTACTTACATTGTAAGAATATGGAAATTAGCCCTGTCTATACTTGGAGCCTACTTAATCGATGTGAGAAGCATATTAGTATAATAAAGTTTTGTTCTCACAAAATGTTTTTAATTATTACCATTTTCAAATACCATCTACCTACGCAAATACATAAATTTAACTTTTTTGAAACAAATTATATTTAAAATCTAGGTATATTAGAAACAATACTTTCCTATTTACGTATTATAGATGATGCTATATCTATTAGTACCACTATGACACCAGTTATTGCATTAGTTTTGTTAGATATTGCAATACTGAATTACTTAATGGTGATGGGTAACTCACCAAACAAAAGCATTTCTTTTTATTATACTATTATCAAGTATTATACTTTAATTGCTACCTATTCGGAGCTGCGGATTGATTGATAGCTGGGGCTTCGGTTCGAAAAACAGTAGTAGGGACCGAGTGGTTTTTAGTCAGTAAGAGTAAGGCGAGAGAAGTCATTGGATGATTTTCTCTCCTTAAAAAAAGTGTGTACCTATTTGTTTTAAACATATCTAAAGTGTATGAATCATTCAGCCAACCAGTCAGTACACAGCCCTGCCAACAAGTCGTAACATTAAAAATATTTTAAATAAGATTGACAACGTGTCATGCCACTTGCTGCGACCATGCGCTGCTGGTATGCGTTCGAAGTCAGGTAGGCGCGGTATATTTAGCCAGGACCGACCGAAACTGGGTTAACTATTCTCCCGAAGAAAACACGGCCACTCGAAATATTGACGCAACGCTCTATGTATGGTTGGCCTATCTGAAGAATGGGTGAAAGCGAGCTGGACCGAATAACCCCATTCTTGGCACTACGAAAACAGGAAGTTCTGCAATATACGAAACCGCATACGTTATATTCCTGGAAGCGTGTCTGTTTCATTTCTGAACTATATTTAATGGCAATGAATTTTTCATGGGCTTGTATCGTTAATGAGTCAGTGCATCGGCGTTAGATGTCATTAGTCACACATGATTAAATAGGAGGCATTTATAATGATATCTGTGTTGCGGAAAACTACATAAATTGAGGTTATTAACACGGTGTTAGTAAGTCATGCTAAGTTCGTGTACAAAATAAATAGTACTGCGGGACACTAATACATAATAATAATCTAAGAGATTCCACAGTCATCACACATACACCTTATTCTTATTTGATATCCAAACCACTTTGTCAGTATTCACCCCCAGAACTTCAAATTGGAATATCCAAATATCTGATAATCTGAATGATTATGATGTCTGTCGTCTGCGGGCTATTTTAGTGCAATATTTTCGCACAACGACAAAAAGATAAACTTGGAACAATAGATAAACAAAGTAGACATAAATTCAGACGATATAGGTTTGTTTTGTATCGGCGTCGAGCTCTATCGATGACAAACAAAACCACAGATAACATTTTCAGACAACGTGACCAACTTTCAGTGAATGTTATCGATACCTGAATTATAGGTATATCAGCGTTACCTAAATTCTTCAATTGAACAAATATTTGAGTTTGATACGAGAGAAAGAATTCTGGTTCAATATATCTCTGACAAACTGACAACCTTTGTTATGTTTTATTTGTGTTAAACTCTCGACAATAATGTTTCGCAACTGCATCATAGAATTTTAGGATGTGGTTCCCATCGTTTGGAATGTTATCAGTCGCGTAATGAAGCGTATCGACAAATCATTGTATCGATTCTTCGGATGTAGTGTGAATGTTTTTCACACGCTCCGTCGAGACTAGGTGATCTAGTTGAGGTTGAACGACCTACCTTAAGCGGTATTCACTAATCTTGAATAATTTGTCAAAATACGTTGAAACAATCAAATCTCGAGTCATTGTTTGATAAGGCCACCGGTTGTTGATAAAATTGTTTTTTATAGTTATGACGATAGTTCACGAAACAAACATAAATATAAGTAAGTTGATCGCATGTTTACTTGTGGGACACCTGTTCTTACAAAATCAAAATTCAAGAAATGCGTAATGGCAGTATGTTGTTTGCCTACAAACGTGAGGTTAATAAAAATGGTCTGGTTAACTTGGTATAGCCTAGTGTTTATTTATGAGTAACGATATAATATATCTGCAATTAAAATTTGTTGATAGATACTTCACCATCAGACATTTTTTTCAAATTGCATTACTAGCAGTAAATCAGATCTTAACCATTTAAGGAGGATGTAGACTATGCGTGACCGATTACAAACATAATGACGTGTTGTTGTGATCTCCTTATGTATCAGTATCAGTAGACGGAGTGCTCGCCTACTTCGCTTAGTGACAATCCAAATTCTGCCGAGTCGTGCGATAAAGGTGTGAATGACCTCACCCATTGGTAAACATCGCGACAAAGCAAACCTAAATGAGTCTACAGCACCGTTTCCTCGTTCTTTATAATTATTTTGTTAATTGTGGATGACTGGCCGTGACACAAAAGAATATGTTTTTTTCCTAAAACTATGAGAATCTATTTAGGCAGGGTTATTTCAACGAATCTAGTATTTTAAATACATTGGACAATGATTGTAAACTGGCATTGGCCTTAGTGTTCGCCTAGTGGAATTAAAATACACAATTTAGGCATTGCCTTACAAAAAGAGGACGACAGTCAGGAACATTGAAGTAAAATTGCGTCAATTAAACAATGAACAATAGTTATGTCAATGACATTAAACGTTACCATTGTTATAAAATTTGGCTGGACGAACCAACTGCGACTACAAATACAGTGCCAAAACGTACCTATGCATTTAAACATAATGAGCGTTGCCAACGCCGAAAGAAAGTCTTGTTAAGTACCGACGAAAACGTATTCCAAGTAAACTGTATCCATTATTTTACAAAAAAGAACTATTCGCATTTCAAGGCTTTCTGTTTCGAAATTCATTTAATTTCATAGAGTAATATTACATTTACATATTTCGTAGAAATCGCTAGAATTGAATGTCAATGGCATTTTTTTTTTTTTTTTTTTTTTTTTTTTTTTTTTCAGGGGGAAAATCATCCAATGACTTCTCCCGCCTTGGGTGAGGCGGGAGGGAGTGTCAGACTCTTACTGACTAAAAACCACCCCGTTCCTTCTCCTGCTTTGAGCCGGAGCCCCGGTAACCTTTTACGTTTTCCGCAGCTCCGGATCGAGCATCAACCCTACTGGGCCCCAACTGTGGTGGTCTGGCTCTTTGAGGCGCGCGCGGAACGCGACGCGCCGTACGCACGGGTCTGGTTCTGTTCGGGCGGCGAGCTACCCTTACTCGTCGTCCGCAGACCCGCACTTACGGTGGCCGGAGATCGTCACGCGATCCCCGACGCTCGGAGTGTCTTCTGCGGCGGCTGGGGCGTGAGGAGGATCGTTCCCTCACGCGCTCCGCCTCCTCCTTAGCTAGCATGACTGCTTCGCAGAAGGAGGAGACGGCGTCCCATTCCCCCTCGCTCCGCACCATGGCCTGAACCAGGGCCGGACGCGAGAGGTCACCGTCGCCGATCACATCCCTAAGGACACGGCGATGCTCAGCCCATGCAGGGCACACCGCTACTGTATGTTCCACCGTGTCCTCCGGGTGATCCTCGCAATGACGACACCCGGGCGTTTCCTCCCGCCGAATCCGAAACAGGTACCTACCGAAACTTCCGTGTCCGGTAAGCACCTGCGTCAGGCGGTAGGTGAGGACGCCATGACGCCTCTCTAGCCACTCCTCAAAGAGGGGACTTACCGCTGCAATAACAGCGAGCCCAGCCCTCGGTTGCGACAGTCGCTGCTTCCATTCCGCCATGAGATCGCGCCGGAGCTCATCCCGCCACGCACTAATCTGACGCGGCAGTGGGGTTTCGCCCCGGCGATGCGCCTCCGCACGTAGGCTGTATACGTGCGCGAGCACTTTCGCCTCCAGATCCCACGGCGGTGATCCCGCAAGGAGGTTAGCCGCCTCCCCGGAGATCGTGCGGTACCCACGGATCATCCGAATGGCCATGACCCTCTGGGATGAAACCAGCGCCCGAGCTGGTCGTCGCCTTAGATGTGGCGCCCACACCGGGGCCCCATAGAGGGCCATGGACCGCACGATCCCCGCGTATAACCTCCGGCAGGAGGCGTTTGGTCCCCCGAGGTTGGGTAGGAGCCGCTTTAGGGCAGCCCCCGTCCGTTCCAACTTGGGAGCCAAACGTCGGAAATGTTCCTCAAATTTCCACCGACTGTCGAGGACGAGTCCCAGGTACTTCATCGTCACCTCGATGCCGATGGAAACCCCTCCTGCCATGATCTGGAACTCACCCGGAGGTGGCGCATTCCCGCGGCCATAAAAACACATGGCCTCGGACTTATGAAGCGCCACCTCGAGTCCCAGCTGCCGGATCCTTTCAACGACTATCGCAACCGCTCTCATCATCAGGTCGGCCGCCGCCTGGTGTGACCTCCCGTGTGCTAGTACCAGCGTATCGTCAGCGTAGCAAACCACGCTGACGCCGTTCGGGAGGTCAGTGCGCAGCACCCAGTCGTAGCCAATGTTCCACAGGAGCGTCCCAGGACCGATCCCTGTGGAACACCGCGCGACATCTCTCGCCGGTTCCACTCACCTCGGTGACCGGGGTAGATGACGGATCTATCCGTCAGATAAGCCTCGACTATACGACGGAGATAGGCAGGCACCCGATGATACCGTAGTGCCTCCAAAATGCAGCTCCAGGGCAGAGAGTTGAAGGCGTTGGCGATGTCCAAAGACACCGCCACGACGACCTTACCCCTGGACACTGCAGACCCCGTCGTAAGGTCTCTCACGCGCATGATGGCGTCCACCGTAGAGCGCCCTTTGCGGAAGCCGAACTGGCCGTCCGCGAGGTCCGGCCCTGTTCCCGTCAGGTGCGCGACGAGGCGGTTTGAAATTATTCTTTCAAACAGTTTTCCCACCTCGTCGAGTAGCACGATGGGCCGGTACGCGGACGGAGAGTCCGCAGGGCGCCCTGGCTTCTTCACAAGGACCAGTTTACCCGCCTTCCATGATAGCGGGAACTGGCCCCTCTCCAAACATGCGCTGAAGAGACCAATTAGTCGAGGCCTGAGAGTCTCCGAAGCCAGGACCCACGCCTTGCCAGGCAATCCGTCGGGTCCCGGGGCGGTGTTCTTGGCGCCCATCCGGCGCACCGCCACTCTCAGCTCTGCCTCGGTCACTTCTGGTGCTGTGTCGTCGTCGTCGTCGCTGTGGCCCGCATCGGGCACCGCAGGGAGCGGAGTCATACACGGAGGGATGTAGCCCCTCCGTGATTGGGGGAACAAGGTGGTGACCACCTCCTCTACAACCTCTGGCCGGAGACTCTGTGTCAGCGGGGGAGCCTGTGTGCGGAGCTTGTCGCGCACCATTAGGTAGGGGCGTCCCCACGGGTCTCTGTCCAGAGTCTCCAGCATCTCCTGGCGGGCCTGGTTTTTGGCCCGCCGGATTTCCGTTTTTAGGGCGTCTTTCGCCGCCTTGTACCCCTCATATAACTCCGCCTCTCTAGCTTCCGCGTCCGGTGGACGGATACGAAGCCTGCGGTGCCTAGTGTACTGGCGTCGCGCAGCAACACACGCATTGCGCAGAGCAGCCAGCTCTTGCGACCACCAGTACATCTGGCGCTTCCGCTGTCCTGGACGGACCCGGGGCATCGCCACGTCACAAATTCTGGACATGGCGTCCTGGAGCCACCGCGCCTCCTCGTTGATGTCGGCAGGCCTGTCTGGTGGTATCACCCAGGCCTGCACGATGGCGGCTTCCAGAAATAGCTCCCGGTCCAGCTGCCTCAGCGCCCAACGCGGGCCACATGGGGCCTGTCTGACCGGTGGGTCCGCGGACTCGGCGGAAACATCGAACCGGATGTACCGGTGATCGGAATATGTCTCCACCTCCTCCATGACACACCAGTCGACGACACGCGGTGACAGAGCAGGGCTCGCGAACGAAATATCCACAACCGATTCACCCTGCATCCGCACACACGTGGGGACAGAACCCCGGTTCAGGACGACTAGGCCTGTCTCCAGAGCCCAGTCTTCCACCATCCTACCCCGCGTGTCAGTGATCCGGGAACCCCAAGCCAAATTCTTGGCATTGAAGTCCCCGAGGACGAGCACGGGGAGGGAACGGAACCCGACGACGACGGCGACCAACTCCCTCAGGGAGTTGTGGAACTCGGCGAGAGTTCGGTTCGGAGAGAAATACACGCCCACCACAGCGATCTCTCCGAACCGTGCTGCGACACAACCCCGGCCTCTCCGAGCACTCTCGAGAGTCGGGGTACCGGCGGCGGCCGACGAGATGATGGTCACCGAGCCGTCTAAGTCCGCAACCCAGTGATCCCTGGGCGGGACGAAATACGGCTCGGAGACTACGGCGACATTGATCGACCACTGCGTCATGCTCTGGAGCAGGAGATCCTGAGCAGCGGCGCAGTGGTTAATGTTCGCCTGGAGGAGGCGGAATGGATTCATTAATGGCAATCCATCACGACCTCCCCCTGGCGGCACTACAGCTGGCGGTGACCGCGGCGGCGGCGGCAGTGGCGACTGCCACGGTGGCGGCGGTGGAAACGACGGGGGTGGCGGAGGGCCTACCCTTCCCCCTGGGTTTGGTAGGCGGGGAACAGGCCTTGCTCCCAACCCGGTGATTGGCCGGCTTGCCGGCCGCCGCACATGCGTCGCAGTGCAGCGGGGCGGTACATGTGCCGGCCTTGTGACCGGGCTGACCGCAGCGGAAGCAGCGGTCGCTGCGGTCAACCTCCGAGGTGCATTTAGCGCTCACGTGGTCGCCTACGTGGCAGCGGTAGCACCTCAGAGGCCGGAGCTCGAGCAGTTTGACCTGCGCCGAGACCCACCCGACAAGGAGCCTTTTGCCCTCCTTAATCTTTTTGGCCGCTGTGACGGGGCAACTCACGACCACCGTGCGCAGCCCCGAGTTGTCCGGACGGATGGTGCCTGCCCTGATCTGGTCAGCAGGGCACCCTCCTGTCCTGGCGACAGCGGCCACCACCTCGTCTTCCGTCACGGAGTCGTCCAGGCCCATTATTCGTAAATCCAAGCACTTGGTGGGCCTGGACACGCGAACCTCGTCCGCACCGAGACACGCCCGAAGCCTTTCGGCTAAGGCGTCAGCGGACGGGCCGCTGGTTGCGCCGGGGACCTCCAATAAACGGGCTCCTGTCGCGGTTGTTTTCATTGCGAACCCGTTAGGGGCCCCAAACTCCGCGGGAGTCACCGCCCCCTTTAATTTGGCGAGGACGTCGCCATATGTCACACCCTTCTTGACCGCATCGGGCTGTAGTGTTATCACTACAGCCGCGGTTTTTGGGGCGAGAAGCAAGGCCGCCGCGCGCTTTTCTTTTCGCTGCTGCTGCCGCCGCTGTTGCTGCGCTTTTTTGCGGCGCTTCTTCGCTTCTTTGGCGACCCTCCTCGCCTCGCCGGCCACTTGCCACTCACTACCACTTAAATCCCTTGTCGGTGGGATAAGCTCGCTTGTGGCTGGGGCAGTCTGCTGAGCCGCTGTGCCCCTCCTCTTTTTTTATTAACTTGTTCCACTGTCCCGTTTGCCATCTGTGCAACGGGAGCCTGCACAGGTGGAGGCGCTGGGGCTCTCGCTGCGGGAGCCGCACGTGTTTTTGCCCGTGGTTGAGCGCCGTGGCCAGACTGACCCGAAGAGGTCGAGGACCCAGCCGCAACAGCCGCATATGAGCTCGAGGCCGCTAGCGGAGGACGGAGGAACCTACTCTCCAGCACGTCGAAACGCTGCTGGAAAACTGCCATCTCTCTACGCACCAGCCCCAGCAATTCGGTCTCCGTCGAAGCTTGAGGTTGCCTTCCTCGGCAAACGGCGAGGTCAGCCTTGGCGCACCGGAGTTCGGACTCCAGATGCGCATTAGAGGCCGACAAGCGCACCAACTCCCGCCGCATTTCTGCCAGCTCTTGGTGCACTTTAGCCGCCGAAGGCACGCTGCACACCTCAAATATTGCCGCCATAATGCTCGCCTCCACGGACTTTAATTGTGCAGACTGGCATTTTTTGCCAGCCACCCTGCGCAGCTCCTCTCTGATAGTTTGGCGAAGCGCCACAGAACTCTCTGCCTCGCCCTCCAAACCCGCGACCTCTATTACCTCCATTACGGAGGAGTCCGAGAGGGCGCCACTTTGCAAGGCGCCACTCTCAGCGGCCAGTTGCTCAGCTGGCTCGGACTGTGCAGTGTGTGCCAACCTCTTTCTTTTCCCTCTGCCTCTACCCCGCGCGGTCGTAGGGATTTTAGGAGGGTCTGGAGGCCCCTGCGTGTTGGAGGACGAAGAATGTCCCTGGCCATCCTCCACCCTGGGACGTTTAAAAGCCCCCTTGTAACACGCTTTGAGCTTCCGCTCACGGCGGATGCAGATGAGTCGGACTCCGCGCCCGACTCCCTCCGACTTGAAGCCCGTGTGTTGGGCCTGCTGGATTCGTCCAGCGCCTCCCCTCGGGCACCAGAGCCACTAGGGCTCTCTAAAACTATTACCGCAGGCGAGCTGAGCTCACCTGCCCTCTCCTCCACTGGTGGTTTGGTTTTTTTGCTAACTCCATAAAGTTCCCACGAGTATGGGGGAAATATTCCGTCCACCCAGGCAGTGCCCCCTGTACCTGGGTAAGTGTATATTTGTATCCCAACTAGAGGGTCCACCGGTCCCCTAGCTGGGGGTGCGCTCGAGACTGACACTACTCCTCAGCCACGCATACCCTCGCCGCGCACCAGAACTTGGTATTAGAGGAATTTTTTATAGAGGTTATCTTCCTCGCGGTCCGGGCGGCCAAGCCAAGACCCTCGTTCCGTTCAGAGTCATAAAACATGACCATGACCTCTTCACGGATTACGATATCAACGGTTGCAATCGAGGACAACTTGTGCCCCGATGCTGCTCGTTGGCAGGGTGAGTGCACAACGAGCACCGTCCTTGCCTCTCCGCCACGCTCTCTGCTAGGTTCAGAGAGACGGGCGGAAAGACGCTCTCTCGGAGGCGCAGGCCATGTGTCAGCACAAAGCCTGCCGCCTTCGGAACCCATCTCGGGTTCTTCCGCTCCGTCCAGAAGTTCGCTACAGGCAACAGCCACTCCAACCCTATCACCCCCGTTAGGGGGACTACTACCTGTACCCAGGGTGCACCACGGGGAGGTCTTCTGGCACCGCACCCCAATGTCAATGGCATGAAATTTTAAGTATTATAATAGACGCGAAATTTTTAAATGACCCTAACCTGACAATTCTCTCCGGGTAAAAATGAATTTCTAACGATAAAAAAATAAAACATTAGTTTTTTTTAGTTTCAGTAAATATGAAGATTACGGGTGATTTGCATGACTAACTTTATGACACATGTTGTGACAGTTAGTTGGAGTCAACACTGGCATGCTTCCTATTACATAAGCATGTGTCGGCTGGGCCACGGCGCTAGCGCACCATCGTCGCGGGGCCTCGCCGCGGAGCCTAGTTTCACAATCGCAACGCTCAGCCACCGCAGCCGTTTTCACTTTTTCGCTGTCAAGAACGAGCGCTAACGATAAACAAACTAACATTTTGGCCGTCACTGCCAAACTATAAATTAAATACAATATGTCAAAACAACCAGTTCATGCCAAATGATTTCGACATCTAATGCTTTGAGACTGAGTTCAAATTACATCAAAATAAGCTAGTAACCTACGACAGAGTTCACCGTGCACATCGACGCTTGAATAGTAAAACGTAAGGTCTTCATTCAACGAACTGCAAACGAATTTTGAACCTTATGGGTACGGCTTAGTATTTAAAATAAAGTTACGTGAAATGCAATAAACGCCGTTATGTTATACAAGGTTCGGTTGAAGAAATACCGAGGCTGTTCATTGACCTTTTTAGGCACATAACACTAGCGAAACAAAAGACGAATTTTATTAGATATAAAGAGGAACCTTGATCTGCAATACACTGCCTTGTTGTGAAATTAGAAAAAATGGGTAGAATCTATTAATATCCATTATGTAGTGTAGGTAGCTATTTAACGCTTATGTAAAATTCTTTGGCATGCAGAGTAAGAGATATTAAATTGTCTAAGAAGTACTGAAGTTTAAATAGGTTTACAGCAAATACAAGATGTGCGTAGCAGCTAGTCCGTAGCGGCGTAGCGCGTAGCAAATTTCGTAGACCCTTTTTACCTTTATGCGAAATGGGAATGTCATGTAATGTTTAATACTAGCTAACTATTTTAGCTAATGTTAATGTATATTAAAACTTATGTTCTTTATAATGATGATTTTAAAGTATAAATTAAAAAAGGCACGTGCAGTGACTAAATGCCGACTTTTTATATTACCTAGAGTTAGTTGATTAAGTAATGTATTTCACTGTGCGCTTTTTAGGCTATATCAGGGACAGATACCAACATCTGGTAAATAATTGAAATTGTAAATACCGCTGGCCTATTGGCGTAATATTTCGATTTCAATATTAAAAGGCATTTTTTATTATAAAAATATAAGTTTGTCGCAAATAGAGGTTTAGTGAAAAAGATTGTATGCATCGAGTTGTTTGTAATGCGACATTGTGTGGGGATCTAAAACTGCGTGGCTGTCATAACAATCGTAAAGGCTGACATTGCCTCTCACCGGGCCACGTAACACTGAGTTACGTAAAAGGTCTTTACCCTTGTTTATTTGGGACAGCTATACTAAAGAGATGTTTTAATTTACGAGTATTAGCACTTGTTCAACCATTGAGTAACTGCACACAGTACTGGATGACACTGCCGGTCACCGCAGCATCACTTTTCAATTTGTGTTTGAGCAATATCTCTGAGCTTTTAGCAGTTTGTCGACGATACACAATCTTCTTTGTGGTTTGCGAAAGATAACTTTCGATCATCAGTAGGGTGTGGTTTCTAATGAGAAAATCTATAATTTATAACGCTGATACTTCCAATCGATTCCAATTATTAAACCAATCGATCGGTTGATTTGTTATATTCCAAATGAATGAAATTAATTTAACTTGTGTCGAAATTAAAATGATCATTAATCTTGCTGCTCTATTTATTTATACGTAGGAATGCTATTTACAAGATTTTCTTATGTTCCAAATTTCTTCTAAATGTCCTAGCAATTATATACATTTTATAATTGCAGTATAATTTAGGACGGACATTACAACCTTTTACTGGGCAATATTAGTCGTTATTATTGCGCAAACAGCACGATATGGATATATTAATTCAACAAATTATGAAATTTCTTCCAATGTTTCGTTCAATTAGCTACTGCTATTGTGGCGGTAAAACAAGATTTCATAAAATATAGTCTAGACTGCAAATCTTAGATTATATTTTAAAAGAACATGTTTCGTAATAGATACCTACTTAAAGCGAAGATGCGTCCTAAAGCGAAAATAAATATTAATTGATTTATTTTAATAGTTAACTGTATTGTGTACGGTTGCACTGTACCTATTTGTTAAATTAAATGTTAAGTGTTTTACTCAATTACATACCTAGAATCGGATAAGTCGGTAACAGCAGAAACCATTTCTTACGAATTGGGAAGAAAACACAAAATTATTCGCGTTAACAATTGAATTAATGCTCATCATATACGTAAATTGGTTGCAAGCATTCCTGCATGTTTAATTTAGGTGTTGCCCTTAACAATGCACGTGCGCTTACACTTTCGCAAGTGCCACCGTTGGCTAGTGCATCCTTGCGTAAACCTGCGCAGGCGACGGCAATGTCATGTGTTATGTAAAATCTAAGTTCGACAATTACTTGCGGAATATTCTCCTTGTGCTTATTAACCGCATGTATTTGTATATTGCACTTTAACGAGATTCGTGAAATCTTGTTTTGGAGTAGTAAGTTCTAGAAGAGTTGCAATTGATTATGTTCGAGATACAATAGCGAAGCAAGCAATTTGTCGGTCTTCCCATAGAGCAACGTTAATTTAAAAGTTGTGTGAAGCTGTTTCGTAAATAATAGGGTTCTTATTGTTTATAAATTTACACTTGACTCACCGCGGTCCAGTTGCATGTAGTTACGAAATTTTCACGAGACCAAAACACTAAAACGAATTTCCTCATATAAACTGGCGTTAACCCAGCTACGAGAAATACTTGTTGCGGCGTCATCCGTTATGTTTCATGGTATTTTAGTTTCCCTATTTACTGCTCGCATCTATTTTGCTATTCTGAAACTTGATACGCGTTGCGACATCATAGACACTAACTAGCAAGCAGGACAAAGTCAGGTTGTTCGTTGTTTTCGACTAATTCATTTGTATTTCAGTCAATCAACAGTTTGATGTTATTAAACATTATAAATTAGAATAATTAATGTATCTTTGTCTGGAAAAATCATGACAAAAAGCGACAGAATTTAATGTCACTTCGAATGGAAGGATAAATGAACGCGTCGACAATATTAACAGCTTTCTTTCGAAATAACAAATTGCTGTGTAAATGTGCTTAAGAGTCATTTCGAAAATATATTATTGTCTTTAAAGTTTACTTCACTCGCTACTATATAATATTTTTTATACATATATGCTATAAGTGCATCCTGCTACTATTCCCGTTAATAGCTAAAAGCAGACGTTAGTGCAAGTGTTACATATTTGTCTCATGCGATAAGATAATTAGGTCTGCAGTTTTGAGTGGTTCGGATGTAGCGAGAGGGTTAGTGGGGGTGATTGAGCACGCGATGAAGTCACGCGAGCGCGCCACAGTAACACACTGCTAAAGAAACTGCGAGGAAAACGCCTTCCGGGGTGAACGGCCGCGTTGCGTAAAGCGCCCGCGCTGTGGCGCAACCGACCCCCTCCGCGGCTCGTGGCTCCACCGGTGACGTGACGCGGCGTATGCGCAGCGCCATCTAACTGACGCTTTCATTGTCATTTATACGTACTATGTGTACATATGTGATAAAATCGCAAGTATTTTCGCGTACAGCTGTTTGTTTAAAGCTGTGTTTTCCTGTTTGCGCTTTCAGAAAGAAGATGAATACAAAAATCTACAAAATACATCTGTATGCGTTAACTTATGCATATTATTGCAGTCTTAATAAGTAAATACAATACTCGTAAACGGTAGGTAATAATGTAGTCTTTGAACAGAATATTGCAAATTATTCGTAAATTTGTTGAGCTTGGCAATTTAAATTTTCACTCGTTGTCAATTTTATAACTTTCTTTTGTGCTTGCGTCCGAATTATATGAAGTTGGCCATGCCTTTCTTCATTTTTTGTTGTTGTTGAACAATTGTCAGATTTGCATTGTCAAGTATCTGAATACCTAATAAAACATTATAATCAACATATTACTCACACACTTTGCATTTATAACACAAACGTGGTAGCCAATAAATTGCAATACGTAGCGACTAAAGCGTAGTGACGAAATGAAATTTAATTCCTAGGTCAAGGTTTGGCTTCTCTTCGAAATGGGAAAATTGCCACATATCGGCGACCTTAACTCGGCGCGAGTCCGCCAGTTTCGTAAGACGACACCGCGAATAAAGCCCAGAATACACTACCAGAGTGACTTAACACGTGGCGGATGCAATTATATATACACTTTTGTTCAGAATTTTTGAATTAATTGGTACGAAGATTACGATTTCTATAGACTATTGCATCAATCGAACTTGTACAAAATACATACAAGTTAATTTTGTTTACTGTAAATATCACGTTACGTCACGGAAACTAATGAAAACTACTCATTGTATATTTTTATATTTTTTCTTAATAATATTAAAATTCAAATAATTAGTATAAAAATGATCATCTTTTGCAGTTCAAGCCACATGCAGATGAGGCTTAAAGCTCTGCCAAAGAAATGGAAAGTGTGTTATACAACGTCCACCTGAGTTCGCCGTGAAAGGCGCGTGAGTTTTTAATGTCAGCCACCCGTGGTCAAGGCTCAAGTTTTTTTGAATGCTTGCTTCACCCGATTTTATCTTCTGTTTTCGTACACGATGCGGACTGTGATTGACGTCGTCCGCACTTTGTGGCTTTGATGCCTTATTTAGTGTTGGAATCAAACTAATTGATCAATCTGACCTCTAAAATGTTTCAATGTAATAGCAAATTAATATTTTTACGAGTAATGTGATTACTGCAAGTAATATATATTTTTTACACTTAACTTTAAATTATGTACGAAAATCATAAAATTGGTAAAACGTTCACCATTCTAACAATTCACATTGAAATTACATAAATCGTGAACGCAATAGGCATAAATAACGCGAAGAAAGTTCATTGTCTTCGGAAATAAGATTTAAATCGAAAGCGAGAGTAATTGGCGGTCTAGGCGGCGCGGGCGCACAACACGTAGCGAGCGGGCACGGAGCAACGGTACCCGGTGTATGTTACGGTACTTCCCGTAGGAACGGGTCCGCGGCATCCCGCAATACTAGAGATGTTACTCTACTTGCTACAAGTAAATATCGATTGATGATACTGTTCTTTTATACACTATTTAGTATTTTTTATGCTTAAACTAATACCATTACAAGTTTATTTATCTGTCTAAACGTAAAAAACATTTTAAGTGCATGTAAATCGAATTTATGTTGTGTAACAGTCAAATACTTTTTTTTTTTTAATTTAGACAGACAAAGCAGAATCTCTATATTTAGAAAGTTTAAGAGCAATTTTTTAAAGATAGTTCTTAAACTTTTTTTAGTGAAGACGTTTTAGTGTTCTGTGTGCTAGAACGTTAAATTAATTAATAGTTTATTTTAGCATGCATGAAACGATTAGCGTGGGTGAGTAGGTAATCGCAATTCATAAATAAAATGGGTGAAATTCTAAGCAATTTAAAAATAGGCTTAACTTTAAAATATTTTCATGTTCAATATGTGTTACAGTGTTACAAGGACAGAAGTCGAAATGTACGTAAGTCGCGGGGTCAATAACACCTCTCTGGGTTAGCGATGAAATTTATCGATAGTACAGGCGATGGCAGCGCGACAGCACTACTTGAGCACCGGTCAACCACCATTGAGACCTTAACCACTTTCTCTTTCGATGGCCGCTGATCGTGCTTGCATGAACACACAAACACAAGCTAACACTTTACGTGCTTTATGTTCGTGTGCGTGTGTATTGTCGGTTACATCACGTAACTTTGGCTGACGCATCAGTGGAGCGAAAGGTCAGTATCTATTTATAGTGTACGCTCACTTTCCATAAGAATGTCCAAGAGATCTATCTGATTTCAAGATCATTCACCTCTGTTGATTAATTGCTCCACGTGTGCTTGCTTATGGACATGTCATTTAATTAGTAATGACCTGTATCAAACACGTCACGCACATGCCACGGGATGGGCGAACAAATACATGCTAATGATCGCTTTGTTTATTTTGATGTTTGTGACCTAACATGATTACAAAAAATAGTTTAATAATAAAGTAATTAAAAGGTAAATAATACGGTACTCAAAATGAATTAAATCGAATAAAACAGAAATCACAAAATTACATGACAATAATGGTTTGGAATGAAGTCTGTCGATTTGCACGAATGCAACGCGGGGTAGCTCGAATTGAATAATTTACGTCAATGAGATTAACACAATAGTTGCAGGCGCGAGTCCATGACTCCTCGATAACATTGTGCGAGTAGGAGCACAAAGGTTTAACGACAAGGCCACCGCAGGGCTGCCTGCCTGCGTGGGAAACCCTATTGCAGTCACCGCGCACCGGCTAGATTGTCAGTGGTTTGAACTTAGCTCTAGCGTTTGCGCAACATTACGTAGTTATGTTGGCTGTTAGTTTAATTGGGAAATTTAAATCGATGTCTTCCGCGTTTTGAGTAGAGCTGAATTAAATACATCTCACGATTTTTATTATATTTGGTTAATAGAATAATGAATGATTTCATAAAATATAGTATTTATATTCACGAGAAAATACATGCTTTCCAACATTGTTCAATAGGTTCACTAAATTGAACACCAACAAAACAGTTTACTTATAAAGTTACTAGAAAAAGCATGTTGAACTTTTGCCATTTATTCATTGAAACAGGTGTGGCAGTTCTTGGGCTTAAATCATAGCTATTTAAAAGACCCTACATTACGTTAGGTATTGTCTTTTATAGTACCGGCTTGTTTAATGTCTGCCTGTGCATTTGATATTACTTACATTGAGTTAAACTTAGGTTACAAGTTGGGCTGTGGGCGGATGGGCGGTGATCGCCTACTATATCCGCTGACAGCCTCTGATTGATGTAAATCAAATGTCTAACAACGATGCATTGTAAGTAATATGATATCCAATATTGTGTATAGCCTTAATATTATTTTAATGATTAAGGCCCAAATATTGTACTGGTCTATAACCAAAGTATTATATATTTTTTGAAACTATTAAAAAATATATATAAAATCCCCCAATAAATTAGTAAACAGTTGAGTTTAAAATATTTATATTCGCAGTTTTAAAGTTTAGCAGCATCATCTGGTATTGTCACGTATAAATTGTAAGTGTCGGTCGGTGTGGTACAGTCGTAGATGACGGCTTTACGGTCTTATCATCATTGACCCTAATTTTAGACAGCGCATACCTCCCGCTCGCGTCTCTAACCATCTGTGAATATGTTTGATAGTTTTATTTTTCTTATTTATACTTTATACAGATACGTTTTAGGTTACCACATGTGTTGTTTCGTAGTCAGATTCATCTTAACAAAGATATTATTTTGTATTAATATTTCGTCAATCCATTAGGACTTCCACGAATTATTGTATTTGTCACAATCACAATATATTAAAAGATTAAAGACGGAAAGCTTCGTCCTTATTTGTCAATGTGGTCTGCCCCTGGATGAATAAGAATAATATAGTGCACTAAATTTAATTGTGAATGAAATCATCACCTAAAGTAACCTCAATTTACAAGCTGCACACATCTTATCCTGTATGCCATGTAATTGATAAAATTTTAAAATGTATAGTCCTTGTATTGGTGATTACTCATAAATCAAAACGTTGGTGATCGCACAGTAAACGTTTACGTAGTGTGCCTACAACGCGTGTGGAAACTAGGACAGACAGACCGACATCCCGGCTGGTGGACGTATCTAGTGTTCTCATCTCTTTGTTATTGTTATTTTTTATCTGAATTTAGGATGTATGAAACGGTTAGAGAGAGTAATATTTAAAGTATTGGTTTGAGTATTTTAAATTAAGTTATTGGAAGGGTTACGATTGGTCTGTAATACATTACTATCTTTTAGCTGTTTTGCGTGATTATAACGACATTATGGTTTTTTATTTCTGTTAAAGTAAAACTAACAGCGCCATCTATCGTGTCGTAGCGTTAACAAGATAAACGATAGAACGCTGAATGAATACATCTCGGTACATAGTACCTAGATGACAAAGTTCCTATGTTTCTATTTACATAATATTTATTTATTAGTGAGGGGCTGCATACTAATACTCTCTTGTAGTTGTACAAACGGATGTCTTACATGCTTCTAAGAAAAATTTTATCATCGATATTGCATTGGATCCTTTTACTCAGATATATTTTTTATTGTTTACCCGCAGATTTTATCTGACCTTCGTAGTTATAATTTAAGTTGCAGGTTATTTTTTTTATACGGACTTAATTTATTTTATTTGTCAACTATTTTAAAGTTTTAGGCTAACATTTTATTTATTTGTTTTGATACACTGTACATTGTGCCTGATCTTTTTATTTTTTTTATGAATTATTTTAGAATGTATATTTTCGACAGCAAAGTTAATTAAAATTTGAATGTAATATAACCAGTATTAATACGTATTCTCAATTTTCAATATTTTATATAACATTATTTGAAATGTTCAGTGCGTATGTGTTGCAAAGAGCCGTTACATTTATGTATGTTACGTCTATGAATTTTTCAATGTGCAACTCTATTACGCACGTAACTCCACCAGTATTACAATACTAATACATTCCTAGTGACAATGCGTCACCTTGCCAGCGTTCGTTGACGCATCTACGTTTTGTCCAAGCGACCTTAAGCCTAAGCGCGTTAGACTAACTAATAATAACAACAACCAATTTGTAGCATCCCGCTCGCGCTAATACCCGTTATCACGGTCTAGAATGAGACGTAACTATGTGAATGATGATTTGAGTTGGTACTACAGCAGCGTTCACCTTCATAAAGGTAAAGTATGGACGGCGCTAACGAAAATGAAGGGCGATGGTAGTTTCAAGAGTTTGAAGGTAACGGGCTTAGGTTGAGTACTAATTGCTAAGAATTTACACTTGTAAATATCACGATCCTGATAGCAATGATCGTCAATTGGCTGGCACATGGCTGCCATTAATACATATGCGACCACATTATTTTACCATTACTGTCATACTTATATTTATTTTATAAATCTTTAAATCACTCTACATAGCTTTAGACTCGCATTCAACTCTGAATTTGAATGTTGACGAAATAAAATCAAAATTCAGGCCACTGAAACGAAGTAAGTCGGTGTGTTTGCTTAAAATACGGGGCGAAATGTGCATAGAATATTGAAGAAAATTTTCAGGAGTTTTCCCGAAAATGTAAAACCACAGCGTCATTTATATTTTCACTACCATAATTTTATGAAATATTCTTTTGAAAGATTTACATAGAACTTTTAAATGTTTACGTCACAAGTGCACATCCTTTCTCTTCGCTTTCACCGTCCTTGGCGAGCAAACGGTAATAGGTGCCTTACAAAGCTTTGTATGCAGTATGAAACACAATAGCATCCTTAGCATTATCTGAAGAAGGTTTACAGTCGATTGCACTTGGTTTGCAGAAGTGCAACTGTTAGGTAGTTAGAAGGTATATGCCAAGTTGCAACTCTTCATTGGTATTGCACACGTTTGTCTGTGGGATCTTATCGACGAAGTAATTTAGCGATTAAGACATAAAAAGTATTATTATGTTGGAGAAAGTAAGTACACAAAATATAATTGTCTTTGTAGCGAATTTCTCCGCGTGGGTAGACGATTTAAAATAAATTAAAAAGTAAAGCGAATTTGAATAGGTAATTAGGGTATTATGTACTTTACTAGAGTCCATTGATACATGCATGGTTTCACGAACTATTCTGAGTCTAGGTAACATAAAAAAGTTCATTATATTATCCATATACTGCGGTATTCATGACCAATTAAGTTGTTACATGATTCAGATGAGGAATTCCATTTTTAAACAAGGAAAACGTGTGAATCAGAAGTGGTATTTTTAAATGGCTGGAATAAAGAGCCACATAAAATCCAGTGAAACAGAGTGCCGCTGAAAAAATATTCAATTGATATTCTTTTGCTTAGGAAACTGAAGCATTGATTGAGATTTCCAAATGAGTTACATTCTGCATACGGGAGCATTTTCATCTACATAGTTTATATATATGGATGATTTAAATAATGGTATTGATACGGGACGCAGCTACATTACAACGTTAACGCTTACTAAATTTACTGCATTCTTAAACTCGGCGTATGTGTACTGTATCGTAAAACATGATGTTAATCAGTGTAGTGCAGGAGACAGGTTGCCCGACAGATAACCTAAACGAAAACGCGAACGCATTGATAAAGATAACACCGCGAGGCGCTACGGGCCTTTCGCGCCCGACGCACAATCGTTAGATAAACATATGGGTCACTGAACCGACCCAGTTTCGTTCGAGAGCCCACACGATGGTCCCGTGTGCGCGTTTTACTCAAAAATCCACAAACACATACGCAACACTTCAATCAACGCACACATCAACGTATTCGCGTACGACAGCGTATTCGTGAACACTACGAATTAGTCGCTACCACGCAACGAACTCACATAATTCTCGCTCTAAATATTTATTGACCAATACTAAATACGCGTCATTGCTCGTTGAATAAATTCGTGTTTACTGTTTAAACGACGAGCCGTTTAAAGGTATTTCGAAACTGTGTTGCAGCGCTATAGTACCTGTTTATGTAATGGATGTAATTATTACACTAGGTAGAATTACCAAACTAAAAATACACATTTACGCTAATTTTACGTTTTGATGAAACTATTATAAATAGCCATAATGATTCACTATTCTAATATTGTATTTTTTACTTTTAAAAATAGCCTAACATTGTTTTGCTAATTAAGTATCTACTATATTTTAAAATATAATGTTTAGAAGTTGCGTTTTAGTTTACCGAGTTGGATAAAAAAAAACATTTAATATACCAACTAAATAAATGTAAATTTCCTTAGCACTTACTAAAGTAACATACACGTAATGATTAATTGAGTAGGTACTTGTAAAAATAAAGCAAAAATAATTTGGTGTGTCAATAAAAATAACTGGTCCGAATTTCGAAAGTTATATGGTCAATGGTCTCCAGTAGGCCTTGGCCATGACGATTGCAATGTTGTCGAAATATCAGCAGACTCTAAAGTTGACTGACAAGCTGCTGGCCCTCAAACAATGCAAAAATTCAAATTTTTGGCTAAAACCGTCGTTATAAAGTAAAATAAATGACTTTATTAAATTTTTTAGAAGATTATATTACCAAAGATATATATAGTATAATGTGTCTAAATAAGTTTAACCTCTAGAGGTTTTGAGAGTTCGAGAATTTGCAATAGATTACTTTTACTCTTTATTTAAATGCGCATAAATAAAAAAATGTCTCTAATTACCAAATACGTAATTAAAAAGATTACTGAATCAATTGCCTCTCATCCCAGTCGTATCAGATTTAAACAAGAAAGTAGCAACTTCGGTTAAATTTAACTGCAGTTACTGGCATAGGTACTAGTAGTAGGTACTTACTGCACCTACGTTTCAATATACGTGCGCAGTAACTACGGTTAGTGCAGCAGCCGCTCAGTGGTTAAAATATAACCGTGAGATCACTATGCGGGGATAAAATGCCTAAAGTATGAAAATAATCCAGCCATATGTGTGCTTTTTGGATTTCATTATGAGTAATTTGTTAAAACTTATTTACGTTAGTCAGAGTTCTACCCTAAATGCCATACGTGTTAAATACTTTCAATTTAAAAAGGGATAACCCGATTATAAAGGATTAAATAATTAATTTATTATTTGTTATCTTCCAGAAACGAAACGAATGCCACGATATGGCTATCAGTTTAGTCAGATGTATATTTATACTATGTAGAAGAATTGTATATGTTATTATATTTCGTGCCCTAGTTTGATTAAACCATTGTCTCACTTATTTCTTCGTGACAATATGGGCAGTTACTTATTATGTTATTCATCATTATATGGGCAGATTAATAAGTAAGATAAGAACTTCAAAACACGTTGATATTTGCAGATAACCTACATAATATTGTATGTACACATTTATTTTCTTTCTGTATGGATTCATAAATTGCAATATAATCAGGTAATAATGGTTATAAAGCAAAATTATATTTTGACTAAATAACAATAACATCATTAGTCGCTAGATGGCGACTATAGTAGCACATAGACAAATCCAATATGGCCGCCAATCAAAAGATATTATAACGTCAACTTAAATACATACTTATTACTAAAGATTTCATTTAAATTAATATAAATAACTAGAAAAAACGTACAACACTGACATTCAAGCGAAACATAAATATAAACGAGATTTAAAATATGTTGCAAAGTAACACAAAGCTAATTTTATAAATTTAAATTCATCAAATCACAACAATATCCAGCATATCACTTTATGCAATTTGAGTTCAGCGAATTGGTGGCGTTTGTCATTATTTTGTCCATTGGTATCCATTGGACAAAATAATGACCTACTGAAAAGTTTTTCTGCATAGCGATGGATAAGATTGTTTAGATTGAAGTTATAGATATAATAATTGAATGCAATAAAATTATGAGTACACCAACAGTAATCTAGAATTTGATAGCAATAGAGAAGTAAATAAAGTGTAGAAGAATTTCGGTACTGATCAAATTAACGTAGTTTTAGCTAGTTATCGTTTTCTTAGAAATACACGTGTTTGACGTGCAGTGTGTGCGTGTTCGTCTACTTAATAAACAAGATATGAATGAAACGACGAGACTGCGAAGTGCATGCCAACGTGAAAAATAAAATAACATAAAAGCTGTACAAGACGTACACAACGTCATCTCACCATAAAACATTTTGTTCAATTGCCCTTGTCGTCCGGTCAGCTTTAACGAGTTTGTGTCCATTCAAAGTAAACAGCCAAGCCGGTTTAAAGTCCTATTTAATTTCATAGAATAGTTCATCACTATAACGTGTCATAGGTAAGGTACGTCCGCCAGCGGTGCGCGCACAGGGCGAGCGTGCAACGGAGCGGGAGTCGCGCTCGCGGTTGGCGCCCGCACGGAAGTAGGTTAGTAACTAAAGTTTTGTTTGCGTGAGGCTGCGACTCAGTGCACTCGGCCCGCTAGTGCCGCCGCGCGGCTCTGCCCGCGGTGCTGTGCGCCCCGCCCCGCGCGCGCCCCACAACCCCGCACCCGCGCATCTTTCACTTTCGGCCCGACTTTGCCTGGCTCCGCCCGCCCGCCCTACGCGCCCACTGTTGCGCCCCTATATAGCGACCAACCACTTTCCACAAACGACGTGTCTCATTCACAAAAGTGACAATCGAGACCTTTGTAACTTCCGATTAAATTTTAGGATTGACAAATGATTATTCATGAATTAATTTTGCAGTTAAACAAGTTCATTGACTTACTGAATTGAAGTACTTAATTACTAAAGTACTAAATGGTATTTTAATTGTAGTAATTGTTGCTTAGATTGCTCAGGAAATATTAAATATCAGGTACATACAACCTAAAAGAGCATTGAACTTAATTTTTTATGTGAAAACTTGAACTGACTGCAAAGTACCTGTAATGCTGTAGTTAATATCATTTCATAGATTGTTAGATGATTGATAAATAAATAACTGTTTAATTCTTTTTTTATCAATATATGTATTGATTTATTTATTTTAAAGAATTTTAGTTTAGTACAATTAGTAAGAATTTTTTTCAGCCCATGGTTAGAATAACTCTGAATGGAGATTTAATTAAATATGGTTTTGCCATTTATTATCTCAAGTATTCTGAATTATATTTGAATATGTGTACTGACCTTGCCTACATTATGTGCTAGAAAAGAATAGAAACCACGTCAGTGCTCCTTCTAGAACATTCTGGATAGTAACGGTAGGCCTACGCACATTCGTAGTTATGAGTGCCTAGGATTCAGATTGGCGAGTGAGTTGTATGGGTTTAGAGCACAGGCGCATCGGATGGCACCGGTACCGGTGTATCGCAGCAACAGTGGGGCCGGCTGGTACATCACACGCATTCGCCGAGCGCTCATTGTCGTTGGTTATGTAAGGCGGAGGCCGCGTCGATGCCGCTGCGCTGCTGCGAGTCAACGAACGGCATTGACACGCGCCCGCCTCCCGCCGCTGCCGCTGCCCCCGCGCACCGCACGGCCACCGCGGACTCCCCTCGCCGCTGCTGAAACCAGCAGCTGCGAAATTGGGTCACGAGCTCTGAGCCACCTCACGTACACATCGGCTAGCTAACCGAGACCTCTGACGTGCGCACGATTCCCTCCATCTAGCATCATGAGACTAGTGAGCGACAGGCGGCATAGGTCTTGTGTAGCTGGTGCTGTACTTGCAAGACGACAAATGAAATAAACCTTCTGCAGTTTAAAATAACTACGTGTGTTTCAACATGATAGATCGGACGCGGAATTGCCTTACATCCAGGAGAAGGCCTTGAATGCTATGCTCTTAGTGTTTTTTGCCTAGGTACTCTAAAGTTTTTATTTCACTATGCCGTATTTCCTTCCATTCAACATGGCAGTTTTGCTCTCCGTTCAATTAATGTATAAGATAAATAATCAAGAATAAATCTTAATGACTAAATCAATTAATTAAATATTGAAGCCTCCGCTAATTGCAGCATAGCTTCCAAGAGAGTTGTTCCCATTTCTAAATATGCATAGTGTATTCAAGGTTACATTATATTTAAATGCAAAGTCGCGTTTAATTTCGCAAGATTTGTAAGGTCATTACTGCAAAATAAATTTCTGTCTTAAATACGAGTAAGACTTTTTGTGGAAGTGAAATTATTAAATGTGTATTAAATATATCAATGGGAGTTGTACCAATATTATAACAGAAACAACTTCAATAGTTTCTAATATCAATGCATGAAAACGGAGAAGGAAAACAGCACTGCGCCGGCATCGAACGCTCGAGTCAACGAACGTCATTGACGACAACCGCCAAGCCGTTTTCTATGTTACTCGAGTAGAAATAAAGTTTAAATTGCAGTGAAACAGTGGTTCAACCTAGCCTTGGCTCCTACTGGCCTGGCTGACTTAGACATTCTATCTACTTTTACGAGTACATGGGCGAAGGCTCCAGTACTGTTTGGTACTTATAGTGCAGCCAGTACTTGGATGCAATAAGTTTATCGCTATCGTCAGCGTGTCCTTATGTAATGTTCTAATTCTTGGTACACTCTCATTGGATTAGCGGCGCCGATGTTTACCTGTTGTTCCACTTGCCGGTGTACGTTATGTCATGTGGATCGCGTGTGTATAGGCTTTGTGCAGGCAGATACAGTCTGCTACTTAAGTAGCTACTAAGCATATGTAGGTTTCGCAAAATTACTTAGATGTGAATCTGTTGCATAATCGATGGCAAAATTAAGTAACTTGCTTATTACTGACTTGCTTACAAAACAGGTATTTTGCATGACTGTTGTATGAACTGCGTAATTTTAAATGTTTCAGTTATAAAACGCAATGCATAATAAAGGGAAAATATAAAAATAAAATGCATGCGTTCGACCTTGCAAACTAATATTGTCTATACATGTTTACAAAAGTACAAATAAACTTGAATACATTATACTTAATTACAAACGTAATCTGTAGAATTTACATTGAAAAGCTGATCGTTGAAGGTCAAGTTAATATTAAGAATTAATTAGTATCCTATAGTTATAATTACCCATTGTGAGACCGGTTTTCCGAACATAGAAGCACGGAGTTCATAGCACGATAATGCTAATTGTAATTTAATAATTTTATATCAAATTAGTTCAAGGGATGCGAGGCGGGTATGCCCTGTCGCTGTGATATGACGTCATCTTTTAATTCTGTTATCACTGCCCGCGAAGTATATGCAGTGTACACAAAGCATGTACTACCTACTTATACATACATTCTTGCAATCGTTTACTTGCACAGATTGTATCTTGTTTTGTATATCTAAATTGTCTACTTTCAGAAAATAACAATATATGTATTCTGGTACTATAGTACCAGATTTGTAACATTATAGGACCTCATCCTTTATTTACTGAAGGGGGAGATAGAAATCCATAGGTGTACCTTCACTGTTTATACTAGATTTACAACTAAATCTCCTCATATTAAGTCCTACGTAACTTATCCTTATTTCTCATTAATGTGCTTTTGAAGCCAATAAAGTGAATCCAATATTCCTTAAATTAATTAAAAAATACGGTAATGTCCAGTAAGTTCTAGAATTATTTTCACGTTTAGAAAGCTAGTGGCATTGATTGATCTATCCAAGTGTGAAGTACGACACTCTAAGTGCAGTTAACTTATATAAAAGGGGGGGTTAAGAGCATCGGGCGTACATAGCAGGGGTGGTAGGTAGCCGCCCTAGTTTCAGGGTGCGCAGGCTGCAACGGGTGAAGGAACGTCATTGACCCACCTAGTACCTACCTGCGCGCTACCGCCCCGCCCCGCGACCCGCGCCCCGCGCCCCCTCCGCCAGACCAGACTGATAAATATAGCGATCTCCGGGAATATGGCAATGAAACTTGTGTACAGCGTACCTAGACTGTAGATAGAGGTAGGTTAGTGCGTCAAATGTGAAGACGTCAATCGACCAATCAATAGGAAGCGTTGCGTGGAATGGGTGCCTGACCTATGACTGAACGAATCTGTTGAAATAACAATGCGAATTCAAACGATGCAATGTTTCAATTAAACGAATTGGTACCTACATTCTTCCAACGTTTGTTTTATTTTAGTTACTATTTGGATAGTAACCTGCTGTATGTTGATTTAAGTACTGTTTACGCATATGTTATGTAATTGGACAAATAAAACACTTTCCTTAAGCTTCGGATTAAGAAATCTAATATACAGATTCCAATATGAAATTCTAAATTTACAAATTATTTAACAGTTTGAATTTTCTAAATAGGTGTATAAAGTATAATCCTAGGTTTAATATGGTCTATTTGTTGGTAAATAGTAACATTAACATGTTGAGACATAATTTTAAATACCGTACCTAAATTAAATCATGAAATTCCTGAAATATTGATCATAACAAAGACATTTAAATATTGATTTCAGTTCATTACGTTCAAATAGTTTGAAATTATGTCACTATCGACTGCCATGAAGTTGTGTTATGATGGATGCACTAAGCATGCGAATCCGGAGTAATTGAGACATTTGGAAAGGTTGACAATCAGCATAAGTTTTAGTGGAGGGCGGGGCGGGGTGTGTGGCGGTCGCGGGGCGCGCGGGGGCGCGGAGGGATGCGAGGCCGACACGTGCGGGTTGCAGCGGGTGAACGAACGTCATTGACCCACCTCCGGGGCCTACTTATAGCGGGCCGATAACACCCCCGCCGATACGGCGACTGATTCCTCTCTGTACCGAGTTTATGCTAATAACAATACAACAGCGACTGTTTGCTTTCAACCTCTCCTTATAATGTTCACGTGTCCTCGTCACTGCAACTGATAATGTAAATAATTTCGGTATGCAAGGTCGTCACGAGATTTCTCGCTGAAAACTCCAATGTTAGGATGAAAATATTCGATTTCAAAACAGAAAATATTTGTTCTACCTTCAATTTGATTTATGTGTTCTTGAGATTTAAAATAAATACGACCATAAAATTATTATAAAATCTACAGGTAATATTTTTCTTAAACGAAATATAATTAATCAGTTATTAATATTAATGAAATCTAGACCTTACCCAATGTACTGCACCTAATACCTAGCTTGATTTAAAACACAATTTTCCTTGTAGTTTACCTAATGATTTTGTGCCAATGTCAAGAGTAGAAACTGGGGTATTCAAATGACACACAATTAACTAGCTATCTGCCCCGGTTTCGCAACGTAGTGTCTATCTCATTAAATGCCTAGGTGTTAAAAAAAAATATACAAAAATATGTTATGAACTGCATGCTTCTCCAACCCTTGCGTGATCATCGTTGTCGGATTTGTTTACTCTACCATAATGAAATAATTTAAATAATTAAATTAAGATTTTTTCTTGACTCACGATTTCTAGTTCTAGAATTTTACTAATTCGTATTCGAAGTGAACTAATTTATATAGATTGAGTAAGACGTTTTAATTTACCTGTAACTGGGATATATTTTTTTGGTTTTGCCTGGATCTTTACGTAACCTCTAGCTTGGCCATTCACAGTTGTGATTCATTAAGTTTCTTTATGAAAAGGTGGTGTTAACAGCACGATGGAGGTCCACTGCACCGAAGCCAACTTCCGGCCTCGACAGGGCGATCAATACGTATCGGGGAACGAACTCCTGACCTCGAGCTGGGAACTGGGGCGTCGCGCAAGCGCTACCCCGTCGCCGCTGACGCCGACGTAGCCGGCCGGTGCATCCTCCCAACACTACATTAAAATTCGCATTTGTCCCACAAAAATATATAATCATCACACTTGCTTACTCTAGAAACCATATAGCCCCATCTCTGTACGAAAATTGCAATTTTTCTATCATTTTAAAGTTGCAATTTCATATAAACAAAAGACAACCTCGCCCGCCATGTTGGTTGAACTCTTGACATTCGACATCTATAGATCAATAAATGATGGTAGGCGTATATCTGTTTTATTATTAAAAGGTGCAGGGGCTATTGCTACTGGCTTGTAGAATGTAGGTTAATAGTTTAATTTTTGTGGAGTGAGGTTTAATTTCTTGGTAGGTATTGGATTTTAATGACTTTCACACCGACAGAAATGTAGATTTTTTTTATAAAATTCTTTTTCTTTCCATTCTTCAATTCATTAAAAAAATACGTCACTATAGAAACTGGTATGGAATATTTGTCCATTAATGGTGTAGTAATTACCTCTTTCTTCCCAATGTACTCAGTACCTGACTCTCAAATTTGGCTTAGTTTTATCTTCAAGGAGTTATTGCCAAATTGCATCGAGGCATTTTAATGGCGTAATGCGTTTTCTTTTTTTTCTACATCTAATGGCGCAATATCGCGCACTGCGAGATTCGATCCAACCAGATAGTGCCCGATATTAACTCCGTTGACCTTTACAATAACACGAAGTACGTGCACTGAACAAAGCGAACACTCCGAGCCAAGTTCTATAATTAACAATTGACTGTAATAAATGTTTCAGAAATAATATAGACGAAAAAAGGCAGCCATCAGAAGGCATTATATTGCAGCTGAAGGTAAAGGACAGCCGATATTGTTGTTCGATACTGGGTTTACATTTTGAGGCGCGGAGTTTTGAATGCGGCCCTGCTGCAATGCCAAGGCGACTGCCAAAAGGCGGAGTGAGGTCAAAGCCCAATGTCAGGGGCCCTAAGAATTTTGTCTCAGCTGCATTTCAATGTGATACATTCAGCCGATTAATGAGTGGTTCCATTCAGAAGTCACGAAGTTCAAGAGTTGTGTTTACATATTTGTAAGGAAAGTAAAAGTGAGATATAGTCTGAGCCTTCATCAACTTCTCTTACTGTAATTTGAAGCGTTTAAACGTTACTTTATATATTTTGGTTCGGATTTTATATTTCTACTTTTTGATTTACAGGTTAATTTTATTCTAACTTGCAGGGAAGTCTCACACATTCATAGCTATTTTGTAACTTGCTAATTACGTATCTCAGTACACAATAAAATATACTTAATTTTTACGTTTAAAAAAATGGATACAAATTGTATGTACATACCTACCTAGGCAATCAAGGTGCGGTACTGAATATGTTTGCGGTAGGAATAGTTATTAAATGTAAGTATAAAGAGTTAAGGTTTTATTCAAGCATGTGAACAACCTAGTATCTCAGAATGCAGATGTCATTGCTTCAAACATTTTCAAAATACAAATATCTTAATAGCGTTTATTCTAAAATGCGTTTACGATAATTATTTGGCATAAAGTAAAATATAAAAATGAAGTGACTTTTCATGTTTCAAAATTATTGTAATTTATATTTTATAATTCGAATGAAATTATCATAAATCTTGCTAATTCATGTTTTATTACCTGATGAGATTGCATTACACGACGATATGAGTGGGTAATTGCTTTAAATTCAATTTTATTCTGAAAGACACAAAATTTGATGAAATTTCAAACTATATTTTAAAGCTAACTAACAAGGCAAAAATTAAACGACTATTATGACTATTAATTACTTAAAAACAAATGTTGTATTATAAGAAACAAATTAAAAATAAAACCATTTTGTCACTGTCCGCCTTCACATTCCCGAACTAATACTTCGGTATTTAGGCTGTCACGTAAGAAATTATTTAAAAAGAAACAAAATACGGACAAAGCAGAAAGTAATTAAGGTTACCGTTCTGAATACAAATAAACGTAAATACAGTCAGCTAATACATAATTTAATACAATCAAAAATAATTTAATTATTTGGATGACTATTCTTGATCATCAACATGACGTTTACATGACGTCTACTGCAATATAAAATAACTAGCTTCTGGGGATAAAAAGCCTGGGGATGGCATAGGTATGTGTTATTCCAAACTATAATTTATCCCTGTTTCAAATTTCATCCCGATCCCTTCAGCCGTTTTTATGTGATAGAGTAACAAATATACCCACAAACTTACAAACTGTCGCATTTATAAGGTATAGGCAAATAATCACATGTGAACATTCATGTATGTATTCTACTACAATGAAAGAATATTCACAACAATAGTACTACATTGTAGTAGCTAATACAATACAGTCCAGCCAACCTGAAATTACCTTCAAAGCCTTATAATGAACGTGTATGCATGCGATGTCCCTCACCCGCGCGAAGGGCTGTGCTTGGCCACTATTGACTAACAGTTTGACACCGAGCTATTCGATTAACCTAGCTTTGTCTTAGCCAGTCCACCTATGAAGCTAATGAAATATGTATCGCTTTAGTCTAGCAATTAAGTCATTTCATTTCCAATGCCTTTATTATTTTTTCTGATTTGAACTTTCTATAGATTTCTTCAATATGTGTGTTGATTTAAACTTGGTAATTTTTAGAGTTGCAAGCGTTCATAGGCCACGGTATCCATTTACCATGGGCAGAGTGCTTTATTGCCACCGTCGTGATATAAAAAAATATTATGTAATGTAAAAACAGAGTTCTAAAAACAGTAGCAATTTTATACCTGTTACTACATTGTACGTGTTCATTCTACAGGTATATGAACAAAACGTCTAAAAAAGCTCTCCTTGATAATGTTCAATTGCCTGAAAAAAGTTTCCTGTAAAAATGATGAAAGGAAGAAAACACCGTCACACCATGGTAGTTACCTAATTAGGTCACATCCCTTGACGGCTGAGTGAGCATTATATAAAAATAACCTTTTATTTTCGGTTCATTGTATACGTATTTTTGTATCGCCGTAAAAAGCATCTATTTTAAATGGCTAACACTAAAAAGTTAAGTAATCTAATTACTTGATAACTAAGCCTGCACTAAAATCCAGATATGGCAGTTTCTTGTCAATTTTGTAAATTTTACAAAATACATTATCTTGTTCCATGTAATAGACTAACGCATACATTAAGTTACAATGTACAAGACGTATTTATTTCAGTACACATTTTCCTGGTCTTTAAATTACCTTCCGATCAGTATAATAATTCTCAAGAGATGTCAAATAAACTTTTCCCCGAAATGACCCAAAAGCGAATGTTTACGCCTTGTTTACGGCACGATTACGTCCCCCATGTTATATCACTTATATAACTGTGAACGCATGGAGCGTTGTCATGGAAACCATACAAATTCCCAGGTTGTCCTATGGCTAAGTAAGCCGGTAAGATGACCTCTCGAAATTTCGAAGGTCGTACAATTTACACGTGCCGCCATTGATTTTGGTAGATTTGTAGGAGTACAGTGTACACGGTTGGGTATGTGTGTGTAAGTGCAGCAGTGTGCTGTGGCAGTGACAGTGGTTCGGCCCCCTTTTGACCTATTTCCAAGTCCCTTGTACCAGTGGGATGGTGACGCAAGCAGGCTCGCAACACTGCTGCTCCTAAAGCTGAGAACTTCGCTGGAGTTTGTTTATTTCATGGGATATTTTTTTTAATGTAGGATTTTAAAGCCATTGCAATAGTTACTCTACATATTTATACGTTTAACAATCACTATGTTTAAATTAGTTAGTTTTTCTAGAAGGTGCATTTGTGGAGATTTAATTGGAAATAATATTAAAGTCTCGGTTGGGTATTCGAAATATTAATTGTGACTTTTTGTTGATTTAAACAGTTCTTCATTATTTTATCTGTCTTCTTAGGAAAAATTAAGGTAAAGTTATTAAATATTATTTAATACAGCCAAAAAGAAATTGTAAACGTATGAGATTCATAGTTTTTGTAGTGTACTAGCATGCGTCCGGCTCTTAGCTTCGCGGTGTCATCACTTGTTGGCGTGTTAGGATCCCATGGAAACAAAAGCCAATTGCATGTTTATAACATAAGTTTTATGTATAAAAATACCAAATTTCTACTTTCCAGGCTGGTCTAAGTTTGAATTATTTTTTCTGAGTTTTCATCAAGATATAAAATAAAGGCAGCAAACATTAATTACATGCCATGTATCAATTAAAAATAAATATTACAATAAAATAACCATAAACGTAAATAAACATAGCATTTACAAGTCGAGAGTATTTCTATAAATAGCTGCCCGACGATAATAACGTAATTTAACTCAGAATCCTGTATAAACAAGAAGGGAGTGTTTGGAGGCTTTATATTGGGCTTCGTCTAGGGTGGCGAAGGCGGCGGCGCGTTGCCATGACGACGCTGCAGCCCGACGACGCACCGACCCAGTTCCGCCCGCCCAAATGTTAATGACCTCCAAAACCCAGGTCGAAGTTCACGCGTTACACGGGTAAGGGATCTATCCAAGTACCCCATGGACGCTTTACGGGTCACACCATGTATTGATCGTCTGATTATAAGATTCAATCTAGGTTAGATACAATGTATGTACGTTTCTTATGGAAATTCTTTAAATTATATTTTCGGCTCTCGGACGAAATTAAATGCATATTTTGTTTCATGTTTTGTCTTCACATTTGTTTATTGGACGAGCACGTCCATTTATTAGTTGTTGTCATTAATGATGGTTGCTGTTAAATAAAAATACGTTGAGGTTTATTGTTTAAATGTTGTTGACTTGCGGGGAGAAGATCGTTAGTATGTCTGCGTGTGTAAATAAACTGCCCTTTGTGAGTTTGTGTGTGGAGTGGACGTAGGTTGCCGCGAAGGCGCGACGCCTCTTGAAGCGAGTGAGTTCTTGGGTTACTTATTGTTACATCTTCAGGTCAGGTCGACAGCCTAGCGTGGGGCTAATAACCTGGACGGTGTAGTGGACAATTTTATTATGTTTGTGTAAAGAAAATTATTCTGTTCTGATTATTTAATTCTATTCGTTGCTTTTTTAGCTTTTATATTTTGAATTATAGACGAAGTTCATATCTGAAGTAGACAATAAAATACCATACTATTAATGTTCAATAATATAGATATAATGGAAATAAATAAAACTTTTGATTACATGTCACTTTCAATAGATACATTCTATTACCTACTACAATGTTATGAAAGGTATTCAACTAAAAGTGAATTTGATATAACGCCATATAAAATACATGAGCAAAGTAGCCATAAACTATCCAATATCCTTTACCATAAGACATCTAAATTAAAACTTAACACGTACAAAATACATGTGTCGCACACATGTTAGCGAATTCCTAGTTGAGTTGCTTAGGTATAGATGGAACAGAAAGGAAATTGCAAATAATTTTAGCTCATTACAACGACTGCGCCTAGACTGGGGTGTGCTAGTGTGTGTGTGTACGTACACGCGATCTACGCAATTACACGTAAAGAATAGTGACAACACACACAGAGGCGAGTGTAATCGAAGGACTACTCCGCGTCGCATGCATTTACAGCCAGCTAGGGTCGCTAGCGCATTTACTATGCAGTTTCAAATTGTATTTGTATGGAAAATACATATTTTTGATAACTTTTTTTTTCATATCGTATCCAGATTCTATTAATTTATTTGTCGTTTAGTAATTACTAATATAATAATAATACTTTGAGACTTCAACCTGACTTAACAGTCACTCTTGCGACCACTTGACAAACGAAACACTTTGATATAAGCTGACAATTTTTATGAATACCCGAAAGTAATCATGTATCGGAGTTAGATATGTAGATACAAGATGTGAAACTTAACCAAGAGCATTCATAAAAACTACTCAATATAAGTACGGTATTGTGTAAGTTCTTAAGTACAGTATTGTATATCCGTTGTCAACCCTGCGATGCGCTGCGCCGGAGTCGCACAGTCGTAACTCATACACGCACATTACGCGGTACCCGCTAGTACTTCCATCTATTTCGTGATGCAATGCACTCTTGCGCACAGTTTTACGATGATCAACGTTATAAGTTTACTATTTATTAAGTTTAATCGATTTTAGCCTTAGTTATGCTACGTAATCGTACTAAACATATTCATGATGATGGGCTTTAGCATGCCATTCCATGAATTTATGACAAAATGTGTAACAAATTATCGTGTGGCCAATCCTTTAGTAACGGATTTCGGATTAAAATATTCATAATTTGTAGTAAAAATACCACTGGAGCTTTATTAATAACTTCAAAATAGGTGGGTTCAGCATTGAAAATATGAGCTCACAAGAGGGTCGTATTGTTTTATTCACGCACCCTTACATTGGTGCGGGTAAGTTAAAACACAAATTTTCTGTCCCATTGGTCCGCTAACACTTCAATACCGCAAGTGTTTGTGCGTTCTCTTTGGACGTCCGTCGTTGTCGGTAGGGTGCCTAATGGAACGTGCTCACGTGCTCGTTTTAACGAACCGATAAATCTCAGTGCTTCGTTGTCGAGCAAGGTGCTTATATTCACTTTATAGCACACTGTAAAACTTGTTAGTTCACATTAATCCTTTGACGGATGTAAAGATAGTACCTACACGTGCAACAATGGACGAAACCACTTCATATGAAATCAATACAAACAGACAAATACGATAATAGACCTGAGTATGAGTAATGTCAGTGAAATAGTACACCAAAGCGTGGGGTCACTTCCTATCCATGCGGTTAAAGTAAAACAAAACTTTTCAGCCAGATGAAATAACAAAGCATTGAGTAATCAAGTAGTCACAGACTAAGAATACTAAGATTCGAAACAGCTCATAGATCAAAACAGACTGTAATGTTCTTTGACCTAAAAAAGCTAAATTAAAAGAGGTTTTCTTTTAGCTGGTATAAAAGGGTATTTGAAAGCAACGTGGCTTGTAGCATGAAAAGCTTGTATGTGTCCTTTAACAAGTCAGTACTTGGCTGGTGTAGGGCGCGAAGCGGGGGCGGCGCCTATTCCTAGCGCGAAACTAGGCCGGCCGCCGACCGCTGGTGTATGGCCCAAGCTTTAGGAGAAAAGCGTGGATAGCTGCAAGGTTGTTATCGAGTAGGCGTAGGGTGGATTTTGAAAATTTTGTAGAATATAAATTTTAACGATTTTTAAGAAATGTAGTGTTACAGAACTAGATGTTAAATCTATTTCACAACAAATAATACTTTTAAGCGTATGTAAGCTTCCATGATTGTTTTCAATGCATACACATGATCGAAAAAAACAAATTTTAATGAAACAAATAAATTTTTAGTGTTTTCATTTACGACGAGTGCAGATTTAAGAGATTTATTGTCATAACAAGAGAGATTTACAGAACTCAAAATTTACGATCAGGCTTTACTTGCAATTGCTTTTATAAATGTTTTTTAAATATACATAATATAAGTTATCATGCATAACGTTTGAAACGTTATTTTACTTGTTTGATAAACTTTGTGTGCAATGTTTTTATATTTCACACACGGTGATGGAAAGCCGTTTAGGTTGCAATGAGTCGTACTGACATGCAGGTTAACAAGTACCGTATTTTTTAATTTAAAATTAAGGTATGGTTTTAAATATGCAGTAAAGGATGAACAGCCTTGATTAAAAAAATATTAAGATTTTTGTGATGTCACATGGCCTTATACAAGTACCTTCAACTTGAACTACGCGAAACGCCTGTAGCTTGGACCATACCACGTTTTAAACTCCGGACGCATGCAGTGCCAACACAAAAATTGCTTCTCAGAAAAGAGGTTCAAGAATCAAGATCTATGTCGTTTGAGAAGACTTAAATATCAGATCCTCTTCCTAATTTATTTGTGTCAGCTAAAATAAAACGATACACTGATGGAAGATGTTTGTTTGTGTGTATTAAGGTTACCAGGAACCATCACACCGATTGTTTATTTTTTAATTTGTGCCATTTTTATTATTGTTCGCTGGGCCATGTGGCTCGTGTTTCTTACGGCGGGGAAAGAAGTGTTTCAGATTTTATATTAACGATACGCTACGTCATGATACGGTACTTACAAATACACGCAGAAATTAAAAGTTACTTTGTTACTGCATTTGTTGTTTTAAGCGTTAGTTAAGTTTGGCAATTGGTGTAAGATAAAACTAGAACTAGAAAGCTGTTAAAAAAATATCGAAAACCAAAAATAAAGAAAACCTGACAATTTATAGGCAATATAATTTAGATGCTTGATGTTAATACAGTTAAAAACAGCCAACATAAATGTTAGCTAGTGAGATACTATTGTTAAAAAATAAGTTTGATTTAAACACTTCATCACACATAGTTCATTCCTGATGATTCTGTAAGTAATTCCATCATCATGCTGACTTGCAATCAACAACAGTTATTAAGGAACTACAATTACCAGCCTCGTTTTTTACGAAATAATGTAACGACGTATTCCAAGAAAACAAGTACCGAGCACCGAACCAACCACCGAAGTAATGGTGGCATGCAACTTGTAATATTTTTAATACAAGGTCAAGTATCCTGACCTAATGTAGTATCCACTATCGACCTAGTCTCAACGACCTTGGGTACAATCGTGATTCTACCAGTTGGAATTAAACTGTATTACAACTCAACACAACAACATTGTAATAACTGCACATTTTTTTATTTGCTTGCTGCGTTAATAAAGCATTCCAATTACTCAGTAAGTGCAATATGCATTAAGGTCTGTGACCTGACCTCATCCGCGTAACGTGGCCTTACAGCGTAATGAAAACTGCGCAAACACAAACGGAGCTAGCCAATTACATTCTCGTGCGTTAATTTCAAACAACCAATGGAGTCGCTTCTATCATACATAGCGCCAATAGGAATCGTTCAAAGAATTAACAAAACTTTTTATTATAATTTGCACTGCAACTATAAAGTCCTATTGTGCATAAAGTAGTACGTTTTAATTAACCATTAGACAGTTAGATACTTATGTTTTATCATTGATTTTATTGTTAGAAAATCAATGCGTGGCCTTTAATTTACTATGAGATAAATCATGTTGCCAAGATAAGAATCTAAGCTGAAGTTTTAGATAAAATCAGTCGGTTTCAAAGGAAGTGGGCTTACAGTGAGTTGTTCAAAAGTTATTGTAAATTTGTATTAAGATATTCTAAGATTTATACTACAAATTCATATTTTAAACAGGTACATATTGCGTTTGCATTTGTGTAAGCTTTTTCAACCATATACGATGTGAAGGTTATCATTGTACACAGTTTTGACCATGATTTCAAATTGTAACATTGATTATTATGAGATACAAACCTGTCTATTTAGTGTAGTAGACTTTAATGGAAAAAATAAAAAAAATAACCTAACTTTAAAAGCGTTTTAATTTCTTTACCTAGTTTAAATTTTGCAGTGAATTTTCATACATTACATAAATGTTTTAATAGTATTAAAAGAAAGTTACGCTTGACAAGCAGAATTAACGAGGTTTTAGATCTATATGTAATATAATAATTTGCTGTAAATTATTTACTGTGAGCTTTTATAATGCTAAATGATTGAAATATGCTCTGTTTGTAAAATAAACTTAGTACTCGTGTAAATGTTAAGGTCTTTTGAAAATAATAACATCGTACTATTTTACGCGTGTAGTTTTTTGACTATTATTTTAGCTGGCGTTACTTTCCAAGATAAAGCTCATTAGACGCAGACTTTGACGAATGAAAACATTTCGATTCAAACATGAGCGTGTAACTATTGTCTTGAGTATTGACTAGCACACCAGCTAGATCGCCGGTAATGCCAGTATTATTGCGAAACGTCCGCATTCGTTATAGTGCTCTCCGCAGATGATCTATGGAGCGCGAACAAGATACGCAACTGAACCACATTTCGCTTGCACTTTCGAAAGTAAGTCTTTGTTTTCACTCGGTAGCGGTAATTTATAGTAATGAGGAGAGATCATTGTACGCACTTTTGTAAATCGTTTGAGTGAAGTCTCCCCGTATTTGGCGGTAGGCCAATTGTCGCACATTACTTTTTGATTTAATGGTTTATGGTGAAGTTTTGATTTTAATTAGCTGCCGTTTAGTATAATGCTTGAGATGCGATAAAATGTGGTCGGTTTTACGTCATGAGGTTGCAATTTAATTCAGAATACTTTTTGTCACACATCTGGTTAGGTATTTATATTGTACTTGCAATTTTTAAAATGGTTTCTCCAATTGATAAAATTTTATTGTTCGTTATTATTATACTAAAATAATAAAAGAAATATAGTTTCTCTAGAAAATCAGTTAATTATATTTTGTTAAGTAATCTATCAAAGTTCTTGTGGCGTATGCTTCCTACAAGTAGCTTGTTATAAGAACGTATGATTTGTAACAATTTAATGCAGGTGTTAAAACCTTGGCAGTTGTAAACACACTTTCACTAAAATACGTTCGACTGCGGGAACAAATGGACACACGGAATATAGGGCAGAACACATTGACTCACTCGAATGTAAAACTACGAAGACAGTACAAGAGCTACGTAGTATTCTTCAGTTTTAAAATGATGTATAGATAGCCTTGAGTATGTATTACTTTTACTACCTTACTATCCCTGTGATATGTGGATCAATGCAGGTCCACAAAAATAAGTAATATCTACATCTACATTGAAGTATGGAAGTGGGCGGTTTCCGTGCCTCGAAGAGCACATAAAACTGACAATTCAAGTTATCAAACGACGATCTATGATATGCCGCAATGTGCACGTCTGTCTACCCTTTCGGAAATAAAAGGCGTGATGTTGCACGATCTATGGTATGACAATTGTTTAGAGCCGACAAACGCTGAAGAAATCTAAGCGGTTGACATGTCTTCTACTGAAATGAGTTCTGTCAGGTACATTGTAGTAGCGTAAAATCCTGGTTTCCAGCTGAAGTTGTTTAAGATTCCGAACTGACCCACTTGGGGAAAAGCCAGGAGAAAGAAAGAACCTTGAACACTGACACTGATGTTTATCATCTATTTTTCAAAAATATAGGTAATCAGTTTAATAGTGTTACCGCATTTAAAAGAAGTGAGTGTACATACATTTCTGTGTCATCTTATCGCGAATATATCCTTCGTATTTTTACCAGAAGATATAGTTTAGTTGTAAATAGAGTCACGGCCGGTTGTCGATCTCCTAATTTGATGGTCACTCGTTTATCATTGCTTTATACGCGTTACCTTGAGATGATAAAACAGTTGGTATTATAGTTTAAATATATCATAACAACAACATTAGAATATATCTACATATGGATTTTGTAATGTTACTTCGATTCACCGAGAGTCTACCGACATGCAGATTATAGCAACACGTTCTCAAGGTTAAGCGAATTATACAACTACCCACAATATAACTTAAATAAGAATGATATTCATAAAAAAAGTATTTTAATTTTACGTTTGATATGAAAATTGGCAAATATATGGAGTGTTTACACAGGCCACGGTCTCGGGCTCGAACTTGTCCGATTTTTATTGCGAGTTTAAAGAAGCGAGCGAACTTGCCCCAGTGACCACGGGTAGCGGTTGATATAAATATAATACATAGGCCCACGTCCAATAATAGAATTGGTCGGTGGCACATTGCCGCCGCTCTACGATCCAAAGCCCAAATTCCTAACTATAGTTACCAACTCCTTCGTTGCTAGTCGATATGCAGCTACGATGCACTTTGACATTTCAAAAATGGAATGATATTTCCAAGCGATTCGTTATCTGTGTAGTCAAAACAATCTCAACTAAGTACCTCTATTTGCTTTGTCCATTGTGTAACCTTTGTTTATGCGGTGTCCAAAAGAATGTTTGCTAGAATATGTAGAAACTGAAGTGGATAGCACAAAGTCTTTCCTGTTAACCTATTTCTGTCTGTACCTGCGCAGTATGCATCGGTTCCTCCCAAGGAGTGTGCATTTGACATTTTCTTGTTGAAAAGTGCACGGATCATAGAAGTAGTTGCGTGGTGTGCGGGGCGTGGAGGTGAGGGGGGCGTTCGCCGGTTCGCGCGCTGTAACCTACATACCGGTCAACACTCCGGCTCAGTCAACACTCGCTACAGGGACGTTTGGTGTGTTTGATGAGCAAGTCCACTTGTACAAGTAACTTAGGTGAGTTCTAGTCGGAGAGTAAAATAACTTAGTAGGTACAATTTGACTACCAGATAAAATTATGTCTAGTTAATATTTACTATCTAATGGGTTATAAGTATATAGAATAGTACTTTTAAAAAAGATATAAAATCCAACAAACCATAAGCCAAATTACCTGTAGTCTTTCATTTTGATGGAAATTTTAGACCATCGCAGTAAGTCGTGTAGGTCCGATTTCTGAATAATAAATCGAACTTACCTGAAACAAAAAGCATTGCTTGGTGAAATGATCAAAACAAATAGTCGTTTCCGCATAAATTTAATAACCATGCCAATGACCGTAAAATTTGTTAAAACTTAACATCTGTTTACACAGTCATAATTTTTTGACACAAATATACTGTATGAGTGTGTAACCTACTAAATTAGTATTAATTGGAGTGTTTCATTGTGTGACTAACATTGTGTTAATCTAATACAGTGAATAATCTTTAACTGAAAATAACGTGCAAGTATTCGTGCCAGTTACTGGCGCGAGTCGCAGCGTGAAGTAAACAGACTAATGCCAGCATTAGATGCGACTAGACAAGGCCATAGCTATCAGTGAAATGTCGAGAAGGAAAGAGATGGATACATAAAGTATTTATTGCACACATAACAACACTACAAGTGCAATTCACGCACACTCATACAACTTTTCTATTTCTATTACATGGTCTAGGGTTGACTACTGGTATTAATAAAAACGGTTAAACTTACTTACTACGTCAATTTATGTTATTAGTATTAATTTGTAAACGAAAAATCTTGGAGATAGCAAATACGTTAAAGTGTGTCACGGGCACAAATATACTCCACGAGATTACATTGCCAGTATTGCAAATTAAGACATAAAACAAATGATTGAAATTCTTGAATTATTTCGCTGTTCCGTGGTTATAACTTGGTTTTATGTAAATGCCATGACACGAAACGACCTCGAAACAAACCTTTACAACTATATAGCTTTATTTATAGACTTCCTGATTTCTTCTAGCATTTCAACTGTCTGAAATTGTAAAAACAATTACATGTACTGAAAAGAAAGTATATTTTTGCATAACAATAATTTTCAACGACCCGTGAAAGTCAGACACTGCTAATAATACTGATTAAAGCAGGAAAAGGTGTTTCACCATCTAGGTCGGTTAAGGAGGTTACCGACTATCTTCAGGAATTGGGTGAGCGAGTGTATAATGCGCACTTGATATACAAAATACCTATCTTGATAACGATAAGCGTTCCGAACTTGCTAGTTGCGACAGACTGTCCTAGAACCCGGTTTGAACTCGAGTACCCTCAATAGCGCAGCCCAAATTTTTATAATAATTCACCGTATCAATGTATTGCGCATGATTGTTATTACAAGTACACCATAGTGGCGATCACGGATGCGGTAGTGGCTAAGTATGGGCTGGGTCGAAGTGGAGTGGTTGCCCAATCGCAGTCACGTGACCGACGTCGTGCCCTAGCAGGTGCTAGCACACCTTGTACACCACCACCACACCACGCAGATATACACCGCGAGGGTGATTACTGATTACTCCTTATTATACAAATACATAAATATTAATAAAATCATTATTTCTCACCGAATGTTTCTAATTTACAACTAAAATAAAGCTGTAAAATTTTTATGTGTTTCATGTAATTACAGTCTATATTCTAAGCCATTAGCGTTTTAAAATAGATATTCTCCGAAGTCTTATGAAACTATTGAAATAAAAGATTTCTTTAATTTTTATATTCTTCGTCAGGAAATTATGTTTTTGAATTGTGAAAGACAGTGTGTACCAACTCCCGATGATATCATCCATATCCTAAATTTTGAATATTTATGCAATCTAATCTCCGAATAGGTTAATTAAACATGACTAATATAGCTGAACACGGAAAACTGATGTGTTCACTATAGGAAAAAGCGTTACAGTAAAAACAATGTTTTAGTGACGAAACTGTCAAAATAAATAAACCTAATGAAAGTTTCTCATGACTTCTATGGATTCAAATATGGTGTCCTAAATCGCTGTTATCAACGGAACGTTATTCAAAATTACTTTATTTTGATTTCATGAAAGGAAAGTACAAATGCCCGTTAATTGTGTCCGACGCCGCGATAGCCACACCCTCTATTATTATGGAATTATTATAGTAAAAACAGCTGTCGAAAACTAGGAGTACTTGGAATAACAGGATTCATTTTACGCTACATTAAATATTAAGTTCCAGTTCCCACTTCTGGTTAAGTTTCAGTTAGTCTAATTAGCGGTTAACTGAATCTTAATTAGAGGAACTTATTCTTACTATGAAGCGTTGATTAAATATTATGTTCTATCTATGTACTAATACAAATTGTTAATTCCGTTTAAAAAACTGGAAGGTCAGTTGCACCTGCACAGTTTACTAAGCGGAACTAGCGGTTCTTGTATTAGAACAATAGTTGAATAACGAAGTTCAAAACTATATTAACTTCTATATATATATATGGGCAAACGACCACTTGTATGGAAGGAAGGATCACTTGATGGTAAGCGATCAGCGCCGCCGATGGATACCCGCAATACCAGAGGTGACACAGGTACCGGCCTTTTAAAAAGGAATACGCCCTTTTCTTGAAGGTTTGAATAATCACAAACATCAGTTCAATATTCACTTTCTGTTTTAAATGAAAAATTTAAAATAACGAAACATTATCTGAAAGTTACATGTTTTAATCTCAAATGCGTTTAAAAATGTTTCTGTGTACAAACGCCTTCAAATTACAAAGATACGAGTCTTGAGAGCCATTAAGAGACCAGGCTTAGTACCTTCTTACAAGTAGATACCAATGTTTAAGTGTATGCAATATTTGAACACCATTTGTTACAGTTTTCATCTATGTGTTCCTTGCACACAGTTCCCATAGAAATGGGGATATCTTGATGGATTGGGCTCTTGATGCCGAAACACGATAGTATCCACTGTAGAAAGTATCAGGTACTGAAATCTTAGGATTCATACATTGTGAGCCTTACAGGTGTGTGAATAAGATACGTTTCTGAAAGGAAAAAAAAAAGAAAATAAAAGGCAAAACATTGAAAAGAAATTCCAGGAAAATGTTTATTTTAAGAATGCTCGAATTTAACTGTCTCGCACACAGTCTGTTCCCGTTCATTCATTCTCTGTGTCACAATACGACTATTTCGTAATTGAAACTATAAAAAATATAGCCGGAGTCGTCTGCGGGCTCACTGAGTCAACATAATAATATTTTATGACGCTTCGACTCATCTGAAAGCGATGCACGCTAACCTTTGGGAAGTGTTGTGTATGGAGCAACAACGCCGGACGCCCTATATTCACATTTCGGTCTGCCGGCTGGCAAATTGCCCAAAAATAATTAGTCATCATACGCTCAACTCCTTAGTCGCGATCCTAGGATAGGACGATTCTTAGAACATGTTACGGTTTCAGCAACCACAAAGCATCTATTGGACTTCGAATGAAATATGAAAATGGGACATTTATGTGGGTTATTAAATTCTGAGTATTCTCAGACTTAAGTAGTGCACACTGTAAGTTTTGAGTACTGATGTAAATTACTATCTTGGCTGACAATAATTTGTGAGTGGAAATAACCCAGTCATCAGATAATCCCTGGTGCACCTACTTTTACTGGAACGAATTGCAAATATAAATCAAGGCTAAGTATAATGTGAGATAAGATTGTCTACCGTAACATTAATTTGCACTATATAAATAGCGTAATTAAAAACATTGTTCCTTTCGATGGAATGTTTAGATAACTGAATGCGACTGCCATCTAGCGCCGAATTGCCGAACTTACGATTGCGCCGCTCGCCGCTAGGTGGCGTATTTGATTGTACTATGGTCGACGACTAAATTGAAATTACTTTAGATGCATAAATCCCATTAAATCACATTTATGACCCCTCAATTATTATCATAAAAAAATATAAAATTTATAAAAAGTATAAAATGACTTTTTAATATTTTTTACTTAATACTTGAGAACTTATTTCAATTGGTAATTACCAATTATATAAAAATAAAAGATTTTAAAAATAAAGAACGTACACCTAAATCCTACTTAAAAGAAAACTGGGATGAATAAGACATTTCAGTCTGCATACAAAAGTAGTTTATCGTTGCTACGCAAACTTCGTAGCAAGTGCTACGGCGTAGGCATCCGACCGAAAATGCCCGAAGAATTTCATTTAACGTTAAAGTTAGCTGTAGACGGTTACGGGTAATAAAATATATTTCCGTAATTAGCAAGTTGATAAATTAGCAAATAGTTTTGATGTATTAAGTTGCTTATTAGTTTAAAATTATGACTTTATTTACGGTTTACACACGCGTGGTCAGTATCGTGTAGCGTTTACAAACAATTAAATGTTTCCGGCTATAACACATTGCTCTCGTTCAAGGTTATTGTTGTTTAATTTGATATTTTGTTTACATAATTAGGCGTTATAATATTAACAGTAACAGTTTCTAAGTTCAAGATATCGAATGTTTATAGAAAGTAGATTTATTATACCTTTATGTTCTAAAATGATACAATGTTGTAATCTTAAAAATATATTTTCATTTCGTTCGGCTACAATTTTCAGCCATAGTATCGTATAAAATAGTAATTATTAATTCAGTACCAAGTCCTTGGCTTTACGACGAACTCAACACCTTAATACTCAAACGCCACTTAACTTTGAAACGTTCTTAAAAGCATTCCTTCAGCGAGTCACATTAAAGTGGCGGACATTAGACTAAAGTAGAGTAACAATTCACTAACTTCAAGTTAATACTAAACAAAAACAAATATGAAAAGTCCACTTCAACAAGATTACAAGATCTAGTGTTCATAACAAAATTGAATAAATATAAGTCTTTTGTCCTTGACGCAGAGTGCAATATTATGTTGAAAAGTTCAGACACAAACAAGTGCATGTAGATTGTGCATAGTACGTATGTATAGCGTCTCCTCCCTCTCCAATAGCATAATTGAACTTCACGTAAATATTGCGAATGTGTGTGTGTGTATGTGCATAGTACGGACTAGGCACACTGACTTAGGTCTCAGTGCGGCTGCACCGAGCTATGTTGGGGTAGGTCCGTGCTACGAGAGTAACTGAATTCGTACGAAATTTGAAACGCGAAGAATTCGTCATTATGTTTTGATTGTAGAGAGGTCGTGTTCCGCGGAATGTTATGTTCGCTGGTCCATGTAAAATATATTTTGGAAATCTGTTGTATTAGATAATATTTTCATGTGTTTTATTGCTTTTCATATAGTAAAAATATAAAAGAAACATATTATTTTATACTCGTATTTTCTCAATAGTCTCTCAAAGATTTTATCAATAGTCTCAGATGACGTAAGTATCGACTCAAATAAAGTATTTTTCCAATGGTTTGAAAAGGATTCCAAGTTTATTGTATGGCTTTAATTTAAATGAAATTGCATTTTTTTGCATATTTGTCATGAATTTTCTTTTAAAACTTTACTTCAATATTTAACTGAAACTAAATATTAATTATACTTATTTAAAGGAGAAATGTAATACCTAACAAATTTTCAATAAGTAAGACAAGTTTATTGACCGAAACAGTCATTGATATAATTTATCAAAGCATTTCTGTTGATTGACACATCAACCGTCCTTCACCCTTGTGACCATTTCATTTTATATTTCAATAAAATGGAACTGAGGTCACAGAGAGTACTTATATTATACAAATTGTATCGGAGGTAAACATTGCACACACCGCTCGTATAGATTGTCAACAGTGCACTACATGGACGGGGCGGTCGGCGCTGTGTGCGTGCGTGGCCGTCCAGACGTCTATCTAGATAGCTAGATCTAGATGTGGGTGCATCGGTGCAGTGTTGGCGTAGGTCCTGGGGGGTAGGTCGGGCACCACCCACCGCCCTCCACTGCCAATAACTACCATCACGTAATCAAACGCTCGGAGTGGGATGCGCCTGCTATGGGACTCGACTTTATTTTTCACAATAATTAGTTTTTGTTGTTCATTCGACGTGTTGTTTCATTTAAAATGACGTCTTGTTTGGAAAATATTGGCAGTGGAATGGAGTCGGGATCATGAATTAAATCGTGATGGTCTGCTGTGCAGTTTGTTCGCTGTTTCTGTTGTAACAAGATTATTGTGAGCAGATATGGTGTTATTGCTTACAGAAAATTTATTTTATTTTATTTTACAATTTTATTATACTAATATGTTTGTTAGTTTTGTTGAATTGGAACATGCAATGCTTATTTAACATAAAAAAAACTGGTCTCTTGAAAAATGTCTCAATTCTTTATGAAGCATGTACGAGTATCAATTACCTAGAGAATATTGGTTTTACAGTATCCCGCTGTAAATTGTACCGAGTATTTCATGTAGGTTTCTATCCCGAGCTCACGTTACCCTGTTATTCTAGAAATTTTCTTGTTCGTGTCTTCACCACCTACTTGAACATCCTACGCAAGGAACGTCGTTATATGAAGTACTTGTTATATTCTACTATAAATAATATTACACATTATACCACAAAAGAGATCGTTAAAGGTTTTCGCCTCAACCACTTTTTGCAAATTATTTTGACTATCCCATTAAATACGTCTGGTCTGCCTGGTTCTTAAGATGACGAATGCAAAGGACCAAAAATTCACATTGTTGCATAGTTGTCACTAAAGTCACTACATTAAATTTACATAATACGTGTAATTCCACATTTCTAAAATATACATCTTGCCCTATCCCTAACCCTCGTCTGGTTATTTGTAAAACAGTTTGTAGCAACCCTTGATACACGAAGTGAGGTACCACTCAGCTAAGATTTGTCTAGTTTACTCTAGAGAATGTATCAGCCTTGAATATTTAATTTAGAAGGATTTCTCTCGAGCTGGCGCAATGTTTTCAATATCCCTACCGATATATTGTATAGTCAACTGACAACTATTCAGATTCAATGCTATCGAGGAAATGTCTTTATTACGTTTTGTATAAAATAGTTCTTCGCGAAATGGTACAAATGGTACATTGCAATAAACTGACTAATCATCGTAAAATAATAATTAATCCCTATCCATAATAACCAATCCCTATCCATATCTAAACCAATATTTTTACAGGAAAATATTCTACAATGTTATTTATGTATGGAAAATTGATATGTAACTTAATATTCATTGTTTTTGTGTTTCTATATGAATCATGACGTAGAAAAAATAACAGAGCTACAAATTAATTCAATTACATTCAAATTTAAAATCCGGTTAGTGTATGCATGCATAATCCCTTGTTGAATAATTCCATCGTAAACATATAACAGAAATACGTGACGTTTTCTTTTGGAAATTATGATTTCTTTTTCCTAGAAGTACCGATAGTCTACTTTATTTGCAATCTTGAAAAAATACTAATGTTAACAATATTTTTAAATCATATAAGTACCAAAACATTAAATAAGTCCTTGAATCATTCATCAACATAAATCACTCCCAAACACGCCTATAAGCTACAGTTCGGTATTCAATCAAAAGCAAAACTTGGAATCAATACAAAGCGTACGTTATAATTGTTATGTAACCCAGCATCAATGTTTATTTACCAATACGTATGTCGTTACAGGTCGTCGACCCCGGCTCCTGGTCGGGAAATTTCGGCGATGTCCGCACTTTAGAGGGAGATAGACTTATGCTGGGTGGCCAGGGTGCGAGTGCATATCCGTGGAGGGTAGAGACCTTGAGCTGGCAAAATCAAGGGTAAGTTGGTGAGGTAGTGTGCGTGAGTCCTCGGAACCGGCTTTGTGTTTGTGCATCGATAACTATACATACGTACACGTATAGCTAATATACGTAATATATTCGGTGTACACAGAGAAAGAAGTCGGCACTTGTGTGTATGTATTTGCAAGTCGTCTCCTGTCCACTGAACCTCGGGTATAAGAAAACGTTAAGCAGTCTTGTCTCGTGATATAAACTGCTGACTTGTACTAACTTTTTGAATATTATGAGTTCAACTTCAAATGCAAGTGCTTTAACACTTGTTTTCTGTAGCTTGTCTTATTATTTAGAAAAGAAGATCAAGATCTTGTAATGTTGAGTAATGTTGAGACTCAAACTTACAGTTGCAGTTAGAATATCTATATCTTCTGTTTTGTTATCTATACATATACATTAGCCTGATGCTGTCGAATAAGGTTGCCTAGATATCCGGGTTACCCAATTCAAATACTTTTAAATATCCATGAAGTAAAAAGTATCGCGTATAATATTAACATAACATTGCATCTGAATAACGGAAACGTTTGAAAAAAATAACAATAATAATGCGTATCGTCCATAACAACAGATCGTATAAATCACAAGGATTTGAATTACAAACAATGATGCAATTCAATTAACCGATCAAACCGTAAACCCGCCATAAAAATAAAAACGCATGTCAACAAGCAACAACTACGACCACGTGCTCTACCCAAAATAGACGCGCACGCACACTCGCGCGCGCCTACACGCACACACCGCACGCACACTAGAACATGCCACGCGGCCCACCGAGGCCCGCGGAAAAATCAATATTTTGAGCAAAACTACTTCCCTTAACGCAGCTGTGTGCGTCGGTTACCTCCCCGTATCCAAACTCAAAAAGCTCTATCGTCGATTTAGTGGGCAAACTGAATCATACCTTATCTGTTACGAAACAAAGTGTTATTTCCCCTATTAAGAGCAGGGGTAGTTAGATCGTGAGGGTATGAAGTAGTAGTGCTGTCCCGCTCCAATCAATCGGATGGCTCGGTCGCTCGGCCGCGTGGCGCCGGGCGACGACCCCGGCCCGGTCGTTACCCCGCGACAGTTGCACCCTGCTACCCCGTACCGACAAGTACGCACCCTTGTTCTTGCCGAATCTTGGACCCACGCCTCGCCGACGCTGACATTGACTCGGCGTACGGTTCAACGACCTCCGTTAACGCTTCCGCCTTCCGGTGTGCTCTATCGAAATTCTAAATAATGTTCCTAAAGTGGAATTTTATTTTTATTGCACCGTATAAATTCCAGAGGGATACTTAATGCAGATACTTCTTTTATAAAAAAAATGTTACGAAAAATTACACTTTTAAATCTTACACGGGTTGACATTTTACACCTGGCTAAGAATTGGAGTAACAGAGGAAGTGTTAAATAATCAAAATCTTGTACTTCCTTCCTATGATATTGGCTTTACCGATTAATTAAACGTATGCTCAGTTTTTAATCGTATTATGCATGATTTTACAAACACTTATTTCAAAAGAAAGTAGCATAGTTTCTAATAATCGTAATGAACAAATACTAAATGGAATCAGTGACTCACATCCAATTAAGTTCAATAAAAATAAAACACAATCCGTTACTCAATGAATGAAAATGAATGACCGTCCATGCGTGTGGGCACCAGAGCAAACAGACGCTAATGTAATGAAACCACGACACAAATCATTCCATATTCAAAACGAATTAGGCGCGAACGCATTTTGGAATCTGACAAGAACAAAAAGAACAAAAAGTAGTAAACAAATGTGCCATCTCCGCTCAGTCAGGCAAAAATTAAAAAGAAAAGAATTCCAGCGCACCTTCCTGAAATTAACGAAGTGACTAAGTGAGCATTTGGGCTGTGCTTACGCATCTTTTTAGTACGAATTATTTTCGACCACGAAAACGGCGACGACGTGAGATTCTCCGCCGTGGATATGGTCTTTCGTCGAGTGCATTAAAAGTGAAGTTAATGTGAAACGCATAAATTAAGACCACAATACAAATAACTTTAAGACCGTGAGATCTTTTTGTTGACTTATCAAAGTTGCAAGGAGAATCGAGAGTAATATTTAAGAAACGTTTTTTTTTTCATCAATTGGGAAATCTAAGTCTCCTAATGCTAATAATGCGTAGTGCGATGTTTATGCCCCCATCATGTCAAATGTCCAGCTATGAATAGTTTGAATAATAAGCGTACATATTTTGCATATTACACTTACTCGTATGCATATAGGTACTTGGTACTATTCTAAAGGTGGAAATTGAACCTTTTGTATCAAAACCCACCAGACGGACAGATGTAATCGGCAGCTTTGTAATTCGGTCTGCATACTGCTATTAGGGCTAGTTCTGCAGTATCACATTTTACAGTCCTTTTTAATGTTAATATAATCAGGGGACTTTTATATCACACCCCTCATAGTTGCGAGAATAGTAAACGCTAGCCAGACTATTATGGAAGTTAATAGAGACACGTTGTGCTCAAATAATATACGTTCAATGAATAGTTGGTTTGTTAATCTTCAGTCTACCAACAGTTTATGTCTATTATATCCCCCTTCTATTGATTTTCAGTAACCAAGAAGCCTGTTTGTCAAGAGAGGTATAACAGGGGTGTCTGTGTTGAGGATAAAACGAAAACAGAGGATAAAACATAAAGAAATCCGCATACATTGTTGGTGATGTTTGCGAATAATTTCCCGGTACTGAAAGATAAACTTTTACGCCGCGTCTTTCTAAATATATTTGTCAAAAGGCTCGACGCGTGCGCCACACGTTAAACCGGGCGGCGTCAGCTTTAATTGGCCTTAAATTTATTCAATAAATCTTTTCCCGGACATGTTAAGAATGTCTTTGGTTTGATATTTTCATCGGAAATTCCGGGATTATTTCTTTCAACATTTCCCGGCTCTCGCACCGGTTTGTTGCATAAGTGGACAGGACTAATCAATAAAATGATATAACATACAACAAGTTGTCTGTAATAAATACTTTTCCTTATCTTGTGTAATCTTGTTTTATGAAATTGTTAACTTAATTTAATAGTTATTTAACCATTTCATTGCAAAAAGATATGGTGTGCCATTTCGCTTCCTGTTTTCTATTTTATATCATAATAAAAATTGTAATCTGTACCTAAGTTAATTTAGTTTTTATGATAATAGTCTCTAATGCCGCAGAAATTATTACTAAATGATGTGATAATTTGTTGGAAACATTCCTAGGATTTCACGTTATTTTATTGGTACAAAGTCTGCTATTAACACCTAAGTGATACAAAGTGTGCAGCATTGCGTAAGTCTCTTCCGTGATCTAGATCAGCGGCACTCGCGGTGTACAGGCGCTAGGCGGTAAACTGAGCATGTGTGCTGTAATAGTCCGTAATGTATGTGCAACTTACTATCAGTATACATTAACAGTCGTCTTACTAAGTCTTAGATCTGCCTATATAATTATTGGGTACACAGGTATAAAAAGTTTGGGAACCAAGTAAAAACCTAGCACTAATTTCTTCAATTCGTGTATAAAAAAACAAAGTTTATGTCGGTGGATCAATCATTTAAATATAAGGCTATCCAATATTTATATCTAAACAACCACCCATACAGGGCGAAGCAAGAAAACTCATATTGTCTTTCTCCCTCGATCAATCTTGCTCATCTTACACTCGTGACCAGTAAGTTAACCACACAATTTAAGACACTTGATTTTCGAAAATCATCCCTATGACTCAGAAATAAGAACTATGCATAACATTGTTACCACTGATGTGCATTTGATGGTACACCGTTGTTGATCCTAGAGGAAGGAGTGTCGCCTTCGTACTATATGTCCATTAATCTTTGTTGTAAAATTTGAGTGATTTTCGTGGTCAAGGGGATAAAGTAAATGGTTGTCAATTTTACCAAATTATCACGGAAAAGTTACAATATTGGTTACGTATTGTAGCTAAAATATAATCAAATTTAATAACTGAAAAAATATCGGATAATTTTCCACTTCAACCAAAATGCGTAACCGTAGAAAATCTTTTAAAGACGTTAGAAAACATGTTGAAGCAAACTTCAACATTACACAAGGATGATTCATTGGAAACCTAAGAAATTGCAACTGTTGCGATATCAGTAATTAACTTCTTTGAAACATCCAGCTTCTGGTACGAACAGGACCGAATATAGAATTTCCTCCGCGTCTGTCGATGGCAAACGATCAATGGCGTGTCTCTTCCTCATAGATCCCCGAAGTTTCGTAAACGACAACCTTCTATATTGAATATGTTTATACATTTTATAGTGGCAAAGCTTATGAAGGTGTTATGAAAAGTCTCGGAGATTCCGCAATATCCTAAGAAGTATATATGACAAAATGTTTTCAGTGACATTCCTTGGCCTAAATCTTAGAAAATATTGGCCATCTTAAGTTAATATTAAATCTGGCTCTTAATGTAGCACTTATCTAAGATCTATGAGCAGTACATATGTAGTAGGTGGCGGCGAACATAAATAAACGCATCACGAGATGCACCGCGCTAGATTCTGTAACAGCTGTGTGTTCAGGCAAGCCCGCTCGGGGTCAATGCCCACCCGTATTTTCAACATGTGCCGACGTTTTCCGCGTTCCACGGAAAGCGCTTGCTTGTCATTCCTTCGGGAACCTCCGCTACGCTTCGGATGTCTTCGGTTTTCAGTACTTCTTAGTTTTGTAAACGATGGAATAATGGCCGCTCGAAATATTGTGTTTCTTTTTAAGTCTCGTGCTATTTTGTGTGCCCATCAAATTGCTTTCAGACGAGCACAATAATGCTCTTGTGTAGTGTGGGATGTACCCTCATTTTGTATATTCTTGGAAAGAAAAGGAATAGCCAGAATGTATACTTAAATTTTATAGCTAAACAATGATAGGTATTTAGATTTTTATTTTAAGAGCATAGACAGCGGACAGTGGAGTTCCATTTATTATTGTCTGGATTGTAACCCAATACCATGTTTGGATTTTGGGCTAATACTCGTAGATAAATTAAAAAGATGTTAATTGAATGTATCAATTTGTGTACTGAACACATGCACATTTAATTACAATTACTTTGACGGAAACAAGAGTAAATCAACACAGGTACTTCACACCAATCTTTGTAATTATCGATATTACAATAGGTGCAGCGTTGCAGTGTGCACCTAACTCGGTCCAAGCAAGACGGGACGAAAACAAAAATATTATCAGTAGCGTCCGCGTGTTTATACAACTGTGTCTGCGACCACCGGCCACTGACATTGGACACGACGTGACATCATTACCACCTATATTATGCCAAGGTCTTGATTAAATACCGATTACCGATGCTACTCTATTCGAGATCGAACACTCAACTAAGTAGGTATATAAGTTTTGTTATAACTTATTACTTTTTTGATTTTTCCTTTATTATTTTAGTGCCAGCACTGAATCTTAAAGAACAGTAATTTATAAAAGGGCCACTGCTATTGCTATCTATCTTCTATAACCTATCAAGGGTATATTACACCGTAACGTTCGCAAACATGTTATATGGTTTTCTGGTAGCTGTAGTGGTTGCCTTAATAGGTACCGTATATTTATTATTTAAATCAATCAACTTAACGAATAGAACCCGAAATTAAAACAAAACATATTTGTTAAAAATGTTAGACAATCACAAAATGAAAGTCTGGCAAATGTCTAACGTAACACAGCATCTCTCACCCCTAGTAAGATTTAGAGGGCAAATGGCAGCCGCTCCATACAAAATAATAACATTCAGACAAATCTTGATAAGATTCAGTGCCGAGCTCATCTAATTGGCAAAGGGGAAAACAGACTGAGTCTACTACGTCTGTTTCCTTGAATCCTTCACCAAGAAGTGATAAATTTCTTTGTTTAGATACTACATTAAATAAATGAATCTATAGAATAAAGTATTTCTCCAAATTCACTTAAAAGATAGTAACATTTTTCCAAATAAAACTTCTCGTGCTGCAGCACCGTTACACCGAGTATACCGACCTTTGGTTAAACATCACTATTTTGATACACGAATCTAGCTCTGTCAAGGTTACACAATCTCGTTAGACTTTACATACAGTATGTCTGTACATATTTGACGTTTACTACATGCCCTTGAATCTTTGAACTCATTAAGAATGAAGGATCCATGATAACGGTATTTTATTTCGTATTTTTCTTCGTTCAAGTCAAATAAATTAGACTGTGGATTGTTTTAAATTACTTTCAAAGATAAATGCTACAATACAAACAGGGAGCAATGATGGTATGTAACTACTTTAATATTCTAGGTGCTATTGATCATCACTTTGGTTTTAATTAGTGTAGCCAATATTCGTTCGTAGAGTAGCTAGTTATGTGGAGCAACTATGTTTGGGTTAGCTGTTTAAACATTGTGTTTGCTATCACAATGAATTAACGGTAACGTCCGCCATCGAAAACTTAGCAAAAATATACAGAAAATATATTTTACTGTTCAAATAATATACATAAACTATCTAATGTCAGCAAAGTTATATTTACTCGAGTTATCGTTGTTGGTGGTATGTAGAAAAGGGGGTGTCGTACATAACAATTCCAAGTTGATAAACATGCGACGCACACGCTCAAACTAAATTATATCGACACCCCAACAGCGCAGATGTTTGAATAAAGAAAACCAAAAAACGGCTCGCGGTGCCGAAAATTCTTGGAAAACCGACAACATGCAATCAACGATCATTAACCACCCCACGAAATTACCAAGTGAGAATACTTTTATAAATTCACGGAGTGCAATTGGTTGGTAATTGGTATCAACTAACATCAAGGTAATAAAATCCAATCAATCTCAATCGTCAAGGGCGTGTGTGGACAATGGCCGTCTCAATTGCATTCGGTTGCATTCGCACAGATGCTCAGTGTTTATGGTTTCGTAACTCCGATGGTTGGCATGCGTGAGTCATGGCCGGCCAAGTTCATTGTCGTCCGCCCGAACTTGAACCCGCTGACGGCATGACAATTACTACACTACAAGATATAGAACATACAGCAATATAGCGAGGAAGCCGCTATTTATAGCCGAGACGTGAAAACGATGTTATGATAAAAGATATGAATGAGAATGATGTGAGATAATTTATGTACAAGGAAAACACGTGTTTGATTTCGAATATTGCTGTTATATTACGGTCAAAACATAAATTCCAATAATTTTAAAGAGGGCACTGAACCATAAGGGGAAAACCGGACATTTTTCCGTAGAAATGTATATTCATCACTATACAAACTAGTTTTTTAGGGTTATTTCTTTTGTAGAAAGTAACATGAAATTCCGAGAGCCTGTATAGCATCGCTTGTATTCTGCCGGAGGTATAGCACTGGACCGCGTATGTTATTGATAAGGTTGGTAAACAGTGAGTCCACAATGGTCGCTGTATGCACAGTGTACGTGACAATGACTCCAGGGCCCGTCTCCAGATATCAAACGTTACACATGTTCAGATAAACGTCCAATCACACCGATGTTTACACGCTAATGTGAAAATATTACCACTACACACCTATACACTGTGTTACGTGTCACTTTATATTGAGAGAGCGCACCGAACCATGTTTTGAATACTTGTACATTTTTTGTTATGACTATTTGACAACTTTCGCAATGTAATCGTATTAAAATCGTTATTTCAGATACTTTATATTGTATCCAATAAAGCAAATTATTACTGCTTACGAAATTATGCTGAAATTACTAAAATAAGTACGCAATGTGACTCTATTTGCTGGTAAAACGCGTCTAGTTTTGGCATTATTCATGTATGAAAAGATTTCTCAGTAATGCTATCTATAATTCTTAGTATTTAATTGCAAGTTGTAATGATAATGCGGTTACATTATTGTGTGCATAATTATCCTCAATGTCACCAAGGGAAGTGTGACGCGGATGTCCGTGAACCTGACGACTTTGTTTCAAGATCATTACAATGTTTATTGTTATTCAAATATATTACAGTTACACGCTTTTATAACTTTTCATCGTTGCGTAAATTAAAACGGTTTATTTTCATTACAAAATATTGAGGATAATTACAAAGTTTGTAATATTCTAAATATTTTTCATTAAAAGATTACGTTACACGGTAGGCTAGGTAAATATAACGAGTTTATTATTGTTTACTGAGAGACTATAAGTAGCGGGGATTAGAAAAATATACATCTTTGTCTACGTTTAAAAATACATAGTTTAATCAAAGCCTCGAGGTCTATGGACGGCCGATATATTTTCAACCAGAAATAACGATTGTCTTTGTTGCTATTGTTTTAATTATTATTTGTTTAATGAGTAACCCGGCCGCGAGTATGTCGGCGCAGGAGTCGTCACCCAGCCATTGACCTCGCGATAAACTATAGGAAAAGAATTTAGGAAATGTACCGATGACGTCACTTTCAATGTCAACGACTAATGTCACGGGTGAATTAGGATTATATATTACATACATGCATTGTAATTTTAGCTGTGACGTGATATATCTAGATTTGTCGTAATTAGTCTATATTTACATTACACAGGCTAAAATTTCAATACAGAATATAAAGTTTTAAAATAATGAATATTGATGATGTAATTAATTGATTAAAATTTATGTTAGACATAAAATGTAATTTAAACTAACTCATAGTCATTTGACCGGACCAACGTGAAGATATGACATAACCAAAACCTCACTAATAATAGCATTATAAGCTTTAACTACGAAATACGTTCTAATGTTACACACAAGCGACAAAATTGAAAGCCGATATTGCAAGAGTAATGTATTAGAAATAATTACCTGGCCTCTCGTAGCGTGCGTCAATCAGCAGTAGTGCAACAACGGTCGAATTAATGAGCGGGATCTCTGAGAGTGGACCACTACAATAAATAAACGCACACGATAATATTCGGAGTTCACTTGCGGCCGTCCGCGGGGCCAACGACCGTCCTTAGCACAGCTGCGCGGTCCTCACAGACGTATGCCTGTCTCTTTCCCGCGGATATTGCGCGCTACCGTACCAATTTCCATATTATTCAAATCAATTAAACACTTCGGTTGTGAACGAATTTTTATACGGCATCTATAATGTGTTGACTGAATGATTTATTTATGAAACAACCGATTAATATAGCGGCTGTTTATACACTGATTTCGAACTGTAGTTCACTGAAAGGTAGCTAACATCATTATTAAAAACAAAAAAAGAAAGATTTATCGTGTTATTCCGTGCTATTATCTAAACGAGCGCTACATAACTTCCTCATTCTATTTTATATATTATATTTTATTATCATAATATATGTCAATATTCATATTTACTTTATACTGAAAATATATTTTCCTTTGGTATTCAATAAAGGAGTTAACATTTTTAGTTTTAGTGCAAAATACAAATTGTTTGCTTAATTATGGATTGTCACATCGATTACCTAAAGTAAATTATTTTAACCCTTCTCATAGAGAGTTCATAAATTAAGTATACAAACGAGCATCATCAATGTATTCGAAATAGATTCGACGAGATTCCGGGAATCGTTACGTCCCACGCTATTTACAGGCTTCAAGACATAATAATAGATTCAGTCACCTGTTATAAAGACATTGCCAAATCAGTTGTGCGGAATAAAATAATGATATTATAATAAATAGCGCGGAAAACGGGAAATAATGGTTGTCGTGTGAACGCACCTGGCGGGCGAGCCGATGAACCCGGGCCAGGCCGGCGCTCCCGTGACGTCACCGTCTCGCAACCGTCTACGCTGACGTGTCATCGCACCTACGCAACCACCGTGATATGACCATTCAGAGCCATGAGTTCCTGGTATCGGGTCTTCCTCTATTTATATCCTTCGCACCTGAACCAAACTAACAACTCAGTCTGTACTTCGAGACCTCTGACTATCTACTCCTTCTTTCATCATCAGCCCAATTCCATCCTCTTCTCAATATAAGTTTTTCCAATAGCACACTAAGACGTTCGTCTTGCCAATCGTTAAAACTAAATTGACTGATGAAAAAAGGGAACCGCCTAAAAATGTAAGTTAGTCGTCTGAAAATATTATACATATTTACAGGTCGAATTGAGAAACTCATTATTTTTATAAAATAAAGTTAAATTTAACAATCTCAAAAGAAGAGTCGAGGTTAGATTATCTTTTTTCGTCCACGGTTCACTTCTAGTCCTCACAATAGACACAAACCTCCCGAGGACAATCCGGGACGGTGTCTCGTTTCACTAAAGATTAAATCCTCTGAGAGCCCTTTGCGTGTTACACTCGGGAAGAGGGAACCTCTTCAAAGGTTTCTACTTTTGAGGATTTAGGATTACTCGCCAAAAAGACATCAATTGCATCTGAGATTTTCGCTACACACACAAATGTATTGACTATTTATTTAGTTCCTTATATTCAAACTATATAAAAAATAGCATTGTAACTTCGGCATCACAATTAGCCACTATGCGATAACATACTCATTATTTATTTATTGAGTAAGGGAGACACACGAATAACATACAATAAATTAAAATAGCTCTCTCAAAATTGCAGGAGGCTACATTATGCAAAATAATCACGAAAATTAAAAGTTGAGAACGAAATTAGAATTAATTATGACTTCATGTCGGTGCTGAAGACCAATGAAATATTGACGCGGATGGGAGTAACACCACAGGAATTAACTTAATTCATTATTCTAGGATACTGATTAATAAAATTAACATACTAACGTTGGACAAAAGAAGGCATTAAGGATTTCTATGATTAGTATGCATTATAACGAACGACAAATATGTATGAGTCTGTCAACAGAAAATATGAATATATTGTGGGATAAATATATGAAGGAAATTAAGTGAATTTATAAGAAAGCTCATGCATATTAGGTGTTAATGTTTGATTGAAGTAATCGAAAACATTAATATTGCTTTGTTATGATTAATAATGCCAAGTGTGGGAGAGCCATGCTGCAGCACAAATGGGCTGGCTCGATCGGAGTGATACTACGGCCTCACAGAAAACCGACGTGAAACAACGCTTGCGTTGTGTAAATGAGGTTGCAGGAGGCCCAATTACCCTCTTTCGAATCTTCCCGATCCCCGATTCCCCACAACCCCTAAATTCCTAACCACCAAAAGATCGGTAACGCTATATTAATGCTTCTGGTGTTTTGGGTGTCAATGGGTGGCAGTAATTGCTTACCATCAGAAAGAAAGAAAAAACATTTATTTGGCATATTACATGCACAGTGGTACAGACAAAATAATAATAAAAAGATAAATATTACAGTATTAAAGTGCATCAGGTCCGTTCATCCATCCTCGGCTCGTATATACCATAAAAAATACATACTTTGTCTACCACATACACCAAAAACATTGATCTTAGTTTTGGTATTGTTTGTTTTATCAAACTAAAAGGCAATGTTAACAATTTTTTTCCTGTTCCTTCTTTTTTAAACATTCGTCTATGAAAACAGTAAGTAGCATCTCTTACAGTTTTTTTTTCAGCAATCAGCACGTTTCTTCCCACGTCTGGGCAACGACCTCCCGCTATGATTCTAGAATCGAATCTATTCTAGTGATTACAATATGAATAGATAGTCTTCATAGTTAGTCTAGTAAGTATGTACTAAGTTGTATGTGCGATGGGTCGGCATTCAGAGTTATATAAGTTAGTTGGGCGAAGTATCATAGTGATTTATTGTTTTGGAACGAAGACTTTCGCGTATAATTTCGCCAATAGCGTATAATAATATCGATAGCGAGAACTAATATCCGTTGTACATTTGAGAATTTGCTATTATCAGACCAAATTCGATATTACATTTTTGATAGTTACAGAGATTTAATAAACAAGACTACAGGTATAAAACCACAGAACTCTGTGAACTTTTGATATCACCACTCGGTTACTCACCATTGTTAAGGTACACACATATAAAGGGTGTCCCAACAAGAACGCAAGATTTAAATTTTAAATAAAACGCAGATATTTTTAAAAAAATCGTGAAAGCTTTATAATATCGTAAAGTAGAGAGGATGAGGTTATCTATGGAACAATACATCGGGCAGATGGCTGCCGCTGGTTTGCTGAAACATACGTGATCTTTTAATGAAATTTTCAATGACCGTTTTGCATAAATGCTGCGGTATTTCATTAATACAGCGTCCAATTTCCTTCTAAGGCTTGAGTCGTCTTCGGCTTACTCGCATAAACCATCGACTTTAAGAAACCCCAAAGAAAAAAGTCTAATGTTGATAAATCACATGATTAAGGCGGCCAATTCTGGTCTCCAAAACGTGAAATAACACGACCGGGACATGACTGATGCAGCAATTTAATTGTTTCTCTGGCTGTATGACATGTGGCGCTATCTTCTTGAAACCACATGCCCTCCAAATCCATTTTTTTAATTCGAGGTACGAAACAACTGGTTATCATTTTACGATACCGAACACTATGATTGACTGTTTGCGCTTGACCTGCCTAATTTTCAATCGTGTAGCGCCCCATTTTTACTAACCTCGTACCTTATACTAACAAACAATAACACTTGTTCAAATGTCAAACAATGACACTTCAAATACCGCCAAATTTAAATCTTGCGTTCTTGTTGGGACACCCGTTACATTTTCAGGAGCAGGACTCAAGATTACCCTCGCGTCATAATTCATAGGAAAGAATACAATATCTGGCTACTACACCTACTTTTACAATATAAAAACATTAATGTCGTAGCAAGGACAAGTCTTTGTAACGTAACTAGTAAATAATGCAATGTCCTGCTATTTGACGACACCTAATGCATTTCGGATCATCGAGTGTTTGATCGTAAGCTTTATGATCCCAGCTTTAAAGGTCATCTTAAACGTGTGAGAAGCGAATACGGTGAGGGGCAGTTAATACGAAATACGTGAACTGCACCCTTAGCCGTATGGTAAGATCAGAGTAGCAAGCATTTGTCACCACTTCAGCCGGCCTCACGGGTGCCATAAGCTGACTAAAGGACAAATCACACATTAACGGCACCGCTCCAACGCAGCAATAAACTTGTTATTTGAATTTGAACATTCAATCTTATGTCGTATGATATATATTTCATAACGTCTATACAAAAAGACTGTAAGCGCACGGTCCAGCAGTCTTGCAGTAGTTTCATATTGTTTCTACTGTCACATCCAACCTATCAGGCAACAGTGGTGATTATGGGAAGCTCTTATATTGAGTTTCTTTCTCTTTATTATGTTATCCATCTTCTCTACACAATATTATTTAAACACTATGGGAACTAAAGAAATGTATGGACATTATTTTTTTTAAATCATTATCGTATCTGAAACACTGGTTTCATTTTCATAGCGATAGAAATTAATTTGACCTTATGCAATTTATATCAGTCAGTAGTGTCTTGTGGTTGGTGTAGTGTATAGTGTGTACTGTATGTGTTTAATATTGACGTCCTTGATTGTACAATTGATGGATGATTGATTGTATGATGACCGACATCCCTCATAAAATAATATGAAGGAAACCACTCATGTGGTAGGTAGCATTGCAAATTAACAATAGGCGTTAGTTATTGCTCGAAGATAATATAATAAGCAGATTTCAGATTTCCATTAAAAAAAACGTTGAATCCAAAAACTTCAATATATATCACATGTTCAATGATACAAAAGGTATAATAAGATGGCTCCAGAATCAGGAAATCACATGCTAGCCTAATTGAACCTGAGTTCATTACACTATAATATTATTTAGTAAAATATGTATATAAGTTAAATGTGGTCCATAACAGAAGTAGTAAAAAATGGGTGTGACATTGAAGCACTTAAACCGTTAGAGATTAAAAAGGCGTGACATTACATTTTATATATCTATTATGTATTGTATAGTAACTTAAAGTGAAATGAGAAGGTCTTGGCTTTCTTATTAGCCGTTAATAACCACACAATTTCACTTGCCAGCAGTTACATTTAGTATATCGAGGCGTGTGATCTGTAAATCCTGTGATTCGTATCTGTGTCGCGTCGGAAGTCTAATATATTACTTTAAGTTGGATATTTACTAGCTACTCCGTCGCTACATTGTCGCTATAAAAAGGAATCAGCTTTCAAATCACAATAAATTGAATTAATAATTCGGTTTCATATTTCTAAGCGATTCATTTTGCACGTGCTGCACAGAAAATTCATTTCTGTAGTTAATATTTTCCTTATACAAAAGTGCAACTCATTATTATTTTTTTTAGTTTATACATGTAAATAAATAATATCTAATTAGCACGTATCTTATATAATTCATTACTTCACTCGCGCTTAGTCCCTATTTAAATGTGTACGCGGCTTGTATAAAGAACGTTAGAAATTTCCCAGTGAAAGTGCTATAGTCGATACTTCTGTCGCTACAAGAGAATACATATAGGGAAGTAATAAATTAATAATAGGCAATGCTATTGGAGAAGGTAAGAAGCGAGCGAACACTTTCAACATTTAATTGTTATTTAAATGTTTTCCGTATTGCCATCGGTATAAATACGGGGTGTAAAATTGTATTATCGACAAAGTATAATAAATTAATTTATTTAATCGCATTTACACCGCGATGTAGCAAATCTAGCAATAATCTTAAAGTAAGTAGCAATAAGCAATTGCCAACTTCTTATTTTGAAATGGTCCGTAGACACTTCTCACGTCCGCTCAAATCAGCAGAGTCGGATAAGCATACACAAAATAAAGATAATAAAAGATGCAATCAAGAACATAATGCAGGCATTAGATTTCTCGCGCGCACTCGCTGCGTTTTGCTTCAGCAAAATAATTCTGCAGTAAACATTCAAAGCGCAGCGGAGGCGGAGAAAGTGCAAGGCAAATGCGGAAGAGTCGAGTTGCACGGCTGGCCACAGTTCACACCGACGTTTTGTTGTGCCACGGTAATGAATACAGGCGATTAACGATCTCGGATGCGTGTTTGTTGTCGGTGTAACGGAATAATTAGTTTGTTTATTAATGAAACTGTTTTATCTTAACTGTGATCGTCCGTACGACTGTTCATTTGTTAAAGCTTGTTCCAAAGTGAAAGTACTAGAATTAATTAAGCCATTTCAATATTTATTGTTCAACAAATTTTATGACCGTCCTGTGAAATTTAATATTCCATCAAATGTTAAGTAAACACTTTTATTGTAATATGTAGGTAGGTAATAGTGTCTCACGAAAATTGAGAAATTACGAAGCAATTTTCTCATCTAAATTCGTGATAGTAAACTAGTAGCAATTTCGTAAACAATAAGATATAATATCGTGCTGAGTGTTCACGATGATGACTTGTTTCTGTTCCAGCGAGAGTGCATGACGCGACGGGACCGTTCAACGAAAGTAAAACCGTTGATGATGAGCGAGTGCCTCGAGACGATACTAGCGCCGATACTCTGTAATTAGCCTAATTCTCTTTGATTTATTGATTCGCATATTTTGTAACTTTGAAGTGAATTTCGGAACAGTCGAGTGCAGTAGTTTGTGCCGTCGGGTCTAATAAGCGGCTTAGGGTTTCCTTTATACCGCCTACCGTAGGCGGATATTCGACAAACTTTTGCTGTAAGCTTCAATTCAATGCTCGGATTCTGAGGTTTGTTAATCCTAGATTCAAGATTGTTAATCAACTTCGATGTTTGATTGTATTGACGAATATTTTGTATGCTTCGATTTATATGAATTTAAAACAAGCAAAGATGAGAGAAAGTATTATTAAAAATATATTTAATTTTTAGAGTGTATCAGAATACGCTACTGAAAATTATCCAGTACAGTATTGGCAACACCTCCAGGCAGTATCCACATAAATAGCTTTTTGACTCGCAGACTGATAAATGAGTGTCACAGACAAGTATACCTTTCACACTAGACTCATCGGTAGATGTTGCAACACTAGTCGGTGCAACGACGCGAAATGCAGTTACGTATAGTAAACTAAACGCTTCCGCGTGCGAGCAGGAAGCTCGGAACACTTTCCCTTTTGCCCGCGCGCAGCAGCCGACCACTCTATGCATCACTATAATCCCACTAAACCGAAAGACGGCCACTGCTCTAGTGTTCGTCATAACCACACGAGCCCTCTTATACTTGGCCGCCTTATAATGCAGTTAACCACCAAATGAGGTTAAGTGATCGCTGCTTCATGATGCGTGGCAGCTGCTAAGCATTTGAATTAAGGTATCTCATCGAACCTAAGGTTGTGTTCAGACATGTGGAAAATTGACAATTAAACCAGCTCTACTTCCTACGGGTTCATTGACCATCGTTAGCCCGGCTATTGTGAGGCCGCAAAATATCAAATGTTACTTTTTAAATAACAATAGGTTCTAACGGTCTAGCTTTCTAATCCAGGTTGGTCGGGATATATTTTGCATGAAATATTCCATAATCCAGTTATAATTTAACCCCTTCTGTACAACTGGCGACTTTATAAATAATTCATGATAAAATAACCGGTTGTGAATTGATGTATGAATGCCGTGTACATTGTAAAAGTCACGAAAGAATAAGGAGTAAAATTGACAATACCTGTTTTAGGAACTAGTTCTGAAAGAGTTTTCTAAAAGAGTAGTTAAAGCCAAATTCGCGTACCATTACCGTGGCACAGCCTGGCTGACATAACACAGACGACGAGGCGCCTTCATTTGACCTATATACCACTCGCGGACATTGACCCCATCGCACAGACTCGTGCGGTTGGCCGAATCGCAATGGGGTGGCTGACGAAATCTTTCTCATAGCTCAGGACATTGAGCCACTAAAATGAACTTTATATGTTGCCAACTATGAATGACTATAATGACGTCAAAATACTGTTGCACAAGAGTTCATTCGAATCTCATTAGCGATATTTTTTGCAGCCTATTTACTTCAATAGGAAACGTAAACGATTATATAATTTAGGGATATTTTATAGAGGTACATTAAAGAATATTAGATATTATCAAAGAAAGCAAATATTTAAGGCATCATGCATAGGCCGAAAATGTTTCAAATTATAAAAACACGAGGGCGGCAGCGATCGAACGGAGTGCAGAGTTCACGATCGGGCGGCGACCTCCTGAAAGTGGGGCGGGCCTGGTCTGGAGGCTTGCGGGCCGCCATCATTTCCACAATAAATCCATTCTGTCTCCGAGGAACCTTCGGGAATTTCCCGCGCGCGTTATACAGTTTCCAATCTAGTGATAATCCCGGTATCGATAACTTGTCCAATTATTAAAATTCGTGTTCTCGAAATGTTGAGCTAGAAATACTTTTTTGTGTAATAGGTATAGATGTGTTGAATGATAAAAGATTTTCGCAAAGTACCGTAATAATAAGGAACGAAGACGCTCACAATTTTGTTTTGATTAAAAGGGATGAACGTAACATTTTCAGGCGGAGAAATGGTCGTAGACACTCGTAGTTTCCTAGAAATTTCGTTTACGGTTTTTAAGAGGAGATTCCTAATCATTGCCTATTTCTAAGTTATGATAACGAAGGGAAAATTCACGTAACCTAATTAATAGAAAAGTAAAGTTGCACATAAAGTTTGCATATCAGTGAAGTAACATTGATTGCATAGATGTGGGACATGAAAACAGTAAATTAATGGCAGTATAATATGTGCTACAATAATAAGTCGATAAGGAGTAGAAACAATGCTATTCGTATCGAGGGCGCAGTAGACCTTAGGAGCAGAGCGTCGCTCGTAGGAAATCGTTAACCTAGAATTTGAGCGTCGCCGTCTTATATGTAAATACTGGTTCTCTTCTACAAATAGATTGCTACTTACGTTAACATCTTAAATTAATATGACGTGTTAAGTAGCAAGTGCAATCACATTTTTGTTCTATCTTTAATGTCTAGAATCTATTATTCCAACCTGTAAATATCTTGTAACTTTTATATGTGACCACATTGTGACTCTGTAAGAAACTTGAATGTTCTTAAAATAAATTAAAAATAAAAGTTAACAATCAGTTTTTCTTATTTACACTTATTTTTGTTGGTTATTTGAATTATTTTATTGGGTAGTACGATTATATAAGGTAAATGATATAGTACGTATGTATAAGAAAGCTAAGTTTACGACTGTATTTTGTAGCTTATTCTCAAGGATATCCTTGGTTTATCTGCAAGTTGTCCTTTCGTGATACGCCTCCGCTCTAGATCTGGTCGTCATGATACAAGTCTAAAACAATATCAGTATTTATTTACTCCAATAAATAGAGCAAATTGTTTTGCTGCTTACTAGTATATAAATTACACAACATTCTTGAGATACTACATTTCTGAGGTCAACGTTTAGTAAATCTTCAAAAATATTTAGAGATAAATGCTGTTTGAACTTGTGCTCAATTACTGGTCATAGATTCGCCTCCCTAGCTGTGCGACCCCTCATGTTTACAAGAGCACAATGGCAACCCTCTGTCTAACAAACCCTCCAACATCACAGGTGTGACGATTTATAATGTTTGGGAGCAACGCATGTAATAGGTTCAGCGTCACGTTAGATGTTGGATTGAAAGCAGCTCATACTATAGAAATGTTATTCGATTTCTCGCCAAAGAACCAGGCTAACGTTGTTGCCTTCATGTATTAATTTCTAATCACATAGAAAAATCCATAATTTCATAGCGATAGCCACAAGTAGTAGTTGCGAGCGCGGGGAGCGTTGCTAATCTAACTGACCTATATAATGTGGCCGGTGAAAGACCTCGTAAACTACTGCCGTCAGTGCATTATTCCTGCAACAATGCACCGAGTCTCGCCACGCAATTCCATATCATGACTCTCTCACTAATAGATCTATTATTGCTCGCACAGCACGCACAGAATGCGTTGTGCGTGTATATACTGGCCGGTAATAGTTTCGCAGAATAAATTTGTTTAGAACACATTTATAGTTTCAACTAATATCTAAAATTGAGAACGTGCAAGTGAGCCCAATAATATGCTATTCAATGACAGAGAAATGGCTCATCTGCGGATGAAAATGAAACTGAAACTATGAGTGTGTCAGTAAAAGTCGCCTGAGAGAATTGAAAATGCTTTAGAAAGCTCTTCCAATTTGTTTATAATTACCGCCATTAAGTGCGGTGTGTTATGGCTGAACATGGTCGTTGTGGCACCGACAACGACTGGTCTCGTTTAGACTTTGTGAAAATTTGTAAGAGAAAACGATTTGGAGCGATATATTGTTTAGTACAATTTGTCGCATGCAAATTGGCTGAAAGTACTTTGTAATGCATTGTGTAATAAAGTTACTTGTTACCATAGCAATATGGAGACGAAAATAGATTGCTTAAAGTTTTAATACCTTTTCTTTATTTTCGTTTAACTTAGCTAGCTTCAAAATATCTACATACATTGTAGATATACTCATTACCTACGTACATAGGAATGTCAGTTCCATGTCTCAAATATTTGATTTTTATTTAAACGACGAAGAAAATTAGTTTTGGATCTAGGTCGCCTGATTGACACTGACTGACAATTTGAGGTTATTTAGGCGAGTTCACAGACAACCTGATATTTGTAGTATAGCATATTGGCTAATTACAGTTTCCGTTAGTGTGGTGACCTTATGTAGCCAATGACCAATGGACTCGTTTTTTAAATTCTATAGTTATTCATGTCAAATGTTAAACTCCAATTTTCAGTAATTCAGTCCATTATAGTACTTTTAAGATTCCCTGTGTTTTGTGAGAAGTAGCAAGTTCATGGTCTAAGAAATGTTACGGTATTTGGTTAAACAACACAATTTAAAACAAGACTAAAACATGCTGTACATTTAAACTTCATCTCAAACACTGAACAAGTAACAATATAAAGCATTAACGGAATTCAATGATTGTAATCTGCTATTTGTAGCGTAACAAACTGTGATCTTCATCACATCATTTCTTTTTATTAAGGGGGAAAATCATCTAATGTCTTCTCCCGCTTTGGGCGAGGCGAGAGGGAGTTTCAGACTCTTACTGACTAAAAAACACCCCGTTCCTACTTCTGCTTTTCGAGCCGGAGCCCCGGTAAACTCGCTAGGTAGTCCGCAGCTCAGAATATCACATTATTTCTTAGAAACAACTTCTTATTTGTCAATTCTTAAAGGAAATGTGACGTATGCAGTTCGCGTACGGTCTATAGTTCATACCGGACGAAGTCTCCAAAAACGCGTGCTTGCACAAAGGTCTAATATGATATTATCTCATGTCACAGAGTTGAACGACCTCCGGAGAATGTGCAATCCTGCAAGTATTACAATATTATTGTGATTAATCACTGGAAGCGACTTATGTTCATTTAATACGAACCTCTTTTAAACAACGCAGGTGCATTCTCCGTTAATTGTGAACAATATTCGCTCTATAAACATTTAATAAAGGTATTCACAGCTTCGTTTGCAAGATTTTAATTAAATTCAGAGTCTTCGTAAATTCGTGTGTAATTAATTGGGTGGGTATTGACAATTTGTGTACAGAATTTATAGTAGCTTATTATACATTTTAGTAAAAAAAGATCAGTTCACCTTTTGGAAGGTTTAGACTATGAAGCAAATACAAAGAGGAGATGTCATAACAGAATTTAATGTGGGAAACTTTGTGAGAAGTGTGGGACGTTACAAACCACGCCCTTCTCTATTTTCCATCTAGCGGTCCTATACCTACTATAAAAACAATGTAATTGCCAATTGTCCACATTTTATTGTACCATATTCTGAGTACTTATAATCTATCTTCACCTTTTTACTTATAATAAATATCATTGGGCAGGATCGATTTTTGTGTCACATTGCACAATCACATTATGGCATCTCCTCTTTGTAAATTGCTTCATAGTCTAGTCTAGACTGTTAAATTGTTTTGATCGAGGAATTTATTTGTTGTCAAGTTTAAGTTTAAAATAATGAATCGTGCTTTGATCACGAGGCTTTCGGTTATACTGCTTATATTAAAATATCACACTTTATCTAACTATAGTTAACGAAATATCAGTGAATTAATAGCTCTGGTTACTGCGCTCAGTGTACTCAACACCAATGACAGTGTGCATACAATGTTTAAATAATGCATCGTGCGAATAATAAACAAATTGGGACACCTTTATGTAACATTTGACGTCATTCATCCGGTGACAAATAGATACAATTAGGTTCGCTTTATGACTTCAAAAATGCATTCATGAGCATATTATATTGGCCTATACTTAAAGAATTTTAGATGTTTTTTTTAAAATAAGCATTACTATAAGTAGGTACATAAGCATAAGCAAACTTTTTCATTAGTATTTCTCGAAAATATTTTATATATTTTGTTAGATAAATATCTTGAACTTCTTGGTAAGTAAGTAGGTACTTCTTAAAAATATTTTGGAAACGTTGTTATACACAAATGCTCTTTACCTTTCACTTAGTCAAACAACCGTTGTGGACAAATTCCGAAAAAGGGTAACCTTCAAAGCATACACCTTGGTCATGCGCATGAGTTTAAAAATATATTCGCGTCATTTTGACTGTTGGACGTAACTAGTGACGTGGTGTGGACGCTGCAATGGATGATCGAGTTTGTTTCAAATCGTCACGATGACTTCATTGTCTTGTTTATAGCCAGGAGCATTGCTACCAGAGTAATGCTCTAGCTCACGTGGTTGGTAACGAAAATATTTCAGTAATAGAATAACCGAGAATCGCTCTTTGTCTGTTTTATTTTGGATTCGCAGACTAAAGTCATCAAACTTAAATTTGGAAATCGGTAATCAATGTTTCGGTATCCTCATTAACTTGATTTTTATTGCAGATTTTATTAACGTCTCCACATAATTTGGAGAATTCACAATTAACAATTCATAATATCTATTATTAATTTGGTAAAGTATTGCAAATATTTGGATATTAATATATTATCCAGTACATTATGACTATATACTATATATGTGAGTACACCAGTGATGACTTGGACAATTTATTCATTATCTAGCAGTCCATCTCTTGTCTCTAAATCGAGGTTGGAGTGCGCAACACACAACATTATGTATCCATTAAAAATTGCAACTTGGAATAAAAAGTATAATTGTTTATTCCATCATCAGAATATAACGACATCGTATGAACCTCAGACTAACAGAATATTGTAGTTGGCCCATTTTATAGGTTACGTTTGCTACTCATTAAAATATTTAATTATTACCTAACTTAAAAACACTTCATATACTAACTGCAGTATTTGACACGCTATTCTATTTCAGTGACATAAAATTTTGACAACTATTAAATAATTGTAAATGGAATAATAACTTTAGCTTCTAATATTTAACAAAAAATAACTCTACATCTTAACATAGGTTAAAAGAATAGTGTGTTAGTATAAACAAATCAGATATTTAAAACTTATCTAGCACTACACACTCAAAATTAAAACATTCTAATAACATTTCCAATCGATTGAACATAGGTACTCGTAAACTGGATGTTTCCATCGGCCAATATAGGAAAGAACGTTCGAATTTCACCTTTCATAACGGATGGGTCGAGAGTACCGACCCGACTGTAAAAGGGTTTCGGCAGTAAAACATTACAGCTAGTACTTACATTGTTATTCTGAATCCTCCAAGGTATGTGTTCAGCCTTTCTCCCTCATTTCTGTAGGTGCTGAGCCAAAGTAAGGTTTTCTCAGGGCTGTGAGGAAAATATATACTTCAGTTTGTAATATGTACAACACTAAAATGAGACGCGGTGAACAGAAACTCTTTAAAGATTTAATGTAAATTGAACACGAAACTTTGAACGTTATTTTAAATACTTATTGCATTTTGCTAAGAGTCTGATCCATATAATTAACTAAATATGTTTACTGCTTATTGCAAATACTAGATACGACAGCTAAGAGAAAATTTCTAATAGCAAGGAGAAAATTCCTGAAAAGTTTTTATCTGTTCACCCTTTTCCACAAGCTCCTGTATTGCTAATTTGAAAATAAATTTCAAGTAAGTAATAAGCAAAATAAATAAAACTTTGTTTGTAATCATGTTTCTTTAAGGAAATTAAGTAAAGTAATTAGTAAACAAATCATTGTGTTTTGACACCGATAAAATATTTGGTCCTTTAAAGCCACACAGGAAATGTGGTTAACATACCGCATTTAATACCTTTGGTGATGTCACATATAAGTAAACAAATACATATTATTTAAAGAACAAAACTGTTTACATTTTGTAAATAGATAAAAAATGAGCAATGAACTCTAACGGCTGAAAATAACAGCGATATATATCAAAAATCACGAAGATTAGGTGATTATTATTGTTTTGAGCAAACAAATACAATTTTGTAATTATAATGAATGAATGCATCAATATTGATATAGAAAATGCGAATATATATTAATCACGCTGTCATGTAATTAATTATTGTTATTTAGTTTTAAATTATTGTGTGACAGCCTAATAACTGCCCGGAAAACTGCGTGAAAACAATCGCAACAACTTCAGGGAAACAAGCGGCAGGATAAACATAACATTATGAAACTGAATGAAAACTAACTTTCAGATTTTTGGGTAACATCGAACATCTCCAAGACTATACGGGGATTCATTCAGTCTTGCACGAATTTTTTTTTTTAGTGTGACGATGTCAAACGTTTCGAAACGAATGTACGATTATTATATTTGTTTACTAAGCACATCTTAAATTTTATAATTGTTCATAGACTTCAAACAACAACCTGAAATTTTCACTGCAGAAGTGTCCTCTGCAGCAATCCCATAAAAATCCTCGGTAACAAGAATCCTCAGTAGTAAGTCACTTTCCACTATCTTACACATAAACGGTCACAATCCACTGAAAGATAGATGCACTAGTCTGAAAAACAGAAAGATCACGTCACAAGTTCATACTAGACGTGCCATGCGTACCAGGGTAGCAGATAAACATAGGAGTTGTCGGCTACTCGGAACAATAGCAGCGCGGCGTGGAGCGGCGCAAGACGACACAGCAGCGAGCGCGCGGCGCGCCGGCAGAGCGGTGACTGACCGGCACACTGCCGCACCACCCCGCCTGGAGCGCTCCTCCGGGACCCTTCCGCCGGGAATCAGACCCGCAACACACGAGCCAGCGACGCTTTCCTCACGCGACCACACTGCACATGTGTTCGCACCACTCTTTGTGCATCATTGTCTCAACAGGTTTATGCAACATCGTCGGGATCACGCATCAGTACCGACCTCTCATTTCGTCTCAGTACATTTCGGAATTATGATTAAAATTCACAGCATGTGAATTGCAATCTGACTGTATGAAAGTATGTGGATGGCAAATTATTCTCTTCATCTGTCCGAATCTTACGAGCACCGTGCGGTCGTTGACATCTGCGTACATTTGTTTTTCTTACACTATCGAGAAAATCATTGAGTCTGCCATTTGTATTGTATGTAGTCTTTCATACACTTGGTAAACAAAGTTATCTACCGGACCTCCCTCGATCTCGTAATCGGACACCTGCTTATGAAAAAATTGCAGCAGCAGACGACGACAAGGATGTATGAAATACGAAATGCATATAGTGCAGCGTGTCAGGTTTCACCTATGAAACTAAACAGTGATGCGACTGTACCAGCAAGTGTAAGCGGTTCTATAATGGTCTCCAATGGTCTCAGTGGAGAGTGAAAGTGGTCGCGGTCTAGGCGAGCGCACCTCGCGGGGGCAATACAACGGCGCGCCCTGCAAGACCTTGAGCGAACTGTACACTGCTAACTAAAACATTTGTACTTTTAGCATGGAAAGTCGCAATATTGCGGAATTTTACATAAATTATACCAGATCACTGGTACTCAGGTATCTAGATACCTCGTAGTATTAAGGTGAACGAAAACAGACGCTCCTAATTCATTACTCTCTAGTGTAACAATTTAGTTTGACGAAGGCAAGACTTTAATAAAATATCTAAGATATATTATATTATAAGAACAGAAAAAGGTTTAAAAGTATCTTAAATCTAAACTAAAGTTGATTAATCGAAGGATGGTTTATTTAGCTCATTATACATCTAAAAACTGCTTTGCACACTTATATTGGCAGATTTTTCTGTAATTCAAACAATCGAAATAATAAAATGTGAGACAATCTTCATATACAAAATCAATCCTCTGTTATAATAATTGTATTTTTCCAAAGTACACGCTTACAGCTAAGCGCGTATGTTTGATATGCTAGGAGTAATCCCATGTCCGTCGGGTTGCCAGGCAATTACAACGTTTTCCCTAAATAATGTGTTGCCATAGAGAATAATCTTCTTATTTCCGCCCCTTTGAACCGTATCTATAAATAGACATTTTCGCTATAAGCGTTCAATTTATTCTTTATACTTTTAGGAATTAATTACCATAAATATATGCTAAAAATATACACTTACATAATAAGCCGATTTATAATAAAATCGTTTACTGGGAAATGAAAACTTTTCAGAATAGTTTAAAATATTAGCTGTAACATTATTATTATTGAGATATTATCACTATTCAGTGCTTAGGTATTTTTAAGCTTGAGAACATGTAGTTTAGGTTCTAGATCATTTATTCCATCTAGTAAAAATCTACCGATATTGTATATAACTGCTCTAGTTATTTGTCTTCCAAAATAATTTTAAAGTGTCAGTGCCATAGAATACAGTAATGTTAGTTAGTCATTCACATAAAACTGAAAAGTCTATGAATAGCGTTCTAGGTGCAGTCTATTGGAGCATTAAGTAGCATCAAATACAAGTAATTACTTTTGTTCAATGGTACCGTTACATTGCCAGCAGTTCGGTATAACTTGCAGTCTCAATTTCCGGAGTCAGGGGTCATTAACCGAGTTTCGCCTTAAGTGAATTAAAAGATAATTTAGAACCAATTAGCTAATTAATAATATCGCTGACAGTTAAAATAACTATGAAATATTAAATGGCGATAGAAACGAAAACATAAATTTATAGCAATTTTTATTTATTGGTCTGTATATTTTTAGTGTGCACATTATTCAAAATAAGAATAACGTAATAATTAAGAAAGTTCAGGTAGGATTTATGTAAAGTGATCAGTGATTAACCCAGTAAAAAAATATTTGACAGATAGCCAATCACATTCAGTTTTGGGACAAACATGCTTGAGTTGCGCATCTTAATAGGTTAAAGTGCTGGAAAAAGAAAAGTGTGTCTGTGTGTGTGTGTGTGGGTGTGTAATGTCTTATTTTAGGTATTAACCCAATGTTTTTAATATGTGATTAACATTAATAATATAGGATTAATTTAGAATTAAGTGTTAATAAGCCTTTGTATTAAATTAAGGTCAGTTAAATTTTTCAGGCCATATATTATTTCACGCACTAAAATTGTGGATGTAAATGAATCTTCGTTTATTAATTCATAATTCGTGATCTTAACGGTCATAGTGCGATTTCTTTTAATAGTTATAATAATTACGATAGTATTGTTTAATTATTTGCTTACATAAACATTGACTTAATTAGTGTTATCAGTGGAGTCGTTAGGGAAGTGCCAAACATAACAATATTTGTTTTCGAAAAGAAAGTTCGTCGACCGTATACCGAAAAAGACGTCAGTACCTATTTAGAATTTATTTTCTTTGCCTTTTTTTGTAACGGGGGCATGATGATGGCTTGATTTTTATTCAATGAGAAGTCTACATGTCTTGACTTTACGTTAACGTAACGTTTTTTTATCCTGTCTGTCTAATTTGGATACTTAATGGAAGAACGTTTTTACTTTTATCATACAGACATTTTCTATTTTAGATTTTGAATATTTACTGTTTAGTAAACAATCTGTGCATGCCTATAAACCTAATATGTTTCTCCCGATTGGGATCTAATGTGCCATTAGTATCCCGTATAAGGTTGTGAAACTAATTTGACTGTTACAAAGATATTTAGAAATTACTCTTTTCCCTTTCGAAAAAATATAATTATTCTGTTTTCTGCTTGGCATTTCTGGCAGTTGGTTGTAGCATGATCCTCCAAAGTGTAATGTAAGTTTAAAAGAATAGGAATTTCTATTGCATATCGTATTAAATTATAACTGCTTAAATTGTAGTGCAGATTGAATAAAGATATGAAAGACTTACTAACCTAAGTCGCCTTTTTCAATAATGCAATTTATTTTCATTTCGAATTGGACGCAGCAAAATGGTTTGAGATCAAATTCAATGGCTGGGTAGATCAAGTAATTGCGTTTGAAGGTTGTTAGATAGTGTCTAATCATGTAATCACTAATCGCATTCTTACATTAATGAGTCACAAAAGATCTGAAGAATGTCAAATTACCAGTCCGCTCTAGAAATTCCGTGACTAATCTTGACAATTTGACAATTTGAAACAAAGATTTCTAGAATACATTGAAGGGTTGCGTTAAAATGAGAAACAGTGAAAACGTTGATAAAGTAATTATAAATACCTACCTTTTTTACCTTAAAGTTAAAATAAGGATGTTATCTCCCGAATCCATCCAATTTTGCTCCATTTTCAATATCCACGCTTGACGGGCGAGTCACTCACAGCAGTTTAAAAGGTTCAGGTATTTTTTATGTGACAAGCCCGCCACAACCTCCTGCAACCGCTGCAACTCCTATAAGCCAGCATCTACAGAAGATACAAGCATGAAAACACAGGAACACGGAAGTCCGGTGCTTCCCAGGGACATGAATGAACAGTCTTGAATCCCGCAACGAAATAAATCAGAAGATATTATTAGAGGAGAAGAAAAAGAAATCGATAGTTTAAGGTTCAGGTTTATCAGTTTTGTAGTTTTTCAGTCGATTGTTACTACACCCGCGAGAAGAGTTAGGTCCATAGAGCTTATCTTTTTGCCCTTCTTCTGAATCATTACTTTAAGCAGTCGATTTAATTTGGTATGATTCATAAACATTAAACAAGTTGCCGAAAATAAAATTGACGAGAGAAAGATCGATACAAATACAAAATAGGGGAAGTAATTTCCCTTTTGTGTAGGGCTTCTCTCTTTTAATGCTTCATAATACGTTATTTAAATGGTAGGGAAAAAAATGTAAAGAAATTCCCTAATTTATTTTTTGATATTCCATATTTTAATCGGATTGACGTAGGTTTCTTATATAAAACAGTAGGTATACACATGAAACACAAAAAACAGTATTTATTTACATGTATCAATAAGTTAGTATCTCATACATATTACAAGACGTAAATTGTACTAAAAATATTGATCAACATTTCTTCTACGGCAACAGGTCAATACCACATTTTCCTTATTCTTTTGTAATGGCGGCACGAATACATTTTTATGTATGAATCAAGCACTCGTATACATTGTTATAAATCGTCAAAGTATAACTACATATGTAAGTGCAACTGACATTTAAAGATTTTATAACACAGCAAATTAAAATTGAACCCGCGTGAGAGTAAACTAACGAACTTCCACATTTGAAACGCCCTCAACGAAATTTCTACATTTAATTTTTATTACTATAAAATGTTATCAGAGTTCACGAGTAGTTGTGTTAGTGTGCGTGTACGTTGTCTGTGTGCGTATTGTTATGTCGGGGTCTGCGTACAGTACGCAGGAGCGATTACGCAAACCGCGCTTCCCCGAGGAGTGAGGTCGTTGGCAATGGACTCGGTTCAATGTCACCAAAATATATCACCGAGCCGTGTACCGCGCGCGCCCGCTCGTGATACTTGTAGGGAAGTACGGTACTTCGTGTGGAGGCGTGTCTTACTTGTTTGCTTGCTTGTACATTCTAATGAAAATATTATGAATTAAGCTAATTTATAGACGGAAATGGTACGGTATTTTATGTAAAACTCGTATGAAATCAATTTAGTAGAAGTATTTTCTTTAAAAAAATTAATAATGTAGCCAAGGACTGGTTATTATTTGAAGGCGTGTTTTAGTAACAATAAGAACTAGTTGATTGTTATTGATGAAAATGATCAATAAATTAATTACACATTGAAAATAAAACGTTTCTATGACTCATAATATACAATTAACAGCAGTTTGGCAACAAAAATAAATATTAATAATGAGCACGTATACAAATTGTCATCAAATATTTGCTTTTCATTCAAAGACTACGTCACTGTTACTTTAGACAATGTATCAACGCTGGTTGCGCGCGCTGTACGGCCGGGCTCCTGACCGGGTCGACGACCGCACTTTTCGGCAGGCGCCCCAAGTTTCAGCTGTAACGCGATCCTGACGCACACATGCGCAGGTCGGCCGTGCGACAACACGCATGCACGCACACAAACTCGCTCCGATACTACCGCCGGAAAACCATTGTCGAAATGTCACCATTTTCTGATAAAAGCATAGCAATCAGGCCAACAGGAATTGATGCAGTTGTTAAGAAAGAGGAAACATGAATAATGATTTCTGTGTGTAGACAAATATACGGCTGTACATGCTTGTTATGCGGAGTTTTGTATGCAAACGACCCCGAAACCGGAATAGTAATCCTATCCAGAATCCCAGCAGACAAAAGTAAGTTCAACGTTTGTTGAGAGAATAGATTTTGTTTGTGAAGTTTGTGGCGAATTCGTTTCAGCCCTGACCTCCGTGACCTTTGAACTTGGAGGAGTTAACGTACCCTTGACTCGAGCGGAGTTTCCTCTATAATTAGACGTTGATAACGCCGATATTTTCGTTCATACGCTGTCAGCCGACGAACTATAATAAACGTGTGTGTCACTCGGCAGCCCGACAATGACGCACTTCCGAGGAAACAACGCTCTCGTATCTAGGTAAACGCACCGGGAAATCTCGACGCGTGACTTTGAAAATTGTGTGGCCTTACTTCGCTCTATTAAAAACTTCGAATGGAACTTTTTGTAAACATGTCCAAATTCTGTTGCGTCCCACAGTCATAGATACGCGTGGTATGGTAAAAATAAAATGTCTCCTCAAAGCATTAAGAGGTTGTTCACCCAATATTTGGGCATCGCCCTTCTCCCTTCAGGGACTATTTGTCAAAGGATACAGTCTTGTCGACGTGCTTTTACTTTCTCATTTTACGTGTTAGATACTCGTAAGTTGGATTGATAGATGTCACCTGTCCGGAGACACGATACCTCTACTGTCTATAAAACAATAATTGTGTCGCTTTTTTTAAATGTTTCATGTTGACTTGTGCACATAGACACATAGGTAGACACTTGTACATAAAGAAAAGGAACATGATTTAGAATTATTTATTTTATTACTTGACTGAGGTCGTGATGTCTGCAGTCTGTAGGAATTTATGTATTTTTGAGGTTACGTGCACGCATTTATACATTCATTCATAGAAAATGTAGTATTAGTGAACACGCGCAGTTCAACTGTACTGTTGACTATTCACGCTGTAGCTACTGAAAACTGTTTAAGTATCCACCAATTAGATTATCTTTACTTATTATTATAAAAACATATACAAAAAAATATAGTAAATAAATAAAAATGTCTGAAAGAATGCAAACCTAGCATGAAAAATTGATCGTACATTACATTACACGGAAACCACGTGTTTTTATCTTAACCTCTGATTACATAGTTATTTATCGTTTCACTCTTCACTGATTGTTCATTTATTATAATACATAATGTATCCCTAATTTACTGCAATAATATTTTTCTGTGAATCTTTAGACAATACTAGCAAAAGTAGCAGTTTGCCAATTACAGAAGTAAATATATACTTAATACTCGTTACGTTAATCTAAAATTAAAGATGGCACACGCGTCCCTCGAATTTACACAATAATAAACAATCTTACAACTAAATATACATTTCGATGCACTTTCCGATAATGTGGCTTAACCGCTACATAAGCGTTGCATAATAATGTGCAGCTCACAGTAGTACACAGCACAGACGCAGGCGCAGCCGCACACACCGCCATATCACACGTGGATGCACACATGCATACAAGATAAGAGCTCGGTCAATGAACCCGCATAAGAAATAGCGCCTGAAATTAGTATTAATCTTACAAGACAGCATCTTCACTGTATAAAAATATACAATATGACTTTCTTGTCCATAGATAAAAGATATAAGTTAAAAGGCATTTAACATCAATGGAAATCGAGTTATCAGAGATCTCAACCAATAAGCAATCAACGTAAAATGGCAAAATGCGATGTAGACAATAGCTAGTTATTGTTTAGAAGTGCAGGCTAGGCAGCGTGAGGCGGAACGAGCTGTGATCTTGAATGGAGTGAAAGTGGCTTCGGATACTTCCTGACACGTGGAAAGTGAACGCTCATGAGCACCCAGACACGGCATGATGCAGCCCTACCTAGCGCCTGCCTCACAGATACACATCTGCCGTGCAAGGGAAATGCAACGATTTTTCTATTGATGTTATATTTCACTGAAAAAACACTACTGCACACTATAATTTCTTTTTGCATTTTATATGCATATCAAGAAACAGCGCGTGTATGCTTTTAGAGTAAGTTTTTTTCCGTACTCCGACCAATCCCATTTGAAAACAAAGGAAACCGGTATTAACTTAAAATGCAACGCAAGGTTGCGCAAGATAAAAATCAGCAAACGACAATGTGAAAACTTAGAATGTCTGTATACCTTTGGAGAAAGGGAACTAGTGGAAAAACCTAGAGCTCACTAAGCCTTGGCGAAACGCAATGCAATCGGCAAAAGTAACCACGTGGCTTTAATCGGATGTTAATACTCTCAAGTCAGGTCTAGAACATTTCGCCATATCGCACCTCGCTCTACTAAATATATGATTTGTGTTTGTACTAGTTAGTATAAAAGATAACTATTCCTTTCAAAGTTTGGAACCTAATTCAAACTAAATCTTTCTGAGAAAAGTTTGAAGCTGGCATAAATTTCTACCTAAATAATGTATTTTAGAAGTAGTTTTGTACGGTGAAGTTTTCATAATCTCAATGCTGGATTAAGGTCGCTCAATAAATATTTATTTCGTTAAAATATGTTTGATCAATTGATTAACTGACTTCACTCCTAAAACAACAAGCATCTATTTAAATGGCCTCAAGTTACACAAGTAATGTCGATTAGAATCCAAGTCAATGTACACGGTCTATAATTTAATCAGTGAATCACATTATATCAAAGAATGTGAATTCTTTCAAAGCTCGCTGTGTCATCGTCACGAGCGTACGTGAATCATATCATATCATACATTAGTTAATATCGGATCACACACGTTATAGAAATAAAAGTGTGAAAATTATTTTTATTATAGTGTTTATAGTATTATACTCTGTTAGTTCAACGACCTAGAGTCATGTTACATTAGTATTATATAAAAGTGTTCTTCCCACGTTTTCACTTGTGTTTCCTCCTGTCCTAGGACTTAAGCAATGATTTTGTAGTAGTATAGCAGAGACGTTACACCAAAATTAATAAATAAAATTGCTGCCCTATTTATACGTGTATATGGATTGGAAATTGTGTGGTAATCATGACAAACTCCTGCTGAGTAGAAGTGGCCTAGAGTCCAGTAGTAGACTGTTCAGGGCTATTGATGTAATTTGATGTGAAAAAAATATAAGATCTATGTTTGATTGATAATGTTTGCAGTACCTTAATTATGTTTTTTTTTTTTAATGTTATAAGAAATTTAAACGACAGTGTAATAAAAATCATAGTTCCAGCGGTCCGGTAGTTGAGTACATTTGTTCGATGCAGTAATCGATCCGATCTCTGATACAATGCAGTGACGTTGACCACAAATGGAACTTCATTCACTACCGGTGTTTACGCCACTGTCTCGCGCGGTCAATCGATTTTACATGTTGAGGCGACGCTGTAAAGTCTCACTTGATTGATGGTTTCCGGAACAATGTATGGAGCTTAAATATTGAGATGGATTCGCCAGTGCGTATGAATGAGGTGAAGAATTATTCAGGTGATGGATGAGCTGGGCCGTTCACCTCGGGGTGCGGGTCTTCGACCGGCCGAGTTTCGCACAGCTGATCGGGCCATGCCCGCTACCAGAGTCACTCGCCCTCAGCTCCCTATTTGTATAAATAAATATTTTGAATCACTGCTTTTTAGAATACCGTTATTTGTTATTTCGTTTGTGACGGACTTCTTTAATGTTTAAAGATGCGCTTTATCATCCATGATCCATTTTTATTTTTTCTTCTTGTACCAAAAATTTGATTTTCTGCCTTATTTTAATGTGACTTCGAAAAAGTAGCTCCATTTCCCTTCGAAAGGAAAAAAAACTGCTAAGTACTTACCTTTGCTTTATTATAACTTTTGTGAGACATACCAAATTAATAGTTAATAATATGTTATCGGCTTACTCACTTTTTTAGGGTGGAAAGGTCGAAACATACATACCATTATTAACAAATACTATTTATAAGCAATAATTAGCCATTACATATTATAATAAAATTTTCTTCCATTTTTGTTGCACTGGGCAATTACGGAAACATATCTTTTTAGATTTATAAAGATGAGTTTAAGACTACTCGACAACAGATGGCGGTGTAATAAATTAATGCAAGCCTATAGACATTAAATATTTTATTCAATTTTCTTTTTCGCTTGTTACGCTTGATAGCTTTCATAGCTTATTAGATTGCACTGAAATACTAAATAATATTCCTTTTAATGTAAGTATACCACCTGGTAACATCCGAAATCACACTTCAAACTGGCAATCATGAACGCGTTAGATTTTTGCTGTCCTGAAAAACAAATTGAAAATTTGTTAGTTGTCACTCAAAATATCTTGAGACTAATTGATTTTTTTTCTAAATTGCAGTATAATTCAGTTATACACAAAAATATATATGTGTTAATGTCTTTGTTCGTTAATTTTATTGTGTAATTGTAATTAAAATGGTTGAACGGAAACATGGCTCCGAAACGCACGATGAGAAGATTCGACGTCGTATGCAGGTGGTGTATGCGCGTCAAACCCGTGAGAAACAAATATTTATGGATGACTTGAAGGAATATCGAAGAATCAAAGATAAACAAATGCTACAGAGCATTGTAGTTGCTGTTGGGCCTCGATGGTATCAAGCTTTAAGTGTACCTCAGAGAGTAGCATTGGATTCTCTGAAAGATTCTATTTACCAAGATATATTGGAAGGACGTCCCGAGAGGTCGTCTGTTATTATGCATAAGCTCGGATTGGTCCCTCGTCCGAGTACCACAGAACTTATGAATTGTCTGTATGCAGGTCGTAACGACCCAAAAGAAATGCTGGCGCAATTATATCTGTCAACCTATGGTTACCCTATCGAGGGGAAACGTACTTCGTATTGTTTGAATGCTAGACTTATGTTGTCGGCCATCTTTTACTTGGGACTGGATAACTTGTTAGTGTTACTTCAGAAAACATTTGCTCCAGATGAACCTAAACCAAAACCTCCACCTAAACCAAAACCAAAGCCAAAGATTCCACCTCCATCTCCATACTTAGTACCAATGGTGGCGACTTTATATGAGCCACCACAAATTCGTCGTAAATCGCCGTTGCCTTTGCCAGATCTAAGTGACCTCAATGAGCCATATGAAGAGGAGCCCATTATACAGAAACCTCCTCCACCGCCACCTCCTCCACCACCACCGAAGAAAAGATTACCAATCTCGTACTGCGACCAACTAGCAGGGATTGAGGAAATTAAGCCTCAAGTTTCGACTGCCACGAATAGTAACAAAGAGAAAAAATCTCCACGAAATCTATTACGGAAATTGAAAAGCTCAAAATCAAGTCTTATGGATACTAGTAAATTAAAATCATTGAATCTAGACAATGCTAACCAGATACCGAAAAAAAAAGGGCGCCGAAGAAAACTAGTAGCTCCAACGACTGGCTTGAGGAATGTTCAATATATGATTAACGGAGTATATCGAGTTCATGGTAAGACATGTTATGTTTTGGGTAGTGTTACACTTTTACCTTCAGAAGGTGATCTCATCCACGGAGGATACCGTGCCGTTAATGGAGAATATATTACAATACATTGTGGTTTTCGTGGACGGCCGCCGGCGAGAAAATCTATCCCTTGCGATTGTTTAAAGGAGTGGAATGACTCAGTCTTTCAATATATTAAAGATCATAAATGCTACTGTGGTCATTACTACGATTTTAGAAATGAAGATACTACCTTCCCTCCAGACCAACTACCTTATTTTAACAAACCTACACGCCATGGTCCACTAAGTTTTAACTACGACCGAATATTCGATTTAGATGATAAAAGATTATATATAGAATCGGAATTTAAGAAAGCTTGGGATACAGATAGTATATTACATGAGGACGATGGAACTACTCCCGCAATAACTGATAAGAAGAAAAAAAAGAAAAAACCTGCTGACACTGTTCCTAAAAAGCCGGCAGACACAGATAATGCAATCACCGATGACGATTCAAAGAAACGGAAGGATACACCTGGTGATGATGATGATAAACTGAAAAGAAACAGTAGACCATCTAAAACAGATGCAATCCAAAGGAGAATGTCGATAGCAGAAAATGCTAAAAGACGAATGTCTATAAGTGAAGCAAAGAAAGAGCCCAAGGTGGATCCAGAAACTCAGAAAAAACTTAGAATATCTCAAAGAAAAGCTTCAAAGAAAACTTTAGCTTCAGATAGCGGCACCAGTAAAAGAAATAGAAGCCAATCGGCTAATAATAACGCCTCGGGCACTTGCTTAGGACAGAATCCAAAGCCTCAAGACTACCTGAAATGCGCACTACGACACATGCGGCAAATGAATGTTGCAGCACGTCTACCTGATTTGCATTTAGTTCCCGAACTCAAGGAATGGATGAGACAAAGACTCTACGGGGACCTAACACCTGAAGAGAAAAGGGAATACCTACGAAAAAGTACCACATATTGGAGAATGTTCACAACGCTCAGCGGAAAAGGGTTCGGGCACGTAGCAACACCTAAAGAACCAATGTTTCGGGGTCACACTACTTGGTACCACAAACAGAATCTCAACGATAAATTTAGACATTTTACACACAGGTACAAGCTGTCCATGTTTAGATCACATGCTTACGTCACTAACTTACTATGGAGATCTATGTATCAAGCTGAATTTCCCGACAAGAATTTTCGAGAAATATACTTTTCGTATTTGTATAGTAGAATAGAAGATCTACAGCTGATACACCCTTATTGTGCGAGGGAGACAGAAGAAAGAAAAGTAATTATGCGAAGAAAGAGATATATTTGTTTACCAGATGGGTACGAACCGAAAACATCGTGATTATAATTGTTTCTGTCTAATGTCCAATTGTTCTGTTCTTAAACAATAATGATCTGTTAAATATATATATACGATTTGGTTTTTTATTTTCTTCGAGGAGCAAATTGTTGGAGGATGCTTAGGCGTCAGGTTTTCAAACGTGGAGACATATGTGTTCGAAATCTGAACAGATGCAACGTGTTTATAAAGTTATATAATATAGGTACTATGTAGTTACTTTCTTAGTTAAGTACCTTATATGATTACTGTATAGGACTCATTTTTCAAAAATCATTATGGATGATGCACGAAGGTGGAATTATGTGGTGCCTAATAATTATATGACTGTTGATTAGGCAGTGACAACTACGTGGAGCTTACTTGTTACTCCGGTGCGGTTGTTAACGCTGCTCAGTTCCTATTGATTGTAGCGTAAAGTTTTGTAGCCTAAAGCCTTCCTTGATAAATGGACTAGCTAAAACAAATACCTATAAAATTCAAACCAGTAGCCCCGGAGATCAGCGCGTTCAAACAAACTAACTCTTCACTTTTATAACGTCAGTATAGATTGAACGGGAATCATAGGCGTAGCCAGGGGGGGGGGGTTGGGGTTCAAACCCCCGAAAAATGCAAACCTAGACATTACAGAGCGTTATTTTTCTAGTTAGCATAGTACATCCCCTGTTTGGCAAAGGTCTCTATGACTACCTATGAATCTGTTTATTTCATAATTTTCTTTTTTTGTCATGTATGAAGTTTTTCTTTTTTTTTTGGTCACACATTTCATGGGTCGACTTTCTTAAACCCCTCCCGAAACTAAAACCTGGCTACGCCTATGACGGGAATAATAAGATAACTGGTGAAAAGTGGGCGACACGTTTAATGTAGATATACCTCTGCTTACCCCTTCAAGGATAGAAATGCGCAATCTTACCTTAGTAGTATAAATACCTAGTAGTATCTAGTAGGTACCTTAGGTAGTATAAATTCCAAGGTTCCAAGAAGTCATTGGATGATTTTCCCCCCTTAAAAAAAGGTAATATAAATACTGAAAAATCAGAACGGTAAAGAAAGACATCTTGAGAGAGCTACACTCAAACTCTTAACTCGGAAAAGGGTGGGTGGTATTGATCTTACTCCTCCTTGATTATGTTTCCTTAGTGCTGAAAGTCGTGACTAACATGTATCAGCTTCTCACGTATGCTCTTTCTACATCAAGTTCTGTCTCTGACGGTGTGGATAGTGCAATCCAGTATAGTGAGGATCTGATCGGACCAACGTATCGGGCTGTGACCACGACGCCTTTAGGTCTTGCCCTTATTGTACAATTGTGAATGCCTTTAATTTAGCGAATCAAGGGAACGTTGATATGCAATAAAACTAAAGTGTACGTAATTCATAATTTAATGTGATAATTTATATACCGGTGTAGGTATATTTAATTCAAGTTATGGCTTAAATTACATTTTCGCTGTAACTAGGTATGTTGCACAATACGTCATAAGTCGTGGTTTGAAACTTACTTTTACATCTCGATACAGACTTACAATTTTAAGTATTAGGTTGTTTAACAATTTATAAATCCCATAATAGTTATAATACTCCAAAGGTATTAAAAATAAATTTTGATTTCATACCACATTAAACTTATCGTATCTCTTAAGAATATTATGATACAAGTCTTATATTATAATTATAAAATCTATAACTTTTTATTTAAAATACAACACTAAGACTTGGTTGCAGCGGGTTCGATATGACCACTGCAACCAGTCTAAGGGATATTCAATCGTCTTTGGTATCATTGTTACAGAAATCAAACATGTCGACACATGGAGCGAACGTTACATCGAATTTACGAAAATACTGATATTTATAGAGAATTAATGTCATTTAAAGCATATTTCAATAAAACTAAAGAAACAATGTAACAAAAATGTTAAATGGCAAAACAATTATTGCGATACACGAGTTACAAAACAATACTAACCATTATGTTATAACAAATATTTACTCCGCGATGAGTTTATTCATATTGCAATTAACGAAGACATACAACGACGAACACTTTCTAATAATATAGATAAACTGCGTGCAAAACTTGTTAATTGTGCCTTTAACTGTATGAAACTTTAAAATAAGCAAAGTAGACATTCATCACACGACACTACTAACGGGCCGTTGTACCATTTTGTGCGTAAAATAGGAGAATAAGAATAATTTATTTGAAAAATAGTACATAGAATAATAGAACGCACATACAATCAATCATACTGTAATTTCACAAACTATTTAGCACTCATTTTTTACAAAACTGCTAAAGAAGCCAGAGCATACATTCCATCATAGCACTGAGAAACTTAATTTCCAAATATGTTACAAAAGTAATGTTCATTCGTTTAAATCGAATGCACCAACATCGTATGCGTTGAGTCGTCCAATGAAAACAGAGATCAAAATAACAGCGTACATTGAAAACAGTATTTCTGATGCAGTACTATCGAGACTGATAAAATGCTACGGTACAGACATAGATAAAGGTGGATCCAATTTTTAAATAATATCATCGTTAATACCAGTACTTCTTAGGATAAATCTTATACCTAATTATTATCAAGGTGTTATCAGCTCTCTCAATACATTCTCATTTAAATGAACAGAACAACATATGAAAACTAAGGTTATTATGAATCTGTGTGAAAGAATATGAATATTATTTTTCTTTCACTTAAAGTTCAAATTCAGTCAACAGGTACAAAAGTTGGTAAACTTCCTCCACGAGTGGTATCTACCTGTATCTATATCTGCGTTACGTTTATATCTGCAGCTCTTGGTGCGTGTGTTGCGAGTGCGGCGCGGGGTGCGCGGCGGCGGCGTGCGGCGCGTGCGCAGTGTGCGGCTGGTGCGGCGCGTGCGGCGCGTGCGGCGAGTGCGGCGCGCGCTGCTGCAGGTGCACGAGCGCGGACAGCAGGCGCGTGTTGGCCTCGTCCAGCGCCGCGATGCGATGCTCCTGCGCCTCGATCACGCGCTGCTTGTGCGACAGCGCCGCGGCCATCTTGCGTTGCTCTCGTCTCAGTTCTTCCTCCACACAAATCAACCTGAAAGTCATACAGATAAGTTTTAATTAATGTTTAAGTGTTACAGTTAACGTTTTTATGTATTTTTGATCTTTATCTATATTTTTTGATACTAGAAGTTTGTAAAAATGTTGTCAACAAGTACCTTGAGATGATGGCCTTCATTTTAGCGTCCGTATGATCTTGTCCCGGCTCGGCTGGTCCCAACCTCCCGCGAAGAAGTTCCACAGAACATTTTAACCTTTCAATTTCACGTTCGTACTGTAAAAAACAACAATTTACTTATCATTGCAGTTCATCTTATTGTGGCATTCAAATATATTTGAAAAAGTGTAAATGTTAATCTATTTACGAATATTAGGTAAGTGAAGGAGCTATTCATGTAGTTTACCTGTTCGATGGTCCTCTGATGCTTCGAAGCTCGTCGTCGACCTGTAGTACTATAGAGCGTGTCTTCCATCTCGTCGGAGCTGTCAGTGAGGTCTCGCGCGGAGTCCAGGCTGAGCCTCCTGTGCAGTTTGTCCGCGGGCGCGCGCTCGCTGGCCTCACTTGACTGCGACTCGCGCCCGAACACCACTCTCGATGGAGATTCTCGTCTTTCACCTCGAACCCCGTAGTATTCTTGGTGCCTTTCTAAATCTTCGTTCAGTCGGCTACTCGACATTTTTGCTCCAGAATAGGTCCGATCCAGCGGATAGTTAGTCTCTGGTATTGCACTTTCAGTCATCGAGTACTTTTCTGGAGAGTTTTTAGAGTTCTCCATGTTGTAGAGTGCCTTCTGACTGCGTGAAATCTGTAACCTGTACATTTCTTTGTTGACTTCCTCTACGTTCGAGTCGGACCTGCTCATGGGGTAGCCGGAATCGGTTGAGATGTGGTGAGGCTTGCTTTCGTACAGTGATTCTCCTCTTTGTCCAAAGTGTTTGAAGTTAACGGGATTTTGGTTTGTGGAGTAAGAGAGCATAGGATTTGTTCTGGGCATTCGCGTCTTACTACTCTTCCGTAGACTAGGCGAATTGCTAGACGATTCGTCGTCTCGTATCCTTGGGGAGTGACTATGGTTGCTCCTCTGATACATATCATCATAATTACAGTTATCTCTGGTGAGTTTTCGGTGGGAATTGTTGCGATTCTGTTGGTCATAGTTTCTACTATCCTCGTTGAAGTTAGTAGAACCCTCTTCAGAGTTTGTCTCGACGTTGTCTGTGCTCAAACCCTCCTCATCTATCGATGAACTGGATGAGCCACAAGGACAACGTTTTGAATTTCTGTTTTCATTGTTCTTCTTCTCTTGCGCCTGACGATTGTCATCCATGTTGTACACTGGATTCGTGAACACTAGCGGAGCTACCTTTGGATTTGTGTTGGTGTTTGATGGTGTGTTATCCGCAGTTGTGAAGTTTTGGATTCCATACTTTTGGATGTCATAGTCAATTTTTTGTTGCACTGGGCTCTTTGGATAGAACTTTTCGTTTTTACTGTCATAATACTGTTTGTCTCTTTGCTTCTGGTAATTCATTTGTGAGTATCGACTCATTGGCTGTCCGCCATTCTCGTATGGCTGATGATGGTGCGTCGTATTCTCAATGGGACTTGAACTTTGACTGTACGTAGCAATACTTTGGTAACCGGAACTCGCTACATTTGATAAGCCACTAATGGAAACGTTGGAGCCGTTGTTTGTGTAGTTGGTCTTATTTCCATTCACGATGTTGTTGTTATTTGAAATAGATTGTGACAAGTTCTTTTTGTTCATAATGAGTTTGTCTTCAACTATTTCAGAGTCATCAGCATACTTCAGAAGGTCGGACAGTTCCTCTAGTGTAGCAGTTTCTTTCATGATGTTCTGCATGTCACTGGAGCAGTAATTGTGGTTGATGCTGTCGCTGCTTGGTGACCTCTCAGTGCTGTTGTAGTTGGAATTGTGAAAGTGGGCTTGTTGGTTGTTGTAGTTGTTGTTGGGCTTGTACCGGTCCTGGAACCTGCGCTCTAAGCTTTCACCGACGCCATTACTTATGCCTTTGGGATACTGGTCGGATCCAAAGCCAATTTGTACAACTTTCAGATTGACGCAATGTTCTTGATTGTTGTATTGCGAACTGTATCTGTCTGGATTGACTGCTTGGCTTGCAGGACTGGAACCGTAGCCATTCCTGGGTAAAGTAGCTGATCGTAAGTTGAAGCTGGGCGACTTGGTGACAGCTGCATATCCAGGCTTATACTTTGATTCCTCGGCGTTCGATTTGGATGGACTGATGTTGAATTGAACACCGTTTTTGTTCATGATGGGAGAGCTGTGAGCAAAATTGTTGACCTGTCCGTTGGTTGCTGGCTCGATCGGTTGCTTCGTAGGCGTATTACAAGTAGGGTCGTTGAACCTGTAAAGAAGGGGTTATTATAAGATTTCCATTGTATTTAACATGGCACCAAATAAATGAAATTTAATGTTGTTATTATGCGTACCTGAAGATATTATCAGCAGCAGGGGGTGCAGGAGAGCTGATGTCGTTGCTTACTAGCCTCTTGCTTAGTTCGTCTAAAATGTCTGATAATGGGTCCAACTCCTGTAGGAAATACAACAATAAAATAAAAATATGTTTATGGTCATCAAGCTCACAGAAACACAAAATGTAAGTAACATACCTGTATCTTATTAGCAGGTAGCTTAGGCAAGCTATCAACAAGCAACGCGTGTAGCGTGGCGAGTTGTTTGCCCAAGTCCACGTGCGGAGCCCACTCGGGGTCGGGCTCCACGCTGTCGCGGGGTCCCTCAGACCCGGAGTTGGATCCCTGCGAGGCGGCAGAGTTGCGCTTACTGCCATCCTGTTGTTGCTGTTGTTGTTGCTGCTGCTGCTGCTGTTGTTGTTGTTGTTGAGATTGTTGTTGCTCTTGTGGACGAGTCTGTTGATAGTAAAGTGGATATTTAGGGTTTGACATTTTACCCCAACACCATCGGTACGGATAATTCTTTGTATTACACAACATTGCTCAGTGTTACACCTTGAATAGACTAAACCATTTTCAGAACATGTTCACATATTTATATTCTTAAGTTTGAGTTGTTATCTGAAGACGTGACTATATGGAAGCTGGTGAAATATTCATTAATTATAGTTTATAGTTATTTTCTGATTAAATTCTAAGTATTTCGACATTCAAGTTTCGCTTGAGAGTGTTCGTTTATAAGATTAGACACATAATGCTTGACTTGTATTTTTATGTGCGTTCCTTATTTAGTGGTAGGCTAAGTTCAGCATAGTTTCCTGTTTGATAATAACTGAGAGCTGTACTCACCGAAATAGCTCTAAGGAACGCCTTCATATGAGGCGCCTCCTGCTCAAGGAAGTCGTTGAGGAACTCCATGAAGGCCTCCTTGCCCTGGAACCGCGTGAAGTTGGCCAGGGTCTGCAGAGTCTTCGCCACCAAAGTCAAGTTACGGGCTGCGCGCTCATTCGGGTACTCTGCAACCAAGTTTATTACATGGAGATGTTTAATTTTTGAAGTAGCTTTAACGTGTGATTTGTAATATAAAGCGTAATTTTGAGTTTCAAAAATGTATCTCACAAAAATACTTATTTATGTTGCATAGAATTTTTTATATGTTAAGTAGAACTTACCATGTGTGATTCCAAAAAGACTTGGAGACAGTATAGCTGGACAAAGGAAGCGAAGGAAGATGGATGCACTGATCAAGTTGTCCGAGATGTCTTCTCGACCCATCGCCGTCAGTCTGTAACGGAATAAAAATATTTTTAATTTGTATTTGATAAACCGAAAACAAAATGAAACAACGTGAGCGCTGCTTCACGCCGGTTTTCTGTGAGATCATGGTGTCACTCCGGTTGAGCTGGCTCATTCGTACCGATACATGACTTTCCCACACGAAAATGTCACAGTATATCTAATAACTGTATATGAATGACGACAAAAGTACATAAAAGGATAAGTTACCTTTCTCGGAAGGTAGCGAAGCAGTCTCTGAGCGGCGGCGGGAAGCGTGGCGCGGAGTGCTCGATGGAGCGCCAGGCGAGGGTGACGGCGTCCCGCAGCGCCGCCTGCTGGCGCCGCAGCGCCGCCGCGCCGCCCGCGCGCAGCGGGTCCACCTCGCACTCCGCCGCGCCCGGGCCCGCCGCCGCCGCCACCGCCGCGCACAGCGTGTCCTGTACATACAGCACGGATTAATCATTTGTCATTTACCTTTTTATTTGGTAGAGAAAGGTCTAGTTGGTAGTTTCGTTGCACATGACACCCAGACCAGTACCCTTATTACGAGTTCGTTTTACGTTAAACGTAAACGAATCGAGAACGCGTTCGGCGTTCTGATTGGCCGGCGCGAATGAACCATCCTATCAGAGCGCTGAACGCGCTCTCATTTCAATCTTGTTAAACGTAAAGCAAACTCGTACTAAGGGCACAGAAACAACAATTTGTGAATCATACAAAGAGTTTGCGGGAATCAAACTCACTACACGTTGCACGACAGCCAATTACCCAGCCACTGCGCCAACCATGCAGTCAATTACTGATGAACTAACCTGCAGATACTGATCACCGACGAGCTTGAGGTAGGCCTCCATGCTCTTGGTTGCGAGCGAGTTCCCGCGGAAGGTGAGCGAGTGGTCGCCGGTGCGGCGCACGTCCAGCGCCACCACGTCGGCCAGGTAGCGCGGCGCCATGCCCGCGCCCGCCATACACAGTACCAGCGCACAACCGATGTCCTCCTTGGCTTTCACACCTGTGAAATAAATTAAAACAAGGTAAGGTAATAGTCGAAAAAGCTAATCTCTAACATACCCAATTAATGATTTTATTATCATTATCAATAGTTATCAGCAACGTGGATATCCCCTGCTAGATTGACTACATCCGAGGCTTATACAGACTATGCATAGAGAGGCTGTGTCATAATCTCTACATTTAGTATGGGTTGGAGACCACTGCTTAAAAGATTCATGTGCATTACAGAGCGCTGCTGCCAATTAATATGTAGTCTTAAACCAAAATAATTTCAAGAAACCCACTCACCGATAACAGGCTCCAAATATTCACACAACCGTCTGTAATTCCTCTTCAGATAGTCTAGGAACCGAGCGTAGTTGTCGATGGGTAGTACATCAACGCTTTGGTAGCGGCACTTGATTCGCAGCGCGGGCGCAGGCGCGGCCGGGGACTGGGGCTTGTCGGTCTCAGTCAGTGGGTACCACCGCTCGTTGAGGTATCTGGAGGATACGTCGTCGACTGGAATGCGGACTGTACCTGGAGATAAATAAGGTTTAGTTTAGATTAATATGAAGAAGATACATTTTGAGGTCGGCAACCGTTGCCTCCCAACCAGGTGGCCGATCGGCTCGTTTGTCACCCTATACCATAAAAAGGGGTTCAGACTCATTCCAGATAGGTGATTGATACCGACATTGGAATTATGCCTAATGAATGCTAAACGCCGTTTATTACATTGTATTCACAACATAACTGGCCAAGAACATAGGTAGAATTTAGCATGCACCTTTTCGGAGGATAAATGATATGATGTCAATTTCCACTAATAACCAATATTAGTTTTTAATAAGGCGTTGTTTCACCAAATTCAGGTGATCCCTGAATCCATTTCACTAAAGCCTTTTTATATAACATCCTAGGACACCTAACTATACCTATTTATTAAAAAGCGTACTAACCAACAAGCGCATGTTTGTCCCTCTTCCTGGAGCGTCGCTCGGGCTCCCTGTACACGTTGACGTGTATGGCGCGCACCGCCGGCAGGCTGCCGAACTCATACACCTCGCCCCAGAAACATAGCTCCGTCTTCAGCTTTGATGATGATCTGTAATATTAGATATAGATTTCAACAATAATCGTCCCATTGCAGGGCAAAGGCCTCCCTTACCTCCTTCCACTCATATCTGTTTAAAGCTTTTAATATTAAGTTAATGGATTTTAACCTCTCGTATGCCATATATAAGACAACAATAGAAAACACATTGTGTCTCGCGTGGATCCACGTTCCAAACATACGAAGGGTTAAAGCTATTGTTCTTCTTCAAGTTTCATTTGGAAAGCTGTAATGTGATCGGTTGGTAAATTAGATATCTATATTTTTGTACGTATTGCGAACACCAGCAGGTTAACCTATTTTGGAGTAGACGGAATTAGTCTAGTGATTCCGTCCTCCACTGGATTTTCGACTTAACATTGAAAAAAATAAAGTTCAAAATCGCATAAAGGAATTTGACAGAAAGGAGTAGATTGAGCTGCTACCATCTGCACATACATATATGAAACATAACACCTGGGGCCTTAGTCTGCTATTACAATTGTGTTACAATGGTCGATCATTGAGCAGTGCAAGAGGGATGGAGCTATACAACCTACATAGCTCCGTCCCTCTTACACTGATCAGTGATCGACCATTCTGACACAATTGTAATAGCAGACTAAGGCCCCAGAAGTAATATATATTATAAAGTAGGTTACAGGTACTAGGTGTCAATGACCTTATAATCACATGAAATAACTTACCTCGCATATAACGTATCGTCGAGCAGGATCTCGCAGTAGTATCTCTTCTTGGGCGGTATCGCCTTGGCCTCCAATAGCCACAGCTTGACGGTCCGCTCACATCGGCGCGTGCGCAACTCGTCCGGCCGTGCCGCTTGCCGTAAGCTATAAACGTAAGAATATTAAATAAAATTATTTATTAAATTAAGTACAGAGTCATATTTATGAAGAGTCGTCAAATAACAAGAATTATATAGAGAACGCTAGTATTTGGTTCTTAGTTTATTGAAATTTTCAGTTACAGCAAGTGTGAATTTGACCCCGATAAATGACAATACAAGTCACCTTTTCACATATTAGGTTCAATAACTGTTGAAAATGGGTTTGTTTATTTACCTATATTATCAATAAAATCCTTTCTTTTATTAACGATATTATCTCCTTATTTCTAACAGGATCCCTTTGAGCCAGTTCTAGTTCATAATAACTTAATCAGTAACGACAAAGGGCATACATGTTTAAAGCGATAACGCTTAACCTCACGGATCACTTTCTAGCGGTTTAAGAGGTTTATCTATCGCACTAACTAGTTTCACTCGTAAACGCATAAAAACATTAAAATGTAATAATAATATTTTACAGCCGTCTTCGTAATGACATACAATACGACGTTGTCGATTTTAGAATGGAAGGATTTTTAATGAGCATACGAAATACTGTGAATTTCGTAATATCAGTAATAGATAATAGATAATTAAATATATTGTACCTTAAAGACACACTTTTTCTGAATAAAACGCAGTATTATTAATTTGTGCAACCTCAAAGATCCTGTCAAATAGCAATTAATAGTTAATTTTATCTTTAAAGTTTTACATTATTCTTCTAGCCTGAACCTAATAGCTAACCAATTAGCCTGAGGGCGTAAGTTTACTTAGACACCACCAACTCAAGTCAGCTGGCGGTTCAAAGAACGTAACTTATACATTGTACATAATATTGATTGATAACGACGTGGCCGACAAAAGGTGCAGTCTCTAACCACTTACAATATAGGTAATAGATGGTCTAGGGACATTTCCTTAAGCCAACAGAGTAGTGGCTGTGTTTGCGCAGCATAAAATATGTATAACTTGTGTTGAATCTAAACTGCATGTTATGTAGTAGGAAACTCTCGACTACTTTTTCTATAAAATTAGGTACTATTATTACCTAAACAAATATACTTTTACTAGTATGTATTTGTATATAAACGGTAATATACCTGTATATCCAGCGATCCCGTTCTTTCCGCGAGGCACAGGCGAAGTAGCGAGGCGCTCTACTCTCAGCACTGAGCGCGAAGCAATGTGGCCTGCCCAGGACTGACGAGTGCAGAGATCGGATTTCTACCTGAAAATATTAATAAGGATAGTTAATAAACTATACTATAGGTACGTCATAATATCTAGGAAAATGATTGAGTGCACTAAAATAACCTTCATGCTAGAGTGAGCATACAATATGAGCACTTTGAGGAAGCCTCGTCATTAAGTCTGTAGCATTTATATGAGACGGTGGTAATACCATGTGTCGTGTACTTTAGGAGGTAATAACATTCTTAGTAGAAGACTAAATTCATGAAGGTCGAATGCCTTGCTTCAAGTTCAAACTACGGCAGGAATTTCTTGCTCACTAGCATAGTTAGAATGCGACCCGAAATACTTTACGTGTTATCCACTAAAGTTGGAAAGCTGACCTCAGCGTTCACATACATGTATAAACGACAATGTAAATATAAGTACAATATAACAATATTTTCCAGAAATATTTAAGTTTATGAAATGAAAATCATGTCTAAATCTGATAACTTGTTGTCAAATGAAATTCGCAAATGAATACTTACTTGATTAGGTGGCCCCAAATCCATGGTGGAAACGGCGGGTGAATGTGCAGACAGAAGGCTTTCGTGAGATCTGAAACAAACAGATTTGATTACCGTTAGCGCTCGTCAAAGGGATTATTTGGGCGAGGATTTTATTAATGGACGGATTCCGGTCTCCCTAATATTCCAAAAATTTCACTGAGCACTTTCTAAAGAAATTGTAGATGGCAGATAATATTTTATTCTCTAAGGAATGTTTGCTCTAAATTCAAAGCCAGGAGCAGAGATTGTATTCAATGTTCGTTCCTTTTTAATAGATTCGTAGATCAAGCAAGAACAGGAAGTGTTATTCCCTTACAGTTTACAGCTTGCATTGTTTACGTAAACGTTTACATTGCGCGTGATGGAGAGCATCTGTTGGACGAACTTCAAATAATCATTGAGCCATATATAGCACTATTAGCAGGCGTTAATTGGCCGCCAAAGTTGTTCACTATTTAATTAGGTCTCGATGAAGTTGTCGTGTTTGCGTTGGGAGGGAAGTAATTAAGAACATTTGGTAAATAGCTCAGGGGCAGACGGGGCGGGGCGACACTCCTACACATTGAAATACGACACCATACAACCTGGATAACGTTTTACAGTCACGACATATTACTAAATACACTTGACATTCGTTTTACAAACTAATTTGCACAATAGGGTGTATGAACGACAAGCCCTGAATTTGGTTTTATACGCAGCGCAATTTATTGGAATTAAAGTTAGCCGACGCCATTATGCCCTTATTTTAGAACAGTTGTTATAAGAATAAACTTTTAATTTTCTTTTTATTAACATAAAACGGAAACTCGTTACAACGATAACAATCAGAACTTATTTTCGTAAACGTAGGAATATTAACAAAGTTATGGCGACAATATGCCTAATATAAAATTGTGTTTATGAAGTTAACCATCTAGAAATTATGATGGCCAAGTAACTTTATATTCAACAATCGCAATAAGAATTTGGGGACGTTTTACGATCACTATTTCGGGGGAAACAAGTGATGGCATCGTAAACTAAGTTATGAGGTGAGAACAGGGATGTTTCGTATTACACAGATTATTTTATTCGCATCATAAAACAAGTTATTGTTAGTAGCAAAATATCTAGTAATCTGATGTAATAGCGAGTTTATATAATTCAATAAACTGTCACACTTGTACTGTGAGAGCGTAATAATGAAATATTCACACACTTTCTTCGAAGAAAAACAAAAACGCTGTTACTCGATACCGATCAATTGTTTGACATCAAAGAGATATCTGCAATTCAGATTCTATCGAAGTGATGTTACTTGTTTCTGTACACAAGATATTGTTTGAATACGCTAATCTCTGGAGTGAGAAAAATACAGGTATACAGGGTGACTTTGAATTCGACGTATTCCTCTCGGGAGGTGATAATACAACTAATTTCCTACAAAATTAGCCCTGAGGTCCTTGGGCGGAAAGTGGCTAGTTTCTGAGATATTCAACATTTTTGGTTTTGGTAAAAATATCCCGAATAGATTACAAAAACATCAATAAATAAAAAAATACTGGTTGGATTTTAGTTATTTTAGTTTTAATCAGTTGCCAATACATCAGTTATCATTTATAAATACTAATAATGGCAGAAATATCATTCGTTTTAAAATAGCAAGTAATTTCCTATGAAATTTTGTTTTGTTTCACTAATTTGGTCAATAGATAACTGGATTTATTTCGAAAAAAATATGACACTAAGCGTACAAACTATTAGAAAAACTTCCTTGGTTTATTAGCTACCCAGAAACGTAAAATTATTTACAATATTCCCAAAAACAAATGAATTAATTGATGCTAAGTAGAGTGTAAAGGGAAAAGCGCAATTTCAAAAACATCTTAATTTGCAAAATTTTGTTCAAAATGATCTTCCCTACGACGAATACATGCCCGAACACACTTCCTTATCCCTATGACGTTCACTCTTGGGCTGAATATGCGTTTTATTTCGTCACTATGTTTTGGAGAAGAATTTCGATATTCGGCCAATTCCCTCTGCATAAACAAGGGACTTCATGTAAAAATCAACAAGCGTTAGGTTCTGATCATTATGCATGCCATGTAGTTAGACCGCCCTACTAATCCAATGCCTGAGAATCAATGTTTTCGACCATTGCCGCACAGTAGTCCGATAATGCACTTAACAATCGTCATGTGGAATAAATTCGTCAATCAAATTAATAGATTGATTCAATAAGTAGAAAAAGTTTATTCATCTTGTTTTTAAATTCAAATTTAAAACACCTGACCTTAGCACATTCCTTAATTTTTTTTTCATAATTCTCACAATTTGAATTGTTGGATGAAAAGTAGGGTCCAATCAAATAATTAATTATGATAACCATGCAAACATTTGAATATAAACCGGGATGCGCTAACGATGGCTTACTTTTTTCGGATTTTGTTGACTTTTTGTGGCTAATAATGGATATTGTGATAGTTTATCCAGCACACTATCGAATTACTGTGGGGCAATGGTTGGATACCTTGGATCCCAAGCGTTATATTGGCATGGGGGTCCAACTACATGACAAGCGCGGTGTCCAGAATCTAACGCTGGTTGATTTTCACATGAAGTCCCTTGTTTATGCAGAGGGAATTGGCCGAATATCGAAATTCTTCTCCAAAACGTAGTGACGAAATAAAACGCATATTCAGCCCAAGAGTGAACGTCATAGGGATAAGGAAGTGTGTTCGGGCATGTATTCGTCGTAGGGAAGATCATTTTGAACAAAATTTTGCAAATTAAGATGTTTTTGAAATTGCGCTTTTCCCTTTACACTCTACTTAGCATCAAGTAATTCATTTGTTTTTGGGAATATTGTAAATAATTTTACGTTTCTGGGTAGCTAATAAACCAAGGAAGTTTTTCTAATAGTTTGTACGCTTAGTGTCATATGTTTTTTTCGAAATAAATCCAGTTATCTATTGACCAAATTAGTGAAACAAAACAAAATTTCATAGGAAATTACTTGCTATTTTAAAACGAATGATATTTCTGCCATTATTAGTATTTATAAATGATAACTGATGTATTGGCAACTGATTAAAACTAAAATAACTAAAATCCAACCAGTATTTTTTTATTTATTGATGTTTTTGTATTCAATTCGGGATTTCTTTACCATAACCAAAAATGTTGAATATCTCAGAAACTAGCCACTTTCCGCCCAAGGACCTCAGGACTAATTTTGTAGGAAATTAGTTGTATTATCACCTCCCGAGAGGAATACGTCGAATTCAAAGTCACCCTGTATAATGGTGAACAGGAAACACTGACACTCACAACGTCGGGAATCCTGAGTAAACAATGATAAGAGAAGTTTAAGGAACTTTTAGGTAGTATTTCTTGATATCCTTTCATTTAGGACAGATTTCAATGAAACCGAAACCACAAACTTAATTATATTTCTTGTCATATTCCTATTCAATTTCGTTGAAATAATTTAATTATGTACCTAATTACCACAGTCCTAATTGATAAAATTACTTAAATATAATAATGCTAAAATGTGTAACTAACCTTGACGTCCGTAAGGCATGTGTTGGTGGATGTGTGGGCACGGTGGCGAGGGCTCGTTCCCTCTCGAGCTTCGTCGCTGACTTGGTCCTCTTGAGGGGGTTGCTCCTGAACGAGCGTTTGGAAAAGAAGAAGGAAGCCAGCCGTGAGGGACTGTGCTGCGCCTGCGCACCCGGCACCGGCGTGCTCGGCGCTGAGCCACGACGACATGCCTTTTCATAGGAAGTATCTGGAAAGAATAAAATATAATTGTAAATAACTAAATAAAATTTGTTTATAAATGACTAAATAAAATTATGGGATAATATTAAACATTTGTTTCAATTAATCCAAACGAATATTACCAACACAAGTTAAAAAACTATGACAAATATAAAGCCTCATATCTGTATCACCAGAGAGTACAATTGACACTGATTTAGCGTCAACCTTGCAAGAAAATTACTATAGCTGACCTGCAAACAATAGGTATACGTGTAGGTACGTATTGCATTCGCGAGGACTCACATTACCGCGACATTACTGATAGATATTGTAATATGATATCTACACTACATAGCAGTAGCCATGTACGGCGTGGTTTCCGCCGGAAGTTGCGCGCACGCCGCCCGTGACCGCTGCGCATGCGTCGGCAAATGTACGACAAAAAGTTTTGAGCAACAAATTATTATGGTGGCCGTGTCCAAAATATGTATTAAACATTTGGCGACCTGATTGGCCAGTGTCTTTAGCTAGATAATATTAACTCGACTAAATTGAGGACAGTACCGCAGATGACTCAAGTACAGTAACAAAAAATTAATCCGTATAACTTGAACATAAACATGTCTTTCTTGGAAACTCGATAGTGCATCGACAATAAATAAATGGTTACGACTAATATTTGTGACCGCTATTAATAGTGATGGCGGTTTATGGATTAGGTTTCTTGTTTATTTTGATTCGTTTGTTTTGGTAGAAAAAAATTGCTTACAATTTGTTCGGTTGGCAACGGCCTGCAATGTCAACGACACGGCGACGTGTGAAGCAACAGATGTTGTTTCGAAGCCATTATCGTTATTACTTCGGTTTACGTGTCGTACCGAGGGCTACAAGTTATGACCGGTGTTAACTAACCAGTAGCTAACAGAAGTCAATTATTCAGTTAGGTACCATTTTAAGCCAATTCCTGTTTGACTCCTGTATTGGGTTAGTGATCATCAGCACAGATATCAAGTACAGAGACTCGTGGTGATCACCTATTGTAAAAAATCTGGTGACAAAAATGGTTGCATTCTGTATATTATAAGACGCTAAAGACATGATTAACGATTCGTGTCATGTCTTCTTTAACTCTGACTTACGGTTAGTGAATGGATGGCATCCGACTTGTTTATAAACGAATGGAATGTTTTGCTAATACACGTAGATAATCTCTGTTCTAATGCACAATGAATGACATTAAAGTTTTCATGGTTAAGCTGATTGTTGTCTAGAGGTCTTCCACGGCACCAAGGCGAACAAATCAAAACCCATTCTTCTATATAATTGTCAAAATAACAAAACTTCTTTGCAAGAGTCGGTAGCTGTATAACATAAACTAATATAAACAATCTCTCATGTTTTATAGGCCAAAAGAAAAGTCGTTATTGTATACAAACCCTTTTTGAGCAGATTATAAATCCTATTCAAGTGTATACTACAATATAAACACATAGCACAATAAAAATGAAAAATTACACAGATTCTCGTCGCGTATGTAATCACGAGAGCAATGAAGTTGTCGGTTAATTTGTTCCAAATGAGAAGTAATTATTTGAAAAGGTCCGCAGAGGCGATACTCTGCGCAGCCATTATGCGTACTTCGATAAGGCTACGATCGGCCACGAGGAAATGCAACGCGACGATACGATAGTGCCGGTACATTAGAACATTTTTATATTCGAGTTACGAAACATTCAAATTCAAATAAGTATTAAAAAGTATATTTCACTCACAACTTTGTTGCTTCAAGTCAGAACAGCAACTGACTTGTTTTGTGATAGAGCAATAGTTTTACAATTCTTAAGTACAAGTACCTATCCACAATTCACTACCCATATAGAAGATACAGTCTTTTAAATACATCTAATTATTACTTACGTAATAACTTAGTACTAACCTACAACATATATAAGTATCTAGCTCCCTAGTAACCAGGTTCTAAATAAATGCGGAAAACACAGTGTGCAATTGTAATACAATTTTATAGTACCTATTAACAGGATGATGACACAGGAATACACTCGCTTCATGAGATTCCACACAAACTTTTTACAAAGTACCGTCATGTTGAGAAACTGTTCACTTGTTCATTACTACAGAGATTTACGTGTAGCCGAGCATTGTTGTATGCTATCAACGTCTTCGTCAGCCTATTATTAGATTTCTCACACCTATGGGAATTTAATACTAATCGATTAAAATATCTCCGCAATCGGAGGAATTCTACACACACGTAAAGTTATTTTATTATGATTACATTCCATTATCTCATCAAAACAATTTATACCATTTCAAAATAATTACAAAGTCAAAGTAAATATTGTTTTCTTAACATTTATAGTATACAATTGTTTCCTACCCGAGCTATTTCATAATAATTCATGTTCTGATCAACATTACTAAAACACAATTTGAATAACCATTGTTTATGGTTACAGTCACTTAGTTATAATGGGTTTTGAATAACAAGATGACTTCCACTTTTCGTAATGCCAACTTTGAGACATGATGTATCGTTAGTTAAAGACCTTCGCTTCAGATCCTTGCTGTGTAATTAGAAGGCTTTGTTTGCTGTTATGAACGAGCATACTATATAAACTGTGCTATAGTTTGAAAGTGTTAAGTCATCCATGTTAAAGGTACTCGCTTGCTAAGGGCTTTCAAACGCTTTCTCCTCTCTAGTGTCTGGTATTGTCCGTTAAGTATACTCTAGTGAGCACAATGTAACATGATCGATGGATACGAGTTCAGCCACTTACGCTATCCGTTTCTAGATACACACAAAATTGCAAACACGCTTAGATCACCTATACAATTAAAATAAACGTGAATACCTTTAACTGACTCATAATGTAATCGGAGCTAATTTATTTTAGAAAGGATCTTGGCTATTCATTCAATGTTATTAATTTGACGATCAATGTCAAGCAGGCGCACGCCTCTATATTTCACTTTACGCAACGAAGTCAAACGGACTGTTTCTATAATGGTATAAATTATGGTCAGCGAATAGAGTTGATGGGAACTAAATTACAATTTATTCAAGGTTACATTGAATTGTGGTGTTTACGAAGACAAGTCTTACCAGAATGTACGGCGACATCGTCATCCACGTCGAGATACGCCCGACGTATGCTCATGGGACTGTTCGCCATCTGTGCTTCGTTTTTCTTAATTAGGGCACATATCACTTCTGATTCACCACCATTGTTATCCACAAAGTTATCATAGTTTTCAGTCAGGTCCGTCACTACGGCGGTGTGTTCGTCGAGCCCCTCCTCAATATGTCGCGCAGTAATACTGCGCAATAAGGAGTTGCTTCTTGATAGCTTCGTGCTTCGAGATCGTCGAATAAAGTTTAATCCTGACATTTTTCCAGGACTTTTATTAGGACTCTCTGGAGTAACAGTTATTCTAGGCGTTCTAAATATAGACGTAGAGCTACTACTACCTCTAATAGGTGATGGCACATTTAGATTTTGTGGAAGTGTCTTCGATTTTTCTTTCGCCGGAGACAAGAGCTTTGGAGAATCAGGTATCAGTGACAGGTTAGAATTCATAATAGAAGTTTTAGAGGGTAATTTACTTCCAATATTCGTTGTTGAACTGTTCAATTTATTTGTTGAAATCGATCCACCAATAGGTGTAAATATCCGATCGTATCGAGGTTCACACGATGTCGTGCTTCGTAATCTCGGCTTCGTGTTTTTCATGATGGTGCTTTGGGCGACGACGAGTCTTGGACTCGTCAGATCACGATGACCCAATCTTGTCAGCGCCTCGTTTGAGCTCGCCGTCGATGACAAAGGCCGACGAAACCGTCTCTCTGGACTAAAGGCGCTCATGTCACTTTCACTTTCCGTAAAGGATGAATCACCTCGGGAGGGGATTCGCAATCTGCCGCTGTCTGACGCATTCCTCCTTTTAGTTTTTGTAGAGGCAGCATCTAAGTTTTGCCCAGATATTAGAGCTTCTTTTTCTTCTGGCGTCAAGGGCAGATAATTGTCGAAGCTCTCGAACAATGGCACGTAAAAGACGGAGCGACGTCGCGCCGGTTCGTCGCCGACGTCCGAGGCGCTCGGAGACAGCGCACTCGACATAGCGGGCGACAAGTCGCGGCGCGCGGCGGATGCACGCTGCGTTAACGCCTGTTGGCCTCCACTAAGTTCCCTCGCCGCATCGCCGCCGCCATTCGTTTCACTGTTCTTCTTCTAGTAATCCTTTTCTGCTTTCATTTCACACTTTGCGACTGTTAATTGAAACCCAGAGTGCACTTTTGATTACTCACTGTTTTAGACCACTTGAAATGACTCGTTCTACTAAACAGAGACGTACATGTTGGAGTATAATCGGGTCATACAAAATCATGTTGAGTGCTTCAAATCACACCTATTGTGAAACTAAAGAATATTGGAAAATGTTTTACGAAAAGTGTGATAAGGCAAGAGAACTGATTCATAAGTGGGTGAGGTACATGTGTGTATACAAGTATTGATCGAAGTAAAACTGTTTTGTTTTATCAACTACCGATAAGATTATGCACTAACAACAACCAATGAAAATATCGTATCGAATCAATGTAAAGAGGCCAAAGCAAATGTTACACTAATTGTATTTATGAATAAAAATGGTTAGGATACGTAAACTAATTAATCCAAGGATAACATTAATAATATTACAAACGTAATGAAAGTAGAAAGAAGGCGTAATTCTTAATATCGTGATATATAATTGTATGGACGGCCGTTAACGCGTGACCGAAAATAGGAATAATATTAGGACAACATGTGTGTTGGTTTGTGTTTGTGATGAGGAGTGGTGGTGTCGTGCGAATATATTTAGAGCCGCCCTAGCCCATACGTATTCGCAATTAGCTTACGACATACAAATCAGTTTAATTTAATTAACGCACGCGTGTGTCCCGAACATTTTGTAACAGCGGCAGCGCGCGAATCTAAAGGGCGCAAGGATCATGATTTATGCACACTAACTCTACTCAGAAATAACTTTAAGAGATTGCTTTCCATTAGACAATTCCAGGTCAGCTCATATCCGCATGACTGGGAATACAGAAATGTAAAATGTTGCTTCCCTAACCGAAGAAACTCAACTCTTCCTAATGACAGGTTTCCTACATTAAGTAGGTCTCAGTCATCACCGCTGTAATAATTTGTGCAATCATAGTCACGAAGTGTTAATGGTTAGTTTAGCGTTGAACTAAGTACACTTTAATAATCCCGGAACATTATGCAGCCAGGCCAGCACTTAAGTTTGCCGACGAATTATCCAAAACAGTAAACAAAAACGTTACCGCTGACTACGACATTGTGAAAAAGGAATAAATTTAAAAATATTCGTGCAAAATTTGTATGGCACGACCATAATTGCTCCCCATACGAGGCTGCTTTAAGTTCGTTGTACCGTGTTCAAAGAAACGCAAAATAAAATACCGGATGTCGTGAATACAGAGGCGAGGAGCGAATGAGATCTGAGCTTGTGATCGCACGACGAAAGCGAAGCTTGCGGAACGAATGCACATAGTCAAGCACCACAACTTGGTAGCTTACTGAATAAAACAAGTTTACTACACAGTACACATGCGATTATCAACGCTGATGTAAGAATTTAAAAACAAGAGTAGCAGCTACCAGACTCGCGTCGCCTGCCTTCCAATGAGGCTTCATTCGCTCGTACCATTAGTATGTAAATGACTGCCTTTAGTAACCGATCTTGTAATAATGAATTGATGCAATAAGAAGTCTGTGCTCATAATATATTACTTTATACATGGTTATGAAGTAGGTAATAAAATAGTAACATTTCTTCACGTCGAGCCTACTAAGTGAAGACAAAAAGACGAGCCTCATGTTCGTAGCGCGCATAAAATGCTTTACATACAATGTTTCAAAGGGATCTCAAAAGCTTTGCGGAGATGTGGACCTAAACAAACACGCTCCTTTCACAGATTTAATAATTCCAAGTATTTCAATAATTTCATTTGAGCGACGGACGGGTGACGACGACAAAGGGCCGAAGTGACAATTAACAAATAGGTACTAAAACATTTTATCAACGGAGTACTTATCAGCGGATTGAGTTGTATAGATAACGAATTCTATCAATGAGATAGAGGTAGGTACTATTTCTATTTGCGCTAGTAGAATAGAATATTAGGTTTACTTAAAGTATTAAGAAAATATGTAAAGGTTTTGCACCTTTTCAGTCGATGTTGTATAGGCCATTCCTTTACACTAATGGCACTTTAACATAAAAATGTGAAATATTCGAAAAACACTACGAGGACCGCATAAAACTATGAAAAATAAAAATAAACAGTGAGAAATGGAAATATGAGCCTTCGCTGAAAGTGGTCGAGCGGTGGCGTGACTAACGCGCGGACAATCATGATTCAAGGCAGCGCGGCGCAAGCGCAGGGCTGCGCAACTTTGTAGCTATGAGTGTCTCTCGGTCTTTCAACTCGGAGGAAAGTGGAATATCTGCTTAGTAAACTCGAGTACTACTCTAATCATTATTAATGGCTTACCTTATCTTGATTTACCTAGTAAAGTAAGTTATTGTTTCTTGAAGTATCAAAGTCCTAGATCTCATTGTTCAATGAACTAAAACTTAGAGTCAACAACCCCTTATTTATATTAAAGAACAAAGTTCATAAGCCAAATGAAATGAACAGAACAAAACATTTAAATGAAACTTAATCATAACATCTAACACGCGGTGATCGTAAGCGTGAAATATGGATATGAAAATAAAACAATCCAATATGGCGGCCGGAGTATTTTTCTCACGCAGTCCTCGCGAATTATACAACACGCAACTTAGCTAAGCAATTTGCTCGTCACTTGTACGAGGATATAATAAATGGATAAATATTCCTTTTTATTCTCCTTATGAGAATATGTAATGCGAAGTGACGGGAGTAATTTGTTAGCCATTACAGATAGAAAACACATTAAGGGTTTTAAAGGTCATGTATGTAACGTAACGGATCCGATGCCAACTGGCTGGCAGCTACCGTTAGTGCACAGAAAATAGTAAGGTAGTCAACTAAGAACAAAATGAAATGGCATAACTAATCGAATACATCGACGGTCACAGGATAAACATAGATAATGGTTGATGATTTTATGGCTTCAGGTAATTTTAAATATTTAGTCGTGGTCAAAGACCAGTGGTTTAGTTTTAGATTAAAGCTCAATTTACGTACATACAATCATGCATACGTGAACTTTGGCTGTCCATTTTTGTCTCTAAAATTCGATAAGCACATCTCGATTAGACACTTCTAGAATTTATATTTATAAACTTTATGTAATGAGACTAAATTAATACTAATGTCACTGGAGGAAAGTATGCAGTGTAGGTGTTGCTACTTCATAATATTTACAAATTATTTCCTGAAATAGAATGTAAATGAGAACGAAACAATACGATAACAATAATTATAAATTGTTATTGTCGTACCAATATAAGAGGGACTTCAATATGAAATATTTATAATAGCTACTTAGGTACTTATCTAAAATAACCACAATACAAATAGGTGATGTTCCTGGAAACAGGGAGAACTAAATAATGATTTTCCTTATACACAAATACCTTAATTATAGCAGGTAGGATAAAGAGGAAAAATCTAGACAAATGATAAATAACAACATATTCATTGTGAATAACATCTGTAGCTGTAGGAATTCATATTGAAATTAAATGAAAAATATCAGAAAAAAGAACACACTAACTATCGACACACACACACACACACACACACATTGGGTGTCTTGGGCATGTACAGGAGAAAATCCTAGTTAAAAAATACTATTAATTGGGACATTCATGTAGCTGACAGTTCAATTGGACTCCCAATTACTTCGAGGATATATGTTTATACAACCATGTAGTTTTAGTTAATCCATGATTGAGATATGGATTGATTATCAACCTTAATCTATTAGATTACGACTATTAGTTCGATAAACGACTAGACAATCAATTTACATGACGATTTAGTAATTAGACACTATTAAATTCTTGTTAAAGATCTAAAAGATGAAAGCTACAAGCGTGTTTGAGATGGAAGACAAAACACAGTAGAAATGCAGTTTAAAAAGAAATTCAGGAATGCTAGCAATGTTATCTGTGGGAAACCTAGCTCTAGGCACTTAGTGAAGAATCTCGAAAACTCCTCTCACATATGCGGTCAAGACATTTTGTGACAAAGATTAGTGTCCGCCGGCGCCCGACGCATGAAACTAAAGCGGTTGCAAAAGTTTCCTCCGGACTTTCGCAAGTTATTCCGACCGCATGCTCGGCGAATGCAACAAATACCATAAAACCACAGAACCGTTGTGTTTCGCAATCAAAATATTATGCTCTTTGAGAGCATGTACCTACATAACCATAATCTCGAAAAACATTAGCCAGAAATTACTTTGTTAAGTCAAAACACGACGGCTTATTGTTTCAATATAATGTCTCGGTGAAACTTGCACAGATACAACAGGTGCGTTGATATATCACGTTTTGTTCCAACACTATTTAATAACTTTTGAAGAAATAAACTTGAACGGCAATTCAAGTTCTAACCCACTTTGATAAATAAGTTGTTCCAAGTATACAACAAATTAATTGCAGCAATCAATTGAATTTGCGGTCGTCATTACTGTAAACGCCTACACTTAATTATTCATGCAAATTGAACTGCTCTAAATAAACTACGAAGGATTTTTCACTGAGATAATCTGCTGAATGTTTTTGACAGATCGTTCGTAAGAGATATTGCAACACAGAATTATTATGATCGATTTTATGACTTGGCAACATTACGTAGAGTTAGAGCTATAAAATTATTTCTGTGTAGGAGGCAGTCGATAGTAGATTGAACAGTCTGAGTATTATGTGAATTGCTGTTATTCGCAGGCTAAGAATAAAGTGAAGTTACAAGAAAGCCAGAACACGGAACACTGGCCGGATTTAATTACTGCGTCTAAGTGCACGAGTCCCGGAAGGCGAATGATGTCAAAACTAGAAATGGTATCCGGTGACAACAGTGCAATGCGCATGCGGCAATTATTACAATAATCGTAACTCTGAGAGAAACAACCATAACTTCGAAACCAGCATGTACCGAGGAGCTTTCCATTTTAGAAAGTCCCTAAGCTGCGTAGTAAAATAAATAATCAAGAGTTACGTACATCGTATATGATTTCATATAAAATAACCAACTTTTTCCTAGATTTCATTATAACAAGATAACTTTCCTTTATAAAACGTCTTCTATTACTAAAAATCCGGTTCTGTCGACAAAAATTATCAACGCAATTATCAATACCATGTTAGGGACTGAATGCTTTAGAGGTTGGTGTGTGTACGAAGCAATCACATAAATAAAAGTTCGTTGCTAAGAGACATCGGGTGCGGATACACTACGATCCAATACTTCCTTGGACCGGCCAACAAGATTACTAGCAACAGATACAGGTTTGTCGACCGGACATCGACGTGAGTTTATAGTTGTTAGAGACGACGGTGTGTAGATCATAACTGATAAAAACTTTCATTTGAACTAGCATTAACTATCATTACGTATTGTATACTAATCTAAATAGAACCACATCAAAGACATGTACGTTATTGATAATTAAATCTCCAATACCACACACAAAGTGAACTTAATGGTGTTGAAAATTTAGTTTGAAAGCTCTCTAATAGAAGGGTTAAGTAGCAACCAACTTCAATGGAAATCACATCACTGATCAAAGCAAATCACCCAATTCAGAAGACGGGCTGCGATATTACGTCGTCTGATAGACGATCAAGGCTATCAATCATTGTTTTCGCAATGAAAAGGGTCCCATCTTGTCAATACGTCACGTCTTAAACGTACGTCCAATTTATTCTGTTATAGTGACGCGTAGCCGTCGATGGTTCCAAATTATAACTTTCTCGTCGAAAGAACACAAATCATCCATTACTCAATAATATCGAAATAAGGTCGATTTCTACTCTAGTATAGGAAATGTACGTTATTCAATAAGTAAAAGGTAAATGACTTGTTTTTTACGAAGGCCCTGCTAAGTCACATTAGGTAATGTGTAATAGATAAATATGAAACGTATCCAATACTTATTACAGAAGTAATATTGAGTTACATCACTAGACTATTATGACTTTAGATCATAAACGAACAGACCTAAGTAAATGGCTAGGCAAGAGTTATTGCTGGAGAATTAATAAAACTTTATGCTTGTGTAATAAATATCTACTTCATTCTAAGATTGCAGTCATTAGAAATATAGGAATTAAAGGAAGCAAGGTGGGTTAGTAGTAAGCTCCAGTAGACGCCAGATGAATTAATATCAGACATAAAGTACCGTTTCGTACTGGGAACAGTTGCTCTTACTTGATCAGACAAGAACAAGTTATAATGTACAGAACCAATGCATCAAGTCATCTTCCGCCCACTTTATTGAGGTCAACAAGCTATAGATTTGAAAGACAGTAATTGAAAAATGATGAATATGCTCTTAAGGCCTTTTACGCACATCATTCAAATCAATCTTTCTCATAGAATTTAGCAAGATAAAGAGTAAGGAAAAAAGATATAAAACCTTCAACTTAATGGTTTCCATAAAAGTGCAGCAGAAAACGAAGCAAAAAGAGGCGAAGGCGTCCCGTTATTCAAGAGTAAGATACTGTTTCTCAAATGAACTCCGCACTAAAGAGTTGAACTCGCGTATACCGTGCACGTGTTTGTAGTAACTTGCCCAAGAATACAGTTATCTGTGGCAGCCAATAATTTTGGAGCTGCAGTACAAATATTGTACGAACGTACATATTGTTGTACGTTGTTAATAGTAAGAACCGGTTCCACCACTTTCTGTTATCTACCTTTTGCAGTTTCTACAAGTGCAAAATGAAGTATCGATCGAACTATCTTTATTTGATTAGTTAAAATACACAGTTTTTATTAATATTTTCGAATTACTAAGAATCTTGTATCTTTACTAAAGAAACTAAACAAACACATAACGAGCCACCCTTCAATTCCTATCATAAACTCAATAAAATCTTTTCACTTCATATTAAAAGGCGAATCTTCCATTGGCAAATATGATTTACTTTATCACATTTTCGTGGAAGCGCAAGTGCTAAAGTAACACAAAGTATGTCCCCGTTTGTCAAATATCGAGGAACACGTGACGTGGCATCGCAGCCCCGGGATATAGGGCAGGCGGCGGGTCACGTTAAAAGCTCTTAGTTATAGCGCACCTCGACAAGACTACGGAACGAGGGCAAGAGCGTGACTACCAAGTACAAAATGCAATTTGTACTAACAACACTACCGTCCATGCTTACCAAATATGACTAGTATGAGCACTTCGTATATGGAAAGATCCTATGTTTCTTACTAACTCGAGTAAACAGTTATTACATTTCGAAATAGCTTACCATAAGCTTCGTGCACGTCTTCATGGTAAGCAAAACATTGACTGAACGCATCACCGAGATCTGTTTGCTAAGTACTCGCACCAAATATAGAGTCATAGGAAAATAGGCGTTATTGTTATTGCAGCTAATGCAATTATTGTTCCAAGGAAGTTCAAAGGTGACACGAGCATAGCACGGGAATGATTGGGGGCGACGCAAACAAAGGTGGCCAAGCAACGGAACGTGTTCCGAAGGTAATCACGGTTGCGTTGTGCAATAACGATTTTCTACCACGCCATACGTTGTTTGAACAACGAATGCATGGAGCCAAATATTTACGTACATTGTCAAAGATTTCTCAAAGACGACAGATTAAAAACTAGAATGCGGTTAATGCAACACGAAACAGGAAATAAAAAAGTATTAATGCATTTATTTCTAAAAATAAACACAACTTTTTGTTGATCCTTGTTCTCGCAAATAGAAATGCGGAAGTAAAACGAGTACGTATTTGTTTAAAGTCGAGTGAACAAAAGTAGAATAAATAAAGCGCTAGATGAAATCGCACCGAGGCCCAGTTGCATGGTAGATAGCCCAACATTCACTGAAGCAAGGTCACGATCAGCCAGTATGACGGCACTTAATGTTGCTACTTATTTAAATGCAACAACCCAAGTCCGATTGCAAGCGGGTCGGAAACCGCATAATCGTAGAATACAACGACTTCAAAACATGCATGCTGATGTGAACATTAACTATGTGTAGAGATATTTTCAGATAAGACAAAATTTTCAGATCATTTCGCTCCAGTTACCAACACCGATAGGCTGTTTCGCCAAGAAGACTATACGTTACCACTTAGAATGTCTAAACCGCCTAACATGATACGGTTAAATCATTTTACTCGTGACTAGATTCAAATCTTAACAATGGTGTGTTTAAGCCGCTATCTTAAAACAACTGATTCATTAGTTAATGATAAGATAACTGCAAGGAATGAGCGAAAGTTTTAGGTGTGTCAAGGAAAATATATACGCATACATACGTATTATTTCACTATAGCGCATTTATTCCATGAGACTCAATTGTTACTCGCTTTCAATCAAGCCGAAGGCAAATTAGAATGGCTGTTAAAAGGTCAATATCATAACACGGCACTATTTATATGTTAAACAGCATATCATTTACATACACACTAACAAAGTAAATATTAAAAAGTTGCAGTAAAAAATACACATTGAAATAACAGTTCTGAAGGCCGAATCTATACTAATACAATAAGCTGTAAATTCTGTTTGTTGGAACGAGTTAATCTGTAGAGTAACCAATTGGAATTTACAGTTCAATTCCAGAAGATGGCCTTAGTAATTTAGTTTACGTTTGTCCTCCAGAATTGTGTAAGAATTATACAATCCAATGCATAAATTTTGCTAGCCTATTTACCAATATAATTATTACATTAACTTATGAAAATATAATAACGTCAGTCTTAAATATGATTGCGAGTACTTATTACTCGATTATGATAATTACAAAATGTTGACGCCGGCCGTCGTCTGTGGAATGTCGACAAAAAATGTAATTAAGAAGCCGAATTCTGTCAAAGAACTTATCATCTTAAATAGAGCGAACGATTTCCCTCCGTTAATGTTCACTGAGTATTGTTTTACTTACTAATTTGTTCTGGATTCAGTTAAACAAAGAGAAATAATTAAGTTTTTGAGTAATGTTTCAATCGTAATGATGCGCATCGATGGAAACATTGATTGCAGTCGAAGCCATCAGTTCATCAGTCGGATTAGTCATATATTGGAGGTAGCGAATAATAAATCGGGTCCCAAAGACTCTCTACTTGGGGGCCCAGTCTAAATCGCAAACAAAAACAAGTCGTGACTTCTCTCCGTCTCTCTCCTGGTCGACATAAAGATTTTTTTATAGAGGCGTTGCACAGGATGATTCAACACACAAAAGTGCCGATCACCCGAACAATTCGCGCGGGGTCAAGTGACTCACTGAGATCATTAGAGTCTAGCGGGCCAAACGAATTACCAAGACCCTAAATTATAATCCAAAATAATCTATGTCTCTATATCTATTCAAAAATTATAAATATAGGAAATATTAAGTAATATATATCTGTTTTCATAAAGTTTATTTAATAATAATCTATCAAGGTACTCATAAGAATAATTAATATAACTTTAATAGACCAATACCAGTTCATTATTATTATACTGATGGTAGTGTGGTAAACAACGAGTCATGTCCATTATTAAATTAAGTCATAAACATTGGGAGGAAGCGTAAAGCATTTGAGTTGTCAATGAGATAACCCGATTTCCTGTCAAATGTTTTCATTGCCAGTTATTGGTTCATAGTTGGGGCCTATTCTGGTTTTAGTTATAGTTTTATCTTATACAGCTACTACATAATATTTGTAATGTGTTACGTTTTAAGTATAAAAGATAATATATTAATTTTTAAGCTTAATCTGTTTGCATTTAACAGATGTTTCTTTGAACACTTACTTTGTAGGATACAACAAACACCTGCTTTAAGATTTTACGATTATGCACAAAAATAAAGAAAAACTTTTCAAGACAGGTGGTCACAACTTTTACGAACACATTTTGATATCGTCCACAAATTAAACATGCATTGAATTAATAAATAAATATTTTATTAACTCAATAAATTCTAGGTTATCGGTATTTAGAAATTGGTTTAGTTGTTATAGATTAGTTTAAATACCTACTATTCTCTATGTTATGTAATTTAACAGGCACAAGCTCTGTGTAAACACGACGATGTGTTTCAATGCAATCGGATGAAATGAACCGTACTAGCTAGCAGTAACAATAGGCAATAATTTACACATTAAATGCACTGTTACACACTGACTTTATTTTATATGCTCCGTACTTAGGACATGTACTACAACACTTATACACATTCATAAATTCAGAGGTCAATGTACTCTAGTTTACAATCTCTTTCTGATAAAGGATCAACATAAGTATTTGTGGCGCCTTCACATGATGCAGAGTCCTATATCCGCGCTCGCTGCTTATAAGGAAGAGTCCTTCTGTTATTCGAAACTAGTAGAGGTTTTCTCTATATTTCAATATGAGTAAATAGATATTTGTAGTTAAAAGATCAACCAATTGAAAAAGAGCCTGGTGTAGTTTAGAAAGATAATAAATACATACTTAATATTTACAAGAGTTAGTTTCTTGTTACGTTAACGAAAGCTTGAAATAGCGATCAAAACATGATGAATAATCCTACGTCAATGTATATAGTTAATAGATTGGCTTTCTTATTAAAAATATAAGCATAGAAATCGTAATGGCATCCCATTTTGGCAGACAAACATTGACACCGGTTCTACTATGATTCACGCAAGTACCTACCGTGAGAGAAAACTGCGAATAGTGAACGTTATTCAAACAAAAAATATTGGTTGACCATAATAAATAGTAGTTAATGGACATTTAATGTAATTGGATCATAAAATTGTACCGGTTCCACGGCTCCTGAGGAGATAAATTAATATATTTTACAATACTTGCGTATTAATGAAATGGACAAACACGTTGTTAACAAGGATTTCTCGATTAATATGCTAATGTTACAAAAATACACTATTATTGTCTAAACATTGCATTTTATTCGAAATGGAATTATTTAAATCTCTCTTATATTCGGAATATTCGAAAAAACATATGTGTACAATAAATAATATTTTTAAACGTTAAAGATTTAACACTCATGGTCAATTCTGATACAGGAAACGACAGACCTTATATAAATTGAATTTAATCGTTCTTTACACAGCTATCACTTTAAACGTAGCAAAAAATAAGGTTGGAAGACTAAGGAAAGCGAATTCAAATCACCTGCTTAATATGTATGAGGACACCTGCCTCAGCAGATGGTTAAAAAACCGCCCCCTTTGTGATGGGGGTTCGAAAACTTCGAGGCCTACAGCGAACTCTACTCACACACATGTGATACGCCACAAAGACTTGAAAAAACCTTTTTGGTAACCCTATACTTGTTACATCATAACTTGTATCGTGAAGTCCTTTTTATTAAAAAAAAAATGACGCAACGTAACGTGATTTTGCGATACGGCTTCTTTAAAACCCTTGCAGTTTAGTACTCCAAAGAAAGTATTACGTAAACGGAAAAGATATAAAAGAAAAAGGAACGCATGTAGTCGCGTGGGTCCGGTTTGGAACCCGACGCGGCAGCCCTGGAATGTGACCCAGACCTCGATGGACTTGATGTGACTCATTCGAACGCACTTTTTTTTTAAACTACAGTTTATTGGGTGTACGACGGGTCGCGTCTTTAGAAAGTCCACTAAAATCCGACGTGGGTGCATAGGTAAACAGGATTACACACGCCTACACGCTTTTTTAGTCATACGACATCCCACATCTCCGTTTCATTTGAATTTATTCACGGTTGTTATATTTTGATACGTCAATCATACGCCTGTTATTCAAAAATATGACGAACGCCAACTGTAATGTAAATTTTCTAATCCTTCAATGCAGTTTATTACACAACAAAAATCTTGAACGAGGCCAAGGGGATTATTGCAAAGATGCAGAATTTAACAGTGTTACTTACTAACTATTTGTAAAAAGTTAGTGTAAAAATATTCTACCGTTTCTGTCGAGGACTAAAACAATACAGTTAAAGGACATGATTTGAATTAATACAATGGCGTGACTGAGACTGTTATCTCAAAGCTTTGAGGGATGAGTCGGGGCGGCGAGCTGCGAACTTGCTAAGAAGATTAACGATAGACCGAGAGTTGGCTCCGCCGGATTTATCAGGCGGTGATGTGACTACTGAATTTATGCACAACGCCTGGAGATGGATTAACCCAGTATAACTAACGCATTTATCTTATCGAAGGAAATGCATTTGTGACTGGAGGGATAGAAATAATTTATTACGAAAAGAATGAAAATAATGCAATTTTATTCTTGTCTTGGCAAAATAACCTACGAATTAAATTAGTTCTTTGGTTTATTATACATAAATAAATGCCCATACAAAACTCTATTTAGGTTGAAATAAACGTAATAAAACGGCTAGTATTCTTCATCCATTCGAACTACACAACTGTTACTAAAGTCAATTCCAAACGTGACTTTGATGTGAGTGTCACGTTTCGCGCATTTTTCCCTAAATGCCGGTCTATGTAATAGCTGTCTAAACACGCACAGTTGTCCCTCGGGGTGGCACAGACACCCACACAAGTTCAGTCTGACTATCTGTGGAACTATGGCCCTTCCGCCACTGTACAAAGCTCGATAGTCCAGACATAAACACTTGGAATGTTGACCGTCTGGGAGCCAAACGATGTTCATATAAGACATCCCTATCGTTATTTATTGACGCAGCTATAGATCGACAATATGAATGTTTCCTCTATTTACTCATACGGCTATGACATACTTGAGATATGTGACAGGAATCGGTTTATTTGACATTTTCTGTCTGATCTAATGAAATATTCATAGTCCTGTCGGGGACTTCCATTTATATTCTCCGGATATTCATGAAGTACTTTGATAATAATATTTACTTCATTTCTAGATAGTGACTATCAAAGAATAAGTTAATAGCATCCTTTCCTTTGGAGAAAAAATGTTTTAAAAAAAAAATGTAATTTAAAAAACTAAAAAACCCGACTGCGTTTGAAAAACTAAAACAGCCCTAAAACAAGAAAGTCATCGTAAAATTGAAGCAGTCGGGACCCAAACATGACGACTTATTGATGGCACATACGGCTGGCTTTCTAGAATGGGTCCCGACTGCTTCAATTTTACGATGACTTTCTTGTTTTAGGGCTGTTTTAGTTTTTCAAACGCAGTTGGGTCTTTTAGTTTTTTAAATTACATTTTTTTATTTTATTTTCTTTTAGTTTTATATGTTGATATATCTAGTGTCACTCTCACAGTAAATACAAATCTAACGACACCTCTCAAGCTAAAATCCATCGACTCGTTCAGACTAGAGAGTGAGCAATATTCAAATTTGGCGCCAAAAATCCGCCATTTTGTTTTTTTATAATTTTGATATATCCAGTGTCACTCTCACAGTAAATACGAATCTAACGACACCTCTCAAGCCAAAATCCATCAAGCCGTTTAGGCTGCAGAGCGTGCCAAACAATTATACATACATACATACCTACATACATACATACACTCGAAAAACATAACCCTCCTTCTGGCGCAGTCGGGTAAATAGCTAGACATTGCGTAGAGTTCAAAGAATCCGTCACATTATTTCAAGATATATGATCTATTGTTTGCTGACAATGCATCAAGAAACGTGAGGGCTGAGGGCCCGTTTTTATGCAACAAGTTGAGCACGTGCGGGCCTCGGCTATGGGGTAGAATGAATAGTTGCCGAACAGTGTCGTCCCGGAAAATACTATGCGCTGCCCATTAGTTAGGGGGAATGTATTACTGCCGGTACCAGTATGCTAATAAGTTAGCTTCATCGACAACACGCTGTGTTTGGGTGAAAGTCGCCTTAGAAACTATGTAACATTGATAATATATTAAATAACCGATTATATCATATTACTTGTTTACAAAATATTTACAAGTTTTATCGAGAAAAATTATTTAAACACTTCGACTATATATATATAAACCTATCATAATATAGAGAAGAGTTAAGAAAATGACTACATTTTTATTTCTTAGACACAAATAATATTGTTATTAAAAATTAATTCATAATAATTGCTATTATTATACGATATGGCATTCTATGACCCTCAATACTCCAACATTCCGTAAAGCACATCAACATACCACTTTTTTTAAAACGAATTAAATGAAAACCCGTATAAACACAAATTCCAAAACAAAAAGGCTTGTTTTATTCACTTTTTCACTTGTCTCACTGTATACATGCACTTTTTAAACTCGCGGTTATGGAACGGAACACCAAAGCGCGCGACCGGTCAGGCAGTCGAAGTCGAGTAACTTTGTTGACAAGCGCTAAGCGCACAACCACCCGCCATGTTTTATACCTTCGGCAATCTCCGGCGGCGCTCGGGTATCTTCGGAAGTGTACACTACTATCGTAACTCACTGACTCAACGAAGACTGGTTAAAGTGAACAAGTCCTCCTCTATTCAGTCAGACCTCTTTATGAACGCATTGAATGTACAAGACGTCTATTTTCTTTTATTTTGTTATACTGCGCATTTATTATATTTAGATATATACAATTGTTTAAGTAAACAATGCCCATTGAAGATATTGCGAAATACTTCTATAAAAGAGGTTGCTTTCCATTCTGAGTGGAGTGAGTTCATAATCTGTTAAGAAATACTATTACTCTTATCTTTCGGAAAAAAGTTACAAATCGTATTAGTTTTTGTGTGATTAAAAACTCGAAATAGACTAGAATTTCAGGTTTGCTTAGTTGGGTCAATGTCAGACTCGTAAACAAAACAAGCATAAATATTAAAAATTACAAAAATTAAGTATGCATTTCGCACAGCTAGTGCCTAATCGTATGAAATGTTATGTTATATAATATTATAAATTTTTTTTATTTATTTATAATAGATCTAAAAATCTTATTAGTCCGTCAGTTACATCACTAAAATGGGACACGTATTTTTTATTTTGCTGTATAAGGTTACAATGCTTACCTATATAAAACGGAACTTATGTTTAGGAGTTGAAGAGTTTGTTACGTTACTGTACGTTGTTGTATTAAATCGTGACGACACACTATATCTCAAATCAATGCTTTCAAATATTGCCCTATGACATACACTTGTTAATTTGTATATTCCCAGAGGAAGGAGGTAGAAGTATATATCGAGTCTCATCATCATGTAATATGGGGTGAGCCTATTGCCATTGCCATAAATTGAACGAAACTCCCTGCTCTGGTAAATACAAATTATTTTAAAAACAAAATTATACTATTAATTAGACAATATCATGCGATAGAAATATTACCCTTGTGTTATGGGTATCGAAGTGAGAAACAATGCTCTATGTACGCATACTTGACCTTTATGGACCACATCAAACGACGTTATATCAAATACATAATAAATATACTATTAAATATTACGTGATCATTTTTCTTAAAAGAAGAATTGATATTGTATAAATAAATTGGGTAAAAAGTTCAGCGGTGGACTGTCACGAACTGTTAAATTAAAAATAAGGAATGTTGCTGATGAATAGTGTTGTTTAAAATATTACTTTATGTTATTAAAAACAGGGACACTTTTCGTAAAATATTTATGAATGAATCAGAATCACATCAAGCACTTCGTAATTGCTACTTAAGTTCGTAGCACTACGCAACGCTACGTAGCGCTATGCAGCGCTACATCAAACGTGTGATCTCAAATTTGCGTAATTAATACCAAAGGGAATTTCTTAAATAAGCATAAAACGTATAGAAAATATACTCAAGGTTAGATATTTGAATATTTTTTTTACGTTTCCGCATTCTCCGAGCCGTTATCGAACCACTTTTGTTTTTGGCCAACTAGTTGGACCTCTAGTTCCGTTTTAAAATATGCGTAATGAGCGTTTTGATAAAGGAGCATGTAGGTCTAATAAAAGTGGTAACAAAACGCGGTTCCTTTCTTGGGCAGTTTTTATTCGCCGCAGGGCACAAGCGAACATGAATAAATCACAACAAGCCTCGGCATTATGCGAGAGGCGATCGAGTCGGTCATGAACCTACTAAACTGGTTCTCGGTGGTATTGTTCTTACTACAAATCAAGGTAAAGACGATACGAACCTACATACATTTCTATAAATTAATTCGATTTTGCTATACATAGAAAATATAGAGATGATGATAACTAATTAAAGCTTAGTTGTGTTAAAACTTATAATTATATCAAGAAGTGTTCAAAAGTTTTTATGGTAATTTTAAAATTAAATCTACTTTTCCGTGTGCCTTTTACATAATATCAATCAGCCTAAAGAATTATTAGACGCATAAAAATTTTAATTGTTACTGTACTTGAAGTCGCGCTGTTACTGCCATCTGGCGTCAAGTAGCAGAACTACAGTAGCTTAATGTTGATGTAGATGGCGCTGCCAGTAGTTACGGGTACGGTTACCGATAAGTATAACTTACCTGAAACAAAAAAACATTACGTTAATACAGGTTTATGTAAATTATAGTAAACATATTCATTGCAAAAGTAAACAAAAGCTGTAACACAAAAAAAAGAGTATGTAGTAAATAAAATTAAACACATTTTCAACAAGTTTGCTACCGTGTCAGGGAAAGATTTATTACTTTGCAGTTCTGCAATATGATTACGTAGACAGTTAATAGGAAAATTATTATGTAGATTAAAATGAGTGGTTGGTACTTGGTACATATCGGTTGGCTGGTGTTGCAAAATATGTACTCATTTACATAGAAACTATCATTTCCTGCGTACGGCATACTTTTCACATGCGATAACAGTAGAATGCCATGATTGTGCCAGCTTATTCCGCGCTACATTTTTTACCAGTCAATCATTACTTCTAATGAAATATGATCCGAATGCTACACGGCGCGCACAAACAGGCCAATTACGATCATTATTTCATGGCTTAATTTATCCTTGAAGCATAAGATTTTATAATAATACCATACATATGTATACTCGACAAATAATTTTATTATATAACAAAAATATACAATCTTTTCCTCGTAATAATTCGAAAAAAGTTAACTTTAATTTAATGCCTACTTTAATATATGTAGTTACAGGACGAAACATAACTAAAACCCAGCTCTTTTATGAATGACATTTGACAAACGTTGTTATATCAAAACTAGCGGCTTGCCAAGAAGGCGGTATTAATAGAACTGTAGAGTGCAATGCACGGGACAAATCAAAACATTCTGACCAGCGGCGAACTTGTGTATTACTCACACCAAGAATTAAACACTTCCTTCACACTTTTGTGAGCGAGTGGAAGGCTTTGTATGTCACTTTTTATCAATAGTCAGTTGTAAAGGTAAATGGAAACGAGAGCACACTAGTATAGTACCATTGAACAATAGACTAACATACTTGTGGCACTGTTAATTCGCACTATTGCTTGCACGTAAATAGGTCAAGAAAAATCTTATTACCCACTTGGAATGTTACGATGCAACATTACACCTACGCGCAGTTAGTGCTAAACAGGCAATTTCAGAGCGCAAACTTCAATGTTATGATAATGACATCGATAAGTATGATAATTATGATATTTTGATGAGCTCATGAGTGATCTCATGCGCGCCTGTACTAAACGAACGCGGTTGAGCGAAACGAACGTTTTAATTGTCACAATTTACTTTATAATTGAACGTGGCACGCCGAGCGAAGACGCGCCACTACCGAACCTTATCGTGATGCACCGTAACGAGATAAAGAATGTTAGTAACATTCTGAGAAAGTGAGCCCAAACGTTCGTGCTCAGCTGTTTGTGATGACAATTAGCACGTGCACCTTCGCTTCTATACCTCGGGCGTGAGTATGCACTACAAAGAGATGTCTGTGTGTTGGCTTGGCTCACAAACTCACAAAGCTCCATCCCACTCAGCTTCCGTCAGTAATGGACGTGCCACAAAAACCAGCCCCCGAGCCCGAGACAAGATGTCGGAGATAATACAGGATTGACAATATCGATGTCGACGCACTCAGCGGATGCTAATAATTAACGAAATATCTTGATTCTACGTGACTTCATTCAGACAAGTAGTGGAGTCGCTTTTTGTCTGATGAAATATTACTTCGGTGGGAATTGGACACGATTTTCCTACGATAAAAGGTAGGCCAGTACAGTTGTGTAAATGTAAGTGCGATGTAGATTATATCTTCTTGCGAGGCTACGTACTTTTAATATAAAAGGTACCTACAATAACCATTCTTTAGTTACTTGCTTAAATTCCCAAGAACCAAATTATGATGAATTAGAAAAAGATAATATTGCTTATAGTTCAAATATGGCCTTTTAAGCGACTTAAAAAAAAAGATTACCAACATAGTAATATTTTTAGCATCCATTTGTAAGCTTTGGGTTCGTTCCTTTGTTTATTTAACCTTGATATTATTATAATTAGGGGCGGAAGTCGTGACTGGTACTGCGAAGGGGTGTAAAGGCAGGAACACAGGAAGCGGATGTGCGGCGTTTGCGCGCGCGCAGTCACAGGTGCGGCGCCCGCGCAAGCCATGATTCAAGCTCTTAACTAAACTTCTAGCTTCAACTAAACGTTAACACGTGACTTTTTTGTTTCAATAAGAACGTGCTTAGAATTAGTTTCAATATATTCCTTTAGTAAGTCTCAAAGCTTTGTAATAAAAGTAGAGAATTCCGTAGAGATCCGGTTACCATTACCATTCTAAGGAGTACTCCTAATAAATGGTGTTTTACAATTCAAAAACCTCGAAGCGTTATTATTACGTAATTATTGAATAAATTGATGACTTCAAATACATTATAAATGGGTTGTATGAAAACGAAGCTTACTCAAAATAACTTGATATAATTTATAAACCCCGTCTCATTTGAAACAATCAGAAATAACACATTATACAAGATAAGATAAAATAGCACAAGAAATCATCAATTACATGGATGGACTAAGCAATCCCATAACAAATAGCAATAAGACATTTTATAGTTCAATGTAATATGACCTTTATTGTCATCAACTTACATTGATAATCACGTTAAATGCCATGAATCGGCAAAAAGTACATACGTCAAGCCCACGATCACATAAGAGCGGAGGTAGACGTAACACGTAATACTTATCCGGTGTAATAGTGAGTCATAGTTAGCGAACACGCGAATATTGCTTCGAATCAATGTCAAGATCGAACCAAAGATATATCACCTTGAAGTTTTTAGCAAACCCTAATGTTAATTACTATGTTAACAAACTCTTGAACCCACTTTAATAAGACACGGTTCTCTCTTTCCGTTCTTACGAGAAGAGAGGGATGGCAATAGCTTTGGCGCTTCCGAAATTAGTCAGAATTAAGATGTCCAAGTTTAGATATGATCACGAAACGTGTTGACTATAAACACGTAGTACAGCGGAACATCAATTAATTACTTTGTTTTAAAGGAGTGATGACTTTAATCTTCAATTAAGATACAAATAGGTAATATTTCACACTCAAAAATACTTTTAAAGAAACAGCATCTTTACAAGCTGTGCCAACTACAACAAGAAACTTTACAATAACATTAAATTAAATGTAAGTAAAGTTTACAATTCAATTCATTTCATCGCAATTCCCTTCTTCACCTCTACACATACAGCAATGTTTTTCCTCTCAGAGTTTAGATTACACACGTATAAAGTTGGATACGGTTTTACTTATAGCATTCACAATCTGTGGTTAGCGGTGAGCCTGACAGTTAGATCACTCACCACTAGCACTGATATGCCGTAAACGTGAGCTTCTAATACCTTCCTCATACCTGGCATCCAATTTCAACATATGGATGATAGGAACATCAAGTCTCGGCTTGTAACAAATTATACGAAAAATTCTTTACTAAAATATGTTATCATAATTCCACATTGCTTTTATTATCCTGGTTGTCCTGCTTTTACCTGTTTTCATTTGTGGTATAAAATTTACGATATCCATATTTGGTATTCAACTACACATTTTCTTTTTAGTCTAAAATAATAATTTTAAGCCCTGCTACATATTGAACAAAAAATAGGAGGAATCACTATACTTATTATTTAGTTTCAGCAACAAACTTGGCGCCGAAGTCAGAGAAAGGGGATCAATCATATTATTGCAATCCATTAGCTGAACTACTTCTAAACTTTGTGGGACTTCCAATCAGTCACAGGCACATGCTCACAGGTACCTACACTAAATATGGAGTGACAATAGAACAAATCTTTATTATGTAAATGTTACTTACAATAGTTTGTGTCAAATTTCGACCTATATTCCATTCATAATTTCCATTTGCAGTCATCTAGGTAAATAAGTACCTAATAAATAAAAGTTACATGTTTACATGTTGGTTATAGTAATTTTGTATTCAACAAGTATGAGTTACTTTTTAGCGCTGTAATAATAAGGAAAAACTACGATATTAATAAAAGCCATAATCATAATTAAAATAGTGCAACCTACAATATACCGGAGCAAATAACATGTTTTGTGCCTATAATGAATAAATTTAATATTTCAATAATCAATCATATTCAGCCAAATCAGAAACACAATTATTGTCACATCACAAAATATTGAATAAATTACGTAATAAAATATATATTTCAGTAAAACATAGCGGGAGAGTAGCCATTTATTATATTTACCTGTATACAACAATTATTATTATCAATTTGACATTGGCTTAATGTAGGTCATAAACTCACGAGCTTACCTAATAGATTCAATGACAAATACATATTACTTATTATTTAAAAACCTCTTTCAACATGCCTTCCTTATATGGCTACTACGGACGTATATAACCGAACCACATAATACGTTTTCCATAAAAAAGGCTCGTTTAATTTACATAATAACAGATTGTACGCTTATGTAATACAACATAAATGGACCGGTTGATACATACGGGCTATAATGAAGGAGTCGAGTTAAAAAATGACACTCATCACTTAGTAGCCTCAGTTTGTTCACTGGTTCTACAAGATTGTTTATTAATTAACCTTCATTGCCTGAAGCTTTATAGCTTCGATAGTTTAATGATTGTAAGTTGACAGCTTGAGGCTTGATTTTCTTATCAGAAAGAGTATTATCTTATATATGGCGTATATTTAGCAAAAGATTTGCTTATAGTTATAAAAATAAATAAAAAAATAGAATGTATTTTATGTATATTGTTGATGTACCATATTAAATAAATAAATAAATACAAGATCAAGCAGTTTACAGTGCTATTTAGCACTAAGTATTTTATCATTTTCCAGAGAAAATCATCATATTACAACCATGTGAAGTGTTCACATACCTACCTACACCTCCTTGGAAAGCCATATCGTAACATCCTAAGATAACCATAATACATTGCCTAAGGCCTTGTCAGTAGCTTAGATACCTAATGCACAACTAGATGTAGTATATTATACATTAGCTAAGATAATATACTAGAACCAGTAATAACATGTGATTCTGCAACTGACGTCCATGTTAACAATGTTGAACTAGTCGGACTTGTTAGACGTAATTAATAATAAATATCATGAGATATACTACTAAAGTAAACAGTGATTTTAGTTAATATCAATATTATACTACATTAATTAATTAGCTTTCTACTTCTGGCTTCACCTATGTAACGGTAATGAAAGCCTAAGAATAAATCACTATAGATCTACAATTTTATGTACACTACACACACTACTCGAAAGTGTGGAAGACAGAAAGAAAAAGTGTTGAAAGCCAAAATAATAAACGTTATTATATTATCATTGATTATAAACTGCTTTGACATAACAACCAAATTCTAGGTTTCACTAAACAATTTAAAAGATCACAAGAACCTTCTAAAAACGAATTCCAAATTTACAAAATTTCTAATTCTACAAGCATAACACGTCAGTGTTTAAGACAGATTAAAAATAAATATAAAATAGAAACGCACACATCCGGCTAATTCAAAGCCAGCGCACAAAACTAAAATAAAAGAAACGAACCAGGATGATTTGTTTATCAATTCTAAATACCTAAATAGAACACAGACTCGCACATCAAGTTATCCAAAACTGTCAAACTCCTTCATACCAGTTTCACCCCTATTATAATACGGGTAAAGCTCCCCTATTAAAATCGGTTAAAGTAATATAGTTTAGATCAGCTTGAGGTGCAGCGGTCCATATAATAAATATAGCGAGGAAAGCAAAACATCACCCCATATAGTTATAACGACACGTAGAAACATAAACTCCGGTGATTATTAATCTGACAGTTCATAAAAACAGTCCACTGTTACCGAATTTGGTGTTAACTGTCAACATAACATAATATTACGACTTCTTCTCTTAAAGGGGTAAATAAAAGTGTTTTAACTAATTATTGACGCAAAGTTATTCCTATAAGAATATAGTTAAAGCATCACATTAGGTGGGATAATTTTCACTAGTAATTTTATGTACTATACAGGTTGATTTTATCACCATATACACCGGATACAATTCCACAATAATGTACCTACTTTTTACATAGAATTTGGTCAATATACATTCAGTAGTGTTTACATTAAATACCCGTAAAAGTAGATAATTATTTAAAGTGTCTTAAATGATTGAGAATTCCTAAACATGTCCCAATGAAAATCAATAACACTTATCGATCCGGTAGGTAATTGAACTTATTATTCAATCCAAGTGTTCGGTATCGTGGTCAGTAGATCAACAGGACACTGGTTAGTTCACTGGCTGCCACTACGAGTTAAACCATTCAAAAGTAAGTAACACATGTAATCCGAGTCAACACACACAAAAAAGTATATGAACAGCAAGTTTCATTTGTTTTTTAGTCAATCATTACATGCACGTACTTACTATCAACGATTTAATCAAAACTAAATCATATTTGACTCGTGTTACGGTAGACTTTCCAGTGAACTGTTTTAAAATCTGTTAATTAATAAATTTTCCGATCTTTATATGTCAGACCCCCTTAGCGGGTCACTGAGCGCATTAGGAACGGACCAGTTACCAGACCTTTTTGCAGTGGCCATGGAAAACATAACTACTGCATAGCCTTTATTTTGAGAAAAGCTTTGATCTAATTCTTAGAAGAGATTATACAGCAGAATATTTTTTCTCCAGCAAACTTAGCATTCAAATTAAGATCTGTACAAAATATTTTGATCAATTTTCCGACACGTTTATTCCCAAAGTAACACACTATACAAGTAGTAATAAGTTTGTTTTAAAACCATAGAAAAAATAGACATCAGTTTAATATTTGTTCTCAAACAAAAACATGTGTAGGTAATGTTTTGTATACTGTACCTACAAAAAGATTCCAATAAAATCGCAATAAAACCCACTAAGCACAAAGCAATCAAACAAAAATAAGCAACAAAACTGCATTCACATTTTATAACCAGAATTAAATGCAAAATAATTATAATGGACTTCAAATGTCAACGTGTTCACTACTAAAATGTCATACATTTGCGTCAAATTAACATATTGATAACTCGCATTCACAGTTTACAGTTACGGCCTGCATTAATTACTTTCGATAATACTAACCATTAACCAGTGAGCTGTTAATTACCGAAATAAATTAAAATAATACATTGGGTCATTAGCCTTGAAAACATCTGTTGGTAGTACACAAACACGTGTAAATTGCTAAGTACATATAGTGCCAAATTATCCAGAATGTTGTGAAGGACTCAAAATATTTATATTTTTATACACATGACACTTACGAAGAAGTTTTTTAAAGTTGCGGTCGAAAACTGCATAAGCAAATAACTTAGTTTTTGCCTGATTCCTAAAAGTCTAGGTATAAGACGTATAGTCGCTAGCAATAAATACATACCATTTTCATCTTGTGTTGCTTCGAAATCCGCTAAGGATATGTTGGTCAAGTCCTCAACATACACTTGTGGATGATTTCGACTCAAGGAGTGCCTCCCTCCGAGGGAGTGGTAGCAACTTTCCTCTTCATCTGCGGCCTCCTCAGTTGAGGAACCCTTCAAACATGAGTGAAAACTCCGGGAGAGACGCCTCTCTGTACTCATTGTCACTCATGTCCTGAACACCACACTGATTTTGAACTCCCTTACGTATAAAATACACAACTTGTTATACTTCATTCACTGGTTTTTGCACTTTTCTTAACACATTTAACCTTCCACTGATTAATTGGTTTCGTTTGTTACGTCACTGTATCGTCAGGTATCTCGCGATTGGTCGGTCAGCGTTGAACGTTCCGTGTAAACTGCACACCTTTTTAGATAACACTGTTTATTTCACATTGTCGTTTTTCTTATCATTCGTTATCGAAGGACTCTGTAATCGTAAGGATACAATGATCTACTGAACGAATGCTCTACATGCAAATAAACAGCAATTTTAAAACATTTAACATCTTATGGATTATAATTAATTTACTATAGCTTTTATTATGGACTATTTATCGATTATCTACCATGGTAAGCGACCAATTCTCGGTAACTCAAAAATAAACAAAATTAAATTCGTCACTGATATTGCAATGGGAACTAGGTAAACAAATATTACGAATCATTTCACGATTATTATCTAAACACAAATTGTCACATTTCGCGGTGTTTACATCACAAGCACGACTGTCACGGATAGTCGGGCCTACAATCCAAGTTCACGGTATAACTAAAGGATTGGACAATTGGACATGCGGTACTTCCACTGTTCTCACCAGAACTGAATATTCCCCCACTTTATTTCCAGAACGCATAATAATCATCACTTCAAAGAAATATGAATAAAGATAAAGAATAACGCATTTAAAGCGAAATGGAACCCCCTTATCTTGGTTTGTTGAATCTCAACTCGACATAGTGACTGATTGCAACATCGAAACGTACCAAAAGGCGTTTCAACCCGTAAAACACGTTACACGCGGACACGCAGGAAACATGACAGTTCAACGCACTCCCAAAGAATGGAGACCATACCACATTCGGCTAATGAATGGCAGACGAACAAAGGAGCACATCTTTGTGGCGATGGCGCCGTGGACCTATTCACGTACTCCTGCAACTGGCGACTCGTCTGATGTTTCAGTTTTGAGTGTCGTAACTTTTAGTACGGCCGCCTCGTCGTTAACTAAAAATACAATACACCCTTTTTGTTCAACACACCACCCGCAAAAACCCAAGCGACGCAATCTGATTTCCGCAACACTCGTAGCCCTGACCATTGCTTAAATAATGACGGAACCAATTGTCGAATTATCGAATTATTACAAACTTGAAACTACTAAACGTTTAATTAATCGACCATTAAAATTTACGAAACAATGAAGCTGGTAGGTAACGTAAACATAACCGATTACCCACAATTTATTTATTACGTTTACTGCAATTTCATTCAAAATTTCCAAATATGTAACTGTATTTGACTGAGTTACTTACTAAAGTTACAAAATGTTCATACACCAATCGTATAACCCGGAATCATTGGTGTAATGTAATTAGCATTGAACGCACAATAGCAGAATATAAGCTCTGTCATGCAACTTGTAACAGCATATAGGAACTGAATGTCAAATAATATTCCGCAGCAGGATTATGTTTACGCAAGAATCCGGACGTGATTGTGAAAAATAAAAAAATAATGTACATGACATAAAATGCATGAACGCATTGCAGTAGACGTGTGGGAGCTGGAGGTCTTTACGTAACAATTAGTGAAACAAAATAAAACCTGAATCGAGGAAGAGACTGTTACGACTGATTTTAATTAACACCGGATTGCGGCAAGTTGATACGTTGACAAAAACAGTGAAATCTTCAACGACCTATTGTTTCTGTGGAAAGTTCTGCGTGGGAGCTGTTGACGACTTGAATCGAATTGTCGGCGAGAAAATTGCGGAATTAAGCACTGAACTTTCATGAGTATTTATTTGATGAAGAAACAATTGACGTTCCCCTGCTTTCACACTTATTTGGCACATTACATAAACAAGATTCCTTGCAAACACCAGCACGTGGCTATTTTCGCCGATCTGCTCTCGCCGAGGAACCCGCTGTTGTAAACAATACTACCAATTTACCATTGTTCCGAAGGCCGTCTCAAGGTGCCAGACCACCAGGAACGGCTCGATATAGTTATTATTAAATAAGTACTTTTGTAGTAGATGTAAGTAGTTGTGATTCAATTGAACCATAACAACTTATTGCTAACATAACTTGTAAACATAAAATATTTCCGTTTATGAGTTCAAAATATCTACCTAATCAATGACTAAATATGACCTGATAATGAGCTCTAAAATTGTTTCATTACAACCCAGTCTATTAAAAACAAAACCTCTAAAATTAGAAACCTATTTGGCATAGTGCAGTTAATCAAGCCTAGCGTAACCGTAACACAGAGTCGGTACAATAATGGAAACGCGCGTGAGGACGAGGGCTGGCACGAAGCCAATATTTTCCGTACGAGACCGAGATTTTCCCAAGATAAAGTGCGCCAGGGCTCCGACCACTGGCCTCAGCATAGCGTGTGCCACCTAAATCATTTCCAGATTATCCACACGAAAATGGCGACCGGGTTAAATCATAATGCCAACACTAAAATTATATATTAACTATGTCATAAACGAACAACCTTGCCACTCTCATAATCCAGATAAAGAAACCTTTGATTTGATATCTCGAGTGTTTTCGGTGTTGACCTTTCTCCGAGATTTCCGCCCACAACACATGCGATAAGAAATGTTAAACTCTGTTAGAAGACCTTATGATGCGTCGCGCCGTGAATAACACTACAAAATAGCATCGCCTCAGTTAATCCTTTAAGTGAGGCCTGTTAAGTCTTCATTCTTATAGAGCTGGTTATAAATAGTGTCGGAGCAAATAAAATGCATCCGCTAGCGACAATCGTTGACATGTTAACTAATGATGGGTCAGGTATAAATCATGTTTATAATAGCGAGTCAACGCGAAGATGGTCGGAGGAAACGGTCGATTTGCGACGGATATGGCGATTGGAGCAAGTAGAGCGGCATACGCGCGGTGAACTCGTGAACTGACTTATTAATCTCGCTCATTATGTCGGCCACACTACAATGCTGTCATTGTCCCACTCTGTGCTTGTCATCATTCAATAGCCAACATTTTTTACAATATTTATTTTGTTTCTTCAGTTTGTGTACGCTTTGTACGAGTGTCAGACATGTGCCCGCGGATAGCCTTTACATTAATCGAATAAAAACAAGTCCACGTCGTGTTTATTGTCTTTAACCACTCGCGTATGAAGAGCAAGTGCAGAAGTTGAAGGTTGCTTTAATAAGGCAGTGGAAGAGTTACTGCCCGTGACTGACTTAACATCACTTTTGACGTTTTCATCTAATTGACATTCGCCTCTACAAATGATTCATAGCGAAACATCTCGTATTTCACACAAAGTGAATTACGCACTAAACTACACTTCTTTACGGCAAAATCGTGCACAACCTTCTATTTCAGTCATAACACCATATGTACACCACCTTTATAATCACATAGCTTCCAGACAATATAACTTCTGAGTAACTACGAATAGCGAATACAAATATAAATGCTAATTAAATTGTTAAAGCAATAAATAACGATGCTGTTTAATCACACTAAGAACATCACCACGAAAATAGAATTTACCCAGAAATAAATGTACACGTCACTACAATGTCGACAAACTTGAAGCACAATACACAGCGGATAGTACGCGGACTGGTTAGGTTATGGGTCTAATCCACATACACACGGAATCGCCCGACTTTCGTACCACAACGTAATTATAGAGTAGAACGGAACACCGCGTGACTGTCTCCATTGACAGATAGCAACACACTGAACTGAACTCAGCGGCGACTCAACGAGCCGCGAAGACAAGCATGAGCTGCGCGCGCGCACGCTGTGCCCTCCGCCAACCGTTTATTTACTATTCACAGTTTAAAATTCGAACATGCTCCAATAATCAACATAACACAGATGGTCTGAGGATTCCACAAGGTACAATAAGGGTCGGAGGTAGATGTTTATATATATCAACACTACGTATAAATTGAACGAGCCATAACATAAACAAGAACCATTGAGAAAACATAGTATTAAATGAAAGAGAAATTAAAAAAATGCAAATAACATTAATAGATATATTTATGGAAACCGGATCAATAATATTAGTAGGTATATGGATAAAATCGAAAGTGAAAGTTAAGCGTCGCCACTCACAAAATCCGCTTGAAAAACCTGTTAAAAGTTTGGAACACTTTTACTGTTACGAGAAACAAAATGTCAGGTAACTAAGTGCAGGGGCAAGGACCTCTGAAGGGTGGGTTGCACCAACGCACTTGTGTAATTATTTTAAGCCCGCTAGACGAGGACGAGTAAACAGAGACGAACTGGAATGTGGGCCGCATATTTAAGGAGGGCTTCCATTCTGTCGCAGCACTCAGAAATAATAAAATAAAGTACAAATGTTTGAATAGCCAGAACATGAATTAAATGTAACACGACACGTAGCTTACCACGTTTCGTACGTAAACATTACTGAATGTTCCGTCTACATGTGAACCTGTTTTTTCTCTAGCTAACTCGAGTAGCATTCTTTCACTGTTTTGATGAGTGATTGCAATACAATATCAAATAGATAGCACTCACAACTAGGCTAACGCTGAGAAAAATAAACATTCTTGCTTCGCTTTGAGTGGGTGAAAACATTACGTAATGTTGAGTTGCATACGAAATCTATATCCATTTGGTTATAAATAAAGATATTTATTTCTGAATCTGTAATGATAACTAAGGCTGGAACGAGGGTTTTTGTTTAGGAAAGGCGTTGCTAAATGAAATGGTATTTTAAACAAAATGAAACGAAGGTATGGATGGAAGTTAACGATGCTCATAATTAGAAACAATAATCCAATTTTGTATAACACAAAGCAACCCCGAAGCAGGTGTTACGCCCACTGTGTTACGGTTCACCTTTAGCCTACATTCATAGGCCGGGTTACTACAAAGGATAAAAATTGTAGTTCAGTCGAATGGAAATAAATGTAACCTACGAACAAGATCTGATCCCAAGTCAGCCAGTGTGACTGAGTTGCCCATTTCCAAAATAGGAACAGAGACATTCTGAAAAAATGGTTGACTTATGACACGAGCGTAGTGTCACCTCTTATTACACAAAGAAAGATTCTCGTTAACTGACGCAAAAAGCGAATGTAGAGTTTAATATACTTAAATTACGTATTGTCAGCTTGAGTCAGAATCAGTGAATGAGATGACTAAAATGGTCGACTGCATATCTATGCATCATCAAGCCACTAGCTGTGATATTATCTCAAATGGAAAAAATGCACGTGAATGTTTTTTTACGTTCATTACTTTAAGGTTTCAACTCAATTGCTGTTTTACAATAATCGTCCCTATTGCTGCCAATATGATCATGCCAACATCAATTTTTAAATTATGAAGAATTTTTCCAGTGACACGTTTCAGGAAAACCACATTCATGGAGTTTCCCAAAGATTTAGTACCTACTGATTAATACTGAATAAACGATTTATAATATTAAAAATATGACTGTACAATGTTTTTGTAATGGTTAGTTGGTTACCCTTTGCTGCTGATATAATATTATTATGTTGACAATGATGCAAGCGCTTTGCAAAAGCAAATTTACAAATATCTTCTTCAAAACATCAACAATTCGTCAAATGGTTCCGCCGATTGAACAGGAGAGTTAGTTCCACTTTACCAAGGTAAGCTTCGGCTCATTGGGCAAACCAACAATTCAACCTTAACCATAATAAATCACAACAAACACAAACATCTTAATTAGATGTCGTGACAGGACGCAAAGCCAAGTTTTCCAACTAATTTAGAGCACGCAAAGGGTAACTACATTGCATTTATTTTCATACCTCGATTGGTATGAGTGTAAAAAGTAAAAAGCGAAAATTGTTCCCATGGTAACACTTGAAACTGAAGGTATGTCAGTAGCTCAAGACGACGGCCTTGAGTACAGAACAATGTTACGCTTACTGCCATACATCTTGTATCGTTGGTTCATGGACGCGCGATATCTTGTCGTGCGACTTCGTACGAGATGCACTCGATAAAAATAAACGGTAACATTCATCATTGAGCAGCAAGCAGGTGCGAGCGGTTTCGAGAAACGGAATTCTCAGGGTGCGTAGGATAATTTACGCGATAGCAAAGTCTTTTACGTTATTTCACCCATCATTAGGCACGAGCCCAAATGCCTGACAGACTAGCTCTACTAAAAATATTGTGTAGCCCAACAAAACTACAAAATTATCATTAAAGAGATATTATGTACAAAATCGCAGTAGATACCCTTCGATAATGTATTCATGTGCCAAAAAAACTACGATAAATAAGTATAAAAACTGGAATCTGAATACACAACCAAACAATACTAACTTGTTTATTTTTCTTGTTCTTAATCTGTTTACACTGTCTCTAATAAGGTCTTGTAACGAGTGTCGGCTCCATATTCGAGATAAGCACACAATTGTCGAACATCAACAGTTATCTGTTGTTAATCGTTACAATCACAAATCCTAATGGATGCTAAGACCAGCTTACCGATGCCGCGTAGGCGCATGCTTGGGCGGAGGTGGGCGACTGAACTTGGCACGCCGGCTACTCTTGCGCAACCAATACAAGCCCTTCTATATTCAATGACAATACAAAAAGGATCACAATTTGTCCACAATAGATGTAAACATCCATTTGTCGCATACAAAGCTATTATTAGAGCGATGAATACACCTATTTAATTACAGAACCTTATTTTCCGATTGAATACGCACATAAGTGGCACTGTGATAGTTAGTACATACGTATCATTGAACTGAAAAAACGAAACAAAATGCACACATTTCCAAATATTGAAAATAAAAAAGTAATTAGGTACATTAACGTAATTAAACGTTCGAGACTTTGATAAGTGGCTAACACGACACGAAATACGTGACGCGTGACATCGAATCAATTATAAAATCAAACTGTTTAATAGAACACTGGATCAATGAAGAAGCCAGTGGCAAGGAAAGCGCAAAAACTGGAATAAATAACAAACTTTCGTTAGAGAGAAGTGTGCCAATAGAATGCCGAGGGAGTGTGCGTGTGCGCAGACAAACGCCCGACGCAGCCGTGCAAATGTAGTGAATAACTGCATGCGTAAATACTTCAGCAAACGTAAGTGAAACTGACGCGTTCCAGGCGTAAAATATAAATGAAAAGTGTAAATATATAGAGTGAACTCAAATCCAGATTCACTGAAATTATAATCAAACAATGCTGAATACATTCTAGAAACAAATTTGTTCGTTCTAAATTGGCGGAATAGCAGAGCAGCAGACAAGAAAATGATGAACAAAAACGTTGAATATTAACGTTTTAATGAATAAAAATCAAAATACAGATTCAACATAATGGATATACGGTAGAGGAGTCAATCAGGGTAGTGGGTAAAAAGAATACAGCCGCCTTACAAATGCTCAATGGAAGAAATTAAGCACGCACGTTGAACGCCGACGACGCATTACCGTTGCATACATACCTAGCCGACTACTGCATCTGTGTGTTTAGTTGTTTACACTGACATACATAAAATAATGAGATCATCCTTATTACTAGGGGAAAATTTACATAAACATTTATAACTTTGATCTCTGAAAATGTTGTAGCTGTAGCGTTATAAATGTTGTTTTTTATGAATGATTTTAAAATAAATGCGAGTCGACTTTATTTAACTTAACAATTTCACTGATACACACACTCTACAGGTGTCTAGATGCCAATTGAAGATGTCTTAGATCAGACAAAGAATAAATTTAAAGCCACTTCTTTGATGGTAGGCGCGTCTGTCAACCCATGTCATAAAACACGAACTACGTAAGATTGACATAATACATAGCTTCGTCACACAATATTTACATTGAAAAACCAAAACAAAACGAACGATGATGATGACACACAACTCCAATTAGAAATATATCGCGGACCATTTCTACGTTGATAGCAACAAGCATTTCCGCATCCGGCACGAGTAGAACAACGCATTTGGGTGAGATAAAAGCTTGAAAGCCGGGAACATATTTAGGTGACGGCTCGGTCAGTAAACAGTGCACAGTGTCAGCAATAAACTGTTGTTTGGACGAACGCCAGTTGATCCCGATCGGCTCCCGGAATCGATGTAACTGTATCTGCCTTTGCAATGATATTGGAACATTCGTGTATCGCATCCCGCCTCTCAATTTAGACGGCCTTACGCTGGATAAATAGCTCAATGGTATAAACTTGACTGGAATGGACGATTGCCACATAGTGTTGAATGGGAACAGTGTCCACATGGATTATAACACTTCAATCAAAAATATAAACATAACATCATCACATCCACTTATCCTTGAACAAAGCAGTTTACAAAGAAGAAATAGGTAAAACTAACTTTGATGTCAGTCATATTATTAGTCCCGTGCACGGCTGATTTCAACCCAGTTCTTTAACCAATCAAGAAGCTCAACTGGACGGGCGCTTGCTTGTGATCACCAGACCAACACTGCAGCCATCAACATCAATTAAGAGAGTGTTACAAGACAAGACAAGGCGGATGTTCTCGTGTCTAGTAATTAGAACGTTACTGACATAAAAACATTATGAATAGGATGTCTCACTTATCCTTATTTAAAATGACAATTGCTAAACAACTCTTTGTAAACACTATAAAGAAAGGAGTTTGTTTTCTCTCAAACCATAAATGGCATACATTTTGTACTAAATAAAATAACGATAATTGAAAATAAAGAATGCGAGTGAATCACACAAACCAAAGCCAGTAGCAACACAGTATGATACATGAAGACTAAGAAATGCAATACAGATTTAATAAATGCGCTTATTACAGACTTAAGCCTAATGAACACGAATAGAATTACGTTTGTAACACTCTCGCCATAATGTATGAACATTGCAGATTCGCATAATGTTCTAGCAGGCTGCCTTCGCAGAACCGAACGAAGCTTACTTGCAGAGCAATGTACTAATGACCGAGGATACAGCGTGTTCGGAATTTTAATATAAACAAGCAATTATATTCTGCAAAATGTAAGCACTCGTTTATCAAGATTTCCTCTGGCAGGAGAAGCTACGCAATTATGTTAGGATTAGTTTTGGCCTTTAAACGAATCTGGTGTTGCCTTAAATTAATCTCAAATGATATTTATAACCTATACTTATGTAAGTATTAAATTTCAGTCAGAGTATTTTTAGCTTGCACTGCGTTAATTGAAAAGGAAACCTCCATTCATAGCTGCGTCAATGACAATGACTGCAATGACGGGCATGCAGGGATTAGGTAAAAATATGGGTTTATATTTTCCAAAACGCTAAGCTGTAAGCGAATATAGGGATTACACCATACGCTTAGTTACTAGTCTCTACCTACATATTGCGTTACCATAATATTTTACCTCATCGCCGCTAGTTGTTTTTACCACAAATGACAAAGCTACCTAATACATACATACATAATTCCAAATGGATTTATCAGGGAAACGTGTATTAATAGTGTAGACAAAATATTTCCGTTAATTTACACCATTACATTAGGTACATGTACACGTGTATATTTGTCTAATGTGGGAAAATCAAACATGCGTCGAATGCAATCTTATTTAATTTTCTTCTATGTGTACAACTTCTAAGATTTACGTCTGGAATTTCAAATATGATCTACTGCAACTCGAGATTGCGTTGGCGCAGCATTATTTGTATTTATGGATCTAAACACATCTCGGATGAAACCATTCTGTTCGCAGTGATGATTACTCCAGTTCGTGCCTAGTAAATATTAGCAATATTGCTTTGCTTCAGCCGAATGCCTTAGGACATCAGTAAGATGATTATCACCAGGTTTTGCTTGCTTTGTAACACTACTAACGATCTTACAAAAAGGTCAAGTTAATGAAATTAACTGATTCACCAGGTGTGTGTGTAGCTGTGTAGTTATGTGCTTAGTTGGTTACAGAAATTAAAACGTAAATTATGAATGCATTTTTAAATTAATTTGAAGATTTATATCTGTCTCTCAAATTATAGTTTAAATAAAATCAACCTGATAATTGCTCTTAGTGTTCTTGTAGGTACAAATTTGTAGCATTTCAAACTGATCCCAAGCTGATAACACAGTCGCAGTAATTGCAAAGCTGTCATCGGTTTCACAGATTTCGGTAAGTCAAAGAATTTCACTGGAAGTGGCACACGGGTAAGTAGTCCGACAAGACCGACAACTTGTGCACGCAGTCATAAAGTGCGACTCCAGTCCCGTAATTGACAGACCTTAGTGAGGTACAAGAACACACCGACAATGTACCGACGAAACCAGCTCATCATGCTACCACACTTTGTCAAATTCTTATAGATTCTAAACCTTATCAGTTCACGTTAAAGTTCAAAATCTATTAAAGAAATCTTAAAGAACGAGGTAACTTGATGTGCTGGCCCGTCCCACTCGTAAGATTTCACCGCACTCACAATACACCCGCTAACTTAATAAAACCAGAGATACTCTGTATGAACCTACACGTAATAAGCCTTAAGTGCATTCGAAATTTTCACAAAAATAAAAGTGAAAGCTCTTGTATAACAAGAACAAAGTACGCTATAAAATCTCTGAAACAATACGAAATACATTGTATTTTATAATTTTATGTAAATTATTTCCATGTTTCCCACGTAATTACAAGAATTACTCTCATTACAGAGCGTTCCCAAACAAGATTGAATTCGTGACTATCACTAAACGTGGCTATACAAAATTTCTATAGGACATTGCACGTTTTGCTCCATTTCCTACTTGCACAATCCTTGTTAAATGTATTTTATGTAGTAAACTACCAAATATCAACATTTAAAAGGTTAAACGTGATAGAAGGAGACAATAGCTTACGTTAAAATGGTAACATTGTACTTTTTGTAATAATGACCATAATCGCGGCTACTGAATGTTAAGTTTCCGATTTCAAGCCCAAAGTTTATAAGAGTTAGGTCTCTATTTGAAATTCCCGGTGTACAAATAGTTTTCATAAATGCTCTGTATAACCCTTCTACTCAGACAGGCGTGATATTGTTGACATTCGCTACAAGGGAGACCGCTATAAAGACCTTTAGAAAACACGATAATTATATTATCTTAGTGGGTAGGTACTCAGTAGCAATTTAGTAGCAAATTGCTTGGGAAAGCGAATATAAAGTACTCGATACTTTCCCTCGGCCGAGATGATGTCATTAGACATTAGCGCCAAGGGTACTATCAACATTTATCAACGGACTCCGCCGTATTCGACATGTTCCCGATTCTATACATTTTATTGTTCGTAAATCAAACGGCCACGGAAATAAAGAAACGACTTTCTAGTTATAAAATCTCAAACTGTTTTTGTTGAGCAATTTTGTTAAGCGATAAAAAAGACTAGATTTACGTCGTTGAGTTTATGTAAAAGAAGATAATATTGGAAGATAATTGTGTATTTTATTAATCCATAATAAATCACAGCAATAATGAGGTACATCTAGTGTCACAAAATTCCTTATGTCCATCCCGGGATGACGGTCGTGAGTGACACCATGAGCTCAGCGAGTGCGCGTCAATATCCGGCGAATACGCAGGTGCCGGAACTTCAGGGGAATGACCGCGATCCTATCTGACTGCTGACCACTTAAGTATACTGCACGCTGCGAAAATTTACAATATGTACCGTTCCACCGTTAAGGCACCACACTTTTGCAGGAAAGATGGTCAAGATTGACTTCCTACAAGGCGAATGTATTTGCGACCAATTTACAAGGAATTTTTAAATTTTCACATGACTTACATTTGAGTTTTCTCATGCGGATAAACTAATTTCTGCAGAGACTTATGTTATTACACGTTGTCCAGAACTCAAAATATTTCTTAAGCAAACGAGTGGTAAAACAACGGAGGCAATAACGGTAACTTAAAGTTGAATAATGTTTCCTTGATTCAAGCAGTTATCTTTTATAATCTGCACAATATATCCGGTGATTAAAACTGCCCTCTATTCTGCGAATGTGATCATAGGTAATTTCATTGAATGTGATTACACAGGCTCGTGTTACGAGCAGCAAAACATTTCATTAGGCAAACTAAGTGCAACGACATCTAACTAGCAGCAGAGTCGAATCTGGATCACCCTGACTTCAAATTCATAAAAAGTTGTGTAATCCAGACATGTGTGCAAGATAGCTCTATGATAGTAGATACCACTTATCGGCTTATTTAAATAGATACGTGATAATAGTCGAACCACCAAAATAACGATAAAACGTTTAGATCGTAATAAAACCTCATACAACTTGACATTGCAGCGCACGCCCCTAAATCTAAAGAAAGCTTCTATCGTAATCAACATGAGTTATGTTTATTGGCCTTAAATGTTCCCCAAAAATCCAGGATTATCCCTCGAATGCGTGTTCTCACGGCATGTTATCGGCTTCTCGGGGAATTCGTTCAGTGACGATAAGCACGCACTTATCTGTCGCCGGGGACCACGGGCCGCGATTTATAAGCTAGAGGCATTAAGCTAAAGAACTCTTACAAAAACTACTCACATACTAAGTGCTGTACGCACACCTACCTACACTTAATTCCTTCCCTTTAAATGAATGAATGTGAACCGCGAGATTTAATCGTACACAAACATTGAAGAATCCGTCAAACGCAACGGTGAAGTACGGAATGTTATTTGTAGGCCGGTTAAAGCATTTTTTGCTGAACAGCGGTCCCCAAAATAAATTTCTATTATGAAAACAGCGATTAAAATTCCATCGCAATGTACGGCCGAATCGGAATCTCTTTGCATTCAACATGGATGCACAGTGGGCAAAAGACGTGGCGCGATTGACAAAACAGGCTGTTCGACTATTATGAATCGTTTACCTGTATCGCGAAGACGTATAACTTTATATTCTGTCAATGTTTGCAACCTCCTGCAACCGCATGACAACACACACATTTGCAGTAGGTAGGTATGTAATTGCATTCATTACACAAAAGGAGGTGTGCTTTATTAAGCAAGCGAGTTATAATGAAGTTCAAACAACTCAACTACATTACTTAGTGAACTTAACGTTTCAACAGTTTCCTAATCAAGTGCAGCTATGATGGTGTACTTGAGAACAAAACCTCTTGTTATTGTTTTTCGTAGAACAAAAAGTAAGAAGGTCCATTATTACAAGACAAGAGAAGGGAAGAGAACAATGCGGAGCAGGTAGCGGGAGACGGGCCCCCAAGACGTTGGTACGCCCGACCAACACACGACATGTGCGAGCGTGATTTTGTAACAGCCGGCGCGGCAGATGCTCTCATACTTTTTTAATCACCGTTCAAATATTCGCCACAGATTAACTTTACATGTCGAGCACACGATCGATAGAGAAACCGAAAGTTATTAAATGATACTTTTTTCAGTTGATATTACGTGAAGATTAAACCACGACTGCTTTTGTTAAAATTATTGGACACCAAATCGTTCGTGTGTATCTAAACTTTTGTCCATTGATAGCAATCCAACCGCGAAGTGCTGACTCTCAGTCACGCTACTAGGCAAGAAGATTTAACAAAATATTTTCAATATTAGAAACATGAATAGTTGAATCAATCCCGACAACTAGAACTAATTCATCTGTAATCAAGATGGTAGTTACACATTTTTAACGACCATTACTACCAATCATAGAGTAATAAACGTAACTATAACGATGAGGTGGAAACTTTAAAACAAACTGAAGTAAATAGGTGATGCCATTGTATTAGCAGTCAGAACTAAACAACAATTGTAAAAAGGTCTTGGGTTTACAGCAAGACGTCAAAGAAACATTCAGGTAAATTAACGGCATTGTGTTTAAAATTGTTCGTGAGACTAGGTACTCATCCTACTCAGTTGTTCCAGTACAACTTGCACAGTGCACACAGACGACAACATCTGTAACATTAATTTTAAAGCGTCGACACGCTAATTAAGCTTGCTCCTGTGTAGATGTCACCGCAAAGGGTGACGGTGGTGACCGCCACACTGGGCCAACTATATTTAGGCCCCTCGACTCTTACGCGCCACCAACGCACCGACGTGATACGAGGCCTGGGCCACTGGAGCCAATCAATATACTGAGTAATTAATTGATTTATTACAGAACACTGCTCCACAGGGCCACTGTCACCTTATCGACTGACCTTATAATTTATGAAATGTGACATTTGCATAAAGATTTATCCGCAAACGCAAGATGATTCGTCAGAAGCTTTCGAAAGCACAATCTTCGTAAAGTTCATAAATTATTTCGTATTTCTTATCGCAGTTATGTAAGTTACCGGTTATACTTGAACGTCGCATGTAATGTACGCATTCATTCAGTGGATCATTCTGGTGTTGACAACAATACCTAGGTATCATACAGCAACAAATCACATACTAACTGTAGGGAACTGGTCACTGAACACGACGTGTAACACTCGACAAAAGCACGTAATGATTCCACAAAACAAGCACAATAGTCCGGTGGTTCATTGGAAGCAAACCGCAGAGTTCCTGCACATTGTGGCGCGCGGCTGCTGGCACACCGGGCACCGGACACAAGAGTGTGGACGCACCTCACACAATATCGGAGAAGCGAGGCGCGACGTGCGCGCGACACGGACTGATGCCAACTGTTTACCAACGCGCGCTCGGTGTGCACCCACCACTAGCAGGGCTGGCACGTGATCATTCAAATGAGGATATTGTTGTTTGTTTACTTTAACCATACGGTTTAAATCGGCCCTTAATACGGCGCAGACGGCGGAAATTAAAACAATCCAATCATTCGCTATAAGGAAAATATTTAGCACAAGCTTCATAAAGTATTTAAGTTCTAGTTTGGAATTAACTGTGGTTTTTCTATTTATCTGGGACTAAAATATGTGTGTGGTGCAATATTCAGCAACCCTACGTGACTCGTAAAGCTGAGTTCACAAAAAACTTGGTCATACAAGTGATAAGCACTATCATATCGCGTCGGAACCCCGTTGGTGTACCCTACTTGGTCATAGATATATTTTCTGTATTAGACATAATATAGACGTTATCTACATTACTTTGTTATGTACTGCGGTTAGGAGATACGTAACATTAAGCCGCTCGGTGTAAGGTCATGTGCATAAGTTAATAAAACTGGGGTCAGCTTACTGACTGTTCTCTGTATGAACAGTTACATGACATCTGACAATCTAGCTTAATAACTGCTACAGAAAAAATAGAATAACCCACGCTTGACTTCCAAGTTCCAAGAGTCACACACATAAATGTCGTTCCCGTAATGGCGTATGACTTGACACACTTTCGTACGAAATTAAAGCACTTTGATGAATTACTTTTGAAATTAAAATGCATTTCTGTGAAACTGTAATTAAATAACCTCGCATATATGTTAAGCATGATTGTATGTAATACGCGTATGAGGAGGGAACGGCTCAGTACTTGGTAAACACGAACTCCAAGTGTTGAACGTGTCATGTCATTTACTTGTACATAATTGAAACTTCACTTACACAAATTAACACTGATAGAAAAATGGGGTCACATGGGAACTACGATAATTTGTCAGTGCTACGGTGGTTTTCTTTCGGACACACTCACACGACGACATGACAGAATGGTCAGAGCCTAACGTAAGTAAGTGCTCATATGTAAATATCGACACATGACATGTGTTCAGCACAGTAGGCCCTTATCTACATGCAATAATAATTGAGCAATATATGCAGATAACGCGAAGTGGGACCGTTACGAAATAATTCCGATTTATTTACACATTTCACGGCTATCTTGATCAACGGAAATTGTATTTTCCAAGTAATTTATGTAAAAGTGTAAATAAACTAGGAGTATTTACAGCGACCGCCGGAAGACATAGGTAAACATCAATCTTGGGCTAAAATTAGCGGCCGAATGGCCGACAGTTTCAAAGCTGGCCTTTGTACCGTGTGTGTAGAACACAAAAAAGGTAAATTATTATATGGAGCGGCTGCCTCGTACACCGGTGAGGGCCGCCCTGAATCACGTTCACAAACTTACAAGTTTTCACGCACGTGAACATACACGTTCTGAGATAAGAAATAATAATAAATATGCGTTATCATACAACCACACCACAATCTGACTTTCATTTAAAGCTTACTTCAGATTATAACTTCAAAGAATATTCCACACAATTTGATATGAATGCAGTCATAATGACACGCTACATCACTCGTACATTTTTACTACATCGTTTTACATGCATGATTGCCCTTACACCGCACAGTTAACGTATATTTGCGTAAAAAAATTAATCGCCAGAAAAAAGTGGCTGCATTGTACGGGAAAGTTTAAAGTTTCGAAATATGCTGAGCTCTGCATAATATGGTGCTCGGTACACGGCTGTGTCCCAATTTGTATGCGTAAAATGGCACATCTGCATTGCCGTTGAATGTGGAAATAATATTTTTTGGCACAGATTTTTTAAATCGGGCCAAGTCTCTGTAAAGCGGAAATCATCGGTTTTCACTTGAAGTGAAAAACTCGTACTGGTTGTCATTGGAAACTTTAAATAACAGACCAACTTTTCACGTATTTTATATAAATACAGAAAATAAACTACATAGCTGGTTAATATTTCCCAAATGATAAGGCGCCTTGTTAATGGATACCCGTTTTACAAAGAACTATTTCACGGTATATTCAATAAGCCTATTTGTATCTAAATTATCCATATAAATGTGAGTTTTAGTACAATCTATTCCGAGACTCCCACACTCCTTATGCGTACAGAATCGTTAATGTGCGTGCACTATGGGTTATAGAGAAAATTTTAAATATCGCCTGTATAACGATTCTAAGAAAATGTACGGAGTGAGCCACGAGAGCTTGACATTCTGTTATGTGATTCGCATAATTAATTGGTATAATTTAAAAGAAATTCTGCGATGAATAAATGAGTGTTTAGAAAACACGCTAAACTTAGAACAAGTTTACTAAAGTCACGTTAAATAGAATGCAAAATGACGATTCTGAAGCGAAATGTACGTTTCAAGTTTACATATCTTGTCGATCAAACATCGACACCAGCAATTTATACTGCGCTAACTCAAAAAGCGTACTTTACAGTAGAGGCGTTTAAAGGGAAAAACGTGATAACTTTTACATTAATTAAGATACTTTTTTGAAATTTGGTATGCTTAATATTTAATTTATTCATTGTAATATCTCATATTTATATTTCCTTAACTATTTCTATTTTTTGATTTAGCGCAAGTTAGCCGTATATAAACGTAATTCATCAAAAAAAAATTACATCTTACACACGTCTAACTTATGTTAGCGTAGTGTAGTACGGGACGTCGTAGTGCATGATCAATCATCTGATGCATATTTCAATATTTTATAAAGAACATGTACTTACTCACAAAAAGAATAGTCAACGTACCATTAATAAACTAATTAATACGTTAACACATAAGTATTTACTATGTAAAAGTCGCTAAGTCATTCATTTTGCAAACGAACAAGTATACACACGAACGCACTAAACTACGCAAACTATGAGTTAGTGCAGTGTTGCACGGACTTTGACAAAAGATCCCCGCGCACACTCCGCTAATAAATAGTTGGCGTAATATAAATCGAGTGATTTCAAAAAGTACCTTTACTTAGCGATTTATAAGATTTGTAACTTTCTTATTTTTGCATATATCTTCTCAATTTTTTTATGACGTATGCAAACACACATTTTAAGCAACTTGGCATAAAAAAAGTTTTTTCCAAATTTCGAGTTAGCGTAGTATAAATTGCTGGTGTCGACATAATACCGTTGAGAGAGGCGCTATCAAAGTGCGAGTGGAAGGCCATCATGACATAATCACAACAGGTTTATAAATCAATACAAACTAACAGTGAGTGTTGATTAACTCGGCTGATTGAATAACGGTGCAGGAGTGACGGCACAGTGCGGTGCTATCTCAAGAATGCAGGTTACAAAAATACCCTTGTTAACTAAGATAATGAACCTTTTCGGTTAAACGTGGGCGGAAACCCTTCTTTAGATTAGTTACGTTATTTTTTCCATGGAAAGGACGAAACTAAAGCCACACCCACCGTAGCACATTAACTGTGTAGAGTAAATAATCTAAATACTGGTACAACTTAACTTATTCCATAAGAACTATATCCTCATCTGTTGTAAGAACCTCTGTTCTGTTTCCGTCTTTCGCGAAAGCTGTATCCCCTGATAACATAAGACGGATCGCATGGTGGTCCGTAAGCTGTCCAGCGCTCACTATGTGATAAATCTGCGTACACAGGATTTTCACAGCCCCAATTACGCAAGTCAACCAAACACCTTGTTTGCGGTCGTCAGCTTGAAAGCCTGGACAATCCCACCACGTAACTCTAAGCTGTTTCACAGGCCGACAGCATCCGGCGACCGACGAGGTGGCCATCGGAACATCGTGACACTCGATACAAAGGAGCTTTAATTACATCAACGAATTTTACACTCTATTGCTTCCATAATTTAACACATTTTCCCTTATTAACCACGACATCGTTAAATTATATTTTTTATGAGAAACCTGCCTGTTTACAACAAAATCTGATTTTAAATACCAATCGCAAATGTTTATTACATCGCAGCTCCGACCCAATATGTAGCGCATTACATAAAGAAATGACATTTAAGACACGGTAGTAAAAGATCAGACAACCGTAAATCACAACTTAAACTTAACACAAATTTAATTCTTTTTGGGTGTAAATTAAGAATGAAATTGGGTGAAACTGCGAAATTGAGAGATTACATCTTGATGAAAGCACTGAGATAATTACTCGCTGAGAGGCCATACCGAATTGAAACATAACGGAGTGGGTAGTCAGTCAGTAAGTACGAGGTGAAGAAGGGACCTTTGTTTAGAGAGCGTGAATTTAAGATAAACTTAAGTCCATGTACTTACTGCGAACCGTACTTAATGCACCACAATCGACACTTACCTGTAACAAAATGATTACATAATTAGTGAAAGTTTATAAAAACATAATTTAAATAATTAAAAATTAAGAAAGTGTTTCGAATACATAAAATCAAGCCTATTACACTTTGTTCGACAAGCTTGTTGGAACTGTGTAAGTAGGAATTAATTAAAAGTTTAATATTCGTTAGGGAGTAGGTCGCGCCGAGGTATGTCAATTAGTTGGCTCTCTCCAGCATTCGCAATGAGGTGAATATGAGTAAACATTGCACATAGTACTTGAGCGTAAACACAGATGCAGAATACGAGATTATCTGTGCTAAGAAAAAACGCAAGGATAGGCAATATGGCCTCCACAACAAGGGAGGTGACTCACTAACGAGCACTCGGCTGATTCATTGTTTTCAACACTACAATGAAAAGTTATATAACCTGTAATATCCCACTCGCTATACCCACTTATACAATGAGGATACTTTACAAAATCTGCCTACATAACAACCCACAACCGACTCATCCTAAACCAATACTTAGTTTAAAATCTATTTTGGACAAGCTACAAGTACAACTTTAATTACCTGTCAATTATTATTGCTCAACGGATTTCAACAATAGGAGTCAATAATTATTTATTGTACCGTAAATAAATCCTTGATAATGACCGGAAACTATCTTATAACCGTAATGCAGTATTAAAGTAATTTAAAATGCAGGAGAAAAAAGATCGCTAATCGTATATTCACATCCTGTTGCCCCCAGCTGCGGTGAAGGTACCGCCTCCCATATGTCGTAGCGCGATCCGAACAATACGTAAATAAAGCAAACTGAGCATTACCGACCCAATACCCATGCTTGTAACATATGAGTTTTGCGAAAACCGTCCTGATTTTTAGACGAGAAAACTAGGACATTTGAAGCTAACATATAAACAAAGGAACAGGTTTTCGAGAAAGCTGTAGCCCTCAATGATCCATGGGAACTACGAACGCGATTACTGATATTAATGTCCTAACAGATGGTGAATACACCACTCGCTTTAGCAAAACATGCTAAAACAACAAACAAACAGCTATTCAATTAAGCAACGATCTCCGCCTGCACATCCATCAAACAAGCTTTGATCGCCTCACAGATCGCCTACCTTTAATGGGAAACATAAAATCAAACACCACGTTAACATCTTTAAAAAGTCGGACAACGCCGTATAACTAAAGGTATAAAATGGATCATGAGCACGAACCGGCACAAAACCTTCTTAACTCCTTCCTCGAGTACTTGAAGGCACAGTAGAGATCGGTTTTCCGTATTCATCGAAAGAACGTGATTGGAATTGCTTCTGAGAGCTTAGTCCAATAAAAACTATAGAGAATTTAGTAATGACGGCCTTCAGAGCGTAACTAGTTTTTTTGTGGAAGCAGCTCTCGCTTCCACATCCACAGTAGGAGGTTGTTTCTGAAGCAGGCTCCACATATATGGACAATTAACTTGGTCTTGGAAAATGGGTATCGGAAGATCAAGATCAATTTACACATCGTTTTTTATTTACGAATTGCCGTATTAATGCTAAAGTTGTCACATGAATCGACGTTGTGGTCAGTGGGCGGGAAATACAGGACTACGTCGCCCTTCGGCCCATTGAGTAATGAAGGTAAAATAAAGTAATAGAAAGGTTTTTCGTAGAAAAGCCTTTACCCTAACCTAACCGCAAAATGATAAAACCATGAGTTCGAAGCTCTACAAGTTAATTCGTCATGAGTCAGTTCTTAGAAAACGGATGCGTTAATTTGACACAATTTGAACACAATAGCAGGAGCTGCTCATTATCCGTGACGAGCTCGGGGACACTGGCACAATGAATTTTTGCGAATATCGCATTGCATCGCTACAGAACCTCTACAGTTACTCACCCGTGAAGTAAGGTTATCAACGAATTTATTGAAAGTGAATACCATTATTAGAGTAAATAAAGTTCAATAGAAGAGAAAGTAATTTGTGTGCAATCTATAGAAAAAAAAAAGCTTTTAAATATAGCAATAGACCGGCAAATGGAGCCAAATATGAATAGCTGTAATTCTAAAATTTGAAATGAACAAGACTTCCGAATGTTCCAAAATCATAGTAATCATGAGAGACATCGAATGTATTAAGACCGGACGCACTAGAAAATGTCGGCCTCATTAACAAATGTATGCAAAGCGTTGAAGGGACTCATTATGCAGGTTATTGTTGATTCAGATATGCATAAATATGTTCGAGTGTATGTGTTGTTTGGCGTCCCGGAGGAGGCAACGCCGCAGACGACGAGCTGGCAAGTATGTGGGTCAAACCTGAACAGTGACATCGACCACTGAGGCTCGCGTGAGTGACACTCACTCACCCATGTGTATAAACAAATGTCACACGCACATATTTATGTATGTGCTTATGTAGCAACGATTGTAATTAGTATGGACATTTACTTAGGAAGCGGAATGCTTTCAATGTACGTTATGTGTAAAACTTTACTAATAATAAGTCTTTTTAAAAAGGCCTTCGATTTTCTATGCATGTTACCTTAATGATTGATGTATCCTTGTCCTCTCTAGACATTTATTTGTTACACTTTAACGTTTGTAGAGTTGTAAAATTAAAAGACGTTCAGTACATTTGTCCATCAAACCCAACATACTAATAAACGACTGTAGCCTTTCAAACAGATACCTATTACAGGGCATTATAATAATATTTTCCATTTTGAACAATTTATGTGTATTAAAGTGAGGAAACATATCATTGTTATGTCTAAATGCGCAGTAATTAGCAGATTTACGTAAAGTCATGGAAACCGTGTCGTGGGAGCCATATTGTCTGCGCGTGGGCAACTTCGGCGCCATGAGTGTCAGTTTTTTATTGTCAGCACATTGTTGAATGTGTACCTAAAGATTACCTCTTCGTATTGCCAACTGATGTCCTTTCATGATGTTTACTTGGAACAATGACAATTGTTTTCGAATAAGGATGAAGAATGGCGAGAACCAGCTCAGGGGTATTCCGAGGATGTTCACTTGAAAACTTAACTTTTAATAACAAAGTAAAAATAGATATCATATGTTAGATAAAAGTTACCATATATTTCCAGAATCCAGACAGAAATTAATAAAAAAAATATCAAGAAAACAAGTGAACAAGTTTTTCTTTAGATCGGCAGTCTTTCAAGTCCCAAGATCTCGTAGATAATAATAGTAAGCTTTTGTATCTGTGCGTTGTCGCAAGGGCTCCGTTTGTTGTGAGCCGTGGGTCACGAGCGTAGAGTCGCCAGAATTGTAACAAAGATTGACCTCATTCAGAGAGCGGCAACGTTTGACGCGGTTGGTGTGCTAAACACAATGCTATGAATCATATTTTCTCACAATACAACGAGAGGAGGCATTGGCCATGCCATTACGCGTCACTGTAAAAAATGCATACAATGTCACCGTGTTGATTTTTAAATATTTTACTCAATACCTGTTTGTAGATCGCGTTTAAATTTCATGTTGTTCTTGAAATAGTAAATTTGAATAGAATCGTAAATCTTGAGATAAAAATAATAAAATTTTGAGAAAACAAGTAAAAAAGTAATACGACAGTAGAAATCTAAATCATGACATTAAATAGCAATAAAATAAATGGTTTTATAGAATCATATTATCGGATTTACAAAATTTTGATCACGTCAAAACATGAACTGAAAATAAAATACGAAACAACAAGAAATCCGTAGTAAACTATCGGTGCTGCCATCTAGCGTCGAGTAGCGACAATACTTACATGCTCTGAGTGCGTCAAGAGATGGCGGTAGCGTCGCAGAACTACCTCCTTGCATTGCCGCTAGAGCGGAGTACGACTCACGATCGCATTGTAAAACTTCACTATATTTCCTCTTCCTGTGTATAATCGCCTTCCACATATTAAATTTTGGACGTTTTTCCCTTTGTAGACTCATTACATTATTTTTTACTTGCACTTTTTATGAAAAACACACTTCACTTTGTTAACTTTGTTTTATCGGCTGTTCATTGCTATGAGCTCTATAACAAGACAGTTGAGAATTGAGAAGTCATAAAGTTTCTGTTATAAATCGCGAGAGTTCAAGGGTCGAGTGGATAGATGCGGACAATTGGCGTGTAAATCACTAGCATTACGACACGACGATGTAACGAGATAACGATAGTGAACGAAGATAGGGGCGCTGCCCTCAAGTGTGTCTCGGGACCATTTGTGTTATGTGGTCATTTAACTTTTAAAATCAATTTGTCTACATTACTGCCTCGTGCAGCCAATCTTTACGCAAAGGGCCCGTGGTTTACATACAATTCCACAATCACAAGACTTTTGAAGAATTGTGATGTTATGAGTAAAATTTCTATTTTATAGCGAAACAATACGGTTCAGCTTTGTCATTTTCGGAAAACATGAGGATGTGGCGTCCCTGCATTTGCAGTGTAAAGTAAAGAAATAAGGAAGAATGTAGACTGCATATAAATTACTGATAGTGTGAAAGCACATGTGACATGACGTCACTTCCTAAATTTCTAACATGTAGCACTTTATACTTATGACAAAATTATCAGGACGAATAACGGGCACCTGAGCACTTGTAGCATTCCTTAACGAGCGATGACTGCTGTGGCCATAAGGTCCCTTGATGATAAACGCGTTGAGACGTAAAAGGGTTCAATGACAAGAAACGTAACCTACTGGACTTTTTATTTTTTGATTAGTTCAGCTTTGAACTGATTACAATATGCTGTGATACTTTTTATATACCGTACTGAAAATATTGAAAGTCAAAGTCAATTTGTAGTCTCCTTGTTGGTATAGTAATCACCTTCCATTTCTGAATCATAATCTCGCAGTTACTCAAAGCGTAGTTTAACATAGTCAAGACTCACATTTTAACTAACAAAAATATAACATTGTAATTAGATATAGGCCAAGTAAGGAAGCTAATCGATAAGAAACAGCAAATCAAACCGAGCATTGAACTGGATCAAATAACTGTCCGTGACACTTAAAACAATAAAATCACAGGTGCACACTTTGCATTACAATCGGCTACCAATAATTAACAATTACTCGGCCATTTGAAAGAAAAGGCACGTCCCAACACTATAACGTTTAAAAGTGCTGCAAATAGCTGTATTTGTTTAACAATTAAGTAAATGAGGACAGTACGTGAACCCTGGACCTCGGCCAAGAATAAGATTCTAATTAAAAAGTCTCTGATGAGATGTAATCGTTGCTTATTTCACAGTAACACGCGCGCGCAAACAATAGACTGTGAAAATCAGATGTAGGTAATTAACTTGCTTTATGCTCACATATCTAATTGTCTACACATTAATGGAGTAATAAATAATTAATTCAGTTTATAGTATTTACATATTTCATCAAAAGTTTGATAGAAGATGAAGACACCAGGCCCGTTAACAATTGGAATAGGGAAGAAAAATTCTAGATTCCGATCAATAGTTTTTACTCACATGGTTATAAAATCTCCCATCTATCTCACTACCTATTCTTACAGACTTTCGCATTAATAACAGTTAGTATTAACGATATACTTAATAATGAATGATGTGTTAAGATTAGACTCACAATAAAGATAATGTTTACGTGTTATTGTTGGCTGTTGCACAATGATGTGAGCGGTACCGTCGCACTGTTGAATAGGCTCATGACATTCAGACTAATTTTATTCAAATTACGACCATTGTCACCTTTATAATACACTTTATTACTAACGTACAGGCGTACAAATTACGTTGGCACTATTGTGAAAAGTTAAAAAGTCTTCGTCTATTGCTATTGCTAGGTAGTATCGTCTATGTAATATCGTATAGACATGATTTGCGGTTACGGTTTTGAGCTCCACGTGGAAGGATTTGTTCACAAATAAAAACAATAGAACAATTTTACGTAAGAGGCATTATCCATTACATAGTAAAAACTGTTATGAAAATTGCCTGTTTCTTTGCCTAGTGCCTAAATTACTACAAAGTTCACAATCCATGTCAAAAAAGGTAGAAAAAAAGCGAGTTACACTATAGTGTCTCAATTTCTTTGAGGCATGACCAAGCTCAGTGTAATACCATAACAAATCGACGGTTCTTTGTCTTAAGTTGGCATTGTACCGAAACTAGCGGCGTCACTGCGCCTGTTTGCATACAATGCCACAAACTACTGAAGATGAGTCAACTGTACTGAAGGGTTTACATCACCCAATCATTTTAATTTATGTGAGTAATCGTTGTTGTGGTGTCAATGTACTAGTTTACTCTGCGGAAAAAAATACTCTATTTAACAAATTAAACTAAGAATAGCCAAATTTTTGTTCATCGTAGTCTGAAGAAGCAATTTGGCTACTACACCAAATTTTCACATGGACTATGCAATTAAAAAGGTTTTCCTAAATTAAAATGTCAAAGCTGTTAAAAACTGCATGAAATCCGAACAATAAAGCCTTTGAGACAAGTTCACGTGTAACTTTCACAGACGAGCACTAACCGCGGAAACTATAAACGTTTTACAAGTTGTCTGCAAACTTCCTCGGAACTAGGAACTCGTCTGGCTGGAAATCTCTCGGAGGTGTATTTATAGGCAACGAGGTGGTGGAACATGTAACTAGAGGCGAGCTGATTGGCCTAAACGCAAAAGCAAACTCCAAATTCTTGATGAATGACGTTTTTGAGATCTCTCAGAAAAAATCTTGCACTTATACATCTGTCATTACTACTAGACCCACATTGCAGTGATTGAGAAGTTGTTAAGAATCTTTTTGATAAAACACGACACGTTTTAAGTCCACTTTTAAAAGTTCAATTGAACTCACGACACCCAATATCATATTTTCATCCGATAATCTACCGCGTCGCTACCAGAGTACCAGCCTACAATCTAATAACACATTAAGCTAGTAGGTAGGTACAAAAACTCATACGTTTTGAAAACAATACTTCGTAAGCGTTCACTTTTATCGGTTCGCGTAACAAATTTATGAATAACCTATTTATAAATGCATCTGTAGATTTATAGTTATTTATGAGATGAGTTTTATAAAACTTTGTAAGAATACAGGAAGATATTGCAACATTTCAACCTACTCCATTTCGTGTAATTTGTTTAAAATATTTTCGACTTCATTTCAAAATAAATAAAGTTTAATATCGTTTACAGGAATATAGATCGGGGTTTGGGGTTGGGTCACCTGCTGCACCTGCGGTTTTCCGAATCCATTTCTCTCGTACTAGATTTCAGAACAAACACTTCACTAATAATAGAGTCTTATTAACAGTTCGTCATAGTTCGACGTCAGACGTGAATAGCACCTACACAATGCTGAGAAATGCAAGCGAAAATATTTCAAGATTTTGCATTTTACTACTTAATTGTTTATAAATTTTCTAACGAACGCTTTCAAGGAAATATCTTCTTTCATGTGTGGGCGTCGAGCTCCAGATATTTGATTTATCAGAATATTATTCCACGTAAATAGAACATAACATCATTTCTGTTTTTCCGTCAAATTGCAAACTAGAACTGCACGGGGTTTTTTAAAAAAAGTCAGATAGGAAAACTCCCAATACTTCCGCACCTGGGGAAATCCAGAATTTCAGTCGTAGGCGTAGCTATCGTCAATAAGAATAAAATACCTGATGTTTAACGCTTGTTAGACAGCATGTTGGTATCACAAATGACGATGACGTGCTATTTATTATTTGTGACAATAATAAAATGACGGTATATTTGTAAATAACGCCAAGACAATGATTACTACATTGCGACACATCGATCTTACATTGTCATCGATACGTGCCCAGTATTTTGTACACTATTTATTGTTCAACTGGCCTATTACATAGTTCCCAATGATGCTACTGTTTTTAATGTAGCAACACTAGTAATACGTAGCTAAGCGTCATCCAAAATACGGATAAGTTAACCAGTAGATTTAAATAACACGATTTTTCTGAGGGTTACACAGGTTGAAATTGAACACTAATCTTTAGTTGTAAGTCAAACCTACAAACGAAAATTAACAAATTAACTTTATGCATTTCCATTCTGAACGGAGGCGTATTAGCCTAGGCGTAAAGCACTATTGCCTCAGTAAAATACGATGGGAGAACGTAAATCAAGCTCATCCCACTGCCACATCAATTATGCTATTGGCTGAGCCAAGATATAACATTACCTGTCAGTACTATCATAGTTAATGCAAGCAATTACCACTATCAGCGTCATATCCCTGCAATAACCTTGTATTAGTCATCAGATGTTCAGGCAAATCACCAACAGATGGCGTTGAGCCAACTCCATTGTTTACTCTAACCCATAGCAGTAAAACAGAAATAAGGCCGCAATCAAAATAATACGGTTACTGGAAACATTTGATACTATCAATGAAATAAATATAGAAACAGGAACTGTTCCACATATCTCTATATATACATACATATGCTTGCTCAATGGCTGAATTATGACTGTGTTCTATGTACTACGAGTTCATTGCTCTTGGTACCTAAATTACTTAGCTTTTACTATTCGTCTGTACCCTTAGTACGAGTTTACTTTACTTTTAACGTAATTGAAACGAGAGCACATTCGGCGCTCTGATTCGTTGGTTTATTTGAACCGGCCAATCAGAGCGCTGAACGCACCGTTTTTCGATTACTTTAAACGTCCAAAAAACTCATACTAAGGGACTGTAGTCCTAGTTCACATATGTGGGTAAATCCAGTAGATATCTAATTAAATAAATTGGCCTGAAGGACAGTTTTATGAGTCTATTCTGGGACATAATTAATGAAAAGAATGGCGCCACTGATGTAATTTATAAGTAGCTTATTGAAAGGATCTAATTGTTGTGTCGTAAGGTATATTATATTCTTTACTTAAACTAAATAATATAGTGTTTTTATTAATCTTGGCGAACAATGGAGGAACTTGCTCGGGACTGAACATGAACACGTGTGAGTGTTACGTATCAAATACCTCAGATCATCTGATCTAGGTAATTGATGTGAGATCTATGGGAAAAGTAAATGACTACGGGTTTTTAAATGGAATCTGTTGTAACAACGATTGAATTTTACTTTCTTCAGCTTAAGTTAAGCCTAAAACATCTTTTAACCAGAACTATATAGTAAAAGCTTAGTGCCTATACCGATAGATATCGAAATATGTAATCATAGAAAAAGTTTATTTACTCAGCTTGTATTAAACGTACATATCTTTTATACCACATCTGCGGCAAGTAGGCACACTGCCCACCTGAGGGAAGTAGTTACCTTGGCCCATGAACTTTCTAATACTTGGGACATTACATGTGCTTTGCCGACCCTTAAGAATCCTATTTACTCCCTGCTTGAAGTACCCCACATTGCCTACTGACTACATTCCACAATATTTCAATTACCCTGTCATTATAACTGCACCTTTATGTAACAACTAACTGGTCATTGTTATAAAAATTAATACATTCGACATTGAAATACCAGGGCTGCATAAATTACGCACGTAAATAATTTTAATGACCACAACGCAGATATATTCGGGTACATACATACACGTAGTCATGACCCATTTAAATATACATACAACTACTGGTCATCCTACCTTGGTCACGGCACTGGAAAATGCATTTAACCACCCCTACTCTTGCTGCGGGTTTCGTAAGAACAAAGTATAAATAGTGTTCTCAGATAAACATAAAAATATTTAAAAAATATATTAAAATTGCGACCTCCCCCCACTTGCCAAGTGTATTATATAATTAGGTAGGAGATATAATATAATGTGTCGGTTGATTTTTTTATGTAATATTATCATTAATTGACACGAAGATTATTATTTGTATTGAAAAGGACCACCAACCGCGAAATCTTAAAGTTATTTTACTAAAAATAAAACTAAACGTAAAGCTAAAAATCTTTTATAGCGTAATAATGGGGCCGTATAAAGATATGGAGCTGTTGTTACAAGATAGAACCTCATAAAGTTCACAATCTAACGTACTTACACACTTTGAGCTATAAATAAAAATAACTACCTTGAAATTGGTTACTCAATTCTTGTAATCCATTGCTCATAACAAACATAATTTAAGAAGATTTTTCAAACAGAAAAAAGCCCAGCAATACTTTGGACCAAGGGAATCGAACCCGGAAATTAAATCGAAAAGTGAAAATTGCTTGGATAGAAATTCGCAAGCGATGATACTGTACCTAGGCAATGTAGTACTAATCAGAACAAAAGACTGCTCCTCGAGTAAAGAGGGATTGGCGCATGACGTCAAGTTGCAGACGAAAAAGACGGTGATCATAACATCCCGACTCGAACATCCTTGTTGAACGGATGCTGGCACCGCGCCAAGCTGACGCTGCTAACAGGAGGAATGATTTAACGCTTTATTTTCGACAGCTACATGCACAGTTAACCAGTACTGAACCTCAGTATTGTATGGTCTTGATTAAAATCTTTAAAGGTTTTGCATAGATTTTCATCGTTCTTTCGATTTTCGGAATCATTAAAACATTTCAGAATAACTTGAAGAGATACTTAATGTACTGGCTTGAATTTCTATGACAATATTTTCTATGACAAAGCTACGTTCTCATAACTTTCGTGTCGCCAGACTTATTATTTTTACAATAGAATAAGCCTTCAGCTTAAGTTGAGTCTTCCGAAGACATTTACTACAGCAGTCGCCTACACATAATTACATCCATCTAGTTTTAGCACAGCACAGAGTACCTCGTAAATCCATTGCAGCGTTCGACTTTACGACGACTCTAGAAGGACTAACATAGCACAAACCATGGATGACTCACGGCCAAATACTACTACCTACTACGACTCTCTCATAACAAATTGATCAACGTTTTTATACAAAACCCATAGCGAACGTATTCTCCATGACGTAATTACACGCCCATACTTTAATTTATTATTATGAATAATACGAGTATCAGCGAAACGAAAAACTTATACCCGTCCACTGTTGACATTAATTATGTAAATTAAATAAACCGTCATTTTATCTTTAAATGTGACGACCCGGAAAACAAGTGTATCTTATCAAGCACGCAAGTATGGCAGTATGGTTGAACTGCATTTGGTAATTACAGTGGTGCAACCAGCTAGTAAATAAGTAGAACTAGTGATTGATAGCGACGTCCCTAATAATTATATTGTTGCCCAGAATAAATATTAACGACCCATAGATAATGAATTTCACGCGACCGAACTTTTTATCTATGTGACTTTTAATTAATTAGTTGATTACTGGCTAGTAAGAAATTACTTCAAGAAAATTGCAATTTATATTTCGAACAGCATTATTCTTTTTTCAAACCATTTCAATTTACAATTTGATTTTGTTTTTACTAAATAATTTACGTTCTGAGTTCAACAAAATAAATGGTTTACGATATTTTCTGACTGCCAGTAATGAAACAACAATAAGCTCGGATGTGGTTTGCGGGCCTCCCATACAGTCTAAAGACAATCTGTTTACAGAACACGTGTTGAGATATGCTACGTCATGAGGAATACCTATTTATATACAAATAATACACTGACACATCAATATTTATACCGCAACCAGGTTATTGAGTCATTTGTACTTTATATTATATTTTAATATTACAATTGACGATGGAAACCAGTAGTGACTTTATACTTTAATGGTTTTAACTTTGCAAACGTTTTGTTACCTAGTTAAATTATTTTTTGTAGAAAATCTACGCAGATAGGTACCTAGTATACCTGCATATTATTCGGTTCAATGGGTCAAGATGTTGACGAGTCTAATAAACCCTCTTAGTGTTTACCGACGTCATTAGAGGGAAGTATCTAGAACGGACTGGCTTTCTAGACCTAGTAAAGGTAGGTAATCTGAGTTTTTCTCGCTGCCATTTTATGAATGAAGAAATGAATCAATCCTTTAACGTAGATAGACTGTTTTTTTCCTTCAATTACAATACGTTAAAGACCATCATTCAGTTTACGCCCGGCTTGGTAAGAAGCTCGTTCTTTAACAATAGGACTAGCTACGGTAAATAATGGTAATACACACCATACTAAATTTTTCTATACTTTTGACTATCAGACTTCTTAATGAGACTGCGCAGTTGAGAGTCGTCTTTCTACGGAGGAAGGACTAAAATCAACTCAGGATTGTGAAAAAGATCCCATGTAATAATTCACAAGAAAAGAAGTTGAGAAATTAGGAAAACAAATCTCCCACGTGTCATGTATACAAGCCTTATACGGGGAAAACAGTTTTGATTAGTGACAGCCCTTGAAATAGAAGGAAATATATCAATATTCTAAAAGTAACCCTATCTACTCTAGTAGATTTTAACATATCGTGTTGCGTCGTAAGTCTTGACCGCATCGGCAATAGACTAAACGTGATTGACATTTAGATAACGATGTTTGCGCGAATGACTTGATCGTGAATAAGTTATCACTGCATTTATTTACGTCTCTCTATGTAAACATTGTGGGGGCCACCCAGTGAATGGTCGTATAAGTATACTGTTAAGTCCAATTGTGATAGTTAAAATCGTTTTTAGGGAGAGTATCGACGATAGTTGAGGTACTAAAATGAATAGTAATAAAAATGTTCATTGGTTTTGTTTCACCAGAAGTACCAGTGCTTAGCTTGATGCCAATGATATGATTCAGAAACCTGGTAATGTTTGGTTTTCCATTGCGGTCAACCCCTATAATACTTTTACATAGAACTATTAGCGTAATGACAAAACGGTAACCTATAATTTGTTACATACGTTTTCCTCTTCAGTTTGATGGAACAGACGTAAAGGTAAAAAGCATGTCATGTATATTACGACAAAAAGTATTTATTTTATACAACAGCCATCATTGACAAGGACAGGGCCTCGTCACAAGCCAAGAGAACACATATGTTACCGCCAACGTCTTGCCATCAGTTTCTAAATGAACAATGACACTCAAAACTCCATAGAAAGCTAAGATCACTTGACCAAATACTTATACCACAGTCCATTTAAGGAACAGCTTATTGAGTTAATACTATAAGCAGATAAAGCTACCCTCTGTCAATGATTTTCAACCTTAGCATTTGGTGATATAGTTGAAAATCGTTTAAAGACAGTATGGGATAGCTACATAAGCTGGTGTACACTACAAAGTATCGACATTGGGTACGCGATCATCACAGCCTTGGCATCGTTATCTGCTGTCACTTAGCACGATTAGAACTAAGCTGAAGACTGGACTAGTTGTAATAATGAATTAATTAATGTTAATATGCCACCAGTACATAATAAAACAAGTTCATATTCATACAGATTGCATTTTATAATTTTATGTTTATGACAATAGCTTCGCTCCCCTAATGCAAGGGACTAATAACAAGTGGTGAAACGTGAGTGTTCTATACCCCTGCTTGTCTCTTGGGAAACAAAAAGCGTAGTGTGAAGTTGCCATGTCATCATAAATGAAGGTGAATTATTTGTGTTATACTTTCGTGTGCAAAAGATTGAAGCAACAGTAACCAAGAACAAAAATGATACATGGAAACAGAATAAAAATATTATACTGAATTCAAATTCATAATGATAATAGAGATCCATTATTTTGAATCCCAGTTAAGGCAGCGTTACCGTGTCCGTATCGTGGAGTATCTACCGACCGTGCCAATTGGCTAAACGAATATGCTTCTAAGAACCACCCAGCTACATAATTGGATAGATATTACAAGTACTTCTAGAATTTCTTAAAACACGGCTACTGCACAAAAAGATAACATTAAACAAGGCACGCGTGCGTTATACCAAAACAATACAGAGTTGGCCCCTGTTTTAAAACGGCTTAAGTCGGCAGTAGGAAACAAAGCCCCTAAAGCCATGAATATGTATGTCTGTATGTACCAATTACGAGCTGCACCCATTGCAGTTGATGCTCATCTAAGCATATCGAGTGCACAAATGGATTCAGCGGCCCCTCGCAGGATTTAACTTTAGGGGCCTAGGTCACCCTTCGGGGGAGCCAGGGGTGGCCAATAATGTGACTGCCTAATGAATCGCGTCGCTCTCCCCTCGCTCTATTGGAAAGGGTTCATTTTGCTAAGCCAGCAACATCACCCGCCAGACAAATGAGACTCAACAATAGTAAAAGACAATGGAAATTCGTTTGCACTTGTAAAGCAAAGTTGACTATATTTGTTTGGACTGGACAAACGTGTTGATTAGTATTCGTGTACCTCAATGTCAATCCATTTAAGGACTAAAGTATTCGGTAAAGTAACGAGCCTTGAAACTCGGTAAAAGATTCCGTTCTTGACGTGTGTGAGATAGTATTCTTTACGCCGGCTTCGGCTCACCAATAGAAATACGGATTAAGTGTGCGTTCAATTCAAGGATCAATTAAGATTGCTATCGAGCAGACATCTAAATAGAGGCAATAACATTAATTATGAACGTGAGCTCATTTTAATTGGAAACAATATTATCCGAGTTTTAGCTTTCACTGGTTCATTAGGCGTGATATCGTATATGTCTACTGCATAGTTAGCTCAATTGATAATGGAAGTAAACAGCTACACAGTGTTTATCTACTAACTATATCATATGAGATTTTGCAATATTAGTCTACTTTACCGTTTTATCTCATTGAAGATACGCCTACATAGATTTCATGCAATACTCGTTTGAGTTATTTATCTTAAAACCAATCGATTTTCAACTCCCGATTGATTTTTATCGGAACTTCGAGGCTAAACTGAAGTGTTGTTTCAAAAGTTCTTGCTTTATGAAAACATGGTAATGATACTAAAAAAATTAAGATCTTTGTCAAAGTAATTAATTACTAAAATCTCAATCACAATGAATGACAGTAACAAACTGATTTAGCCATTAAGAGTAACACAAATCGTATCACCAGTAACTAATCTAGTTATATTTTAGCGAAAGGCCATCTATTGCGTCTTCACACGCCATCACTATATATCTTTATATAATGGAAGGGAAAATGTTAATAACGTATCGAGTAAACTTTCGCTAGAGGTAAAGACATAAGTTTCACTGCGCCAGCGCCGGGGAAATTGCTGTTTGAGTTGTTTGACAGGTTGCGCATGAGTGACGCTGATTATGATAAGGCTTTAGATCAAGAGATTTTGTTGCGTCATATCGATGAGAGGTTATAGAAATCGAAACTGATATTTTACGGTTTTTGTAATATCTATAGGATTTTGAATAGGATACTTTGAGAGTCACGTACATGAAAGTATTGTTGAGTCGTAAAAGTTGACGATGAATAGAATTCAAAATTTGATATAGATTGAATTGACAATCGGAATATTGACGATACAATGTATAACAAAAAAAATGTTCAGATCTCTAGAAGTTTAAGAAAGATTAAAAATGATAGAGATATATTTTCTAAACATGGATTAATTTGATTGTGGTTTAGTAAGGACGTATCAAAAGTGCTAGTTATTAAAAATAAACTAAAAATGTCGCGTTAGTAGCCAATTGTTTTAAAAGCCAATCAACTATACAACAGCCACAATAAACTGAACCACGGCAAATAACTATTGTTATTCCTTATTTTATAAACGTACTAAGTACCAGTATGACTTCCTGAAACGATTGAATTTACCGCAAATTAATAAGGATTGTAACTTAATAATAAGGAATTCACCTTGATTTTATTGTTTGTAATAAGGCAACACTAAACATATTTACAATAGGCCTATTATTTCCTGTGGTGCCATAAACAATATAATTTTATTGTCATTATAATACAAGATGAACCAAATACATGGCTAAAATTAAGCACTATAAATAAAAAACCTGACTAGAGATAAACTATGTAGATTTGAGTGAAACTAAGTTGATTATAGATAGACTCAAAGTCAAAGTCAAATCATTTATTCCAATTAAACCATATTTTATACTTAGGTATTTTTGAAACGTCAACAAAGAAAGAAATAAATAATAGTCTGTCAATCTGTCCATCAGTAAAGCTAGGTGCTAGTTGGAACTAGTTGGACATTTAATAAAAAATATAATATTGTTTATGTGACTATACACATAGAGAAGCACATGTACGTTTACTATGCGACTAATCTATGTAGTAAATAAATTACAATTTCTATAGAACACAAAAAAATTACCATTGCAATTTATTCCGCATTAAACTTTCGGAATTTTAATTTACTTATCTAATATATTTTTAACATCAGTGAGAAATGATCGGGGCAGCTACAAACGTGAATTGATTTAGTGGAAACTTGAAACGTAAGTACAGACAAGATTTTGGACTCTATTGAAAACCCATAGAGTCAAAAATCCAATGAAAAATATTGTCAGATTGGAGTAGGTTCACTTGTTGTATAACTAATCGTATTACTGGTACAATTTATTACGGTTACTTCGCCAGTGTACATGTGTAATTCGACGTTGTCATGGCTTCTGTTTACTGCGTTATGTAAGCACATTATTTAAGGAAATGCGTAATATAAATAGATATTGAGACTAATTTGTATTTTCCTGTTGACTACATAATTAATATGGCCATTTGTTTTCGACCTGAGCAAAAAAATAACTTTAGAATATTCATTCTGAGCAAATTAAATTTAGAAAACTTAAAGACTCGCAATTAAAATTTTAAATATCGAATCAACAAATAATTACAATCCAAAGACAAGGAATCATAACTCGCTCCAAATTAAGCAAAAACTATTTGCTCTAAACTTCCCGAGATTGTTTGAAACAATAGAATGAACCCGTTATCTCGTAATATAATCTGTTATTCTAATATTTTATTTAAAAAAAACTCATTATTGTTTATGCTTCAAACAAAGATGTCTGACAATTACAATATATTCCAAGGTTCTGAGAAGTGGGCAAATGAATTTAAATCTTAAAAATGAATTTAACAAATTTAAACTTAGGTAGACGAATGTTCACACTATTAGGACATTAGAACTTTAATACAGAGTTCTTTACGTAATTTTGTTTGCCAAAAATGTCAATCCAGCAGTAATTTTCTAAATTAAAGAAAAATTATGACATCTCAAACAATTTAGGAATGTGTTGATGGCTGGTGATAACCCTACTACAAATGAACACATTTCTATCAACTTTCCAGTAACACGGTAGATAATCATAAAATCCATAAACAATAATTTATCAACAAATTAGCCATAAACATTTTCCAGAAGATTAAATGGCAATAACTTGAATCGAATGTCCAATCAGTCGTAACTGTCACAAGTCATTTAGCATTTATCAATCAGAAAGTGGGCTCACTAGTCACATCACTAATAGTTTCCCCTCGCGTGACTCACATCTCTGATTACCTGGGTATATGACTTGATATGATCTTGCGTAGCAATCAAATATACAATGTAATGCAAGGTGTTAAGAGCTGTTTTTGCCTGAACAACACGTAAGATATAGTGTAGTGCAACAGATACAGGATTTGTTTTATTTCATACTTCTGTAGTATTACAAAATGAAAAATTGTTTGCTAACCATCGTATTATTGAAACAGTCATGGACATCTAAAATATTGGTACAATATAATATTATTTTTGTCACATTGCTAATGGCGTGAATTAATAAGAGTTCAAATCAAATCGTGATAAAAACAACATTAATGCATTCAGTTTCGTGATCGTTATTGGTTCACGTATTTTCGTTTCGTGAAGATACTAGTAGAACGAGTCGGAACGAATCGTCACAGTTAGTATTAATTACGTCACACACGTCACGTCACGTCAGGAAGTAGCAATTATAACACTTTTACAGAAGGAGCTGTTCGATTAACCGTTGTTTAGATCGAGTTTGACACGATAGCCACCGCGCGGCTTTATTGCATAAAGTCATAGTTGTATGTTACATAAATACTATGAAATCGATAATAATTATGCTGTAACAGTTGCAAATAACGAAGAATGTGGAGAATTTAAGCAGCTTCGTGCTCGACAATTAACGATATAGTTGCAATCATCAGCCTTGTTCAACTATAAAGACTATAAATCATAGCGCTTTCAGAAATCGTTTTAGCGAAGATTTATTGATGACTGTCCATCTTGCAATCAAACACGCCGCGCCGGCAAAACGCGATAGCACTGATTAAATCTTTACTACGACAATAACGTGACGATGCCGACGCTGTGGTCGGTAAACTCACGGAATTCCCACTCGAGAATCTGACTCACGGATTACGAATTTTATCTCAATATCGGTAAACTTTTCACTTGTACGTTCGACATTAACTCGCATGCAAAAATCAAGGGTACAAGGAGTTCTCACGGGTCAATGTGAAGCTGTAAGTACTTC